>NW_027507718.1:14959286-16159286 GCF_037356315.1 Lithobates pipiens
AAAGCTGAAACGCGCGCTTAGAAACGCGTGTTTTGCCGCGTTTGCATGCCGCGTTTATAAAGATAACATCATGTAGACCCTCCCCAAGCTCTCAAAGCATTTTTTTAAACTATTTCTGTTATTTTGATCAGAGTGAGCAGCAGCAGCATAGAGAGCAGTTGTACACTTGCATTTGCCTCTCTTTCTGTGGTATATATTTTGAAATGGATCCCATATTGAATATATGTCAGGAAATGCTCCTGATGTTGCTCTTGATGAGACAGCAACGTCGTCGCAAATTTCGTGAGAGGTCCAGAGTCAGAGCTGGTCGATATTGGACCCATCCGTTGATGGGACAGCGAATGTCCGTTGGATATTTCACAAACATGTATGTGCAGCTGCGTACCTACCCCAACAAGTTTTTTAATTTTTAGCCGGATGTTTATTGTCACATTTGATCTGCTCTTATAAAAAGTACGACCTGGTCTGACATTCGTGGACACCAATATGAAAAACAGTGTGTCACCAGAGGAACGTCTGTTGGTAACGATCAGGTATGTGTATATATTTATAAAATATATTTATCTATAGATGTACAGATGAATTTTTTTCTCTTAAAAAAAAATAATGTCTATTTATAGCAAATTATCCAATTTTTTAAAATATCTAAAATTTTCTTGTGGCAATTTTTAACGTTTTCATTATTTCTAATATAAAACAATATTAAAATAGTTAATTATTTATTTTTTAACCTTAATATATGTTTTTATTCATTTTTTCTAGTTTCAAATTGTTTTATTTAAAAGCAAATCTATGTTAATTAGATTTTTTATAATTGTTTTAAATTTTTTTGGCCAATTTTTTAATATATTTTTATCGTGAAATATGTACTGATTAATATATTTTAATTATTTGCTGCTGTATATGGTAGTATACTATTTTTTAATGCCTTATTAAAATATCCAGAATCCTAACCCTAACCATTCATCCTAACCCTAACACTAACCACTAACCCTAACCCCTAACACTAACCACTAACCCTAACCGCTAACCCTATCCCTTACACTAACCCTAACCCTAAACAACCCTAACCCTAATCCAACCCTTAATCCTAAACAATAACCCTAATGGATAACCATTTACCATAACACCCAACCCTAATGACCAAATTACATTGCCGCAGATGGTCACAGTTGACTTTGAGGCCATGTATCTCTGATGCAGAAAAGTGCATGACATTTTGCGACCCAAATTTGGGGCCCCCTATCTCGGGGTCACTTGGTGACAGGATCCTCACATTTGGATATGTTGTCGTGCCAGTTCCACTGTGTCTGCATACCAAATTTGGCAATAAGTGGCCCCAAGATATGGGCCCCCAAAGTCAGGTCACAAAATGTCATTCTCAGATCATATTTCTGAGTTTTCAGGTCCAAAAAATTTGGCTCCTTTAAAAACGCATATAAACGCAAACGCGTTTAGCCGCGTTTAGATGCGTTTAGCCGCGTTTTGCATCTGAAACGTGGAAATTTTTGAGTCTGAACCCATTTTTTTGCTTCTGGAAAAACAAGGTTAAACGCAACTGCATAAAAACGCCAAAAAACGAGACTGTGTGCATGGACACATAGGATAACATTGAATGAGTTCAGGGGCAGTTGAAAAAAGTGTCCAACTGCATCTGAACACGCGTTTAACTGCGTCTCGTGTGCATGAGGCCTAAGGAAAGGACACTCAGAAGCTGTTTACACATCTGGACGCAGGAGCACCAGTGTGGGACACTGGAACAAACTTTTTATCGTGTCCCACACAGGTGCTCCAGTGGATGCTAGGGGTGTCTCCATCTGTGAAACTTGCACAAAATTAATTATTAATTTATTAATTTATTATTATTAAAGTAATTATTCCAGCTTTCGAAAGGCAAAAAAATTATGTTTTCAGCATGAAACTCTGCCAAAGCAGACAATTGTACGACACTTCAAGCAATGTTTCATGTTCCTATTTCTGGCCTCAAATATCTGTGTACTAAGTATACCTATTTTTTGATTCATATAGGGAGAAAAGACACAGGACATCTGAGGTCACCAGGGTCCTCCAACCTCCGAAAGAAGGGGAACTCACAATACTACAACCTCAGGATGTGGAGGAAGGAGAGGTTTATGAAGTGGGGGAATTAGTGACCACAACAGGTAAATGTCTGAGACCACAGATTCAGGTAATAGATGTATACCTGCATATTTATAATGCAAGGTGTGTTTTTATTCTAGGTGATGTGGATGATGTGGAAGAAGAATCTCCTTTCATAATTGCAAGTGCAAATGTCCTCATTGGGGAGATCATGGTGTGCAATCGTGATTTACAGAAGATCAAGGAAGACATTAATGATGTGGAAAAAATACTCAAAAACATCATTGATGTTTTAGGAAGAATCTAAAACACCCCAAAATTATTCTAGTTTGTTTGTATTTTTATTATTTTTACACATTTTAACTGGTTCCCAACCAGCGTACGCCGATGTACGTCGGAAGAATGTCACGGGCAGGCAAATGGGTGTACCTGTACGTCCCTTTAAATTTGCCACCCTGCCATCGCAAGTGCGCTGCCGCCGGCGTGCTCGGCAGCTGAACGAGGAAATGCCGTTGTAAACAGCATTTCCCCGTTCTGCCTAGCAACTAATGACACTGATCTCTGCTCCATGTGATTGGAGCAGAGATCAGTGTTCACTAAATTAAAGCCCAGCCCCCCAACAGTTAGTAAAACACCCCTAGGAACACTTAACCCCTACACTGCCACCCACTGGTTAACCCCTTCACTGCCAGTGTCATTTACACAGGAATCACTGCATTTATATAGCAGTGATTGCTGTGTAAATGACAATGGTCCCAAAAATGTGGCAAAAATGTCCGATGTGTCCGCCATAATGTCGCAGTCACAATAAAAATCGCTGATCGGCGCAATTATTAGTAAAAAAAAATATTAATAAAAATGCCATAAAATTATCCCCTATTTTGTAAACGCTATAACTTTTGCGCAAACCAATCAATAATCAGTTATTGCGATTTTTTTTACCAAAAATATGTAGAAGAATACGTATCGGCCTAAACTATATTTTTGGGGGATATTTTTTATAACAAAAAGTAAAAAATAATGCGTTTTTTTTAAAATTGTCGCTCTATTTTTGTTTATAGCGCGAAAAATAAAAACCGCAGGGGTGATCAAATACCACCAAAAGAAAGCTCTATTTGTGGGAAAAATAGGACGTCAATTTTGTTTGGGAGCCACGTCGCATGACCGCGCAATTGTCAGTTAAAGCGATGCAGTGCCGAATCGCAAAAAGTAGTCTGGTCTTTGACCAGCAAAATGGTCCGGGGCTTAAGTGGTTAAATATTTTTTAGAAAGCCAAATTTTTAAGATGCACACAGTGTGTCAACATGTGATATCTGCCATCACGGGATATCATGGTATGTGTTTTGGGGGTGCAAACCCTTCCTCACAACTAAAGTAGATGAGAGGAAGTGGTTGCACCCCCTGAAAAATGTCCATTGATCCCCCATGATGGGAGCTAGCACATGCTGATATTAGGCATGGGATCAGGAGGGAAATACACATGTTGACTCCCAATTTGTGTGCATTTGGCTTTCACAGGGGTGACATCACCCCATCTGATGAAGACAATATCAACACAGTTTGGGCACACTAATGTCTGATATTGCCTTCACTTTGTCAAAGTTGAACTTTGTAAGTTCCTGAGTTGTGTATGTTTATAGTTTTAAACATGCCTGTTTAACCCAAAAAAGGCTATTTGTACTGTCAAACCTAAAAATGTTATACAACAAATATGTTGGTTTGTTCAAAAACCCTTTTCTAACATGAGGATGTGCTTTGAGTAAAATGTTTTCTACTCAACACAGTGTGGCTTCTGCTTTCAATATTTAATACCAGTAATTTGGTGTTTACAGTGGCAATAGGGGTTATTTACTAAAGGCAAATCCACTTTGAACTACAAGTGAACATTCAGTGCTGTTTCAGTGAACTTTCAGTTGCACTTGTAGTGCAAACTGGATTTGCCTTTAGTAAATAACCCCCACAGTGCTCTAAAATTTGCCCCAATCAGGCCAGTTTGGGGACTCAATATAATTACTTCATGGTGCTAAAAAGGATGTGTTTTTAATCATTAATGCATTACATACATTAACAAAAAAACATTGTGTGTGTAGCAGACCCACAACATAATAGCTGAAGAAGAGATTGTCACCTCATGCATCAACTAAATTACGTTTGCACTATTGAAGAAAATGGCCAAAAAGAAAAGCCCAATGGAGAACCTAGGAGACAGCTAAAAGAAACACAAGCAGTAAATCAAATTAAATATTCTTTCATTTTAACCAAAATTTTTATTTTAAAAAGGTTTCTCAAACATTTTCTGGCATATCAATGGTCCCCCCTACTCGCAAAGTATTCCATATATTTTTGACGGACCTAGCGGGCACTTTGGGGGTGAAAAGCCAGGACAGCCAGCTTCAAGCGCCGTCAGGGTTGTGGTTTGTTCTGGAAATCTGGCCTCAGGCCCAACTGAGGCCACATAGTTTGTAGCATTTCTCCTGAGAAAATTGTGTAGAATGCAGCATGCAAGTATTATATGGTTTAGTTTATATTCTGCCATGTTGATTGGCGTCAGTATTATCCCAAAAGCATTCTCCACCACTCTTCTGGCTCTGGCCAGCTGGTAGTTAAATACCCTCTGGTCCAGGGTGAGGTTCCTCATCAGAAATGGCAGCATCAGGTGATCACTCAGCCCAAATGCTTCATCAGCGACAAAAACGAACGGAAGACCAGCCACGTTGTCTTCTGCAGGTGGCAAGCTCAAGCCACCACTCTGGAGCCATCCATAGAACTCGGTCTGGGCTATGACTCCACCATCCGACACCCGGCCATTCCTCCCCATGTCCACATAGAGAAACTCATATGTTGCCGCCGCCACCGCCAACATCACAATACTATTAAACCCCTTGCAATTATAATAGTATGACCCCAAGTTGGGGGGTGGCACAATGTGGACCTGTTTCCCATCAATTGCCCCTCCACAGTTGGGAAAGTCCCACCGCTAGGCAAATTGGGAAGCCACAGTCTGCCATTCCTGTGGAGTTGAAGGAAACCATGGAGTGAAACAAGAAAAAAAATAGTACTTTTGCACATAACATTTATTCTAAGGAGTATTTGAAGACAAAAATATAAGGTCCACTTATCATATTCCTCACCCCCTCTGATGGCCCATTTCAAAATTTTAGGAGGGAGGGGGGATGTTTTGGACAGGTAATCCTCTCCACTTCAGTGAGAGCTGAATGCATAAATAATGTATTACTCTGGCCAGCCCCTCCTTACTTACACTATTGGCAGCCCACTGGACAGATAAGGAGTGTCATAATCCAAAAATATGAGTACACACTGTCCAAATCGAAGCACGTTTTTACATTTTACAATCCCCTATCAAGATAATAGGAGAACAAAACTTTAAACAGTACCATTTGAAAGTATTCAGGCAGGACCTTTCACTACATGCTTTGGTGAATTCATCCATAAACATGACCACAAAAGAGGTAGGTATAGTGTGTAAAGGGTTTGGCTTAGCGGTTGGGAGGGAGGGAGGGTTCCAAATGAGTTTCGGCCCCCCCAAAAAAAGCTTCTTGCATTCTGCCTGAATTTAAGGACAACAATAATATTTGTACACATTTTAGGGGGTGTTTAGGGTAAAACACTACTACGGAGCTGACAAAATAAATTGTTAAATAAGTTGTCATTGTTAAATGACTAGGCTAGTTGTGTATGGGCCCAGGATAGCATTCTGGGGAGGTTAGTGAAGCCAAATATGCATGAAGGACAAAAAAGGACCATAAAAAAATTCAAACATGCATGAGGATAAAGGGGACATTCACAGCATTCATGGTAATTAGGGAATAATTAAATAAATACAATATATTAGCAAACATTAAATACATTTAATTGATGTTAAAGGAGAAAACTTACTCAAATATAGTCCTTCTGCAGGACCTGAATGATGGCAGAACAGGTCTCTGGAATAATGATCCCCAGAGCCTGGGGGGAGATGCCTGTTGAGAACTTGATGTCCTGCAGACTTCTCCCCATTACCAAGTGCCGCAAGATAGCGACTAGCCTATGTTCAGGAGTGATGGCTTGCCGCCTGCAGGTGTCCTGCTTGGTAATATAAGGGGACAGCAAAGCCAACAGACGGTGAAAAACAGGGTCCGTCATCCGGAGAATATTCCTGAAATTATCAGGATTATTCTCAGAGATCTCCCGCAACAAAGGCATGTGCGAGAATTGGTCATGCTGGAGAAACCAATTCTTCATCCATGAACTCCTCCTCCCCCTGTTCATGGACTGGGCGTGGGTCAAAGTAAGAACCTCAACACCAAGCCCCCGCATAGCCGAACGTTTGGCTTCAAAATGGTCGGCTGGTCAGAACGAACTAACAGAATGCACTGAAAATCAGAAAGAACCTGAGAAGAACGAGGTGAAAATCAGAAATGAGTGGACAAGAACGCACTGAAAATCAGATACGTACTAGAAAAGCAAGCACTGAAAACCAGATGCAAACTAACTACACGCACTGAAAACCAGATACGAACCCACAAGCACAAACTGAAGAGCAGTAACGATCGGAAAAGCATGAGGCTGAAAAGCGTAAATCGTCTCTCACCAAACTTCTACTAACATGAGATTAGCAGAAGGAGCCATAAGGGTGGCGCACTGGCTATTGAACTTCCTTTTACTAGTCCCGTTGTACGTGTTGTACGTCAGCGCACTCTAGACAATCAGAATTTCCGAAAACATTTGTGCGACCTTGTGTATGCAAGACACGTTTCAGCCAACATCCGTCTGAAATAAATCGACGGATTGGTTGTCGGAAATTCCGTTCGTCTGTACGCGGCATAAGGCTCTAAACTGGCAGCTAAACCTTGCCCAAAGAAACGTACCCTGGCCTACCCCAAAAATTTGTGCCAAGACGGGAAATTTAACCCAAAATCCAGTGGGAATCATGGACTCCTTCCATGACTTCTACTTGAACCTATATAAAGAGCTACCTCATATGCACCCCAAGACAAGAGAGGCGTTTCTCGAAGACCTCCACTTACCCCACCTAAAGCAAACCCACCAGTGACTATTAGACAAACCTTTCTCCTCAGATGAAATTGTGGAAGTTATAAAATCTTTGAAATTAGACTCTGTTTCAGGACCAGATGTCTTCTCAGTCTGCTACTATAAAAAATTCAGCTCCCGCCTAGCGCCCTACATGGCTCGTTTCTTTAACTCTCTCCGGGATGGAGCCCCCCCCCCCCCACCTAGCAACCTGAATACCACTTTTATATCAGTCAAAACAAGGAAAGACACGAGCGAGGTCAGTAATTATTGCCTCATTTCGCTGATAAATAATGACCTTAAGATCATGCCAAAAATCCTAGCAACTAGACTGTCCAGCTTTATTGCTGGATACACCCACAAAGACCAGGTGGGCTTCATCCCGGGGAGACAGGGACCAGAACAAATCCATAGGGCAGTTGACCTGATCTGTCTCCTACAATCCCAATGGGATGGGAGCCACATCAGGAAGGCTACCTGTTATCATTAGATCTACAGAAGGCCTTCGAGTCAAAGCCCTGGCCTTAGCTCTTTGACATTCTGGAACGTTGGGGGTTTGGAGTCAAATTCCTCAGACTTATACACACCCTTTACTCTGACCCAAATACCCTAGTGCGTTTAATGGGGCATTACTTTTCTTTTTATTTCAACAGAGGAAGGAAGCAGGGATGCCCTCTATCGCCCTTGACCTTTGCGATAGCGCTTGAATCACTGGCCATAGCCATTAGAACAAATCCTGATATAAAAGGAGTTAAATGTGGTCAAGAAGAACATAAGTGTGCCCTGTTCGCAAACCAAATGCTATTATTCCTAACGTCATCACTAATCTCACCCACCAATGTTTTCCGGCTACTTAAGGAATTTGGGTATATTTCCAGTCTCCAAGTAAACGTAACCAAATCAATAGCCCTAAACATATCCGTCCAGCCAAAACTAATAGAACAACTTAAACAACACTTTTCCTTCTCCTGGGCAGAGGAAGCCATCCCCTATCTCAGAAATCAAACTGACCAAAAGTGTTAGTACCCTATACACAGCCAACTAATCCACACTTGGTCCGCTCTCTTGAAGCAGAGCTGAAAATGTGGTTGAAGGGTGGCCTATCCTGGCTGGGCAGGTTGAATGCCGTAAAGATGACATTACTACCCCGTCTACTATACCTCTTTTGTTCCCTCCCCATCCCTATTAAAAAATCCACTTTGACTAAGCTTCAATCCAAGATTGTCAGCTTCGTCTGGGGAGACAGGGGTCACCGATTTGCGAAAAAGATCCTACTCCGGCTTAGAACCCAAGGCGGACTGGGACTCCCAAACCTATGGCTTTACTATAAAACAGCCCAACTGGTCCCATTTTCCATCATATGTTACAAGGGCCACAAATCAGACTGGGTCTCCCTAGAAAGGCAGGCAGTCCCCCACCATATGCTCGACTTTCTACTCTGGAGACCAGCAAAACACAGACCGGCTATCCTAGCTCCCACACTATCCCACTCTCTAGCACTATGTGATACAATACATAAACACACACAACTGATATCTCCCCTGAGACCCCTCTCACACCTATTTTACAACCCTGATTTTCCCACAGCGATGAATATATATGCATTTTGCTGGTGGCTGAACAAGGGGCATTTCAGGATAGGACACTTCTTTACATCAAATGACCCTTTATCATTAGGACACTGCCTGAGCAAACTGGACATGCCAGTTTCCAAAAAGTTCAGACATTCCCAGGTGAGGCACTTCCTCCACACACTTTGGACTGATAAGCGGGGCCCACTCAAAGCAACTATGTACGAACAATGGTGTTCCAGTATAGTATCTCAAAAGAGCGGCATCTGCATTATATACGATTCCCTGGCAGACAAAGCAGACTCCCTGGCACACGCTCAATCCGAAGCAGATCTGGACATCCAGCTGGACCCTGATAAGTGGTTTCAAGCCTTCTGCAGATCGTCTAAAGGTATCTTAAACATGTCACTGATAGAAGTTAACATTAAACTCTGCTATAGAGATTGAGGGCATGTAGGCACGATGCTCCATATATGGTGGACTTGCCCTCATATAAGAAGCTACTGTAATAAATTCTTCCATGTATTATGAAAAGTAACAGAGACCCAAGTTCCTCAGGATCCCACATACATTCTCTTGAACTGCAGGGTGCACAACACCCCTAAGTGCACACAACAACTTGTCGTCTTCATGTTCTTGGGAGCCAAGATTACCTTGGCAAAAGCCTGAAAAAAATTATAGTATCAATCTTGGCTGCCAAGCGGAAAATATCCTGTATCATGACCCAGGAACAGACTATTGCAAAGCTGCTGGACACGGTCCAGTGCTTTGAGAGGTTCTGGGAACTATGGGCCACACATATTAAGATCCCGCTTTACCCGGGTCACCTACATACATGAAGGAATTTCCAGAGCGATCACATATCCTTTCCCTCTCCCTATATCTTTTTTCTCCTCCTAATCTCCCCTCTTTTTCTCTCTTAACTCTTTCCCATGGTAAATATCATCAGACTTGTTATTGGCATATTGCGAGCTTTACACTTATCTCTTCACAAGGCACTTTACCACTCAACCTGGATTGTCATGAGCAGAGGATAGATAGCTACGCTTTTCATTGAGATTGATCTGACCCTAAGTGAACAACCCCATCCTCCCTATTCTGGGGACTGTTGTGATCCGGAAGACTGCCAGTGCAGGAATCCCCTGGGAGGGGAGTGAGGTAACGGATAGGGCTCATCATCGAGCTGGGACCACGGGCTCTGTTTACTCCACAGTGTGAACCCATAGGAGTGGAGTGATTATCCTGGAGGCCCTGACACGATGGGACCCTAACCAATTCTGATACATACGGACCACTCTCCACAGTGGATCTGATCAATCAGCTCATTTAAGTATGCAGTGGTTATAAAGGTCTAGCTAAACACATTATACTTAGATAATTGACAGTCCTAAAGAGAGTTGAGCCAAATATACTAACTACACCAAATACGTGTTATGTGACAAATGTTTATAGGAGCTTCTGGCCAGCCCCATGGGACTTCCACGTTTTATGACAACATGCAATTACTGTTACTACTGTTATATGTTTCCAATAGAAAATATTGAAACTGAGATGATAACTCAAAACATTATACTGTTAGCACATATACGATTACTGAGTTAAGCATAGAGATGTACACACAGCTCTATGCCAAGCATTAAATGTTAGATATTTGACTCTTATATGTTTGACACTCTCGTCATGCTATATTGGCCTGTAGGAGGGGACATTATCTGTGCTGTTACTTTTATATTTGAACTGAAAATCTCAATAAATATATTGAAACAGAAACCAAGAGTGACGTATCTGAAGCTGAAGCCTATCTAGGAATGAGAGAAAATCTGGCTGGAAGGTTTGAAGTTATATTTGCATTGGCAGATGAGCTTCAAGACAGTGGCTGGGACTCTGACTGGTTAGTGGATACTTCTCAGCAAGAGTGGAAAGTGAGGCTACATAACATCAAACCTTCCAAAATAAACAGCAGTGATCTTCTGGGAAATATCAGTATATTTCCTCTCCTACCTATTGATGTTCTTTGGGAGGGTCAGAAGTGGATACAGTCAGGTTGCAAAGTATTGGTCAGATATCCAGGCAAGAAGCCATTTAGAGGATAGATTGTATCTGAAAGGCCGGAATCTACTGTTTATGTATTATTAGACGGAACAGATAATCCACTTTGTTTTAATTTCCACAGGCTGTCTCCAATTTGATCCATAGGAAGACCAAAGAAAAGGGGTTACACGATGCACAGAATGATGGGAGACTGCAAAAGCAAGGCCTTTGGTGTATTACAAGCCTGGATTTGTTTCCAAAGAACATTAGAATGGACTTTGTAATGAACTTTTAGCCAAAGACTGAAACACCTTCTCAGTAACAGAAATATGGGAGGGGGTGCATTCAAGGAAAATTAATGTTTAGTAATGAAAAGATTTTTTGTGTGTAGTCTGAGAGAAAAATCAAGGGCGGAATGTGTTGCGTTTGATATAAAATATATGATTTTTTCTATAAGACTGTGATAGAATAGCAGTCAGACTAGTTTGATTGCAGAGATCAGGTTTGTCTGAGGATGTTTCTAAAATGAATTCCTTGGTAACAATGGGAGCTGTTGACAGTTGGCAGTTTGGTTGTTAAGGTAAATGAGTTTGTAACCATTGTCAACAAACTGGTAAACAAAAGCCGAAATAAAAGGAGCAGTAGAGACTGATAGGAGCCCACTCATTATGGATTAACACCAGAGCAGGAGGAAGAATCTGTAATAAGCAAAGAAGAAGGTGCCTGGTCTTCAGGAGCAACGGAGATTATGATTACACAGTAACCAGAGTTAAGTAACTTTTAAGTATATATCTACTGTTACAGACCATAGGCCGTTTATTTGCTAAGCATTTTGCTTGTTATAGATATCTGCCAGTCTTGATTTGTATTCCTAATATTATAATAGTTTTGTATGTACAGCATTTCTGTATAGTAAAAGCACATTTACACACTGCAGAAGTCTCAGTGTCCTTGCTTATAACACAAATTAACCTTGCTAGATAGACGCAAGAAAAACAGGGTCTAAATGAAGACCTTGAAATTAACACTCTTAAAATATAATGGGTCCTATTTGTAATTATCCTGTCATGCTATTTGGTCCATGGGTGTGTACCCATATGAGCATGCTTTCTCTGGGTGTGATCATATATGTTCCACATGATCATGATTACAATTTCTTCTTCCATACCCTGTACTTCATCCTCCTTGTATGTGAAACATCTCCCCATTCAGACATGAAAGAAAGACTTTCCAAAACCCTTCCACCCCCTTCAACCACAATTTCTCCCTTATTATATATCTATTAGGCTTGTGCAATTAGTTTCGTAACGAGTCGAAATTCGGCCGAATTTTGCATCTTTCGGACATTCGGATGCATCCGAATGTCCGAATAAAAAAAAACAACAAATTACAACGAATACGAAAGAAATATAACGAATGAATTCGAACGAATTCGACAAGATTCGAAATTATTTCAACCGCATTCGAAATTATTTCAACATGATTCGACATTATTTCAACTGCATTCGAAACTATTTTGTGACCCGACTTTAGGGCCATGTATCTCGGGGTCACTTGGATCTAGAAACTCCAAATTTGGATATGTTGTAATGCTAGTACCATTGTGTTTGCATACCAAATTTGGGGTTTCTAGCTATAAGTGACCCCGAGATATGTGGCCCCAAAATCGGGTCGCAAAATGTTATTAGTTATTAGAGCAGAGAATGACATTTTGCGACCCGATTTTGGGGCCACATATCTCGGGGTCACTTATAGATAGAAACCCCAAATTTGGTATGCAAACACAATGGTACTAGCACTACAGTTTCTAGCACCAAGTGACCCCGAGATACATGGCCCTAAAGTCGGGTCACAAAATATTTTCGAATGTGGTTGACATAATGTCGAATCATGTTGAAATCATTTCGAATCCGGTAGAAATATTTTCGAATTTCGTTGAAATATTTTCGAATGTGGCCGATTTTTAGAAAACTAAACGAAATCCGAAAACGAATTTAAGGAAGTTAACGAATATAACTAAACGAAATTAATGAATTAACGAATTAAAACGAAACGAAACTAAACTAATTTTTTCCTTTTGCACATGTCTAATATCTATTGCATAGCTGATGTATTGCAGTGCCCATTCTGGCCATAGACTAATAGTATATCTTTATCATTATTATGAGTCTGTATTCTTATCTTCATTTACTATTCTTATCATTTACTTACATTTATACATTTGTTATATGTATTTTTTTCTATTTCTCTTTATTTTTACCCTAAATGTATTATATATATATATATATATATATATATATATATATATATATATATATATATATAGATATAGATATAGATATAGATATAGATATAGATATATATATATATATATATATATATATATATATATATATATATAGATATATACATATTTCTTCATTTTCATTTTTATACCATTACATTTATTTTATTTTCCGTAATTTTTGTTTTAATTCTTTTTTTTTTATATTTGTCTTCATTTCACTATATTTCTGTTTTTATCATATTCCATCATTTCCATATGGTGATGTTTTCAATACACTTATTAAATATATATATATATATATATATATATATATATATTTTGTTATTCGGGTATGACCCTTAAGGTCCCTTTTACTACTACTGGTTGTTTGTTGTAAGTATCTATCTTAATTACTTCTTGTATACGATTTGTAATGTCCACCTGCCTAGTGGATAGCATTGTCTTGTTATGAGTTCTTATGGTTTCTATATCCGGAAGCCAGCCAGTGCCAGCATATAAATACCCATTCAAAGATAGCCCCTAGCAGAGCCTGTGGAAGGAGCACACATGCTCCGAATGCGCTCCACACCCGCTGACCCTGTACCCAGTAGCGAGGTCACCTGTGCTTGTGAATGTCCCCGAGCACTGCCGAGTCCCCTGGAAGCACTGACAGCCACCAGTGTGACCAGATCCGAGACAGCTTCTGCAGCTAGCGACACCAAGCAATTCTCCTGGGACAGAGCAGACAATCACATCATATACATGCTGATTTTAATCTTTCTCTTGTATATATTACTCTTACATTCCTATAATTAAAATATTTTACTGCTACACTTAGAGGGGGTTGATGTTTATCTTCTCTACATTCCAGAGTCTCTTCTAGCTTCTTCCAACCTCGCAGCCTTTAAAGATAGCTTTAATGTCATCCTCACATGGACTTATTACTATTACAGTGGACTATATAGGACTGTCCTATTGTGTTATTGTGTGACATAGTCTCAACTATTTTTATAACATTTCTATAGCCTAATCTGGAGTGCGTAATGTAATTCTGTTTGTCTTTTGGTTATCCATTTTGTAGGCTCCTTCCTACTTACTTTCTAGTGTATACATTGTTTGAAATTAGTAGATACATCAGAGCATTTTTCCCTATTGGGCCATCAGTTCATCATGCAAATGAGCTCCTTTCCACTTTAGGACTTTTGTTAGTGTTACATACACAAAAAAAACTTTAAACACCATAAAACCTAATTTTGATTATTAACCAATATATATGAATGTATGTAGATAGATTTTTACTGGCTTAAGAATCTGCTATACTTTTGTGAGAATGCTTTGGTATTCAGAGTTCTTTCCAAGTGCCTTCATTCACTTACATGTGGCAGCAAGTATTGTGTGATATTTTTTTCTCACAATGTGCTACAAAAGGGACAAAAATAGATAGGTATTTCTGAAAAAGAGGCACATGATCGCGTAGCAATCACACTTACATATTCCACCATTACACTGAGTCACACATGAGCCATCATACCTTGAGAAATCATGTGAATAAAGAGGGAAAAGTCCCCCAGAAAAAAGAACCTTCTTTTTTATGGGGACCAGTCCCTCTTTTTTCACATTGCTACTAATGGGCATAGTTGTATTCTGTCTTTCTTTGCTTCTAGACAATAAAATGAAAAGGAAATATTCCTGACAGAATATAATTTGGACTAGACTTTTTTGTCAGATAATCACTATCACAAGTGAAAGACGGTTGGCAAAAAAAGTGGGAAAAGGGGCTTAAACATAGGACCCCTTTTGCTAATCTTTAAAGTGGTATTAAAGGTTCGACTTTCAAAAAAACAAAAAGAAAACAAACAAACGGGTTATACTTACCTGCTCTCTGTAATGGTTTTGCACCCAGTTCACTATTATTACTATACACGTTTTAGATAGTGCCAACAGTTTGCGCAGCGCTTAACAAAATAAAGGCAGACATTACAATTACATTGCAATTTGGTACCAGAGGGATCAGAGGGCCCTGTTCATTAGAGCTTACAATCTAAGCTATACACTTACACTATACACTATAATTATTGGTCTAACCCTGAAGCTTGCAGCAATACCTCACGTGTGGTGTGATTACCGTTTACTTATACGTATGGACCTACCTATGAATTCAGATTTGTGCTTAAGAACAAGAGGACAGGGGCACTTTATAATTTTAAAAACATATATATTAATATTTTTTTTTACTTTTTTACACTCTCTTTACAAAAATGTTTGGATCAATTTTATTGCTATCAAAATGGATGAACAACATCCCTTGTTATAGCTTGGCCCAGATCAGTGACCCAAGATCTCTCCTCTGCCCCCAAAAGCATCTGATCAAACCTACATCAGTAATAGCTGAGCTGGTAACAGTTTGTAAATGACAAATCAAAACTGAAAGTGAAAAAATGATCATCGCTTCCAGTTTATTACATCACAGAAGAGTTTTCCAGGCAGGACAGGTTGCAGTGGTGACAGGATCCCTAATCACACTGGAAATAAAAGGAATGGTGGCGGTGGGAGGGGAGCCCCCTTCTGCACTGATTGGGTGGCTGTAGACCCCTGTAGAGCCTCTCAGATCATATATACACTAAAGGCCATCATTGGCTCAAAATGTTGATCAACTGCAGCCATGATCACGATATAACCAATTCAACCTGGGGACTTACAGATAAGTTCTAAGGGCATGAAGTGGATAAAGGCCAACTCTAACCAGCAATGTTTCTTTAGTTTTTAAAAGAGTAGGGACGGATTACAATCTCAGTCAGTTTTATTGTTGCCACTGGAAAGATTTTCCTTCAAATCCTCTCACAATGTCCAGGGCTCAGAGCCACAAGAAAGGTAGGGAATCTCTACAATGGGGGCAGATATAGCCACACCAGGAGTCTTTTTTAGTTAATTAGAGAAAATATAGACCCTCAATCAAGTTTGTATTTATTTGGTGACACACATTGTCCTCATTTCTTGTCTTGGTGTCACAGGGATAGAGGTCAGAGGAAAATATCCCCAAAGAAGTACAGTACTATAGAAGAGAAACATGTAGTATGTCTATGGCTTACTGTAACCTACACTTAGCCTATGTCCTATTCAGACATAATTGTATCCGACTTACGGAATCTGTAGACAATCAAAACATGTTGTTGAGATACAGATCTGAAGACTATGGTTGGAATTGCTATCTCACGGAATGCCTGTGTTAATATTAAAGCCTGTCTCAATTTAGAGGTCAGGGGAAAATATCCCCAAAGAAGTACAGTACTATAGAAGAGAAACATGTAGTATGTCTATGGCTTACTGTAACCTACACTTAGCCTATGTCCTATTCATACATAATTGTATCTGACTTATGGAATATGTAAACAATCAAAACATGTTGTTGAGATACAGATCTGAACACTATGGTTGGAATTGCTATCTCACGGAATGCCTGTGTTAATATTAAAGCCTGTCTCAATTTCCTTTAAAATGATATATATAAAAATTCTGGGTGCAGCAAAACAATAAGTTCCTAATGCCCTCTCAGTGGTAGTAGAAAATCTTGCCCCATTGCAGTAAGCCACCAATTAAAACTACTCCTATTTAAGACATACCTTGATCTCCCTGCTTAATAAAAACAAACAATACCTTTAGGCTTTAATAATTATTTTGTTGCTTAATAAATGGTTTAGCAGTGGTGACCCAAGGATCATTGTGTTCTATAGAAACTATCATAAGGTGACCTGTTTCCTTGTAACCAACTTGATGTTGCCCTCTACTATCCCGCATCTCTTTCAGAATCCCATCTATCTTTCCTTTTTATAACTAATCATCATGGTTATCATAAAGAAAATATGGAATGAATTTTCAAGTTTTGTTTTTCTGCATCACAGTTCTTGTGGTAATCCCATTCATATGCTGTTTTAATGCCATGAAACCACGATAGGCTATAATCTTCTGTACTTGAAAAAAAATGTATTTGCGTAAGTTTATTAGTCTCTATAATACTCAATTAGTGAGCAATCACTTTGTTTAATGTCTTGAAAAATATAGATGTAACAATACGATACAAAATAAAAAATTCTCTATTTCTTTATAATGTGATATTCCTGTTACAGCTGACCCAGCCAGGAACATCATTTCAATAATGCATTATGCTGAATATAATGATTGTTTCACTCAGTCCGGCAAAGCTCAGATTTCTTCTGTCCTGAATATTTATTGCTTTTTCTTATTATAAGTACATAAGCATTTACCATGGGCACGGCAGCTTTTCGGTTTGTGTATATAAAGAATGCACATTTATAGAAGAAAAAAAAAATAATGAGCATTATCTGGCCCTGCTGAGGTACTGTGATAAATGGGCTGTGGTTTACCAATTATTCACTGGTGACTCTAAGAATGCTTCCAGTTTTAAAAAGCTATTTACAGAAAAATGTTATCTCAAAATGACTGCACAAAACCACCCAGCATATATATCTAATGAGTCAATGGGTTAGCACAGTTTCTATTTCACTACAAACTGTGAGCTCAAGAATAATGTCTAATTTGCTCTACCTGAAATGATGCTGCCCTCCTATCATAGTACACTCTCTTATACTAATATGTGACATATAATGGCACTGGTATCCATGGCTGCCAATTGCCAAAAAAGTTTGCTGTTGTAATAAAACTGCTGACATTGCAACTTATTCCATATTCAACTTTCAGTTCTGTTTGTACATTTACTGTGCGTGAATAGGCATATGCAGGTGCAGCTTAGTTAAGAGTTGCTAAAAATTCAGATACAAAGTGTGCCTAAGCAACATTAAATATGGTTTTTTTAGTAAAACAATATATATATAAGTTGGAGGGTCGGTTAACACTGGGATCACACAGGAACATGGCAAGCATTCCTGTGCAATTTCTGTGTGTTTTCATGGGATGTGATTTTGCAGCCCATTCATTTGAATGGTCAGAAATCGCATTGGAAAACAGAGAAAGTGTTGCATGTAGTTCTTTTAAAAAACACGCCACACCAAAAAATTTTGGGTGCTGTTAACATTCCATTGGCACACACAGTAGATAGTTCGCACTGCACCTCATTCTAGTGTTAACTGGCTCGGAAAGTGTATTCATGCTACAAATCCCTACATAATTTAGTATATGGCAGATACAACAAGCGTTTTGAAAACATGAGTGCACATATTATTTTAACTGAAACAATTTTAGGCAAAGTCACTGTTCATGGGCAGGGGTACATGCAGGGGTGTATCTACAGATCATGGGGCACCATAGCAAAATTTTTACTGAGGTCCCAGCAACATATCTACTATCATTGATATGAACATAAAATATGTTTAAATCAAGGGTGATAGCAGGAGTGCTGCCTACATACAGGAGTGCTGCCAACATGCAGTACAGCACTAGGGACCAGTGGACAGGGACAGAAGTTATCACAGAATAGCAAGGTATTGGTGCAAGGCATTCATTTTTAACATGACTTTTCCAGCTAACCACTCTGTCATCAGTAGCAGACAAGTGTTTTTCACCATCTTAGATCTCATGGCCTAGGTCTAAATTCTAAACCTTCCAACCCCTTCCACCCCTACATCAAGCAAATGCTTAAAGAAGTGCTAAAGTAGTCAGTAAAAATAAAAAAGAGTCGTGGCAGCAATAATAATGAAAATCACAATATTTTATACTAACCTATATTTGCTAATACACAATGGGGTTATGTATTAGGTTCATCATTCAACAATTCCCATAAATATGCAAAAATTGATAAAACATGATGGTAGATAATGTGATTTTGTAAATATGATTTAAATAATATTCAACTTTTGTCTATGTAGCCTTGCACCTCTTAAATCTCTTTGTTTATAAATACCCTTCTAGTCTATATTCATTTAGCTCAACCCATGACTGTGTTGCTTTTATTTAGGATCTTTTTGATGCCTTGTAGACCTGCCCTTGGTGTTTGAGCTAAAATGTTATGCATTTTTATTTGGTAATTCTAATGTCTTGCAGACGCGGCTTTGCTTGTTACATCTTCTCCAAATGGTATATTGTGCTAATATTCTTTCAGTATTGTTTTTTTTTGCAGCAGCATTGATTTTTGTTTTTTAAAGCAGAAAGTGTTATGGCATTGCTTGCATCACAATTGGGCATAAAGAAGTCATTTTGCACAACTCCCCCACATAAGCCCCTTAGATTTGTGATAGAAATTATAACATGACATGGTGATAAATTCTGTTTTAAGAAGGCAGTACTCTGCTTTCTATATTTCCGGCGGGATTTCTTATTGCTTTTTAGTTCCTTCATGATAGTCTGGTACAGTGTTAAACATATTGTTTTAGAGAATGTTTTTTTTTTGTTCAAATTGATCTGCCCACCATAACTTGACTGGTTTCCTTCTGTTCTGTAGTGTTAAATTTGTTTAAGTTCTGTGATATAACATCTGCAAATGAGGTTTTATTGTGAATATGTTCAGCAGATTAGTGAGGATGGAACCATAATTGAAATACAATATGTTCTTTTTTTAACGCAAGGGTACATTTTCAAATGGAATCCTTCATCTGAAAATAGCTACAATATGTATGGTATAGTAATTAGTATAGATTATTTGGTTTTATGTGATTTTGATAAATTGCATATTTCCTTAGAAAAGCCCAAATGATTTTAAAGTTGACTTAACTATTATACAGATTTTTGGTTCCACAAAGAGGAATTGTACAATTTATAATAAACTTTTTATAAAGATTAAACAAGAAAATCAGCTACACATTTTAGATACTATGTACTTAGTTTGCTTAAATTTTGATAGCTAGCTCTTTGGGCAATCAATCCTTTAACCGGCTTTTTTTGTTCTCATTATTGTGAGATTTTTTTCCTTTATTTTATTAAGTGGTTGATTTGAGTCAGTCACTATTAGCTGCTGTTCTTACTACAGTAAAAATTTTTTTGCTTCAAGGCTTTTCCTGGACTTTTGTTTTAGAGGGTTGACATTTTGTTTTTTTAAATAATTTTCTAGGTATTTTCATTTTTACGTAATGTTGATGGGACCTTTATTTCAGGTTAAATGGCTTTTTTTTAATTGTTACAGCAAAGTTTCCCTTAAGAAAGTAGGATTTTGTTTTGGGGGTGGGGGTATTATTTTGTGCAAACCTTTGATTTTATTGAATGAAGAGCATTGGCATAGGACATAAGACGTAGGACATATTACATGAGATGCAAAACTGCTGTGGTCAAAAAACTATATAAAAAAAATTAATACCTACACAAATATATGTATTTTGATGTATGTCCACTGTCATTTTATTTGGTTTGTTAACCACTTGCTGACCGGCTCCTGTACATATACGTCAGCACTTTGAAGATGGATATCCCGGTAACGGCAGCAGCTGCTGCCACAACTGAGATATGCATCTTTTCAGGAGGCAGTCGTGTTTACGATAATGGTGGTCTCTGCAGTGAATTTACCGCAAAATCACCGTTATCGGCGGCTGGAGAGGGCCCCCTCCAGCCGCTCACCCACTCCAGCAGCCGTGGAGGTGATTGGGTCCTCTCAGTGCCTGGGTATGGAGACGAGTGAGGCTAAGATGGCCCCCACTCGTCTCTATACCAGCTCTTTGGGCAATCAATCCTTTAACCGGCTTTTTTTGTTCTCATTATTGTGAGATTTTTTTCCTTTATTTTATTAAGTGGTTGATTTGAGTCAGTCACTATTAGCTGCTGTTCTTACTACAGTAAAAATTTTTTTGCTTCAAGGCTTTTCCTGGACTTTTGTTTTAGAGGGTTGACATTTTGTTTTTTTAAATAATTTTCTAGGTATTTTCATTTTTACGTAATGTTGATGGGACCTTTATTTCAGGTTAAATGGCTTTTTTTTAATTGTTACAGCAAAGTTTCCCTTAAGAAAGTAGGATTTTGTTTTGGGGGTGGGGGTATTATTTTGTGCAAACCTTTGATTTTATTGAATGAAGAGCATTGGCATAGGACATAAGACGTAGGACATATTACATGAGATGCAAAACTGCTGTGGTCAAAAAACTATATAAAAAAAATTAATACCTACACAAATATATGTATTTTGATGTATGTCCACTGTCATTTTATTTGGTTTGTTAACCACTTGCTGACCGGCTCCTGTACATATACGTCAGCACTTTGAAGATGGATATCCCGGTAACGGCAGCAGCTGCTGCCACAACTGAGATATGCATCTTTTCAGGAGGCAGTCGTGTTTACGATAATGGTGGTCTCTGCAGTGAATTTACCGCAAAATCACCGTTATCGGCGGCTCAAGAGGGCCCCCTCCAGCCGCTCACCCACTCCAGCAGCCGTGGAGGTGATTGGGTCCTCTCAGTGCCTGGGTATGGAGACGAGTGAGGCTAAGATGGCCCCCACTCATCTCTATACCATAGCAGGGCGGAAGGCACCTCAAAACGTCACTTCCGCCCATAGCTCTTAAAGGCACATTTCAAATGTCAATTTTTTTTTTTTGCATTTTAGTCCAAATATGAGATCTGAGGAATTTTTGACCCCAGATCTCATATTTAAGAGGGCCTGCCATGCTTTTTTCTATTACAAGGGATGTTTGCATTCCTTGTAATAGGAATAAAAGTGATCCAGATTTATTTTTATTTTTTTTTAAAGTGAAAAAATTAATAAAATTAAGTAAATTAAATAAGATTTTATTTTTTCAAAGCGGTCCGTCCCAATGAGCTTGCGTGCAGAATCAAACGCATACGTGAATAGCACCCACATATGAACACGGGGGTCGAATCACACATGAGGTATCGCCACGATCATTAGAGTAAGAGCAATAATTCTAGCCCTAGACCTCCTCTGTAACTCAAAACATGCAACCTGTGGAATTTTTTAAATGTCACCTATGGAGATTTTTAAGGGTAAAAGTTTGACGCCATTCCACAAGCGGGCACAATTTTGAAGCCTGACATGTTGGGTATCAATTTACTTGGTGTAACATTATCTTTCACAATATACATTTTTTTTTAACTAAATTTACTGTTATCTTATTTTTTTATTCGAAAAAGTGATTTTTTTCCAAAAAAAAGGGTAAGACTGCTGCGCAAATACGGTGTGAAAAAAAGTATTGCAATGACCACCATTTTATTCTCTAGGGTGTGAGAAAAAAAACAATATATAATGTTTGGGGGTTCTAAGTAATTTTCTAGCAAAAAAAAACAGTTTTAAACATTTAAACACCAAAATCTCAAAACGAGGCTAGTCCTTAACTTTAACATTTTTTAGAAATATACCACATTAATTTAATAATACATTTAAAGTCATATTCTATACACCTTCCTAGTCATGAATGAGGGATGGTGGCAGTAAAGGAATCATACATTTTACTTGAATCAATTCCTCTCCTTGCATTCTTGATTGTAGGGTATTTTTTACCCCTGATGCTTCCTCTGCTAATATAGTTCCATATTAGGGACAAAAGTCTGCAATCTGTTGCTTACCCAGCTGCCTTAGCCAGGATTTCAATAGCCGTGGCCTGAAAGTACTAACCTTAATTTCCCTGCACTGGTCCTGGGCTCAGAACAGCAAAGTGTGCCCAGTCACTGGAAGGACTGAGGTTTCCCACAAGAGAAGGGATGTGTGTGCTCCTAGGGAGCAGCAGCACACTGAGCTTCCCAGTGAATGGCTGTGCAGAGGGACGGGGGTGAGCCAGGACAAGTCTGATTATTGGAGAAGAGTACACAGTGTTCCCAGCATAGCTAGAGAACTGACCATGATGTGCTCTCCTGTTTAGTGTGGTCAGTTTTTAATAGGAAAGCAATGGGTCTAGCAGGGACACCAGGGATTTCACACAAAGGGAGCAATACAAAGAGAACAGGATACTTTCTCATACAAGTACATAGTACAGAAAGCACATATCACGAATATGAAGTGTTGGTGTAATCATTGCAGAAAACTTGATCTGCAACAAATATCACAATTTAAGTTGATCAAATAAAATTATCAAATGTCCAGAACTGTGCAGGTCACCTCTAAAATCAAGGTGATCTCCATGAAGCTCTGGAGGTGAAAAAAAGGGACTGCTTGGGAGGATTATCATTTACAATGTTAGGCAGGAAGGGGTTTAATCTCTGTTATTGATATTGCAATGAAAGGTAAATCAAAAATAACAGAAGAACTGAAATATTTACCTTTCCTAAAAAAATTGCTGTTTTTGGCATTCTTCAGAAAAATTGTTAACATAACTTTACGTTAACATCTAAGTATAGGTTAATTTTACCTGCAATATGTCAATTTTTCAATACTTCACTATGTTTGGTAGCTGCTGACATTCATATACCCCCCCCCATTACTTTCTAAGACAATGTTTGGACCATGTCAAATGGAACTACTATCTGCTCAATGCCAAACATGGTCACCAATTCTCCAAAACTGTTGGTTAAATAATAAATCTAGAAGTGCATCGCATGTAGAGCTAAAATAAAGAAAGCTGGAGAACATATAGATCAAGAATCTGGAGCTGTTACCTTTTACAATTAATTTCTTTGGAAGAGTGCATCTCATTGATTGCTCTAGGCAACATTTATCCAGTTTTCTTATTCTACCTTATATCTAAACAAATATACTGACTCCTGACCAACTGCACAAAAGTTAGCGTTAAGATCCTCGTAAATTATTTAATAATTCTTCTGTTTTGATTTAAGAGAAGGGTCAGGATTGTCATTTGTATGCCTTTTATAGGGGAGTTTAATTTTATGTTACATTTAAACAATGCAAAAATACCAAAGCTAGCACTTTATAAAGTATTTATTATTAAGAATATGAATCCATGAAAATAAATGGTTACACACCAGGGATCCTTTTGTTTCACTTATCAATCATTGGCTTTCATGCACACTACCTATTAATATTATATACTGGAACAATCTTACCCATGTATTGCTTTTATATGGTGATAACATGAAGATGATGGGGTTTAATTTCTGGAAAACTTCTACCTACTCACCTGCAGAAAAACAGTAAGAGCTAATAAGGAGGCTTATTTAAAAGTATAGGGGTGTCAGGAGCGTATGTGCTCCTGCTCCATCATAGCTGCTGGTTCCAGCATCCTGGTTTTGGCTGTGGTGTTCTCCATGTCTGCCTACCTGCAATGTGATTGATTGGGTGGAGACCCTGGGTGGAGAGAAAACCTGATATAAGCTAGCCAAACTTGCATTCTCATGTTTGTAATACCTGATCAAGCTGCCTATTTGTCGGCCCTGCTCTGCTAGATTGGATTTCCCTGTATATGACCTCGGATCGGATATTGACCATTCTCTGAACTCTGCCTGCCTTTTACATGGACTGACATAAAACCACTCTGTATGTCTGCCAACTGCAAGTGCCTGTTTGCTTTACTCAGTTCGTGCCTGCCCTGGCGTGGTGGCCAGGCACTATAGCATTGTGTATAAGTCCTGAGGGAAACCGAGTACCAGTAGACCTGTTTGCCTTATAGGAAAGGGGGCTGCTATAGGTGAAGAACACAGTAGCAAGCTATAGTGTCTGACCACCTGTGTTAGGGATAAGCATGACAAAGGGTTGGACAAAACTATGGAAACACTACATGATTTGCAGGTGCGAAAGTGACGACATGTTTTGCGTTGAAACAGTGATATAACATTCTTTTGCTTTCACTGTGTGAATATAACAGAGTCATGTTAAAGCCTACTGAGTTTAAACAGGGCAAATTGTTGGTGCCCAATTAGCTGATCCCTATGTGAATGAAGTTGCTAATTTATTTTCAGTGTTGCAATGTACAGTATCAAAGGTTATGGTGGCAAATACAGTTTCTGGGAAAACTTTGTGTGATAAGCAAAAGCGCAGTCAAAATGGTCAAGTAACCAAAAGAAACAAGAGGACATTTCACAGGATTGTGACCTGGATTTTTGCATGAACAGTAGTATCACATTGCAATATCCACCATCCAAGAAAATTCAAGCCAAAGGAAGTCCAACGCCACATCTCCGGTCTCTTCGCGGAGGCTGGGAGCAATGCGGCCTGTGGTGATGGTTGTCCTGTACAGAGAGAGAGGAACTGATGTAATTTCCCTCTCTCTGTAACCCCGAAAAGCGGGAGCAACAAGTTATGTTGTCACTTCTGATTTCAGCTCTTTGTTTACCTGGCCACTAGTAGCCAGGAAAGCAGCCGATCAGACCAATCTCTGTCTGATCAACTTCATGGGAGGCTAGAGGAGAGATTTGGCATCTAATATATCTGTCATGGCCCATGCTATCACAAGGGATGTTGTTCACCCCTCGTGATAGCAATAAAGTTCATTAAAAAAATAAGTGTAAAAGCAAAATTTTTTGTATAAAATAAATAATAAACTATAAAAAAACAATTAAAGCAGCCCTGTCTCACCATGCTTACGAGCTAATGTGAGTGCATATGTTACTCCTGCACGCATATGTAAATGTGATTGCACCACACATGTGAGGTATTGTCGGGAACGTCAGAGTGTGAGCAATAATTCTAGCACCAGACCTCCTCTGTTACTCTAAACTGGTAACCTGTAAAAGAATTTTAAGCACCGTAGTTTGCAGCCATTCCAAGGGCAGACGCAATTTTGAAATGGGACATGTTAGGTATCTATTTACTGTCCGTAACATCATCTTTTGCATTATACAAAAAAATTGGGCTCGTGTGTGTGTTTTTTTTTTTTATTCATGAAAGTGTTTTTTTCCCAAAAAATTGTGTTTGAAAAACCACTGCACAAATACTGTGTGACATAAAAAATTGCAACAGCCACCATTTTATACTATAAGGCCTCTGCTAAAAAAAATCTATAATGTTTGGGGGTTCTAAGTAATTTTCTAGCAAAAAATGTTTACATGTAGGAGCAAAGTATCAGAATTGGCGTGGATGGCAAGTGGTTAAAGTAGTGCAGCGCCAAATAGAAAAAAAAATGGCCTGGTCACGAAGGGAGTAAAATCTTCCAAAGCTTAAGTGGGTAACTGATTTTTTTTTATTATGCCAATTCCTAGACCATAAGCTCTAATCAAGTAGGGCCCTCTGATCCCTCCTGTATTGAATTGTATTGTAACTGTACTGTCTGCCCTCTGCACTGTGAAAAGTGTTGACGCTATATAAATCCTGTATAATAATGCCAGGTTTTTTTTCTACAAAAATGATTTTGAAGGTACAGAGGTTAGTGAAGTGACCTAACATTGTTTTCAGTCTTCTATGCAACATTACGTATCATTTTCTGAAATCACGTAAAAGGAATATTTTTCTTTCACAGTTGATATTTTTCAAATAATACAATGCCTTTGTCTAATAATTAGCTTAACATTTGTTTTGGGTCAAATGCTTTTCAAAGGCACTTGTACATTGTGCTCAAGTCATGCATAACATCTAAGGATATACTCTCTTAGTGAATTATTTGTATTGTAGTAGGTCATTGCAAGTATTCGCCTCTTTTCAAACTCTTAATAACAATCAGAACAGAAAATAACACATTGGTAGGAGTTGAACATGTACCTATATTTAAGGATCTACTATATACAGAACACAACAATCTTTCCAGTTTTCCTATCATGAATTACAAATTACAGAGCCTAATTGGTAAAATCTGAAAATTATATTTTGTCAATTTTTTTCTCGGAAGGAAATCTATAAAGCTTTTCTCTGTCATTTTCCATTCAAGTTAACTATAGTACATTTTTTGCTATAGTGAAAACTATCTCACGAAGTACATTGTAGATAGACTTTTGCTGATTTTTCAAGACTTTTCATTAGGTTATGTCAAAAATGTTGATAAAATATGCCACTTCAGGATTTACCCATTATTTCTAGAGGCTGGAGAATAACCTTCACCATGATTGAATCATTCTTTTTTTTTTTTTTTTATTCTACTACAAAAAGATGTTGTTTCAATTTCTGTAGACCATTCACCATTATTTTCACTTCATTTGAACATTACAACATACCATTTCAGATCTTTTGAATGGTGGTGAAGAAATTAGCAGCAAAATAGATAGAGTGCTGAAAAGAAAAGCAATTATTTTGCCAATCTTTCTAACTACACCAGTAAGACATTAGCTAGAACTTCACAAGGCTTCATCGTGTTTCACTGCTCAACTTTGGGTTCTTGAAGAGTTCAGGTGTAATCACAGCCTTCTGTTGTAACAGAAAGCACCATCTGCTGAGGCATTCTGTGAGCGGTGTAATGTCTCCCAAGAGAAGGTTTAGCATTCAATTCACACAGAAGAATGGCAAAGGCGTGTAAACAAAAGTAGACAAGTGAAGCAGAAAAGGATGGGCTGCGCTTTAAATATTCAATATGTTTCTTTATACATGAAAATCCTGTTATGTGCCTCTAATGCTTCTAGAGCCTGGTGGGGATTTTTGATGAATCAATGTTTACATTACACAAATGGGAACACTGCCATCTCTGGAAACATCTTTAATGCCTTGTAGTCTCACAAAGTTTTTCATATATCTTTAAACCATTCATAACTCTTACAAGCATCTTGAAATCATATAGAACATGTACCATTATTAACAGCACTGAACCCATGGTGTTTCTGAGCCATTAGTTGGCCATCCGGAAATTGTTAGTATGGTTTTTATTTAACATGGCTGACTTTGTGTACTCATTGGATGAAACTCATTTTGGTAATTAAAAGAGTATGTATGCTTCTACAATATAAAATATATACTCACCTGCTGCTTCATTAGGTACACCCTTTCAATTGCTTGGTAACACAAATTGCTAATCAGCCAATCACATGGCAGCAACTCAAGACATTTAGGCATCTAGATGACGACTTGCTGAAGTTTAAATTCAAAAGGGGATTTAAGTGACTTTAAACGTGGCATGGTTGTTGATGCCAGAGGGGCTGGTCTGAGTATTTCAAAAACTGCTGATCTACTGGGATTTTCATGTATAACCATCTCTAGAGTTTACAGAGAATGGTCCAAAAAAAGTGAGCAGCAGTTGTGTGGACGAAAAAAAAAAGCCTTGTTGATGTCAGAGGTCAAAGGAGAATGGGTAGACTGGTTCGAGATGATAGAAAGGCAACAGTAACTTAAATGACCACTTGTTACAACCAAGGTATGCAGAATACCATTTCTGAACACACAACACATCGAACCATCACGCAGATGGGCTACAGCAGAAGAAGACCATACTGGGTGACACTCCTGTCTGTTTGGAACATGGAACTGAGACTACAATTCGCACAGGCTTACCAAAATTGGACAATAGAAGATTGGAAAAACAATGCCTGCTCTGATGAGTCTCGATTTCAGCTGTGACATTCAGATAGTAGAGTCAAAATGTGATGTAAACAACATGAAAGCATGGATCCATCCTGCCTCATAGCAATGGTTCAGGCTGCTGCTGGTGGTGTAATAGTGTGGGGGTATTTTCTTGGCAGAACATTGGGCCCCTTAGTACCAATTAAGCATTGTTTAAATGGCACGGCCTACCTGAATGTTGAATCTATGTCACAAAGAATTAAGGCCGTTCTGAAGGAAAAAGGAGCTCCAACTTGGTACTAGCAAGGTGTACTTAATAAAGTGGCTGATGAGTATATGTGTTGCACTATTAAAGCTGGCCATATAGCAGGAGCACTGCTTGCATTTTGAGCTGTAGGCACCAGCCAACTTGACAAAAGTAATTTTTTTAATTGATTTTGTTAAAAACTGGGTGGAATTTTTCAGATAAACAGTTATTGACTCCAATAATATGCGATGACTGTTCGGGGGTTCAGCAATCACTAGCTAGTCATGCTGGTTGCTGAATACAATAGCACGCAATAGAGATTCCTTCATCCACTATGTTTAGAGTGGATGGGGCAATGAGATGATTTCTCTTGCTTAGCATGCAGGACTGAAATTGAGAAATCTAAAGGTGTATGGCTAGCCTAAATCAAACCAAAGTGTATTTTAATGTGCCCTTTCAACTCAGAATGTGGCCACTGGATGCCACAGTGGGTTGACTTCCCTCCCATAAGAATACACTGATCAGTGCTGCAAATTTTAGCTTGCTGAGCTAATTAAGTAGTAAAAATCCAACAGGGTGGAAGTGGTCTTCTGGGTCCAGTGCCAACATTCAGAGAAAGCCTTGTATTTTTTCAATGAATACAAGGCATTCTCTGCTTGGACATGGCGGAGATCATGATGTCCCACCTCTCCACCTAGTACAATCAGAGAATTCCTTATATTCATTGAACAAAAACACAAGGCTGTCTTTAAATGGCAGCAGTACTGAGCCAGTGTCACCCTCGGCACTGGACCCAAAAGACTGCTGCAGTAGTGACGACTACTACAGACATTTGCAGCTATCCTATTCATTATATGCATGTAAAGATGACATCTTGCATTCCAGATACTAGTAAAATAGGCTATATATTGTGTTTTTTTCTAAACCTGCACATACTATAAATTATATCACCTTTTTTATTTCTTTATTTAGGTTCGATCTAGAAAATATTAGGGATACTTTTGCACTTGTTTAGCAATCTTACAATGTGTTGTATTACTTTAATAGATCCAAAGATATTTTTCTCCTGAATTTGTATATTATATTTTACAGTATTAGAATGCTTAGTGCTACTTTGTTTTACTTTGCATGTAACTATAGGTAGAAGTTAAAAACAGTACTTTGTAGATCTTTGCTCTATAAAAAGCAACGTTTGCTGTTTCATTTCATTGTCTATACTATTGCATTTGGAGTAGTTGTGATTGTCTTCTTATGAAAGATGTTGATTCTGCAACAGATGGCTTAAGCAGTTTTACTGTCTGACACAAAGGTACTGTGATTATGTAGCTCAGACAGTTGATGATGATGTGCTTTACTACAAGAATAAATTATAATGTCAGTTCCCTGCTCAGTGGGTCAAGTAAATGCTACCTGATTACAGTAAGCCAAGTAGTTATACTGATATATATCCTCAGATGCTATATAACACAACAGGGAAATTAATTAAGAAAAATATTAATGCCAAACTGACTCTATTATGCATATAGCTGTAAAGAAACCTGTAATAAGTGAAGAAATAAAAAAATCCCATCCGATACTATTGTTTTATTTTTCTCATTCAACAGAGGGCTGTTTGCTATTTAATCCCAAAAGTATTTTTAAAACTGCTTATAATTAGTGATGAGTGAATGTGCTTGGTATGCACAAAGTTAATTTGGTATCTACGTACTTTGCGTGACAACAACTTTTATATTTTATCAAACAAGTAGGTATTATATTGTGTTTGTGTGCACTAAAATTCATTAAAGTGTATTTTTTCAAAACTTTTTGAATATACCATCTTAACACCTTATCACTGGGGGGGTTGAATGAGGAGTTGGAGGTGTGAACCATTTTGTAATTTTTGTAATTTTAGTATGACTTTTTATAAAATAAACTTTTTTTTTTAAATAATTTTTTAAGGCTTGTATTTTATTGTAGCAGTCATATTGTATTACTGCACTATAGCACCCCCCCCCCCGCCTCTTATTTTTTGCTAATTGTATTGGTTACTTAGCCTTAATGCATATTTCCCATACATTTTAAGGGAAAGAATATCATTTTTTTTCCTTTTGATTGTGTAATTTCCCATTTTCTTTTTCTTCCCCCACCCCCTTTACCTATTCAGACCATGTAGTATCCATTTTTAAGCATCATGCATACAGGTCACCTGTACGCTTTATTCCACATTCATTGATATACAATTGCTCACTATATCACAGTTTTAATATTTTTTAGACTTTTACAATATGTCATTTTATCCTTGTTCTCTTTTATATTTGTCATTCTAGTATTGTAGTTTATAAATGTTGCACGTTTCATGCAAATTTTTCCAATTAAACTTAGTGTATTGCCTACCATAATGTGCCTGTGTATTGTACTATTGTGACATTGACATCTGGGCTTTTTTTTCCCATCCCCTTCCCCTTGCCTTTCCCTTTGCATTTGATAAAGAGGGTCATGTCCCTTGAAACGCGTTATGCTTATCCACTCCTGACATCACCATAGGATTCTGCCAGCTGTCAGACTCAGGCAGTGCACACTACCTGCTGGAGTTTTGGAGCCCCTACTGCTGCATGCTTGTCAGCCATCCATTGCCTCTGTGTATCTTCAGCTGATCAGCTATGGTGTCTCAAGATGCTGTGTTATTATCCACTGGTGGATTGGTGATTTCTAAGGCCGCGTACACACGGGCGGACTGTCTGGCCAACTAAGTCCGTCAGACAATCCGACAGACAGTCCGTCCTACTTTTGAATGAACGGACTTGATCACACACGATGAACAGACAGTCGGCTGAAAGCTTGCACGATGGCGTGTACAGCACGTACGACGGGACTAGAAATACGACGTCCAATACACTGCAATGCAACCTTCGGCCGTGTAAATCCTTTCTGAGCATGCGCCATACTTAGTCCGTCCAACTTGCCTACTCACGAGCGGACTGTCCGCTGAAACCAAGTTTGGACGGACAATATTACGGAAATTCCGAAAGACTTAGTCCGCCAGACTGTCTGCTGAAAAAGTCCGCTGAAGCCCACACACGAGCGGACTGTCCGCTGAAACAAGTTTCAGCGGACCAAGTCCGTCAGACAGTCCGCCCGTGTGTACGCGGCCTAACATGTAAGTGTGTTGCTTTTAATAAAGGTGTTTTTTTGATTGGTAATAATCTCAGTGCCCTGCTTTTTTTTGCTATTTCTGACTGAAATGTTACACCTGCTCAGACACCACCATTGCAGGATAGACCACTGAGTGTGAGCAGAGGATTGTGGCCTGGAGCAGAGGCACCCACAGGAGGCATGGGTGGAGCACTGTATGCCATTGTTGGTGAGTAACTGTTTCCCATTTTCCAGCCAAGGTGGGACCTTGCTGTGTCAAGGCTCACATTGCCATAGAACAGCAAGGCCCAGCTAGCTGCGAGAGAGAACATCTTTACCCAGGACGTTTTCTGCTTCCCCAAGGGTTACTGCTACTGTGTTCAGGGGAGCTGTCACCACCATCAGAGTTCACAAGAGTTAGCCTGCCTGTGTATCCAGTGTACTGGACAAGAGGGATAAGAGGGGGAAACAACATCACCCCTTTTGGGACCCCCAGGAATTCTTTCTGTGTAGTATTCTCTTTTTTCTATTGGAATTTCAAAAACTCTGCATAGAGTGCCCCAATGTAGTCTTGGGCCCCAACACTGGCAACCGACAGTTATCTAACATTGCCCATTGAGAGGTTGATAAGGAGGGACTGTGACTTATAGCCCCTGTGTGTATATATCCCATATTTAGGGCATCTCTTGAACTCAGGGCCTAGAATGTGTAGACTCTTCCCATTTGAAGCAAGTTTTCCGGTACCCTTTATAAATCAAATGTTAAATGTGATTGTCCATATGAAAATCAAAATAAATTAAATGTTAAATGTGATTGTCCATATAAAAATCAAAATAAAGATGGCGCAGATCCTCCACCAAGTTTCAATGTTCATATGAAAGGCACACCACACCCACGTGCTCTCGATCTGCTTACCAGAACTATATGAAAACAGGCATGTAATGATACAATGCAAGAGGTCAAAATGGACTTGAATGGCACACTCCAAACTTGATAAACAGGTCATAAAAGTATCCAGGTTCATCAATATCAGAAAGAACATCAGGACTCACACCAGAAGATGGATGTATTGTGCAATCATCACCAGAATGTAAACCCCAATGAAGAAAACAAACAGCAACAGTGAAGCCCGTAAAAGTAAAACACATAAGTATTTATTGTAGCCTACTTACAGGACAGAAGAAACATCAAGACATACAAAAACTCTGTGGTTTACAACGTGCTTGCATCAGCCTTCATCCCATGTTTCATCCTATGTGGATATCATCAGATATGCCTCTGATGATATCCACATAGGATAAAACATGGGATGAAGCCCTGATTGTCTGAAACAATGAAAAATTTCCCCAATCAGAACACAGAGCACTGTCAGAGCCATGATTGGAGAAAGTAATGATGACTCTATCCAATCATGGCTCATTGCTCTTAGTCCTGCCCCACACTATAAAAATATTCTCTCCATAGCAGCCATTTGCAGTGTGATATTGACGTGGACGGAGATGGAACAGGGCTCTGTTTAGTGCTGCTAGCGAGCAAGGCTGGTGCAAGGATTTTGGACACCCTAGGTGAAACCTCATTTTGCTAGCCTCCTCCATGACCCCCCCCCTTTTGTCCTTCCCATGTATATGATGAAGGTGGCAGGGGTGGAGGTTTTTGTGACGCCTCTCCGCCCACACCTGTGCTTCTGGATTTGGCCTCAAGACAAATAGTGGTGGCACCAGCTCACAGGTATATGGATAGGCTAGGGTAGTATGCAGACAGGCTAGGGTAGAGAGATGGGGGAGATCAGAAAGTAGAAGTGAGATGGAGGGGGGGAAGAGGTGGGAGGAGAAAGGGGGTTAAAATTGGGGCAAAGGGGGTGAGAACGAGGAGGGCAAGAGGGGGGTTGAGAGAGAGAGGGGGGCTGAGAAAGAGAGAAGAGGATGAGAGAGAAAAGAGAGAGGTGGGTTGAGAGAGACAGGGAGATGAGAGAGAAAAAGAGTGAAGGTGAGAGCGTGGGGGTGAGACATGTTGCATTGCATTCATGTTCACAATTGATGGTAAACAGGGTTTATTTTATTCTCCAGGCTGCACATTGTACTTCCTGCACAGCCTAGACTTGAGGAGGTGGCAGGTGCAGAGCTGAGTGACAGGGCAGCAGACCAATCTGCTTCCAGCTGCATTTGGGTAAAACAGCAGCCTGCTGGGAGGTGTAACTATGCAGACAGCAGTGTAGCAGAGGCTTTAACATCACTGTTCTCACTGACACAAGGGAGATAAATAAAACAATTCACACATGCTGCCTATTTACCAGCAGTGCTGTTAACTGATGCCAACCCCTGCCCTGAGTTCTCTCACTGGTTTGAGACATGTCCTCCTCCTCCCCAGGCTGTCTCTGGCTCTCTCCGCACAGGACCGGCTCACTTACTCCATCCACCCCCCCTGTCCTCCCAGGAGCCTTTCCTGGGGCCCCCTACTGAATGGTCAGTCCGTCCCTAGTCCCTGCAACCCCCCACCCCACTTAGCTGAGGACAGGACAGAGACAATGGAGAGCAGACAAAGTGGAGAGCTCAGTGTCCGACCACAGTACAGGGAACACCCCCTCATGGAGAGCCGTTGCATGCCAAGCCCCACCTTGCCCCTCCTCTGACTCTGCATGCTGATCCTCACAGTCAAACTAAAGCGTTCATGCTGTGCCCTCTCTTCTATGGGGCGCAGGGTGGAAGGTTACGTTTTCTAGGTGAAGGGACAGAAAGGTCTTTTAAAAATCCGAATCCCAGCTTAGGATCCGGATTTTTCTGCCCCCCTACCCTGGCGCTCTAGGCAGCTGCCTGACCTGCCTATTGCTAGCACTTGCCCTGCTAGCAAGTTATTGTGCTAAAGTTTGCTATTGTGCTTCCATTGCCAGTGTAGAATATTAGTTTAGTGTGAATCTAGTGATAGTTCAGTGTGAGTATAGTGTGACCATTCATTCTTACTTTAGTGTCAGTTTTGTGAGTGTAGTGTGACCATTCATTTTTACTTTAGTGTCAGTTTAATTTGTCAGGGCAGGTTTTCAGCAGTATATATCAGTGCATTACTGCATGTTTAACACAGTATATATTCGTGCATTACTGCATGTTTACCGCAGTATATATCCGTGCAATACTGCACATTTAACGCAGCATATATCTGTGCATTTATGTACGTTAAATGCAGTATATATCAATGCATTCCTGCATATTTAACGCAGTGTATATCTGTACGTTACTGCCCGTTAAATGCAGTATATATCAGTGTGTTACTGTATGTTTAACGCAGTATATATATCAGTGTGTTACTGCACTTTAATGCAGTATATATCAGTGCATTACTGTACATTTAATGCAGCATATACCAGTGCATTACTGCATATTTAATGCAGTATATATCCTTACATTACTGCATGTTTACCGCAGTATATATCAGTGCCTTTTACCTTCAAGATGGCAACTTCTGTTGGTTTCTGAAAGGCCTCAAATAGCCTCTCTATGAGTTTTACATGCCTCAATGGCTTCCCTGCACTAGTCAGAAAGTTCTGTGCTTTCCAAATGGGCCCAAATCATAAACTAATACAAAGGCGTATCTGCTGGCAGTGTAAACATTTCCCTTTTGATTCTCTAGGAGTTGACATGTCTTGACTACAGCACACAACTCAGCTTCCTGTGTTGACATCTGGGGTGTCAATGCTTCTTGAAGTAAAATAGTATCTGTAGTGGTTACAGTAAACCCTGTGTGTGGCTGACCAACATCAGTGTAAAACCTGGAACCATCTTTGAATAAGATTCTGTCATAATCTGATAAAGGCTCATCTTTGCTGGTGTGACAGAGAAATGAGAAAAACTCTCATGTTCTACATAAGTACCATTTGTTGCATCTTCCTCATCAATTATAGGAAGAAGAGTAGCCGGATTTAAAGTAACACATAATTTAGTTTGATTGTCAAATTTGATGGAGCAAAAAGAGCAGACTGGTACTTGCCAAATCTACTGGCAGACACATGTCTGGTATTTACTTGATTCATGATTTCCTGTGCTGCATGTGGCACATACAGGGTCAGAGCACAGTCTAGTACAATCTCCTTACTTTGTCTAGCAGAAAAATGCTTGCTGCTATGGCTCGTTGTCAAGAAGGACGTTCTGATCACCCGGCTGTTCCCAGAAATCTTACCTGCAGAATCCCCAGCATAAGAGCCAACTGGCTAACGCTGTCGGCGCACGCTAACACTGATGGGCAAACGCGTGTGCGTGAGGGCACTGATGGGCACACGCGTGTGCGTGAGGGCACTAATGGGCGCACGCGGGTGCGCGGTAATGATAATGTAAGTGCGCAAACGCGCACAAGTATGCACGCGTGCGCGGGTGCGCGCGGACGCTCAGTATGATGGATCTTGTTACCAAAGGGGCTATTTAAAGGGACCTGTCACCTTGCCTCCCTGCTGTCCAGTCTACAGCGTTCCTGAGAGACCCCCTGCTATACCTTACTTGTTACCTGATACCTGTTACCTGGCTTGCCTCTGACTACCCTCTGTTTGCTGCCTGCCACGACCCCGGCTTGTCTTGACTATTCTTCTGCCTGCTGCCTTGGTACCAATCCTGCCCGCCTGTGTATGAACCGGCTTGACTCCGACTATGCCTTGCCTGCCACCTTGGTGCTGTTCCTGCCTACCAGCATCCAACCCGGCCGGCTTGAAGATCTGCTAGTGTCCTGATCTACAAGACACCTTCCTCTCTGTTCTGGTGTTCCTGCTGCTCCTGCTCTCCACTGATTCCGGTCAAAGCCTGCATCTGTTTCCCCGTCTGCTACTTGGAGTCCGGACCAGCCCTTGCATTTGTAACCTGCCAGGCACTTATGTCCCTTCTGTGCTCCTGAACATCTGCCTGCTCTACCAGGAGTTCTTGAGCCAGAGGAATACGAGAAGCCGCTCCCTGCATACGTGGGCTCAACTATCAGGTACGTGACACTCATACACAACTGGGGGAGCTTTTGATGACAGGGTCTAATGAGGCTGATATATACATCACATGCCCCTGTTTGTTTCCATGTAGCTGGGTGAGTACACCTGCAGCATATCCATTGACTTCATGACAAAACAATGAGAAGGTCTCTGTATAGTCAGGAAGTTGTATGGCAGGAGCTTCACTTCACTTTCTCTTGGCAGTATTGTAGCGTATCTTTGCTAACTTTGTTGTTACTGTTATAGAAAAACATGAGAAGGCTTACTGTTTCTCTGCTATAAATGTCTTTTGCATCAGAACAAACAAGCAAATTGTCTATGTACTGTGTTTGGGTGTGAGGAAGACCACTGGTCCAATACTTGCTTTAATGCAGTATTATATTCAGAGGGGCTACTCACACAGCCTTGAGGCAATCTTATCCATGCTAAATTTTGGGCATCATGGGCAAATGAAAAATGGTGCCAGCAATCTGGGTGTAGTGGCACTGAAAAAAAAAAAGCATTTGCAAGATCAATCACTGTAAAGCAGGTGCTGGAGGCAGGTATTCCACTTAATAAAGTGCAGTTGGTTGGTTGGTTGGTTGGTTGGTTGGTTGAGGCGTGTCTGCCTCAATTATATTGTTAAGGGCTCTCAAATCATGCACCATGTGGTGTTTCACTTGCCCACCCTTCTGATCTGGCTTCTTTGCAATTGGTAACAGGGTTGTATTGGCTTTGGACTTAATTGGTACAACCCCTGCTGCTTTCAGTCTGAGCAATACTCAGGGAGTACTGTTTAATCTTTGGGAGTCGGGCTTCTGGTTTAATTTTTATCATAACTGGGGTGCAGTCCAGCAGGCCTACATCATATTTGTTGATGGCCCATAAATCACTTCCAATTCTGGTGGGAAAGGCAAAGTGGAGTCTTGGATTAATAATACTCCACAGGCAGAATTTAAAGCTTCTCCTGGCAGACTACTGACCACTTGGGCTCCTGCAGGAGTGTAGTCAATTTTTGCTAAAATTTGGTTCAGAATGTCAGCTCTTAAAAGATTGGTAGGAACCATGTCTGAAACTAACACTTTAGTGACAATTTCTGTTTGATTTCCTAGCCTGAGTTTAATTTCAACCAAATCAGCAGAGGTCCCGGTTAGGCCAACAAAAGACATTTTCAGATAATAAATCCTACAGGTCTCTTCCAGGGTAGAGGAGTTCCTGTAAAAATACTTTTACTCTTGCCTCGGGACCATTGTCTCCCCTATTTAACATGACTGACACTGCAATGCCCTTTTCCTAGGCCTGATCCACTGCTTTTGGCAAAGAACTGGGATCAGCACGAGGTGCCTCTGAGCTCCTTTCCAGTCTATGGTCAGGAAGAGGGCATAATTGGGCTATGACCTTCCCCATTACAGTTGTAGCATATGATTGGTCCCTGATTGCCATGATTTCTGAAATTGCCTCCTTTTACCCTCTGCTTTCCCATGTACATAATTTTAAGTTTGCTCTCTTTTTGGTTAATTCTGTTTTCTATGGATAACAATATAGGTAGGAGGTCTTAAATAGACACATTGCCTGCCTCAGGCCTTACCATGAACAACTTTTCTTTCAATGGGGTATTAAACCATCAAGAAACCTTTGTTTCACCAGATGTATAGATGGACTTGCAGTTTCTCCTTTTATTTCTTCCTCTATTTTAGGACCTGCTTCCTTAGCCATATCGCTTAACCTCCCTCCATATGCCCCTGCTGCATCCTCTTTACCTTGCTTAGCATTCTTGAATTCAGCATGTCTGGTTTGTCCATATATTTGGGGCAATTTTTCCTTCAGTATTTCACAAACCTTCCATCCACTAACCATTGTATCTAGCTTTGTGACATCTACATCACATTATTTAAGTATATACCCTGACATGTTGCTTCCCACTGCTTTAACAAGATGATAAATGTCAGTAGCAGAAGCCTCATATGCTTCCTGTGCAGCACTAAGTTTGTTTCCAAACCCAATTGGATTATTTCTAGAATCCCCCAGCCCCCCTAATATGACTCTCATTTTTTGGGGACTAAAAGGTACATGCCATTTAATTTGAGACACTGAGTCTGCTGTGGTGTGATGCTGCAAAACTCCCACTGTGCTATTGTATTCTGACAGCTGACAGCAAGTGATCGCATGATAAAAAAAAACAACAGGCTGATTGTACTGAGGTTAATCGATGAATCGACTTCAGTATACCCAGCATGTCCACAGATAGATCGAAATTCAGTTGGTTCGTCTATGGCCATGATTTGAATTCATCCAATGATCCATCTAATAATTGACTCCTCTCGAACGGGACTGTTGGTACATTTTTGTTTGATCAGCACATGTACTCAATTGGCTGCAATGCTTATCAGTATATTCTGACAGCGCAAGAGTCCCTGCTGTCAGAATCCAATAGCGCATGGGGAATCCTTTATTAAGTGGATGGGGGAATACATTCTTTTTTTTCCCCATCAAAATAACAATCCATCTATGGCCAGTCTTTTGAAAATATGTTCTTAAATATTACCATTGACAAGTACATACAGGTGTTTATAAACAAGACAATACAAGTTAAAAGTCTAATGTTAGGGCATCATATCATATGCCAGATTTTACATTTGTTTAGATGTAAATGACTTCTAATACTCTGAATGATTAAGGATGGCTGTTTTATCTTTTTTTCCTCTGGTACATAATTTTATCATGAGCACCTCAGGAGGCGTGGATAAGGCATATGTTTCCTGCCATGTGCGGCTCCAAAGACAATTTTAAATACACTTGGATACAAAATCAATTCAATTTTGGCTCGACAAGCCAAATTGTTTCCTTAAAGAGGATAGAGAGATAGTCACTTGGCAGACAGGAGTCAATCATTTATATTGACAGTAACAGACAAGCTCCAAGTGCTTTCTATGGGCCATTCGTAACAATTGCTCGCTTGTACTGTAATTTGTGTTAGAAGCCAGACCCCTATAAACATGCTGTGATGCCAAGGGAAACCAAACAAGCTTTTTTCAAAGGACAAGATTGCCGGAATGAACAGCATATTTTCGCTTCCCACTTACATTTTGCCTGACACCACAGAAGACAGATTGAAGGTTAAGTGTTTCTAAAAGATCAATATTTGGCTTAGCAGGGACTATACACTTCTAAATTCACTGCATATGTATAACGCTTGCTAACAGTTTTTTACATTATACAAATTTTAGCTAAATACTGTACTGTATATCACTTCTTTTTTAAGCTAAAAAACAGAAGTAACTCAGATGAGTAACATTTAAAAATCTTTGTATTTTAGCTGTGGAAAGCAAAATTACGTTTATGCATTATACAAATGTCTCCATAAAGAATGCTACACAGTAATTTTACAGTAGGGAATAGAAAGTAATTCTAGTTGCATACAAAATGCATTACCGTATATACTCGAGTATAGGCCGACCCGAATATAAGCCGAGGCCCCCAATTTACCCCCAAAAAACTGGAAAACTTATTGACTCGTGTATAAGCCGAGGGTGAGACATGGCTGTCCATCCCTGTGTGTCCGTCCATCCCTGTGTGTGTGTCCGTCCATCCATCCCTGTGTGTGTGTCCATCCATCCATCCATCCATCCATCCCTGTGTGTCCGTCCATCCATCCCTGTGTGTGTATCCATCCATCCCTGTGTGTGTGTGTGTGTGTGTGTGTATGTGTGTGTGTGTGTGTGTGGATTCATCCATCCATCCATCCCTGTGTGTGTGTGTGTGTGTGTGTGTGTGTATATCCATCCATCCATCCATCCATCCCTGTGTGTGTGTGTGTGTGTGTGTGTGTGTGTGTGTGTGTGTATCCATCCATCCATCCATCCATCCCTGTGTGTGTGTGTGTGTGTGTGTATCCATCCATCCATCCATCCATCCCTGTGTGTGTGTGTGTGTGTGTGTGTGTGTGTGTGTGTGTGTGTGTGTCCGTGCAGCCTTGTGTGTGTGTCCAGCCTACCTGTGTCCCAAGCCTCCGTCCCGAGCCGCCGTCGTCCCGAGCCTCCTCTGTCCCGTGCCTCCTCTGTCCCGTGCCTTCCGGTGTCCCGTGGCTCCTCTGTCCCGTGCCTCCTCCGTCCCGTGTCGTGCCGATGGATCGCCGCTCTTCTCGGCGGCCATTCTACGATTCAAAAGCTGCGCCTCCGTCCTCCGCCTGTGATAGGCGGAACACTCAATTTCCCAGCAGCCTGTGTTCCGCCTATCACGGACATCCTCTCATACTCGTCCGTAGTATGAGAATGAACGGATGTCCGTGATAGGCGGAACACTGACTGCTGGGAAATTCAGTGTTCCGCCTATCACAGGCGGAGGCGGAGAAGGAGGCGCGGCTTTTGAATTTTAATGTCCGCCGTCTGTCTGCTCGATACGCTGATCGAGCAGTCAGACAGCGGTGACTCGAGTATAAGCCGAGGGGGCACTTTCAGCCTCAAAAAAGAGGCTGAAAATCTCGGCTTATACTCGAGTATATACGGTATATATATATATATATATATATATATATATATATATATATATATATATATATATATATATATATATTACCAAAAGTATTGGGGCACCTGCCTTTACATGCACATGAACTTTAATGACTTCCCAGTCTTATGCCGCGTACACGCGGTCAGACTGTCCGGCGGACTTAGCCCGGCGGACAAACTGCTGGACTTTGGAGCGGAGGTCCATCGGACTTTCCGTATGAGTGGACCTGCCCACACACAACCGGACTTTTCTGGCAGACTAGGTCCACCGGACTTTTGGCGGGAGTCCTTTTGAAAATGAACGGACTTGCCTACACATGGAGGAAAGTCCGTTCATTTTGAACGCAGCTCCAGGTAGTCGGGACTAGCGACGGAGGTCAATATCGCCGCCTTCGGCAGCGAGATTGACAAGTCGCTGGCCCCGTCACCTGGTATGGACTTAAAGGGGAAGCCCTATGCCGAAAAAATGGTGTGGGGGTCTGCCCAAGGTCCATATAAGACCCTTATCCGAGTACGCAGCCCGGCCGGTCAGGAAAGGGGGTGGAGACGAGCGAGCGCCCCCCTCCTGAGCCATACCAGGCCGCATTCCCTCAACATGGGGGGTGCTTTGGGGAAGGGGGGCCGTGCGGCCCCCCCGACCCAAAACACCTTGTCCGCATGTTGATGAGGACAAGGGCCTCTTCCTGACAACCCTGGCCACTGGCTGTCGGGTCTGCGGGCGGGGGGCTTATCGGAATCCAGGAGCCCCCTTTAATAAGGGGGCCCCAAGATACTGGCCCCCCACCCTATGTGAATGAGTATGGGGTACAATATACCCCTACCCATTCACCTGTGAAAAAAATGTAAAAAAAACACCACACAAGGGTTTAAAATAATTTATTGCACAGCTCCGGGTGTCTTCTTCCATCTTAGGGGGGTCTTCTGGCCAGACTCCTCCGCTATCTGCTGCTAGCTCTTTTACTAGCAGAAGAGCCCGGCTTTCTTCTCCTCGTCGCCGCCCGGGGGTCTTCTTCTGACTTTGGGGGTCTTGTCCCCCTCTTTGGTTCTTCTAGCCGGGCCTCCGCTTTCTTCCTTTAGCTCTTTTACTAGCGGTGGCTAGGTCTTCTGTCGCCGCCGCTGCCTCTTCTTCCGACTTCAGGGGTCTTGTCCCCCTCTTCGGTTCTTCTTGCCAAGCCTCGGCTCCTTCTTCCAGCTCTTTTACTGGCGGTGGCCTAGTCTTCTGTCGCCACTGTCACCACCTTCTCTTCTCTTTTTCTCTTCTTCTTCCTTGAGATGCTGACTCAACGCTGTCTCTGGCCGCAATGACAGGGACGAGTTGCACGGCGACTTATATAGGGACAATGGTCACCGAGTGATGTCCCCACCTCTTATGATGTCACAGTCCCAGAGGATGCCCATTGTCCCTATATAAGTTGGAAGAAGAGGCGACGGTGGCAACAGAAGACCGGGCCACCGCTAGTAAAAGAGCTAAAGGAAGAAAGCGGAGGCCCAGCAACCTTAATTTCAAAATTTATCTGGAAAAATATTAAACCCAGGATATCCTTAAAGATGTTGCAAAAGGATAAGGACCAGGGAGGAGTAAGTGTGCAAGATTTTAAAAAATATTACGAAGCTGTGATACTAACTAGGGTGGTAGAATGGACTAGGCAGGGCAGTAAAAAAAGGTGAGCGGGAATAGAACACTGTATGGCAGACACAAATTTGGGGAAGAATATTTGGTTACCACCGCAATATCGAGCACTAGGGCGAAATACACTTATACTGACTATTAATGCGATTAGGATCGGGGATGAAATGCAGAAACACAATAAATGGAAGTATAATTCTCCATTGATATATTTAAAAGAGAATGATTCTTTTCCACCTGGTAAAAAGGAATAGGGATGGCCGAACGGTTCGCCCGGCGCTCGGTTCGCGGCGAATTTCGACTGTTCGTGGTCCGCACGATCGGTGGACTATTGCCGCTGTTCAACTTCTGTGTTTACTGTGTAAAAGAACTTTGACCTATGATGACACATCCATCATGTGGTACAGGACAGCCAATTGAGACATTACAGCACATGGACACTTGGACATTCCCCCTAACTTATAAATAGACCCGATCCGGCGGCCATTTTACATTCTTTCGTATGTCACTATAGGTTGCTGTGTGGAGCAGGGAGAGACTGCAGTGACCCAAATCGCTAGCTATTAGGTCCACAAAAGTTCTTTTAAGGACTGGTATGGTATAGGTGTTAGGTGTAGTTCAGGATATAGGTTTGAGGCACTGCTATTCAAGTGATTGTTGCAGCAGCCTGTCTTTTGTCAGTGTAGAGAGTTACAGGACACTGTGTGCAGCAGGGACAGTCAGTTTAATCATTAGCTGTTACTATTAGGTCCACAAAAGTCCTTTTCAGGACTGGTATGGTAAAGTAGTACAGGATATAGTTTTGAGTGCTATTCAAGTTATTGTTGCAGCAGCCTGTGTTTTGTCAGTTTAAATAGGGACAGACATGAAGCTGTGTGTGGCAGTGAGGGACAGTCAGTTTAATCAGTAGCTGTTACTATTAGGTCCACAAAGGTTCTTTTCAGGACTGGTATGGTAATAGGCTTGTACACGTATAATATTCCTTCTTCCAAATATAGAAAGAATATTATACTTGACTGCTGCCCTTCTGCTGCAGTAGTCCTTTATGAGTATAGGGACTGAGGTACAGTCTGCTAATCACAACCTACTAGTTGCACAAAGGTTCTTCTAAGGACTGGTAAGGTATAGCGTACTAGAGTATATAGGGTTGAGTGAGGTACAGTCTGCTATTCCTCAAGGACTGGTATAGGTCCACAATATATAGGGTTGAGGTGCACTACTGCTGACTGCTGCCCTATTCTGCAGCAGTCCTTTATCAGTATAGGGACTGAGGTACAGTCTGCTAATCACAACCTACTAGTTCCACAAAGGTCCTTATAAGGACTGGTAAGGTATAGTGTACTACAGTATATAGGGTTGAGTGAGGTACAGTCTGCTAATCCTTAAGGACTGGTATAGGTCCACAATATATAGGGTTGAGGTGCACTACTGCTGACTGCTGCCCTTTTCTGCAGCAGTCCTTTATCAGTATAGGGACTGAGGTACAGTCTGCTAATCACAACCTACTAGTTCCACAAAGGTCCTCATAAGGACTGGTAAGGTATAGTGTACTACAGTACATAGGGTTGAGTGAGGTACAGTCTGCTATTCCTTAAGGACTGGTATAGGTCCACAATATATAGGGTTGAGGTGCACTACTGCTGACTGTTCCCCTATTCTGCAGCAGTCCTTTATCAGTATAGGGACTGAGGTACTGTCTGCTAATCACAACCTACTAGTTCCACAAAGGTCCTTATAAGGACTGGTAAGGTATAGTGTACTACAGTATATAGGGTTGAGTGAGGTACAGTCTGCTAATCCTTAAGAACTGGTATAGGTCCACAATATATAGGGTTGAGGTGCACTACTGCTGACTGCTGCCCTATTCTGCAGCAGTCCTTTATCAGTATAAGGACTGAGGTACAGTCTGCTAATCACAACTTACTAGTTCCACAAAGGTCCTTCTAAGGACTGGTAAGGTATAGCGTACTAGAGTATATAGGGTTGAGTGAGGTACAGTCTACTATTCCTTAAGGACTGGTATAGGTCCACAATATATAGGGTTGAGGTGCACTACTGCTGACTGTTGCCCTATTCTGCAGCAGCCCTTTATCAGTATAGGGACTGAGAGTTTTGTCACAGGGTCATTTAAAAAATGACAGGCAGAGGAAGAGGCAGGCCCTTCCGCAGGGGTGGTAGGGGTAGGGCATGAGCAACAGGCTTGAGCCAAAGTGGGAAATTGCAGAAGGTGCGTGCGATTACGTCAAAGGAAGCACCAGAATTGGTTGACTGGCTCACTCAGCCTTACTTTTCTGCACCCTCCTAATCCTCTCGGTGTCATATTTCTACTGGGGCTGCTTATTATGAGGGGCTCCCACCATCTCTGTGCTGTGCTGACTTCCTCCTGGGGCTGTACCTCTGCTGTGCATATTATGAGGGGCACCCACCATCCCTGTGCTATGCTCATTATGAGGGGCTCCCACCATCCCTGTGCTGTGCTGACTTCCTCCTGGGGCTGCTTATTATGAGGGGCTCCCACCATCCCTGTGCTATGCTGACATCCTCCTGGGGCTACTTATTATGAGGGGCTCCCACCATCCCTGTGCTGTGCTGACTTCCTCCTGGGGCTGTACCTCTGCTGTGCATATTATGAGGGGCTCCCACCATCCCTGTGCTATGCTCATTATGAGGGGCTCCCACCATCCCTGTGCTATGCTCATTATGAGGGGCTCCCACCATCCCTGTGCTGTGCTGACTTCCTCCTGGGGCTGCTTATTATGAGGGGCTCCCACCATCCCTGTGCTATGCTGACATCCTTCTGGGGCTGCTTATTATGAGGGGCTCCCACCATCCCTGTGCTGTGCTGACTTCCTCCTGGGGCTGTACCTCTGCTGTGCATATTATGAGGGGCTCCCACCATCCCTGTGCTATGCTCATTATGAGGGGCTCCCACTATCCCTGTGCTATGCTGACTTCTTCCTGGGGCTGCTAACGGTGCAGGTGTCAGTGCTGTATATCACGGTGCTGGTGTCAGTGCTGTATATCACGATACTGGTGTCAGTGCTTTATGTCACGCTGCTGATGTCAGTGCTCTCTATCATGGTGCTGGTGTCAGATCACTCTATCACGGTGCAGGTGTCATTGCTGTATGTCACGCTGCTGATGTCAGTGCTCTATATCACGGTGCTGGTGTCAGATCACTCTATCCCGGTGCAGGTGTCATTGCTGTATGTCACGCTGCTGAAGTCAGTGCTCTCTATCACGGAATGCTTGTAGTTGTCGATCCCAGATTCACCTCATACACGTGTTATGTCATTGGCCATGTGGTGGGACTATGTTTGCACAGCTAGTAATTATTTTGTGGCTGCAAATTTGACCTGTAGGTTTGCAAAGTTCGTTGACTCATTGAAGTCAATGGGGCCTGCCGCGAACGTTACAGTTCGCGAACTATCCCGTCGGAAGTTCGTCCATCACTAAAAAGGAATGGGGGAGGGAATTGGATAAAAGCGGAAAATGTTCAATTTAGACACATAATACATGGAGGGAAAATAATAGCAAAGGAAAAGTTAAAGAGTGAAAAATAAATGTTTGAATTAAATGAGTGGTGAGAGGTGGAGAAGAACTCACCACCCTGGAGCGTATGCGCAATGGAAGAACGGTACAAATAGGGACCTCTCAGATATATAAGATCTTGGAGCGAGAGGATGAGCAAGAGGTACCGCCATACATAAAAAAATGGGAGAGGGAAATAGGTTCACGAAATGAGAAACAAGAGATAGGGAAAGTATTGTAACTGGCCCATAGCTCCTCAGTCAATATAAGGATGATGGAAACAAACTACAAGTGTTTAGTGAGATGGTATAGGACACCAGACATTGTAACAAATTATCAAAGTGGGCAATCTGGGAATTGTTGGCGGGGATGTGGGCAAATAGGATCCATGGCCCACGTGTGGTGGAACTGCCCAAAGATCAAAAGATATTGGGAGGAAATACTAAAATATGTAAAAGAGATAACGAATGTCCAAGTTCCTAAAAATCCATGGGTATGTCTGTTCCACGGGACAGACTTATCCTTAAAGGAATATAAAAAGTCTCTGATACCCCAACTATTGAATATAGCCAAGAGAATGATTCTGTAGAAATGGAGGGAAGTGGAAGAGCCCACAATAAAAGAATGGTTTGAGAGAGTAAATATTTTTAGGATGGAATATTTTGATAGGGAGGAAGAAGGAGATAAAGAACCCCAGAAAAAATGGGAAATATGGAAAACATTTAAGTCAACGAGGAGATATAGGGAGGTTTATGGGTTATAGGGATATTAAAAAAAAGGGGGAGGGAGGAAAAGGGGGGAGAAAGGTGGGTTCAAAGCCATAAAGAGATAGAGGAACAGATAATAGGAAATAGACAAGCTAAGAACACATATGGGCGAGTGGGAGGTTACGGAGAATAGGTAGAGAATATTTGATATTGTCCTATACATGTTATGGTCTGTTGTTGTATATGTCCTATGGATATGACTCTGTCTCTTACTTTTTTTTATTTGTTTTTTAATGATAAAACTGGATATAAATAAAGAATAAAAAAAAAAAAGATGTACTAAATGTTTCTAGACTAGATCCTTGGTTTTAGTATTGGTCTCTTCAATTAGTTTCCCTGTGATTCTTTGTGAACTACAGATATGTAAATAATAGACATGTGCATTCGTTTTCGTCCGAATGCATTTTCTTCCAAATTTCAGGTATTTTCGTTTTCGTTTTGACAAACGATAACGAAAGCACAGAATCCAAAAAACTAAAGATCCGACATAAATAAATGCTTTATTTTCGTTTTCCTTGTTACAACAGTTCAATATAGAATGGGAGATTCGACGTGACTCTGACAATAATCTGTGTCTATAGAACCTGTGGTCGAATGTGCCTAACCTTACCTCTATTAGTCCAAGATTATATAGAGAAAATATTCGAAAGAGAAAAAAGATTTGACAGAGAGAAAAGATTCTGCAAGTTACTGTCTTAAAAAGTGTTTGGGGACCTGGGTCCTGCCCCAGGGGACATGTATCAATGCAAAAAAAAGTTTTAAAAACGGCCGTTTTTTCGGGAGCAATGATTTTAATAATGATTAAAGTGAAACAATAATAGTGTAATATTCCTTTAAATTTCGTAGCTGGGGGGTGTCTATAGTATGCCTGTGAAGGGGCGCATGTTTCTGGTGCTTAGAACTGTCCCTGCACAAAGTGTCATTTATGCAGGAAAAAAAGTCCTTTAAAATCACTCGCAGCTATTATGAATTGTCGGCTCCGTAATACAGAGAACACTCACTGAAAGTCATTGATAAAAAATAATAATAAATACATTTAAAAAAAAGCGTGGGGGTACCCCAAATTCAATTACCAGGCCCTTCAGGTCTGGTATGGATATTAAGGGGAACCCCGCGTCAAATTTAAAAAAAAATTGACGTGGGGTTCCCCCTAAAAATCCATACCAGACCCTTTATCCGAGCACGCAACCTGGCAGGCCGCAGGAAAAGAGGGGGGGCGAAAGAGCGGCCCCCTCCCTCCTGAACTGTACCAGGCCACATGCCCTCAACATTGGGAGGATGCTTTGGGGGTCTGTGACATCATCCAATAACATACAATTGAGAAAGCTATGAGGAAGGCTGCTACGAAATGCGTTAGCCTGTCACATTTGTTTTTTACCATGTTGATAATAAATATTAGCATTTTATTGGATGATACCAAATAGCCAGCTTACTACTAATCCTGCCATTGGAGTGTGGAGACACTTCAGCTAGAGCAAAGGAAACATATGTGGTTGAGCAAAGGTAGCATAAATAATTTTGAAAATCATTTATCCTTTTCCTTCCACTTCACATTTATGTGTCACTTTGTATTGGTCTATCACATAAAATTCCAATAAAATACATTTATGCTTTTGGGTGTGACATGACAAAATGTGGTTTGAATACTTTTTTCAAGACACTGTAGTTACATTAGTCTATCTTGGAATAATGTAACTATGCATATGTCATATCTGTGGAATCCTTTTAGAAACTGGAAATCACTGTAGTAGACACCCACACTCCAGTGATCTCCATTTGCTTCCTGTGCCAAGTGGCTACCCTGCTGCATTTTGAACACATTTTCTCAAAGACTGCAAAGCATTCTGTGATTGGACAAAGTGGAGAGTATGACATAACTTCCCTGCCTCTCCACCTAAACCAATCAGAGAAAGTTTTGAATAAAAGCAAAGCATTCTAAAAATGATGCCCGTGCTGATCGCTTGACCTCCTGTTTTCAGAGTGTAGCAGGGCAGTCACTTTGCACAGGACCCTGAAGGGGATCACTGGTGCAGCGATGTCTACTACAGTGATTTCCAACTTTTAAAGGGATCCCACAGGTATAGTCTATGTATAGCTATATTGGTCCAAGCTGGACTGATGTAACCAATCATGTACAATTGCATTTTTCTTTAACCTTTTTACAGATAGAGACCTCCCTAACGAATTGCCTAATATGTCCCCATATCCCCAGAAAGAGTAAATCATCACCAGCACCATCTTTACCAGTCATATAAGGTAACATGAATTCAAAAGATGTCATTTGCTTGGGTTTTCCTTTAGCTAGGAACAGAACAGCTGTACATCACAAGGGTATTATATTAATTTATATAAAATCACAAATCAAAAACGCACAGGCTGCTTATAGCTATTAAAGTTTGTTGCTGTTGTTACTCGCATGTCATCTGACACATTCATGCCATGTACACATGAGCAGTTTTCCCATCGGAATGAACTCTGAAGGTTTTACCGACGGAATTCCACTGAAACCAAAGTCTAACTGTCAAGAACGCGGTGACGTTCAACACGTACGACGGGACTAGAAAAAGGAAGTTCAATACCCAGTAGCCAATAGCTTCCATCTCATACTTGCTTCAGAGCCTGCACCATTTTTGGAACATCGGAACAGCATACAGACGAACGGTTTTCCTGATAGGAATTAGTTCCGTCTGAAAAATTCAGGACATGTTCTCTTTCTAGGTCTGTCAGAATTTTCAACGCAAAAAGTGAGATGGGGCATACATACAATCGGAATATACGATGAAAAGCTCCCTTCTGACTTTTTCTGTTGGAAATTCCACTCAAGTGTACATTGCATAAGTCAATTTCTTAAAAATGCAGAGAGCTTTGTTTCAATTAAAAAAATTTAATAATCAGAAATAGTCTTAGGCATCCAAATAAGAAAATTTGGCTACACACTGCCCTGTTATCTCAATAAACTTTATAGATCCATCCAGCAGACCAAGGAAGCCCTGCCTAGATCCTCCCTTTGATAAGATTGGCTTGCCTACTGGGCTTATTCAAAGAGAACCTTTTGTCTCAAGCCTACAATGCCTCATTGTTTATCTTGTTCTATTTGCCCACCATATCAATTTTATCTATGTTTCTTAATACAGAACATAGCCTGCAGTGCATTCATTTTATGACTTCATTTTATTTAGTGCCATTTGTAGAACTCAACCAGTTTTTCTAATAATGATTTTATCACTTTATCATTTGGATCACCCATTGATATACTTATCTTCATCCCCACTGTGTATTTAAGCAACAGCCATATAAATGGTAGGCAAGCGCTGCAGTTTGTAATCACGCTCTTTGTTTTTCTATCACGCTATCCTCATGCAAATTAATTCCCATAATGCTCAGAGTGACATTCATTTTATGGTGTTTATGTATTCTCACCATAAGGTTAAGCAATTGCTACCATTAAGCAAGATGAAATTGCATTACCTTAATGAAATGCACTTTACTGATCGAAGAAGAATGTCACTTTCACAAGTGGAAGCTCTGTTAGCAAATTTTTACAAGAGAATTCCCAAAATCATATCTTAATTGCTTGGACAGCTGTAGTTTACATAACGAGCAAGCAATGCCAAGTTTTTTCCCTCCTTATTTCCTTTGTCAGCTGACTTGCATGTTAGTATGCATGGTGGACCTTTTTTTAGTCTTTTATTACTTGATTGCAAATCATTCTTCATTGCTGCCCAAATTTATGGAAGGACATTGCTCCCCGAGGTGTCATATCCTTTCAGGTCTGTAACTGAACATGACTGATGGTTCCAGTGTAACAGTTGCTTATTACGACGCTCACTGAGCTATGATTGCTCCAATACTTTATGTTGGCAGATGTGTTTCCCTTGGAACAGCATCTCTGAGACAGAGGTCATTGATCAAACCCCCCTCTGGCTGTTCCATTATGTGCAAATTATAGCTAAAAGCGGAGAGGCTGAGAGGGAGTGTGTGTTCTCATTCTGGGTCTCGCAAGGAGGGAGCAGGGGGCTAATGTAATGAAGCAGAAAAAATCTAACTAGATTGGAACAATGTTTTTATTACACAAATTAACCCTTTTCGGTGCTGGATCAGCAAGCCATACCACAGAAAAAGATTAACATTGAAAAAATTTGCTAAGTGGATATGTAAATAAAAAAAATGCAGATGCAAAATCCATTTTTTAATATACAAACATAAGTGGCATGAGCTTGGTGTAAATAATATTGTAAACGTGTACTGATAAAAAAATAAAAAAATTCCATTACACATGTACAGTGAGGGGGAAAAAGTATTTGATCCCTTGCTGATTTTGTATGTTTGCCCACTGACAAAGAAATGATCAGTCTATAATTTTAATGGTCAGTTTATTTTAACAGTGAGAGACAGAAAAACAACACACATTTCAAAACACATTTCAAAAAAGTTATAGATTGATTTGCATCTTAATGAGTAAAATAAATATTTGATCCCCTATCAATCAGCAAGATTTGTGGCTCTCATGTGTCTTCTATAGAGGTAACTAGCTGAGATTAAGAGCACTCTCTTAAAGGGAGTGCTCCTAATCTCAGCTTGTTACCTATATTATAGACACCTGTCCACAGAAGCAATTAATCAGATTCCAATTTCTCCAGCATGGCCAAAACCAAAGACCTGTCCAAGAATGCCAGGGACAAGATTGAAGTGCAACATAAGGCTGGAATGGGCCACAAGATTGTCTCCAAGCAGCTTGGGGAGAGGGTGACAACGGGGAGGAATCAGCCAAGAAATACAAGGGAGAATCTTGTCAATGATCTCAAGGCAGCTGAGACCATAGTCACCTAGAAAACAATTGTTAACACACTACGCAATGAAGGATTGAAAACCTGCAGTGCCTGCAAGGTCCCCCCACTCAAGAAAGCACATGTACATGCCTGTCTGAAGTTTCTTAATGAACATCTGAATGATTCAGAGGAGAACTGGGTGAAAGTGTTGTGGCCAGGTGAGATCAAAATCAAGCTCTTTGACATAAACTTAACTGGCCATGTTTGGAGGAGTAGGAATGCTGCCTATGACCCCAAGAACATCATCCCCAATGTCAAACATGGAGGTGGAAACATTATGCATTGGGGGTGTTTTTCTGCTAAGGGGACAGGACAACTTCACAGCATGAAAGGGATAATGAACAGGGCCATGTACCGTCAAATCTAGAACTGCCTTCCCTCAGCCAGGGCATTGAAAATGGGTCGTTGATGGGTCTTCCAGCATGACAATGACCCAAAACACATGACCAAGGCAACAAAGGAATGGCTCAAGAAGAAGCACATTAAGGTCCTGAAGTGGCCTAACCATTATCCAGACCTTAATCCCATAGAAAATATGTGGAGGAGCTGAAGGTTACCAAACATCAATCTCGAAAACCTTAATAACTTGGAGAGGATCTGCAAAGAGGAGTGGGGCAAAATCTCTCCTGAGATGTGTGCAAAGCGGGTTTTGCCACCAAGTACTAAGTGATGTTTTGCGAAGTGGTCAAATACTTATTTCACTCATTAAAATGCAAATCAGTTTATAACTTTTTTGAAATATGTTTTTCTGGATTTTTTTTGTTATTCTGTCTCTCATTGTTAACCACTTCCGCCCTGGAAGATTTGGCTGCTGAATGACCAGGCCATTTTTTGCGATATGGCACTGCGTCACTTTAACTGACAATTGCGTGGTCATGCAACACTGTACCCAAACAAAATTGACGTCCTTTTTTCCTCACAAATAGAGCTTTCTTTTGGTGGTATATGATTGCCGCTGCGTTTTTTATTTTTTGCGCTATAAACAAAAGAAGATCGCCAATTTTGAAAAAAACACAATATCTTTTACTTTTTGCTATAACAAGTATCCCACATTTTTTATCAAGTTTAGGTATTCTTTTAAATATTTTTGATAAAAAATCGCGGTAAGTGTATATTGATTGGTTTGCGCAAAAGTTATAGCATCTACAAAATAAGGGAATGATTTATGACTTTTTTTAAATTATTTTTGCTATCAATCTGCGATTTTTATCGGGACTGCGATATTGGACACTTTTGACACATTTTTGGAACCATTGACATTTATACAGAGATCAGTGCTATAAAAATGCGCTTATTACTGTATAAATGTCACTGGCAGGGAAGGGGTTAACACTAGGGGGCGATCAAGGGGTTAACTGTGTTCCCTAGTGTGTGTTCTAACTGTGGGGGGATTGCACTGTCTAGGAGGAGAGAGAGATTGATGTTCATACTTAGTAGGACACACCATCTGTCTCTACTCCCCTGAAAGAACCAGGATCTGTGTGTTCAAACACACAGATCCTAGTTCTCACTCTGTCGCGAGCAATCACGGGGGCCTGGTGGTCATCGCATGTGCCGCTAGTGGCCAAAAGTTGAAGTGACGTAAGGTAACGTAATTTTGCCCAGTCGTGTCATTCTGCTGCAGTAAAACTGGTCAGCAAGAGGTTAAAATAAACCTACCATTAAAATTATAGATATAATCATTTCTTTGTCAGTGGGCAAACTTATAAAATCAGCAGGGGATCAAATACTTTTTTCCCTCACTGTATGAAGGTGCCACCATATTTGCTTATAATATATGCTAAATATAAGGTTTTATTAAGACTTTAGGTTGTCCTAGGTACTCCGAAAGATGATAACCTTGTGTACAAGCTCCTCTCTTTAGGTCGTTTAGTTTGGTAAAAACTGCTTCTAGTTTTCACTATTTGAGGGCCTATTCTTATTGCTTTATATGTACAACTACTTTTAAACTACTAAGATAACCAGGAATGGTTTTATGCTACCTGAGCTATAGAAAGCCTTCTGACACCTCTCAATATCCTTTGCAATCATTTATACCTAGAGTTCACGTGATGCTGTAAATTTACCCACAAATGTCCAACGTTGACTACAAGAGGGAAACAAAATTAGTAATTCATTTTCAAAATGATCCAAATAAAGGCCTCTATCAATAAAATTAATTGAAGGGATAGGGCTACTGATAAAAACTTTTCACTGTAAAACAATCGTCAAGTGGTTCATCCTGTAATAAGGGAAAGACTTTTATTACTGAAGCTATAGGTATAAAACTTTTGCTGGAAGCACCTATCAGTAAGCAATGTGGAAACTGACCTCAATGAGTTCACAGCTAAACTGAACAATCTGACACTATAGTAGGCTGCAAACGTTATTATGCATGGCAATGTGTTATTGGCAGTGTACTGCCCCTGCATATCTGCCTCCCTAGGCCACTGCCTATGTTGACTCAGACTCAGAAATATGACCTTGCCTGTAATACATTTTCTTACAGCAATTGTTTAGCATGAATGCTGATTGCAATGTAAACATTTTATAATCATGTTCAGGAAACGTTTACAGTACATTTAACTGAATACTTAATCAAAGAAATAATATTCCTCCCTTAAATATTGCACACAATTTGACTCTGCTCATTTACGCATTTACTGCAATCCCACAAACTTGGTTAAGCACAGATGGCCTGCCGCTTTCCCCATAACAGTGACTAAGAAGATGAGTGTCTTACAATGAAGATGTATAACGGAAGGACAAGTCGCTTCCCCTGAGCTGAAAATGAAAAGATGTATTTGATGATATTATATCATTCTCTATTTTTCAAAACTGATGAGCCTTGCATTCATATATTTCATGTTAGCAGCACTGGTAAGATGTTACATTGGAATTTACCCAAAATCCAGCTGTGAATATGACATACAAATTTTTAAGCAGATGTTATAGGGTTGATTTCTGTTGTGCATTATTCTGACAGTTGCCTCTGAAAAGTATCCATCTGCAGAAAAAAATAAATACAATTATTTAATATGAGGTCCAAAAGCGTTATTGGACAGAATGGGGTTGATTTACTAAAGCTGGAGAGTGAAAAATCTAGTGCAGCTCTGCATTGAAACAGCTTCCATTTTTTTTTTTGTCAAAGCTTAACTAAACAAGCTGAAATTAGAATCTGATTGGCTACTGTTCACAGCTGCACCAAATTTTCCAGTCTCCAGTTTTAGTAAATCAACCTCACTATGTCATCTAGTGTGTACAATGTATTGCTTTGACCAAAAGAGGGCACACTTCTTAGCCCTTGTACACACGGTCGGAGATTCTGACAACCAAATCCGTCGGATTTTGTCCGAAACTGTTGCATACACACGGTCAGACAAAGTTGACGGAAAATCCGACGTGATTACATTATTTCGTTACGACGGGACTACGTTCACGCTAGTAGCCAATAGCTTTGGTGTAGGAATTTGATCTGAGCATGCGTGGCACTTTGTCCGATCGGAATTCTCTACAAATGATCGGAGTATGTCCGATCGGAGCATTTTGTTGGAAAATTTTACCAACGAGTTGGAAAACTTGGTCCGTCGGATACTCCGACGGAAACAGTCCGATGTAGACCAACACAGTCGGAATATCCGACAAAGCGGTCCGATCGGACACATTCCGTCGGAATCTCCGACCGTGTGTACAAGGACTAAGAAATTATTTTTGAAGAAAACAGAGCTGTAAAAATGTTAAAATGGTTGTAACCCTAAAAAAAAAAATGCACCTGTCCCTTTAAGACATGACAAATAGCACAGCAGAAGATGAGGTATAGCATGGACTGAAATAATGTTCAGCTGAGGACAGCAGTGAACATTTTGGGTGAGATGGTTCATCAGTAGTATACGTTGGTCTAACATGGTTTTTAACACAGTAAAACTAGACAGGTAAGTAACTTCTGGGTAGATGTTGTAATCACCTAGCAGTCCATGACAAGAGGAACCCATTATGGTCAGGGTTAGATTAGGCCACAGCTTTTGGAAGTGGTACTGCAAGCCATGATCAACTGGAGATGGTAACATGTAATTGGCCAGTTAATGTTGTGCAGCAGTGTTTATGTCAGAAGAGTGAATTACTGTACAACATGAATGACTAGACACATAAGTGGACAGAGGCAAGGGGGGTCAAGTACCCCCCCCCCCCACTTGAATCGGCAAGGTGTCTGCACACAGACACTGGTGTCCATGAGCAGTCCTTGCAGGCACGGCAGGGAGGAGAGGGGGTGCCAGATTGTGAGCTGCACTATGCTCATAACACTCAGGAGAAGCTCTTGAGCAACTTGCCCAGCTGTCACACTACCCCATGCTCTGAACTCTGATACAGCCGCACACTGAACTGAGGCTGTGCTTGCCTCCTTCTCTGTAGCTGCAGCCATACCAGACAGGAGAAGGATGATCCTCCCAGACAGGAGAAGGACGATCCTCCCAGACAGGAGAAGGACGATCCTCCCAGACAGGAGAAGGACGATCCTCCCAGACCGGAGAAGGATGATCCTCCCAGACAGGAGAAGGACGATTCTCCAAGGTTTGGCTGCTGTCCAAGTCAGAGTGATCACAGTCAGAGCAGCAGTAAGGGTAGGCGGAGCAGCAGTGAGGGTGGGCGGAGCAGGAAGATAAAGTTCACTCAGCAGACACTGTCCAGCCCAACAGTCACCAGAGCTCACCCCAGGCCAGCTAAGAAGTTCCTGAAGCCATGGAATCTGCCATTAAGGTGAAGTGTTAAATGATATTTGTAGAACAAGCTGGTTAGTGTCAGCTTGTTCTGTGTCATGGTCTGTCTGTAATCACCAGTGCTTTCAGATTTGTGTTTAATTATCAGTATCCAACAATTCTGATAAGACCCCAGACCAGGACAATTATACTACTTCCCAGGCTCATTACAAATCTGTAATGGACATTTTTAAGGCTACATGTTTTGATTGCAAAGGAGGTGAGTGTCTGCAAGAATTAACTTCTGACCAAGCATGTGATCAGTTACAAATGTCTAAACATCTCTCACTCAGTATAAATCATTTTGGGCATTCTGTATGTAGCTGTTAATATTTTAGAAGAAATCTGTATTTTAGGCTAAATAAAGACACCCAACATTAAGCGCAGTTTGGCATCTTCACCCTGGTCACCAGATAAACTTGTCCTGACACTGGGAGCACTGCAAGGTCAGTGTCATTGGGCACAATAGGAGACAGTGGCATTTGTATGGCCACAATAGAAGTTATACAGTATGGACAGAATATCGTCTTTATGCTATTGTGCCCATATAACTGCTATTGTGCCCATATAGATGCTGTTGCACCCATATAGAGACACACCAACATCTATATGGGCACAAAAGCAGCTATATGGGCACAACAGCATAAAGATGCTATTGTGTCCATACAGATTTTAAAATCTCCACTGTCTTAAGCCAATGCTGCACCTTGCAGGTCTAGTTTTTTTTTTTTTTGTAATTGACTGATTGCCTAATTGTATGTTTATTTATACCTTCACTTGTTGTGGTTGCTCGCTGCATATTTTGTATGGTTTTGCATGTGGCTCAGATCACCATGGCAAAACCAGGTATACTCTCTCCCCCAAAAAGTGCCAAATGTGGCAGTGGAAGGGAGGAGGGTGCAAACAAGTGGCGCTTTCCCTTTTGAGTGGAGCTCTGCTTTAACACTGCCACGAGCCACCAATAGGGAGGGTAGATTGAAAGTAAAATTCCAGCTTGCGCTAGCCTTAAAAACTGGCCCCTTCCCCTTACCCCTAACACCTATGCAGACTAACCTATTTTCAGACTGTTCCAATCTGGTCATGTTATCTCACCTGTGTGATCCAGCAGCATATGCAGGGGAGAGGAGGGAGCACCAATAACAACTGTGACATGGGAACCTATGGGTGACATCACCTCATCAGGCTTTATCAGCTGTTGCCAAGCGCTTTCTCTCCTGCACCCACTTTTGACTGACACAGGTAAGATCACACGACCAGACCTTAAAATGATGCCCCCCCCCCCTGAAAAAAGTCCTGCGGATGCCCATGACTAGACATGTTGTAAATTGGTAAGTTGTTTGGTGCCAGTAAGCCATGTGACCTCAGCAAGCCTCCATGACCTCAGTAACTGTTTTTCTAGTACAATATGTAAAAATGATTATATTGCTATTCAAATAGTATTTGTAGGAGCTAATTTAGAACTTCAGAAATATTTTTTTGACTGCTTTCTGTACCCTCCTATCCCCTTCTATTTCTTGAACAAGAAATAAGAGCAAATCTCCCCAGTAGGGTCACTAGCAGAATAAAAAAATACAGAAATGTTAATGCTTCATCGCTATTTGGCTGGAGTTAGGCTTTAAGGATCCATATTTTTGATTATGATGTGTAAAGTAGCTGCACGGTTAGATGTTATTTCATCACAAAACAAAACCCCAAAAGTATTAAAAATATCTTTGCATGGGTGGTTCAAATAATATATCCACTAATGTCATACAGATGCCATTTTTTTATCCTTTATTTTTTACTGTCAAATTGACTAACACCAACATGATATGACACACATTAAAAAAACATTTAAAACTCTGTCCCCTGCAGGGCATGTATATGGAGCTCTTAATTTATTCATGTATTGCTAGATATAAACAAGCCATAAAAAGCCTCCTTGTGCAAATACATTCATTATGTTTGTAGATGTTTTGAATCAATATGCAAATATACCTGTGCTAACAGTGAACCATGCAAAATAATGAAGTGTGCTAATTGAATCCACATTAGTTCACCAAGACCATCTCAGATGTAAATTTCAAATACCATATATCAGTTTATGGAGGTTAAGTTCTCATTATGCAATAACAGATGACAGATGTACTCCATATATTTTTATGGTAGCTCACCAGTTGCAGAGACTGGGGATTTAATAGACTTTTCTGCTGAGGAAGAACAACCTGATGAGCCTCCAGCAGAAGAGCTGGCATCAGTGCCAAACTTTAATGAGCTCTGTCCAGCACCAACAGCAGCATCTGTGGAGTTACAAGAGACTCCTCAGGTTGAAGCGCTGGCCACCGGACAGAGAGCCCAAGACCTCTGCTCCATACCCACGGCAGTTCCAGGGGCCCATGGTGAGAAGGTGACAGTCACCCCCCAAAAGTTAGTCGGAGTGGATGATGTGGAGTCCTCAGCTGAAGTGGTTACAGGGCAGAATGCTACTGTCCTCTGCACACAACTGCAGCTTGAGCTGATAACGGTGGATAGGACGTGGGTCTCCACTGACACAACCCCAGAAAATGGTCCAGCACGGAGACAGGAGGTTGTCAGCTATGCTTTGCAAGCACTGGGGGATTTTTACCTACCAAAAGTGGATGGGCCATTATTTATAATATGGGTGTTCCCATATAAGGAATGTTTGGGCTCACTGGGGAAAGAAGGAATTCGTGTTTATTTTCTTTTCCCCTTCCTTCCCCCATTTTTTTTCTTCCTTTTTGGATTAATAGTTGTTATATTCAGTTTTGAAACTGTATTATTATATTTTAGGTTCAATGTGTATGATATGTTTTGTTTTGTTTGTTTATTAAGAAATGTAATAAAAAGATTTCTAAAAAAAAAAGTGGATAGGACTTAAGTCTCAACCTGTATACCCAAGGGATACTGGGCAGTCGGCCTAGATCCCCAACAGTATGACGGAGTGAGCCCAGTACCCTGTCTTCTCTCCAGCGGCTGAAAGGACTCTAGGAAGAAGGGCTAGTCCATGCCCCTCCTCAGCAGCGGATATGTTCTCTGAGAGTGGCAGAGGTTGGCTGGGTGAGTAATGCTCTGTTTGGGCCAATTAATTTGAGGTACTGTGTGGATACCAGCATTGAGGGACTGGAACTACTAACTAACTTTGGAGATCACCCATCTGGGGTCTCCTCCTGTATTAGTCTGCTGCTGAATAGGGAGAGATGTGACGGGAGGACCCGTGGAACCCAGAATCCCTTGGGGAGGTTAGGAAACCCTTGTTTCAGCTCCTCATGCACCGTCTATGTTTAAGTCACCCTGTGTCTCTGTTAGTGGCACAGGGTGACGAGAAATCCAGTCTGATCTGTACTAATTGGACTCACTGTACAACCACACTGGAATGTTGTGTATTATATTTATACATATATATTGTTGTAATATTTATTAAGAATGAGCCGAACACCCTTCCCAGTTCGGTTTGCACCAAAACTTGCGAACAGTCAAAAAAGTCAGATGAACGCACGAACACCGTTAAAGTCTATGGGACACGAACATCAAAAAAAAAAGTGCTAATTTTAAAGGCTTATATGCAAGTTATTGTCATAAAAAGGTGTTTGGGGACCCTGATCCTGCCCCAAGGGACATGTTTTAATGCAAAAAAAGTTTTAAAAACGACCATTTTTTTGGGAGCAGAGATTTTTATAATTCTTAAAGTGAAACAATAAAAATGAAATATTCCTTTAAATATCATGTCTATAGTATGCCTGTAAAGTGGCGCAGTTTTCCCATGTTCAGAACAGTACCACGGCAAAATGACATTTCTAAAGGAAACAAGTAATTTAAAACTGCTTGCGGCTGTAATAAATTGTTGGGTCTTGGCAATATAGATAAAACTCATTGAAAAAACAACATGGGTTCACCCCCCCAGTCCATTACCAGGCCCTTTGGGTCTGGTATGAATATTATGGGAATCCCAAAACGAAGTTAAAAAAAAAATTTAATGGGAGCCCCCCCAAAGTCCATATCAGGATATATAGTGAAACTCTGCTCCAAATTTAAAAAAAATGGCTTAGGGATCCCCCCAAAATCCATACCAGACCCTTATCTGAGCACACAACCTGGCAGGCCACAGGAAAAGTGAACCATACCAGGCCCCATGCCCTCAAAATGGGGAGAATGTTTTGGGGTAGCCCCAAAATATCTTGTCCCCATGTTGATGGGGACAAGGGCCTCATCCCCATAACCCTTGCCCGGTGGTTGTAGGGGTCTGCGGGTCGGGGGCTTATTGGAATCTGGAAGCCCCCTTTAACAAGGGGACCCCCAGATCCTAGCTTCCCCCCATGTTAATTGGTACCCCTACCATTTCACAAAAAAAGTGTGAAAAATAGTCAAAAAGACAGGAGACACTTTGGGACAAGTCCTTTATTAAAAAATAAAAATGTCCCGCGATGTAAATCCATCTAATGCTGCAGACGAGCCGAAAAAAGAAAGAAATAAAAAGCTGTAACAGCTCCGCCTCCATGGGAGGCTCCCACCGAGTGATGCTTCTTCTTGGTGACAGCTGTTGTATAGCTGAGGGCAGGGCAACCCAATGATGTAAACGTGTGACCCCAACCCCCTTTGATGCCACGTGACTTAATAATGGACGGAGGGAACCCGTGCCGTTTCTTTCAATGAGTTTTAACTATATTGCAGAGACCCGACAATTAATTACAGCAGTTTTAAATTACTTTTTTCCTTTAGAAATGTCATTTTGCTGTAGTATTGTTCTAAATACTGGAAAACTGCGCCACTTTGCAAGCATACTATAGACACCCCTCAGGCACGATATTTAAAGGAATTTTATTTTTATTGTTTCACTTTGAGCATTATTAAAATCACTGCTCCCGAAAAAAATGCCCATTTTTAAAACATTTTTTTGTTTTGCATTAATACATGTCCCCTGGGACAGGACCCGGGTCCCCAAACACTTTTAATGGCAATAAATTGCATATAAGCCTTTAAAATTTGCACTTTTGTTTTTTCATGTTAATGTCCCATAGACTAGCCGTTTTCAGCGGCTTTCGAATTTGCCACGAACACAGCATAATATTCACTGTGCGGGGAACAGGCGAACAGCCGATGTTCGAGTCGAATGTCGAGCTCATCTCTAATATATATATTGTATATTGTCTCATTTTGTTGTGTACTCTTTGCTGGGTTGATTGAGGTGGGGCTATATTCTATCGTTCTGTCTGTCTGCCTTGGATATTATGGGATATTATGGGATGTATAAATGTGTTTGCTGTGAGGAGGAAGGGAGGGATATTCCTCTTACAGCTCTCCCTGCTGATTGGACAGTCTACCCCACCCGAAATGCTAAGGGTGGGGGATTGTGGTGAGTATTACCTGTTGTCAATAAAACAATTAATGGTGAGCAACCAAACAAGTATTGCCTTGTTTTGTGGTTGTCAGTGGTTGGAATATCTATCTATATTCAGATGGGCATCCATTAGTAGCCTTGTATTATACTTTCAGTTTTATCTGTATATATAATAAATATGCTCCATGGTTTATATTGCAGTTTTTAGGGCATATATTATGAGGGCTACTTTCCCATTAGAACTATCTTTCCAACTAACTGTGGTTGATGATAATTTACAGTTCTGGGAAGCTGTGGTCAGGCAGCGCAGGCATACTGTCTGATGCTATAGAAAATAATAGAGGGGATCACAAGGCCTACACAACCAATTGATCAATAGTCCCAATATTTCCAGTCTACTCCTTCTATAGTACATACCCCATTTAGGCCAAAATCAATTTTTAATCCCACTCAGTCAAAAGTTCCTTATCTGCCCACCTTTTATCAAGTCGTCTTTTCAGAACTTACAGATCTTAGTGCATCCGAATCCTCCAGGCCCCATCATTCTCACCATTGCCACAATAATCTTAGTCCCCTGGAATATCAAGCCTTGAAATCCCTTAGCGATAATCAGGATATCATTATAAGATCAGAGGATAAAGGTGAAGGGATAGTGTTATAAAATAAGGCTTATTATATGATGGAAGCATACCGACTCCTTTCTGAAAGCAACACGTACGAGAAACTGAAATCAGATCCCCTGCCGAGATTCATAGAGGAATCTAATGTTATAGTCACATGTGCTCTGGCTGAAGGTATACTCTTCTGCTTTTTTTCAGAAGCCATTTTTTCAAGTACCATATTTATATAATTTACCAAAAATTCACAAAGATACTAATAATCTGCCAGGTCGTCCTATAGCAGCTTCTATGGACAGTATTACTACCAGCTACCCACTTTACATAGACCATTTTCAATTTATATATATATAATATATATATATATATATATATATATTATAGGTATATCTATAATATATATATATATCGATACCCCATACGGTCGGCCTTCAGGCAGTAGCCCACTTTCCCAACAATGATCCCTCGCTCAACATACAACAAATTGAGTTTATCCTCCTTGCCACCCGTTTCTGTCTAGAGCATAATTATTTTTTATTTGATGGTGACTTCTATCTGCAAAAACAGGGCACAGCTATGGGGGCAAATTTTTCATGGGCCTGTGGGTGACCAGGTGTGTAGGGGTGGATAACCCCTTTTCGGCACACCTGGTCTTCTACGGCCGATATATTGATGACATTATTATTATTTGGGATGGCCCTGTAAGTTAACGATTTCATTGCTTACTGTAATAATAATGACTTTGGCCTAACATTCCCTTCTGTTATGGATTCTGAATCCATATGCTTCCTGGATTTGGAATTATCCCATTCTGACAACACTATCATAGCAAAAAATGATACGAAACCGACGGCTGGAAATTCCTTTCTGCATTACTCCAGCTGCCATCATCCCAGGTGGATAAATAATGTGCCAAAAAGCCAATTTCACAGGTTAAGATGCAACTGTACAAGGTTGCAAGATTATATTTCTCTAAGTACATTACTTAAAGAAAAAATTCTTGATAAAGGTTATCTGCCTAAACTCATCGAAGAGGCCTGTACCATGTATAAAAATGAAAATTTACCTGATTCTAAAAAATAGAACTCAGCACCCACCACTTGGTTCATTACACAATACCATTCCAGTTATAAAAAAATGGAGACTATTTTTAAAAAACATTGGTCTATTCTCAAACAAGACCCACATTTATCCCATTGTGTATCTGATAAACCAAAGTTTGCCTACCGCAGGGCCCCAAATATTAAGAGAAAGATTGCTCCTACCAAAATAAAATTTTCAATTTCCACTAATCCCACTTTTAGGCATGTTTCAGTGTAAAAAAAGCACTTTGCCTCACATGTATACATGTTACTCATGGTAAGAAATCTTTTACAACTAATGGTAAGACCTTTACCTTAAGCTCCTTTTTTAATTGTTCCACTTCATATGTGGTCTACTGTATTTCCTGCCCCTATGGCCTCTTATATGTAGGTAAAACCATCAGGGCCTTACGGGCAAGGTTTGGAGAACATCGCCGTACTGTCCAAGTGGGAAATCCTAAATATAGTGTTGCTCGACACTTTGCTACACATCATCAGGAAAAAAATCACAGATCTTAATGTTTGGATAATTGAATCGATACCGGATAAATTCACCCCAGCTGAGAGATTTAAGCGTCTCTGTAAACAGGAGACTTACTGGATATATTCTTTGAATCCAATGTCACCTTGCGGCTTTAACGAAGAAATCGAAATCAATACGGTTATCTAAATCCCGATGTGTGGCATGCATGGAAGTGCATTTATACATATGTGCATATATAATATGCACTCATTTAGGGTGTATGTACGTATATGCTTGCCTATCACTGGGTTATATATCCCCCTTCTTTAGCCCGGATACACTCTGCTTTTTTCTGTAATATATTCCTTCTTAATTATTATTTCATTTCCCAAACTGCTGAGCATGGGGGTGATTTTTTTCTTCTGTTCCAGTAGCAGTCATGTTAAAAAATAAGCCTACAATGCAGAGCTCTGTGAACTGTCCTTGGGTATAGTAGTGGCCTGTACCTGTGGAGAAGTGCTGCCAGATGGATTAGGATGGCTACTCTATCCAGTCCTCTGCAAGCTGCCCATATTCAAAATTTTCTCTTACAACTGTTCTCCAGTCAGTGGCACCCCATGGATGGTCTGCCACCTCATCATACACCACCTTCTCCACTTCTGAGTAAGCTCCAGCTGCTGAAACATCACTGCCTCTTGCTGCTGTCTACCTGATGTTCCCTAACTGCTATGCGGCTGAACCCTCCTGTCATTACTGTTGTATTCCTAAAATATTACACTTTATTACAATCACCAGTAAGAACAATATGAAGTAGATATACATATCTATCTCCAGTGTTCGTTCACTATTGTCCTATCTTATGCTGTTACTCTTAGCTTAGTCATAAATTAAACATGTTATACACAACTTTACTAATCTTTACTAGTCAACTATCTTGTTAAAATGACTGCCATTAAAGGGGTACGACCAGGTTTTATTGGTGGGTGGTGCCTTATTCCTTTTCCACGCCCAGTAGGCTGGAATGGAGAGCTAAACATTTAAACAATTATGATAATCATGGCTGCTGTTCAGATATTTAAAGGGTGTCAACCTCAATCAGCCATTTTCTTTTCTTTGTTTAAAATAATCATAGAGTTACATAATAAAAACGATTTCAACTAGGATTTTATTTTGCAAAAATATTTAAACATTTACTTTTGCCTTATAAAATCTCTTGCATGACCCACATTTGAACATCACATGTTACAGTATAAATTTCGCAGAAAGTACTATATGAAGACAAAGGATAAAACATTTCCCTGCTTCACAAATGCAGGAAAGGGGAGGGGGAATATTTGCAGACTCTGTCTCATCCCTCTCTCTCTCACTTGTATGGGAGGGTAAAGGGTCAAACAGACACAGACATGCAAAAGCTGCAGCCATTTCTGCTGCAAATAATTGTTTTAGTTAAACATACAAAGCCTCACCTTTCTCATATACCATTTTACAGAAGGTTTGCCACAGTTTCAATACTTATAACCCTTCTAATGCTAAACTTCCTTCGACCCTTAGGCCTCATTCCCACGAGGCATGGTGTAGATCAGCATTACTTGCACACCATATTGCTTTTTTTCTTATTTGATTTGTTTTTGTGATCACTTTTTATCTTTGTACAATATGTATATTTTTAATAAAACCAACCGTTTTTTTTTTTTGATCTACACCATCCGGAGCTCTCTTTTCTCTTTTTCATGCCACTCCTATGAGCCCTTTTTTGATATTTGAATGCATCTGGACCCTGGGATATCATCACTTTCAAAAGTGAGTATAATACCGGCCGGCAAACTCTGGCCTTACTCACCTCTATCCGGGACTAAGGACACCTATAGGAGGATTCTGCATTACGATTCAGCCCATTGGAAGCCGGGATATACCCTTACAGGATTACAAGCTCTTTAGACCCACTGTCGTAGGGCATGCGGGTCCAACAGCTCTGGTAAGAGTACCCACCTTACATTCATAAAGTGCTGCAGAGATTGCTACAGACAAATAGAATGCTGTTGTTGGTGTCCATATTGTCCTTGCTGATATGGAAAGACTGGCCTTAGAAGGAGATTTATGTTTAGACTGATGAACTGTATATACTGATGAATTGATAATAGTTTTCCCACATAAGATTCATGTTATGTGATCCCACTGTTACTTTACTATTCAGGCACTGTCGTTGACACACTGCACTAATCATTACACCTTGTTTATGATGCTGTTTACACTTATTCTATTATAAATTTAAAACGTTTTTCTGTCTTTTCCAACACAGGTTGTTCTTACCTACTAGGAAACTATTTCCTGGTTCCGTAGTATAATCACTTTACAACGCTACATTTTTTGTTTTCACATGTACCTTAACTTTGTTTGTTTGAATGTTAGCAGCTAAGATTGTTTAAGTAAGCACAGTGTTTTGCCTTTTTTCCTAACATTTAATTAGGTCATGACAGATACAGATGTATTAATGTAATAATATCGGAAAATTAGAATTAGATTAGAAAATATAACAAGAATTCTTAACTAAAGATGCTGTTTCTGCCATGGGTCCCTCTCATTATAGGATCAGGATCAGATGCATGCCTGATGGCAGCTTTGAGGTGAGACAAGACCTGCATGTTCTAGCTGCAGTATATAGGTCTTATGTGTAGGAAACGGTCATCCCTGACTGCAAGCAATATGACTTGATCAGTTTTCAGTGACATTCCATTGGTATGAAGTCAGCTAAATTAACTAGACTTTGGAGGCTTCATTTACTTAGATATTGTGAGACAATATGCAATTTCAATAAGAAAATATGTATTATGCAATTTCTCTATCAGGGCTTTTGCAAAATGGCATCCATCGGCAAGAAGACACAGTAGCAATGCTGGAAGCAATTTACAGCACACCCTAAATTTGGTAGCATAATTATTCATTTGGAATGTATGTTCTTTGCTAAAAAAAAAAAAAAAGCCTGAATTGCTTTTTTATTGATTGTGTCACTTTCATTTCTGTACCACAGACACATCAAAAAGTGATTGTGGGCACTGGACATGATCGGGTGAAGGCACGCTCTGACAGAGCTCCGGGGTTCTTAGATTTGCTCCAGACAAATGACCGCTGACTAGTGGCTCACAGCGCGGAATGAATATAGGCAGCAGATATCAGACCCACTCCACAAAAGAGAAAGTACATCCCCATATTGCCCAAGGGGATATTCAGCAGTATTTTACCCTGCCTCCACGTATTCCCCCTGGTGCTGTACTGCGGACGCTGCGAGACCTGAACTTACAGCATCCTCTGGCTCACTCTCTGAACTAGGTCCCACGATGGAAGACTTGGCATCTCCCCACATGTAACCACGGGAAATGGCAGTTGCCTGCAGTCTAGAGATGAGGGAAGCCTAGAGGGAGATATTAGAAGCATTCGAGCACTGTTAAGCACTCTACCCACATGCCGGGATGTCGAAGCCTTGATCCTGAGACTAGAGGAAACACACTTCCAAGACATACAAGCGGTAAGATCTGAAATCAATATACTGACAGAAAGAACTAAGACAGGGAGGAAACAGTATCTAAGGTGGAACAGAGAGTGGGGACACTGGAAAAGGCACTGACCACTCAGGCGGCTATGACGGCGGACCTCCAGCTCCATACGGAGGAACTTGAAGACAGAAGTCGCAGAAACAATCTGCGGCTTTGGGGTCTCCCAGAAACACAGGCAACAGTAAAGGCTGTTTTTCAGATGATTTTGAAAACCCCTGAGAAGATAGCAGACCTGGACAGAGTCCATAGAGCTGCAGGTCCCAGGCCAAAAGACTCAGAGAGACCTAGAGATGTTGTCTGCCGTGTCCACCGTTATCTAGAGAAGGAGATGATACTTAGAGCAGCATGGGAGGCCAGGGGACATAGATTTTAATGGGACTCGCATTAAGATTTTACCAGATCTATGCCGAGCAACTCTCCAGCGTAGAGCCTGTCTATGTCCTGTCCTGGATTTAGCAAAAGAACGGGTCTGTACGTACAGGTGGGGATACCGACTAGCGGTCAGGTTCCGTAGAAAATCACTCTCATTTACCGTCCATACACCAGAAGACCTCCAGGGACTATTTACCTTCCTAAATGTAGCCCCTATCCAGATTACTAACTGGCTCTCATTTATTCCTCACACGAGGGGTCGCTCAGGCCCCTGGAATAGACAGGGGCAGTGGAGTGATTTCCAAAGATGCTAACAATTGCCCAGAAGAGGATCCCAGGACCCCCCTGGAGATCAGGAACGGGCTTAATAAATAAAAAAAAGGAGATAGAAATAGAAGTTGGAGTAGATTTGTTTTTAAGTTTAACTTACGTTTTTGAATGAATAAGATATTTCCAATACCCCACCTAGGCAGATGCTAGTTGGACATTATTTATCATGATTCTTTCCTTTTCAATTTTTGTCTAACCCTTTTTTTTTTCTTTTTTTTTATAAGAAGGGATACTCTTACTGTATATGAATATGATATTGGTATTGTTATTTTATACAGATATTGTTTGTTTTTTCAACTCCAACACCCCACCTCCAGGTTTTATGGCTTGAGGGGGAGGAGAGGAGTAGTGGGGAGGAAGAGGGAGGGAGAGGGGAAGGAAGGAAAAGGGAAAATTAGCTCTCTATATTGCTCTGAGTATAATTTTTTTTTGGGGGGGGGGCTATATTGGGATGAGGTATGAGACATTGGATTAATAATTAGCTTAGCACAATTAAAAGGGCACGCTGATTGACCTGAATTTTTTATGTTATTTCATATCGGTTTTTTTTATTTCTTATTTTTATACAACTTGGGTATAAATATTGCGCTAAAGACACTGTTAAGGCACTGTTGATAGACGGGGATTTCCCCCCTATTTTTTTTTTTGTGTGGTTAGAACCCCCTCCCTCCCTTTTCCTTCTTTCCTTTTTTGGGAAAGAGGGAAGGGAAGGGAGGAGAGGGAAGGAAAGCACGTTAATAACGTTATATAGTTTGAACTGTAGTCACTGAAATCTATATGGGATAAGAGAAGGGAGAGGGAAGGAGAGAGGAGGGGAAATTCCTTCTTTTTTTTTTTTTTTTTTCCTTCCCACCCTCAGACACTTATCACTTTTATGGTATTATGATGATATAATAATCACTTTTTTTTTTTTTTTTTTTAACGTTGTTGTTTAAATCACTATCTCACTGTCAGTTTCACTTTGAATTTTATATTATATACTTTTTTATCCACTTCTCTCTTTTTTTTTTTCTCTCTCCCTTCTTCCATCTTCACGGGCCCTTCTTATTAGTATTATATATATATATATTTATTTATTTTTAAAAAAAAAATTTTTAATTTTTTTTTATATATATACACATTTAGATTATAATGTGTTTTTTTTAGAATAATGCTTTCACGAATGGTAAAAAATTAGGTCGTAATAGAGTAGGCAGTAAAGTTAGCTGAACGGTTTGAAATTTGGAATCTAGAAAGCCGGCCCTCCCCCTCCCCTTCATTTTTCTTCCTGGTCAGCATTGGTCTTTAAAATGTTAGCAGATTATGAAGAGTAGACAATCCCGGAGCTCTACATCCAACTATCTCTGTCCACAACCCTAAATAGAGTGATGCTCAGATACCGGGCTTAAACGGTGAGCATATTTTTCTCCTTTTTTTCCTTCGTCAAAATGCCAAATCAAAGGGGGTATCTATCCTTCTTTCAAGTAGGGTACTATGGTTTTTTACAGACTCGGTTAGCGACCCTGGAGGACGTTTCTGTTTGTAAAGGGCAAAGTAGGAGACGTTGGCGTCACACTGGCAACGTTGTATGCTCCCAATGATCACCAAGAGACCTTTCCGGGTAAAGTCCTTACGCAATTGATTCACAGAAGGCCAGTTGATTAATGGGGGAGATTTAAATGTTCCATTGATCCCAGCAGAGGATACTTCCTCTGGACTCTCATCTATCTCTTGTAGCGCATGTAACCGTATAGCTAATATCTTACATAAAATCCAATTGATTGAAATATGGAGTCTACTTCACCCTACAGAGAAAGATTATACCTTTTTTTCCTTTCCTCACAAGTTTTACTCTCGTATAGATTACTTTCTTGTTTCACACGCTCAACTTCACTCAGTACGAGAGGCCAACATAGGCTCTATTACCTGGTCTGACCACGCACCTATTTTTATGACATACGAATTACAGGACACTCAGAATAATAGACCAACACAGTGGAGATTAAATGAAAGTCTTTTACAGGACAAAGTTGTACTGGAAGACGTAATCAAGGCATTAGACTTCTATTTCACTACTAATGATACTCCAGACTCTGACCCCGGAATTGTGTGGGAAGCACACAAAGCGGTTATTAGAGGGGTATTGACTAATGATTGGGCCAGGATTAATCGAAAAAGTACAGAACAACTAAAGCTACTGCTGGAAGAATTAGCTACGATAAAAACTTGTCATAAACAGACTTTATCTCCATCTTTAGAGAAAGCTCTCCACGTTAAGAGAACACAAATTTCAGATCTTCTCTATTATAAGGCCACGGCAGCTTTACAGATTTGCAGGAAATTTTCATATGAGTCAGATGACAAGTGTGGAAGTTTCTTGGCCAGAACACTATGAGAACAGAAACAAATTAATTATATACTGCATCTGGTTTCATCTAATAAACCTAAGGTCACAAAACCATATGACATAGGGAATTTCAAGAATTTTATAAGTCATTGTATAATCTGCAGACTAAACCCCCCACTCAAGCCCAAATAGACCTGCATCTCTCACAATCATTAATGCCTCAGTTATCAGACTAAGATAGGGATAATCTTGAAAAATGTATAACAATGGATGAACTTCAGGGAGCAGTAAGGACCATTAAGTTGGGTAAGGCCCCCAGCCCGGATGGCCTGACGGCTCAATATTATATAACTCTGTTCCCTTCATTAGTTCCATACATGGTCAAAGTATTTAATTCCCTCGGATCATCAGCAACACTTACAAAGGATACAATGTTAGCTCATATTTTGGTAATTCCGAAAGAGGGAAAAGATCCGGCTTCCTGCGGAAGCTATCGTCCGATCTCTTTACTTAATTTAGACCTTAAACTTTTCACAAAAATTTTGGCAAACAGAATTCAACAGTATATTCCGAGTTTGATACACCTGGATCAAGTGGGATTTGTCCCTACACGGGAAGCAAGAGACAATACAAAGAAAGTCTTTAATCTCCTTCATGTAGTGAATAAAACTCAGACACAATGTGTGTTCATAAATACAGATGCGTAGAAGGCCTTCGACAGGCTAAACTGGAATTTCATGTTGTCAGTCTTGCGATATGGAGGCTTCGGGAGTAAAATGCTGTAGTGGATCACTTCCATTTACTCTGGTCTGACGGCCTGAGTACGGGCCAATGTAGTACTATCAGAGGCCTTCCAGATTTGAAACGGGACACCCCAGGGATATCCCCTGTCATCACTCCTTTTTTGCCCTGTTGCTGAAGCCATTTCTCTGCACAGTACATCTAAACCAAGACATTATAGGAGTAAAGATAGGAGATACTCAATACAAGATTTCTGCTTATGCAGATGACATGATGTTCTCTTTGACACATCCCTTGATTTTGATTCCTAATTTAATGAAGGAGTTTGGAAAATATAGCTCACTCTCTAACCTCCATATTAACTTTACTAAATCAGAGGCCATGGGAGTTAATTGCCCTCAAACATCTACTGAACAACTTAAGTAAAACTTTAAGTTTAAATGGACAGACAAAGCTCTCACATATTTGGGCACGCTGTTTGCACCCAATATTGCTAAGATCTTTGGGTTAATCTTCCCCCCATTGCTTCGAAGAGTGAAGACTTTATTGGGTAAATGGAAATCAGGTCTACATTCATGGCTAGGGTGCTGTAATATTATTAAGATTAGTATCCTCCCTAAATTTCTTTATCTTTTACAGGCACTACCAATACAAATCCCATCTACTTACTTTAAACAGTGTCAGAAGTTAATCTTTGATTTTATATGGGCATACAAGCAGCCTCGGTTATGGCACCGCCAACTAATACTTCCTAAGCCCTTGTACACACGGTCGGAGATCCCGACAACCAAATCCGTCTGAGTAATTCCGACAGATTAATGCCGGAAGAGGTCCGGAAGTGATGTTGCATACACACGGTCGGACTAAGTTGTCGGAAAAGCCGATTGTACATAACGTGATGACGTTATTTTGTTACGACGGGACTATGTTCAGGCTAGTAGCCAATAGCTTTGGCCTAGGAATTTGATCTGAGCATGCATGGCACTTTGTCCGTCGGAGTAGGCTACACATGATCGGAGTATGTCCGATAGGCGCATTTTGTCGGAAAATTTTACCGGCAAGTTGGAAAACTTGGTCCGTCGGATACTCTGACAGAAACAGTCCGATGCAGACCACACACAGTCGGAATATCCGACAAAACGGTCCGATAGGAAACATTCCGACGGAATCTCCGACCGTGTGCACAAGGGCTTAGAGACAGGGGGTTTAGCTGTGCCAAATATATGCAGGAATATTATCAAGCCATACATCTTAGTAGGGAAATCGATTGGAATAGGCATATAGTTCTTAAACTCTGGGTACAGATGGAATACGCCCAATCATCCATTATATTAGGTAGAGCTCCCTGGTGCTTTGCACACCTTTCTAAAGAGCTTATCAAACACCCTTTGATAGGAAATACTGTTAAAATCTGTGTGACTCTGATTCCATCTATTGTTATAATACCTGAGTCATCCCCCTTATATCCAGTACTGGGGAACCCCCTATTCCCACCAGGGATTGACGATAGAGCTTTCAAACATCTATTGAATATGGGTTGTATACAAGTTTCTAGGTATATAAAAGGGGGGACATGGCTGACTGTCCCAGAGTTGATGGAATTGCGTGGATTAAGATTCTGACGTGCTCTCCAGATTGTCCATTTCCTTGGTACCCTCCCGACTCCAGGACAGTTTGACAGGCCTCCTAATGGCTTTGAGAACCTGTGCTCAGAGACCGTAACAAAGTCACATACTTTATCAGCTAACTATGAGCTATTAATTACAGCAAGAGAGAATTACCCTTTGAACTGTGTTCGGGAATGGGAACTTGAGTTGGGGAAAGACTTCAGTATAATACAGCTATTACAAATTCTGAGGTTTACACATGAATCGTCTATTTGTGAGAAAACTCAAGAGACTAACGTTTAAATTTTTACTCAGTGGTACAGGATGCCAGAGAGACTGAAGAAGTTTTTCCCCGACTCTTCGGACCTTTTCTAGAGATGTCAGCCAGATAGAGGTACCACGCTGCATATTTTTTGGGATTGCCCCAAATTAAATAATTTTTGGGCAGAGATTGGACGTATTTTTCAGATTATTACAGGCTATAAGATATCAGAGCATTTAAACACTCTTTGCTGTGTATGAAAAGCTAGAATGTCCAAACAAATGTATGAAAAAATATATCCAAAAATGGAAAAACAACGTGAAAACAAGTGAAAAGTTCTCCAAATTTTCCAAATTTTCTGGGTGTGATACGATGAAGTGAAAATAGTCCTACACCTTCTCCAAGGAATAATCGCACAATCACCACGTGAACCCTCCACCGCATAAAATGGGGGCTTACCAGATTTAATGGATCCTACTCAAACTTATATTTGGAGGATCATATATGCTTGTAGATATACATAGGCTTTTTTGGGGCGTTGTCCTTTTCTGGAAGACTTTCAAGTGTGGCTATTTCCTCTGCAGTATGTCTCCATTAGTGATGGACGAACTTCCGACGGGACGTTTCGCGAACGCGAAACGCGAACGGACACAAACGTTCGCGAAAACGACCGTTCGCCGCGGGCTCCATTGACTTCAATGGGAGGCGAATTTCGCAAACCTTTAGGTCGAATTTGCGGCCACGGGGTAATTATTAGGGGGTAGCACGTAGTCCCACCACCTGGACAATAGCATAATACATGTATGAGGTGAATTTGGGATCGATAACTACAAGCATTTTTTTTTTATTTGGGAAATTGTTCTGACAATTCAGGACTATGGAGCTAATGAAGGCAATGGAGGAGAGGGAAGGTCAGGGACCAGGGTAGGCAAACAAGAGGGTGCAGGAGATACAGAGCACTGACAGCAGCACCGTAATACAGAGCACTGACATCAGCACCGTGACATACAGCGCTGACAGCAGCTCCGTGACATACAGCGCTGACAGCAGCTCCGTGACATACAGCGCTGACAGCAGCTCCGTGACATACAGCGCTGACAGCAGCTCCGTGACATACAGCGCTGACAGCAGCTCCGTGACATACAGCGCTGACAGCAGCACCGTGACATACAGCGCTGACAGCAGCTCCGTGACATACAGCGCTGACAGCAGCTCCGTGACATACAGCGCTGACAGCAGCTCCGTGACATACAGCACTGACAGCAGCTCCGTGACATACAGCGCTGACAGCAGCTCCGTGACATACAGCGCTGACAGCAGCACCGTGACATACAGCGCTGACAGCAGCTCCGTGACATACAGCGCTGACAGCAGCTCCGTGACATACAGCGCTGACAGCAGCTCCGTGACATACAGCACTGACAGCAGCTCCGTGACATACAGCGCTGACAGCAGCTCCGTGACATACAGCGCTGACAGCAGCACCGTGACATACAGCGCTGACAGCAGCTCCGTGACATACAGCGCTGACAGCAGCTCCGTGACATACAGCGCTGACAGCAGCTCCGTGACATACAGCGCTGACAGCAGCTCCGTGACATACAGCGCTGACAGCAGCTCCGTGACATACAGCGCTGACAGCAGCTCCGTGACATACAGCGCTGACAGCAGCTCCGTGACATACAGCGCTGACAGCAGCACCGTAAGCAGCCCCAGGAGGAAGTCAGCACAGCACAGGGATGGTGTGATCCCCTCATAATAAGAACCCCCAGGAGGAAGTCAGCACAGCACAGGGATGGTGGGAGCCCCTCATAATAAGAACACCCAGGAGGAAGTCAGCACAGCACAGGGATGGTGGGAACCCCTCATAATAAGCAGCCCCAGTAGAAATATGACACCGCTCAACCTCTTCAAAGAGGAGGGTAGGGGCATATAGTACGGTGTGCTTTTTTGGGTCAGGGAAGTGAGCCAAATGAATTAAGAAGGTCTGTGTGCTTGATTCCAAAAATTGTTTATAGACATATACATGGTCTACTGATCACATGTGTTGAATTCCTCCGAGATCCATGCCTCATTCATTTTTAGAAATGTGAGGTAGTTAACACTGTCGTGAGCTAGGCGAGTACGCTTATCGGTCACAATCCCCCCTGCTGCGCTGAACGTCCTTTCGGACAGGACACTGGATGAGGGGCAAGCCAACAGTTCGATTGCAAATTGGGCAAGCTCTGGCCAGAGGTCAAGCCTGCCCACCCAGTAGTCTAGGGGTTCATCACTCCTCAGAGCGTCCACATCGGCCGTTAACCCAATGTAGTCGGACACCTGACGGTCTAGGCGTTCCCTGATGCTGGATCCGGATGACACCTGTCGATGGGTCGGCTGAAAGAATGACCTCATATCCGAAGTCACCAACACATCTTCAAACCGGCCTCTTCTTGCAGGCGCTGTTGGATTGGTACCCGCAAATCCTTCTCTGGGAGTGGGAATTGCTCCTCTGCCAGCGCACGCAAAAGCAGAATGCAGCATTTCTCGAAGCAAGGCCTGGAAGTGCTGCATTCTGACAGCCCTCTGCGACGGCGGTAACATTTCCGCCATTTTGTGTTTGTACCGGGGATCTAAGTACGTTGCCACCCAGTACTGGTCCTTGACCCTCATGCTTTTTATACGGGGGTCCCTATTAAAACACTGGAGCATGAAGGCCCCCATTTGCACTCAAGCGGAAGGTATGTGGTGGTGGTGGTGTTGTTGGTGGTAGTGTCTTTGGGGGTGCACATAGCAGAGAGTGAAGAAGAGGGTGCAGATCGAGAGGATGAGGAGGGTGCAGAAGAATAAGGCTGAGTGAGCCACTCAACCAAGTCTGGTGCGTCCTTTAAAGTAATTGAACGCACCTTCTGCAACTTCCCACTTTGGCTCAAGGCTGTTGCTCCTGCCCTACCCCTACCACCCCTGCGGAAGGGCCTGCCTCTTCCTCTGCCTGTCATTTTTTAAATCACCCTGTGACAAAACTCTTAGTCCCTATACCGCTGAAGGACTGCTGCAGTATAGGGCAGCGGTCAGCAGTAGTGCACGTCAACCCTATGTATTGTGGACCGATAGCGGTCCTTACAGAACAGCAGACTGTACTGCACTCAGGCCTATGTACCGTAGCACCCTATACCAAGTTACCAGTCCTTATAAAAACTTTTGTGGACCAAGCAGGTTGTGTGTTAGTGTTTAGCAGACTGTGCGTCAGTCCCTATACCGCTGAAGGACTGCTGCAGTATAGGGCAGCGGTCAGCAGTAGTGCACGGCAACCCTATGTATTGTGGACCGATAGCGGTCCTTACAGAACAGCAGACTGTACTGCACTCAGGCCTATGTACCGTAGCACCCTATACCAAGTTACCAGTCCTTATAAGAACTTTTGTGGACCAAGCAGGTTGTGTATTAGTGTTTAGCAGACTGTGCGTCAGTCCCTATACCGCTGAAGGACTGCTGCAGTATAGGGCAGCGGTCAGCAGTAGTGCACGGCAACCCTATGTATTGTGGACCGATAGCAGTCCTTACAGAACAGCAGACTGTACTGCACTCAGGCCTATGTACCGTAGCACCCTATACCAAGTTACCAGTCCTTATAAGAACTTTTGTGGACCAAGCAGGTTGTGTGTTAGTGATTAGCAGACTGTACGTCAGTCCCTATACCAATGAAGGACTGCTGCAGTATAGGGCAGCGGTCAGCAGTAGTGCACGGCAACCCTATGTATTGTGGACCGATAGCGGTCCTTACAGAACAGCAGACTGTACTGCACTCAGGCCTATGTACCGTAGCACCCTATACCAAGTTACCAGTCCTTATAAGAACTTTTGTGGACCAAGCAGGTTGTGTATTAGTGTTTAGCAGACTGTGCGTCAGTCCCTATACCGCTGAAGGACTGCTGCAGTATAGGGCAGCGGTCAGCAGTAGTGCACGGCAACCCTATGTATTGTGGACCGATAGCAGTCCTTACAGAACAGCAGACTGTACTGCACTCAGGCCTATGTACCGTAGCACCCTATACCAAGTTACCAGTCCTTATAAGAACTTTTGTGGACCAAGCAGGTTGTGTATTAGTGTTTAGCAGACTGTGCGTCAGTCCCTATACCGCTGAAGGACTGCTGCAGTATAGGGCAGCGGTCAGCAGTAGTGCACGGCAACCCTATGTATTGTGGACCGATAGCAGTCCTTACAGAACAGCAGACTGTACTGCACTCAGGCCTATGTACCGTAGCACCCTATACCAAGTTACCAGTCCTTATAAGAACTTTTGTGGACCAAGCAGGTTGTGTGTTAGTGATTAGCAGACTGTACGTCAGTCCCTATACCAATGAAGGACTGCTGCAGTATAGGGCAGCGGTCAGCAGTAGTGCACGGCAACCCTATGTATTGTGGACCGATAGCGGTCCTTACAGAACAGCAGACTGTACTGCACTCAGGCCTATGTACCGTAGCACCCTATACCAAGTTACCAGTCCTTATAAGAACTTTTGTGGACCAAGCAGGTTGTGTATTAGTGTTTAGCAGACTGTGCGTCAGTCCCTATACCGCTGAAGGACTGCTGCAGTATAGGGCAGCGGTCAGCAGTAGTGCACGGCAACCCTATGTATTGTGGACCGATAGCAGTCCTTACAGAACAGCAGACTGTACTGCACTCAGGCCTATGTACCGTAGCACCCTATACCAAGTTACCAGTCCTTATAAGAACTTTTGTGGACCAAGCAGGTTGTGTGTTAGTGATTAGCAGACTGTACGTCAGTCCCTATACCAATGAAGGACTGCTGCAGTATAGGGCAGCGGTCAGCAGTAGTGCACGGCAACCCTATGTATTGTGGACCGATAGCGGTCCTTACAGAACAGCAGACTGTACTGCACTCAGGCCTATGTACCGTAGCACCCTATACCAAGTTACCAGTCCTTATAAGAACTTTTGTGGACCAAGCAGGTTGTGTATTAGTGTTTAGCAGACTGTGCGTCAGTCCCTATACCGCTGAAGGACTGCTGCAGTATAGGGCAGCGGTCAGCAGTAGTGCACGGCAACCCTATGTATTGTGGACCGATAGCAGTCCTTACAGAACAGCAGACTGTACTGCACTCAGGCCTATGTACCGTAGCACCCTATACCAAGTTACCAGTCCTTATAAGAACTTTTGTGGACCAAGCAGGTTGTGTGTTAGTGATTAGCAGACTGTACGTCAGTCCCTATACCAATGAAGGACTGCTGCAGTATAGGGCAGCGGTCAGCAGTAGTGCACGGCAACCCTATGTATTGTGGACCGATAGCGGTCCTTACAGAACAGCAGACTGTACTGCACTCAGGCCTATGTACCGTAGCACCCTATACCAAGTTACCAGTCCTTATAAGAACTTTTGTGGACCAAGCAGGTTGTGTATTAGTGTTTAGCAGACTGTGCGTCAGTCCCTATACCAATGAAGGACTGCTGCAGTATAGGGCAGCGGTCAGCAGTAGTGCACGGCAACCCTATGTATTGTGGACCGATAGCGGTCCTTACAGAACAGCAGACTGTACTGCACTCAGGCCTATGTACCGTAGCACCCTATACCAAGTTACCAGTCCTTATAAGAACTTTTGTGGACCAAGCAGGTTGTGTATTAGTGTTTAGCAGACTGTGCGTCAGTCCCTATACCGCTGAAGGACTGCTGCAGTATAGGGCAGCGGTCAGCAGTAGTGCACGGCAACCCTATGTATTGTGGACCGATAGCAGTCCTTACAGAACAGCAGACTGTACTGCACTCAGGCCTATGTACCGTAGCACCCTATACCAAGTTACCAGTCCTTATAAGAACTTTTGTGGACCAAGCAGGTTGTGTGTTAGTGATTAGCAGACTGTACGTCAGTCCCTATACCAATGAAGGACTGCTGCAGTATAGGGCAGCGGTCAGCAGTAGTGCACGGCAACCCTATGTATTGTGGACCGATAGCGGTCCTTACAGAACAGCAGACTGTACTGCACTCAGGCCTATGTACCGTAGCACCCTATACCAAGTTACCAGTCCTTATAAGAACTTTTGTGGACCAAGCAGGTTGTGTATTAGTGTTTAGCAGACTGTGCGTCAGTCCCTATACCGCTGAAGGACTGCTGCAGTATAGGGCAGCGGTCAGCAGTAGTGCACGGCAACCCTATGTATTGTGGACCGATAGCAGTCCTTACAGAACAGCAGACTGTACTGCACTCAGGCCTATGTACCGTAGCACCCTATACCAAGTTACCAGTCCTTATAAGAACTTTTGTGGACCAAGCAGGTTGTGTGTTAGTGATTAGCAGACTGTACGTCAGTCCCTATACCAATGAAGGACTGCTGCAGTATAGGGCAGCGGTCAGCAGTAGTGCACGGCAACCCTATGTATTGTGGACCGATAGCGGTCCTTACAGAACAGCAGACTGTACTGCACTCAGGCCTATGTACCGTAGCACCCTATACCAAGTTACCAGTCCTTATAAGAACTTTTGTGGACCAAGCAGGTTGTGTATTAGTGTTTAGCAGACTGTGCGTCAGTCCCTATACCGCTGAAGGACTGCTGCAGTATAGGGCAGCGGTCAGCAGTAGTGCACGGCAACCCTATGTATTGTGGACCGATAGCAGTCCTTACAGAACAGCAGACTGTACTGCACTCAGGCCTATGTACCGTAGCACCCTATACCAAGTTACCAGTCCTTATAAGAACTTTTGTGGACCAAGCAGGTTGTGTGTTAGTGTTTAGCAGACTGTGCGTCAGTCCCTATACCGCTGAAGGACTGCTGCAGTATAGGGCAGCGGTCAGCAGTAGTGCACGTCAACCCTATGTATTGTGGACCGATAGCGGTCCTTACAGAACAGCAGACTGTAACGCACTCAGGCCTATGTACCGTAGCACCCTATACCAAGTTACCAGTCCTTATAAGAACTTTTGTGGACCAAGCAGGTTGTGTATTAGTGTTTAGCAGACTGTGCGTCAGTCCCTATACCGCTGAAGGACTGCTGCAGTATAGGGCAGCGGTCAGCAGTAGTGCACGGCAACCCTATGTATTGTGGACCGATAGCGGTCCTTACAGAACAGCAGACTGTACCGCACCCAAGCCTATGTACCGTAGCACCCTAGACAGACCAAGTTACCAGTCCTGATAAAGAGCTTTGTGGAACAAGTGAGTTGTGAATGATTAGCAGACTGCAGCAGAAGGGCAGCAGTCAAGTATAATATTCTTTCTATATTTGGAAGAAAGAATATTATACGTGTACAAGCCTATTACCGTACCACTGATACCAGTCCTGAAAAGAACCTTTGTGGAACTAATAGTAACAGCAAGTCTTTAAAATTATCCTCACTGCCTGACACACTGCTTCCTGCCTGTCCCTATACAAATTGGCAAAAAAGAGTAGGCTGGAACGATTAGCTGGAACAGCTCTTTTGTGGACCTGATAGTAACAGCTAATGATGATGATGATGATGATGATGAAGAAAGACTAATCTGGCTGAGCTGTCCCTAAAATAGCAGCATACAGCGCTCTGTCCCTTTATCTAAACTGACAAAAGAAACTCAGGCTGCTGACCTAACACCTATACCAGTCCTGAAAAGAACTTTTGTGTACCAAATAGCTAGCGTTTTCTCTGTCCCTACTCCACACAGGATCCTTTCCCTACAGTGACAGAAGAAAGAATGTAAAATGGCCACCGGATCGGGTGTATTTATAGGTTAGGGGGAATGTCCAAGTGTCCATGAGCTGTCATGTCTCAATTGGTTGTCCTGTAACACATGATAAACGTGTCACGAAAGGTTAAAGTTCTTGTATACATTAAACACGTAAGTCCGCCGGGGCGAACGACGGAAAAAGGCGTTCGAACCCGCGGACGGCGAAAGTCGGAAATTCGCCGCGAAACGACCGCCGGGCGAAACGTTCGTCCATCACTAGTCTCCATCCACATAAATCATCATAGGTAATGGGATAGATATAAAAGAAGAAAGCAGGGACCACAATAGTGTAACTCCGTTTTTCGTTTCAAGTAATTTAATAAAAAATTATCAAACTCACGTGTACAAAGAACATAAGCGCTTTTTCAATAAAATCTCAGGCTGCAGTGAAGTCCCGACGCGTTTCGTCTTAAGCAGACATCATCTGGGGTACAACTTCAAGGCAGCCCTCCAGTTTATATAGCCAGACCCCCAATCAGGCCTGGATTTCATCCATCAGTGTCACCACACATCACTTCCGGTATCCAACATGGCCGCCGGCGTGCGCTCCACGCCTCTTTTTATGCGGTGGAGGGTTCACGTGGTGATTGTGCGATTATTCCTTGGAGAAGGTGTAGGACTATTTTCACTTCATCGTATCACACCCAGAAAATTTGGAAAATTTGGAGAACTTTTCACTTGTTTTCACGTTGTTTTTCCATTTTTGGATATATTTTTTCATACATTTGTTTGGACATTCTAGCTTTTCATACACAGCAAAGAGTGTTTAAATGCTTTTTTATTTGTTTGCATACTCTAATGTATGTATTGATTACATTGGTCACATTGTAATGTGGTAAAAACAAATAAGCGCTACACTGTTCTTTCACAAAATTTATTATGTCACATTTATACACCTAGATGTTGTGTTAGCTGCTGTTTGTATATCGTTTACACATTTGAATAGCGCAGTGTTTTTGGTTCTTCTTGAAATTATAAGATATCAGAAGACCTTTTTCCTTCTTCACGTATCCCAGATACCAGAAAAGATATATAAGGAATCTGTGATACGTCATCTTTTAGATGCTGCAAAGGCTTGTGTTCCATTAACATGGAGATCAACATCACCACCGACGATAGGGATGTGGTTGCGTAAAGTGAAAGATCAGCAAATTAAAAGATCTGGTCCTTTCTACACAACATCAACAAGAGAGCTACTCTGGGACTTGATCCCCTTGGAATGGTAATTTGAATAGTTAAGGTAGAGATTTAAAGATCTTACTTAACTCCTCTTCAGGGAAGGTAGGTATACTGGAGGTGGCTCTCCATGAATTGACTATTTTTTCCCTTTTTTTTCCCTCTATTTCCTTTTTCTTTTTTTTGTTTGGTTCTATTTTGTTAATATATAATGGTATAAAAAATTTGAGTGGACCAGGCTCAAGACTACAAGGGAGGCAGTATATAGCATATTGTGTTGACGAATGCCCCGTACACACGAGCGGACTTAAGTCCGACAGACTTCCAAAGGAGTTCCGTCGGAGTTCTGCTGGAATTCCGACGGAGTTCTGACAGACTTTTCGGCCGAATGGACTTGGCCACACACAATCACACTAAACTCCGACGGATTCGAACGTGATGACGTACGACTGGATTCGACGTAGGAAGTTCATAGACAGTAGCCAATAGCTGCCCTAGCGTCGGTTTTAGTCCGTCGGAGTAGCACACACACGAGCGAATTATTCGAAGGGGACCGGGTCCGGCGGAGTTCCGTCGGGAAAATTTGAAGCATGCTTCATTTCTAAAGTCCGTCAGACTTTAGCTAAGCTAAAGTCCGTTGCAGCCCACACACGATCGGATAGTCTGACGGACTCAGTCCGTCGGAGTTTGGATGTCGAAAAGTCCGCTCGTGTGTACGGGGCATAAGAGTTATTTTAGAAGCAGACTCAATTTACCGCTGGATGATATAAAACTGTATTTTAAGTATATATAAACCTGTTAATGCATGTTTTTTCTCTTTTTTTTTCTATTATGCATGCTCTCGAGTCTGTCCTATGTTTAAATATAAATAAAATAATTGAAAAAAAAGAAGTGATTTTGCACTTGTGTATGTATTCAAAGATAACGTGATTTATGTTTAGATTTGATATCATTTGACTATATTGAAAGTTTGCCAGATATTCTAATATATTTTAGGGTAGCGTTGTGCTATTTCTAACATTTTAGACCAATTAAAGATATGGAATCGCTAGTTAAAGTGTGAGCTTGCAACCCACGTTATGAAGTTTCTGGACTGATTTTTGTTTGGTATATCGAAAAATTAGAAAAAAAATTTCTACAGTTAGGGGAAATATCTGTTAGAAAGTTGTCACTATAACAGGTGCCCTCATTGGAAGATGTCCTGTGCATTCCCGTTCTAGAGACTGTTGTAAAGTTTTATATTACTTATCAGTTTCTCAAACCCCACCTTTCACTAGATCAAGGCCGAGGTATATTTTCATTCCATGCACTGTGTTGTATATATTGTACATATGTTATGGGTATTTTTTGGGTACATAGAACACTGCATGTATGTCAATGTTTTATCATAAAGAGGCTCAGATTCTATTTAACCTTGCCGCTTTTTGCCATGGCACAATATAGTCACCCCATGTGTCTCTGAAGCACACTGCATGTGTCTATATCAACTCCAGGCCACTAGGCCTGTCTATCTAAAGTTTTAGCCCCTGTACACATGGTCGGAAATTATGGCGGAAAAGGTATGATCGGACCATGTAGTCGGATAATCCGACCGTGTGTGGGCTACATTGGACTTTTTCCGTCGGAATGTCCGACCAACAAAGTTTGAGAGCTGCATATAAAATTTTCCGACAACATGATCCTATCGGACTTTATCCGATCGTTTGTAGAGAATTCCGATCGGACACGGATGCGTGGCACGCATGCTCAGATCAAATAAGGAGACCAAAGCTATTGGCTACTAGCCGCAACGTAGTCCCGCCGCAACGAACGAACGTCATCACGTTCCGAACGATCGGATTTTCTGACAACTTTGTCCAACCGTGTGTATGCAACACCAGTTTCGGACAAAATCCGTCGGAAAAAATCAGACGGATTTTGGGGAAAAAAAAAAACTGACAGATGTTATTCTTCCCCATTATTCAAATCTAAAACCAAAGATTTGCACTGGGGTTTACAGGTAATATTTTTACAGATGCAATGCTGTTTGTCCTTGTATTAAAGTAAAATTCCATCATCATAGTGAGAAATTTTAGTCTCACATTGTTTTTCTTACTTTCTACAATAGATGTCATCACTTGTTCTTAGTTTCTTAATTGGAATTATGCGATAAGTAGTCAAGAGAAGTACTTCCCTTTTGTTCTGTCAAGGGGGACCATCCAGGAGAATACACAGTGAATATTGCTAGTGGCTATAGCCTCTGCTTATACTCATGAAAAACCTGACAGGCTGGTTGTACCCAAGTTGATTGATCAATCAACTTAGTTAAATTCAGTCTGCCCATACATGGTTCACATCTCAGCTGATTCAACAGGAATATTGTTGGCTTTGGCTAAGCGCCAGCAAAGTGTCTCATCAGTACTTTTGCAAAATCTTAATTTCTCATCTCCACAGCCACAGCCTATTCAGAGACACTGAAGCTTTTTACTCTGATCGTGCTTTTGGAGATTTATTCTGCTTTGTAGCCTAACCTCCTCCCTCAGCTCACAGTGGCCCTAGTCATTGAATATTAAAAATGAATAAATAACTTCTTTGATTTGTGGTGCTCAGAAAGTACAGTGTAATTCCACTTTAAATAATCACATTAACTGAATCATAGACATCTCCCTCCAGTTTCCAGCACCTTTTAAATGCTTTACGTGTAAAGGTAAAAAGCCTATTTACCATCCCTAATTTTAATTTAGGGAAGACCTCTTCTTCTGTAGTGGTTGATTACTGGATACCCATTTCACACATATTCAAATGCCTAAACATAGGTTACAAAATTCTGCGACTAATTGTATCACTCAGTGGAATAGGGCACTTTCTCCAAGTGTCTCACAAAAACCTGCTTTCTCAGGAGACATGGAAAGAAGGTATAAATATTATGGGGGAGGGGGGACTCCTTCTACCTGTCACTGGTTGGCAAGGATGCTGTCAACTTTACAGCAAACAGGCACCTAGCAACCAGTGATTCTGACAGTAGGCAGAGCCTGATGGGGATTCAGAGTCACTAGTTTCCTATCAGGTCCACTCTCTCTTTATAATTGCCGGCAGGCAGCGGGTGGATTCCACAGGCTGTCTATTCTATTGTATTGTAATCTGCCCATCATCTGCTGTAAATCACAAGCATAACTGATGGGAAACTAGTGTCTCTGAATCTGAATCAGGCTCCATTCACCCAGATACAAAACTCTGCTGTGTTTTGGTACAGCTGTAATGGCAGGTAAGGAGCTAAGCTGCGTTAAGGATGAGGTGTCCTCTGCACAAAAATTGTCAGTGATTGCCTAACATTCATGTATCTGTTTACAATAGGTACATGAATTTGGGGCGAGCAGTGATATTTTGTTATGTGGCCGCACAACAGAATTTTGGTGCTGTAGCCACCACTACTCATGAGTAAGTACTCTTGGTACTGTGAAACATGTTAGCTATTGTGCTTTGCTGTGACCCACTTTTGTGTTATTCTGCTTCACGAATAAAAGGCATTTAAATTTATCTTGGAGTGTGGCCATCCAGAGTTCTTCTATTATATGCAGCCACCACTACTCAGTGGGATATCACAGGGGACACAAGAAAGGGAAATCCAGACCACAAAATAATATAGACAGTACTCATAATTATAGAAAACAGCACTGCTAAAATCTTAAAGAAGAACTTCACTCTCTCTTCTTTTCCCCCCTCCTAATTTTTAACCAGGGTTGTCCTCAATTCACATACTCATCTGCCCAACAGATACAGCATTGTCTTACCATGATCTGCAGTGCCACTGCCACACGTCTTGTTCCATCATTTTTCCTGATGTGATCAGGTACCAGGTGGCTCTGATGATGGGAGCCAGGCCTGCCCTCCTCTGGCTACTGTGAATGGAAAGTGCAGCATCTTAGGATATGTCAGAGAGGTGGAAACTTCAATTTCAATTAGGCGAGATTGGCGACCGAGGCATGGCTGATGAAAAAAAAAAAAAAAAACAATTGAAGAAAAAATACATTTTATATTGTGGAAGAGGGGAGAGGGGAGTAATGATGCCTTTTGCCTCCAGTGGGCTAAATTACATGTACACATAAGATAACATTTGATGAGTTCAGGGGCAGTTGAAAAAAGCAGCCAACTGCCTCTGAACGTCCCTTTACCAGCAGCAGTGTACAGGCCTTACCTTCATCTATATATTTTGACGCAACCATGATTTTTAAGTTGTGGTTTGGGCTTGGGAAATTACATAGTTACATAGTAAGGCTGAAAAAGGACACAAGTCCATCAAGTCCAACCTGTGTGTGTGCTCTTTTATGTCAAAATTACGTTGTATGTATGTATATCCCTGTATGTTGTGGTCATTTAGGTGCCTATCTAATAGTTTTTTTTAATTATCTATGCTCCCTGCTGAAACCACTGCTTGTGGAAGAGAATTCCACATTCTTACCGCTCCTACTGTACAGAACCCTCTACGCAGTTTCCGGTTAAATCACTTTTCCTCTCATTTTAGTGAATGGCCGCAAATCTTTTCAAATGCTCTTTCACTGAAACGTTTTATCCCAATTGTGGGATCACCACTACATTGAATTCATATCCCCTCTCAAGCGTCTCTTCTCCAAAGAGAATAAGTTCAGTGCTAGTAATCTTTTCTCATAACTAAGATCCTCCAGTCCCTTTATTAGCTTTGTTGCCCTTCTCTGTACTCTCTCCATTTCCAGCACATCCTTCCTGAGGACTGGTGCCCAGAACTAGATGGCATTCTTCAGGTGTAGCCGAACCAAAGTCTTGTAGAGTGGGAGAATTATTGTTGTATCTCTGGAGTTAATTCTCTTTTTAATGAATGGCAAGATTCTATTGGCTTTGCTTGCAGCAGCTTGCATGCCATTGCTGAGCCTATCATCTACTAGGATTTTTAATGGGATACCTCTGTGGAGAGGAGGTTGTAGTTTGAAAGTTACCCTGGTTGATCTCCAGCTGCAAGTCTAAAGACCCACAAGCAAAAGCCCATTGCAACCTTCTTTTTAGTTTAAGAGGTCATGTTCTTCTGATGAGTAGGAAATTTAACCATAACACATCAGGTGCCACTGCAAAGTATCTGATAATGGTGATGGTTTTGAGCTTTGAAATGATCACAGAAGAACTTATGGACTTTTAATTATTGCATATACTGTATTTATGATTTGTATATTGTTGCACGTGGAATTTTTTTTACACGGAGCACTTGTTGTTTGTTAGTTGTCTAATTAACTCACTAGTGCCCCCTACCACTGCCACCCTCTACTAGGACCCCCAGGTCCTTTTTCATCCTAAATTCCCCCAGAGGTTCTCCCCTAGTGACTAGATTGCATTCATGTTTTTGCCACTTGCATTATTTTAAATTTTTCTACATTAAACTTCATTTGCCATGTAGTTGCCCACCCCATTAATTTGTTCAGTGTATTCCATAACCTTGTCTTGGTATATTCACTTCTTTACCTGTCTTTATATGGAGCTATAAAAGTTATTTTATGCCAGTGTGTGCAAAATCCTTCATGAATGTTCATGAATAAATGCTAGCAATGCGAATTGCATTGACTGCTTTTTCTTTGCTCTTACGGTGTCTACTGTTGCTTTACATGGTGCTTTAAACATTACAGATATAAAGTGGAAGCAGTTTTCAAGTGTGCATTCCTTCGGATCTTATAACATTTGAACTGGATGAGTGGTGCTTGCACCTGAATATACTGGAGTTGAAAGGTGCTAGCAGCATATACATTGTGCACAATCCTTGTTTTCGATAATGAATTCATATTTTGAGATTGTTTTACCATGATCCAGGTTTTCCTTCATGTACAGCAGGGGTAGGCAGGTTCGTGCAATGTCCCATGAGACATTGCAAGAACCTGGCAATCACAGGTATGACTTCTAGAGGCAGAGGCATGATGGGATTTGTAGTTTCAAAACAGCTGGAGGTTGCCTACCCTCGATGTACAGAATGTGCAGAGACATTTTTATACCAGCACAGCATGCAGGATGTTGTATGTAAATTATGTATGTATATTCATTTTTAAATCACATATATAAAGTGAAATTTGATACCAAATCAATATGTAGTTCTAAATTGCTTCTAGTGTAAAAACAATAACCAGAACTTGATAAAACTACAGAGCCCGTTCTGGTATCATGTCTAATCTCACATGAGTTCTTGCTCTTCAAATACCTGAAACTACCTATGAGTTGTTGGTGCTATTTTCTTTAATGCAGCAAACCTAATCCAGTTTCCACTGCATGAAACCAAACAGATATCATGGAAACTATTTCAATAGGCTGATAGCTTTTTAATCGAAAAGTTGCTATAAGCCATTCGCTTATTTTTTGCATTAGCAAAAAAATACTTTGATCGCCTTGTGGCTTGAAGTTTTAGATAACTACCCAAAGCTGCCAACATCAAATGACAGTCTACGGGCATATTGGATCAGAGCTTTGGAGAAAGATTTTTGTTAATGTGGTCGCAAAAAAAAGTCAAGTGCTGTATTCATTAGTGTATGTGGCAAATGCTCTTTAATTTGTTCTTTACAGCCTTAAACCTCTGCCTCTGCTAGCTCTCTTGGTATATATCTGTTTGAGAAAAGCACAGGAAATGTTGAGCATTGTGAAACTATCCTGTATTAACTGTTTTGACAATCAAGAAAAGTTATTGCTTATGTTTATTTATATTAAATGTGGCATGTCAAATTATATTAGAAACAAGTTTAAAGCAATTGCGAGCAAATTTAGTGATTATATCAAAATGTGGGCTGCTTGCATATGTTTACATTTGACACTATCCTATTTGCCATGTTCGATGTCTGCTATATCTGCAAAGTCCTTACAGTAGAGTGTACATGCCAGCAGGTCATAACTTGGGATGACAGTCCATATGGGCATTTGTAAGATAGCTTAGGTCCTATAGAGACTGATGATGTGATGGAAGATACAGACTGGTATGACTTTTTTGTAAAGGGATGTATGCTAACTGGCACCATAGGCAACTGCCTTGTGCCAACAAGCTCTCTGTATTAAAAATGTAAGTGTACCCCCTTCCTCTTTCCCCAGTCAACCGACTAACCATAGGATCACACTACCAAGGTCAGACATCAGCCTGGGGCAGAGAGGTTTGGCCATTGTGCTTCAGTATACTTATTTTGCTAACAGTTAAATTCCAGGTGTACAGATCTGGAGTGGGTGAACACAGTACTCGTGGGGGTTGATTTACTAATGGCAAATCAGCTGTTCACATTGCAAGGGAAGTTGTACTTTGCAAGAGATTTGCCCAGAGCTTAGTGAATGAGGTGAAGCTGTGCTGACTTCCAACATTCAATCGTGCAAAATTTGTTTCTTTTAAATTTTTCCTTGCATGTGACCAGTGGAGATCGGTGGTAATTCTTTTTGGGGGGTGGCAAACAGTACCACCAACCCCCCCGGCTGGTCGGGTGGGCCTGGTGCACTTACCCCATCTATGGTGGGCAGCATTTCTCCCGGACTTCACCGGTGGCTTCCCTTGCTCTGCAGCTTCCCTTGCGCGATGAGGCTTTCCCTTCCCCTGCTCACTATGGGCATCACAGCAGCTTCTGTTTCCTCCCTCATACTCAGTGGCCAATTGGCAGTCTTCTCTTTTTGGCCAATCGGAAAACAGGTCTCAGACCTGCTTCTGATTGGCCTGGATTTTGGATCAGTGTTTCAATAGCGAATATTCATTCTCTGTTGTAACACCCGGGTGGGCTCCTGCCGCAATGCTCTGCGCCATGAGACCACCCTATTTTGAAGCCTATTAGAGCCCCTGGCTCTAATTAGGTGCGTCCAAAAAATTACACACTACATTACACACACATTACCATGCCATTTAAACATTAACAAAATATAAGATAACACAGGACATGTTAATGACACATGATTACCCTAATTACAGGGGTAGGCAACCTTGGCACTCCAGCTGGTGAAACTACAAATCCCATCATGCCTCTGCCTCCATCATGCCTCTGCCTCTAGGAGTCATGCCTGTGATTGTCAGGGTCTTGCAATGTCTCATAGGACTTATAGTTTCAAAACAGTTGGAGGACTGAGGTTGCCTACCCCTGCCTTTATGGGTCTGAACCTGAATGGAACAAACAGAATATCTGTGATTATAGCATATTTATTGAAGCTGATTTGCTTAAAAATAAATAAGAAATCATCATGCTTTGCAGAGATATATTTTTTTGATAAAATCCAGATATTTCTTGGGGATACTGTAATACAGGAGCAGTTAAGAAATGTAATTTATTTTAAAGTAAATGTATCAATTATTTGTAGTCTTGAAAAGAAAGTACATTAAGGATTGTTTAGTAATATATGTTGATGACACTTCCGCTGCAAATCTGTGTGCCATAGGACTCATAAGCGCTAGCTTGAATAAAACATTCACAAAGATACCATTAGAGAAATCACCAGCACAGTCTAAAACAATATGATCAAATTTTTTTAAATGCAGTTTGGGTATGTAAGAGGCAGCATTTAGAATGCCAAAGAGACTCTGAATAATATTAGAGTGGGCCTGACTCATTAATAATGACACATTAGGCTCAAGTTACAGTTGGTATTTCAAATTTAGCTTGACTTTTAAAGAGCATTATGTAAAATCAAAGCATTTAAGACTGCATAAAATAATACCCTGGCAAATTAAATAATCTATCTAGGACTTGTGGGCATATTTGGTAGGCAGCATAAAGGAAATGACTGTGCAAAGTAAAGTAACCCATTACAAACAAGGACAACCACAGGAAACTATAAGGTGATTGGCCCTATAAGTTACCGTATTTATCGGCGTATAACACGCACAGGTGTATAACACGCACATTCATTTTAAGAGGGTAAGTTTCAGGAAAAAACTTACATTTTTGTATTGCCATTTAACACGCATACGCTATTTGCACCCGATTTTCATGGTAAAAAAGTGAGTATTATACGCCAATAAATACAGTAAGTGCATTTCCACATTGTTACATCACCTCCCCGCGTCCTTGAATAAACCTTTTTGTACCTCTATAAGTACTGGAGGTTCTCGTTCCATCAATTTCTGCTACATTATACTATTATATTTATTATAGTTTATCCTCTTTTACTGAGCCCCTTAACAGATTCTTGCATTACATATCTTTACATATTGTATATTGATAATTTACTTACTCTAATGACAGCAGAGATTTGTTTGAAAGTGAGGACTTGGTCTTGGCCCTTACAGAAATGCGTTTCTACTTTCAAGGAAGCTGTAAAGATCTGGTGGTAGGATTGTATTTTTTCTATTTCATGCAAAAAATAAATGTTTGTTTTAGGCATAGTTATCCTATAATGTTTTTAGTGAAAACCATTTTCCCTATGAATTTTTAATGTGGTTTTCATCACACTAAAATTTAGGTTTCACTGTTATTCACACTTTTGTCTTTGCATATTCATACCTTTTCAGATTGTAATACATCCTGACATGCAGAAGTGTTAAGGTAGCTACACATTATACACATTTCTGCTACAGTTTTCTTTTATATTTAACAAAACCATATAATATGAGGTCAAATCTAAACACTTTCAAATTGTATGCAATCAGGCAGTCCCTTGCATTACATACTGTAGTTGAAGGTATATCTAAAGGAAATTGAACAATAAAAAAATTGTATATAGTGTAACCAGCTTCAGGGTATGTCTTAATTCTTCACTTTTAGGCCTCATTCACACGAGGCGGATCCGATTGCATGGAGTCCACCTCTGTCCGCCGGCTCAGCGGGAGATCTCTCCGTTGATCTCCGATGAGACAGCGGATGACAGGTCCCTCTCTGCTCACTGAGCGGGGAGGGGCTTGTCAAGCGCCACTGGATTCTATGGAGAGATTGGATGAAAACAGACAGCATGTCCGTTTTCATCAGATCTCACCCGATCCGAGTCGCCAGCGACGGATCCCAACGTTGGGCCATCCGTCTGCTTTTGACGGATCGGACCGGGTCGAATGTCGGCAGACATGTCACCGCTGACATCTGTCGCTCCATAGACCAGCGTGGAGTGCCCGTTCAGGTCCGCCGTCAAAACTGAGAGGCGGATCTAAACGGTCTGACAGTGTGAAAGGGGCCTTAAGGATATCTTCTGTTGTACTTGGAGCCGATAAAAATCACATGTCAGAATTCACCTGTGGCTTCAGTGGCTTATTGTGAGTGAGACCTGAATTACACTCTGTCTTCCTTCACCTCTATTACTAGCTATCATCTTTATTACTGACTAATTACATTACCTCATGTGTCGGCATTCTTCCCTTCCACCACACCCAGATACTCACAAGGCCTCATGAAAGCCACCCAATTAGACTCAAATAAATGTGTCATAAAACATGACTTGATTTTAATCAGGAAGGCTATAAGAATATATAGCTCACAACCAGTTGCAGACTGACCATTCGGCCACTCGGGCACTGCCTGAGGGCCCCAGGCCACTAGGGGGCCCCATCAGAGTTGCCAGCCTCAGTAAAACCAGGGACAATATGTAAAAATCAGTGTTTTTTTTTTACATCTGACTCTGAAATGTCCCTTACCGACATCCTTTTGGTCTAAAAATCCTGAGATTATAGCTGCCCCACCTCTCCAGTACCTTCTCAGCCAATAGAAACATGCCTGTGTATACTGCGTGTACATGTATGTGTATACTGTGTGATTGTATTCTGTGTGTGTATACTGTGTGGCCCCATAATCTCTGATTGGCCAGGGGCCCCATGAGTTGTCAGTCCGCCCCTGTTCACAACAGATATAACAGGCGCACCATCAAGGACAGGCTCTCTTACATGGGTGTGTTTAGTGAGCCCAAACATATTTTCCAGTTATGGGCATTTATTTCTACTTTATATATGTCATCCCAATTATTGCTTGATAATGCAGAATTGTTTCAATCTTACAGTAAACATCTTTTGCAAATGTTATGGCTGTATTTCCCTTGGTTAAAGCAACTTCCTCATTTCTTTTATGCAAGTTTCTATCTGCAAACATTAACTGAACATAAAACGGGTACTCTACACTCAGGTTTCCATAATAACACAAAGCAGTATAAATAATAATAAGGGGCTTCTTTACAAGATTCCTTAAACCACCTCTTTTGTCACAAAAGTGACAACTACCATCCCTGTTGCCCTTACTATGCATCCTCCTAGATTACTTTCCCATAAATATGTTACTATCTTAAGCATGTATAAAATAGAGAACAATAAACACATCAGAATTAATAGATATCAAGATCTCAACTGTATAGCAATTGTCCATGACAATAAAGGGGAGAGGGCGTGACAGTCCATGAAGAACAAGAGGGAGGATGCATGACAATCTTTAGGTTAATGGAATAATCTTCAGCAAAAATAGAAAAGAACACAAAAGATTCTCTCTTGTATGGCTTGCAAATGTCCATAAATATCCAGATCACAAAGTTCACATTATTTCACTCCTTGAGTTCATGTCTTAAACTTCTACAACACATGCCCCCAGGGGGTACCCACCAACTCATAAATGCTCGCCTCTCAGTAGAAGCATAAGAACAAAACTTGACATCCTCAGACTGAAACTGATCTTGCACATAAGCAAATAAGTATTCATGTGGACTAGATTTGGGTCTTCAAGCTGCCACTCTCTGGAAGAGTTCATTGGAACTCTCAGGCCTCGGGCTGGCAGCATGGCTCTCACTCTCAGGCATCCAAGGAACTTTTTCAGGAGTGTCTTTCAACCTTCAGTGAAGAGTAGCGTGTGTCATACCAGGATGATAGCTTCTGGACTCATCCCAGGACCTCCTGTGGCTAGAACAACAAAGAATTTTTAGCAAAAGATTGTAGTAATTTATTTAATTATCAGGGTAGGGTGGGGAGGCTGTGGATATTCTCCAGCCAACATGAATAGCCACAGAATCACCTATACTACTAGATAAAGTGTTTTCATTAACTTTATTTTTTAGCTCCAAACCTTAGGGAAATCTTTTGTAAATACATATATAGGTAATATTCTCATTTCCTCCATAAGTAACAGGGGCTTAGCAACCTTTACTTCCAGAGTAAGAGAACACAATATTTCACAATATAAACATTTGTTTGTGTACATTTTAACGCATGAACAGAAATTCTTGACTTATGTACTTTACTGAGCAAATGGTAAACCTTCTGCATAACCCAAATTTTCCTTAACCACTTCAGCCCCGGGAGGTTTTACCCACTTCCTGACCAAGCCTTTTGTTTTTGCGATATGGCACTGCGTCGCTTTAACTGACAATTGTGTGATCGTGCAACACTGTACCCAAATAAAATGTATGTCCTTTTTTTCACACAAATAATATTTTATTTTGGTGGTATTTGATCACCTCTGCAATTTTTATTTTTTGCGCTATAAACAGACTGACAATTAAAAAAAATAAAAATAATATATATATATATATATATATATATATATATATATATATATATATATATATATATATATATATATATATATATATATATATATATATATATATATATTGCTGTCTGCTATAATACATATCCAAAAAAAAATGTAAAAAAAATGTCTTTATCAATTTAGGCCACTATTTATTCTGCTGCATATTTTTGGTAAAAAAAAATCCCAATAAGTGTATATTGATTGCTTTGCACAAAAGTTATAGTGTCTACAAACTATGGGATAGATTTATGGAGATAGATCCTGGAGGATGCAGGGACTGTGACATCATAAAGGGGACGGGGTCACCATGTGACATCAACCGGTGACCCCGCCCCTTGTCCCTATATAAGTGGTCGCACACCGCGTCCCTGGCATTGCGGCTGGAGAAAGCGTTGAGTCAACATCTCCAGAAGAAGAAGAAGAACGGAAGGCGGTGGCGGCAGCGGTGGCGGCAGCGGCAACGACGGCGACAGAAGACCGGGCCATCACTAGTAAAAGAGCTGGAAGAAGAAGCGTTGGCCCAGCAAGAAGAACTGAAGAGGGGGACAAGACCTCCGAAGTCGGAAGAAGGGGCGGCGACAGAAGACCAGGCCTCCGCTAGTAAAAGAGCTAAAGGAAGAAAGTGGAGGCCCGGCAAGAAGAACCGAAGAGGGGGACAAGACCCCCGAAGTCGGAAGAAGACCACCGGGCGGCGGTGGCAAAGAAGAAAGAAGGGCTACTACGCTAGTAAAAGAGCTAGCAAAAGAGCAGAAGATAGAGGAGGAGTCCGGTGAGAAGACCCCCAAGATGGAAGACCCCCGGAGCAGTGCAATAAATTATTTTCAAACCTTGTACGTTGTGTTTTTTTTTACATTTTTTTTCACAGGTGAATGGGTAGGGGTACATTGTACCCCATACTCATTTACATAGGGTGGGGGGCCGGGATCCAGGGGCCCCTTATTAAAGGGGGCTCTCGGATTCCGATAAGCCCCCCGCCCGCAGACCCCGACAACCAACGGCCAGGGTTGTCGGGAAGAGGCCCTTGTCCTCATCAACATGGGGACAAGGTGCTTTGGGGTGGGGGGGCCCCCCCCTTTCCTGACCGGCCAGGCTGCGTGCTCAGATGGGTGTCTGGTATGGATTTTGGGGGGACCCCACGCCGTTTTTTTTGGCGTAGGGGATTCCCCTTAAAATCCCTACCGGACCTAAGGGCCTGGTATGCCCCCAAGAAGGCATGCAGGCTTCATTAGTGAGGCGACATTATCGCCGCTCTCTCGCTACTATAGAAAAATGACATTTTCCTATTGCAGCCAGCACGAGAACCAGCGCAACGGGATCGCGCTGGTTAGAGAAGCCTGTCGCCGGGAACCAGCGCGACAGGATCGCGCTGGAAACACAATATTGGCGGCACCTACTGTATGGTATTTTTTGCACCTGGGCCGCCCTGCCACAGTAAATGTACATGGGATGGTCAGGAAGCAGTTAATACAACGAAACACGTTCTCCTTCCTCCAGTCATTGCCGTCATCCATTCACTTCATTTATAAAAGACATTCTCATATACAAGTATTTCCCTTAAAACAACTCTTTCTCTACATATATGTGACAAATCCATATTATTAAAATCTATATTCAGTATTTCTTCAATATTAAATTAATACATAAATTACACAATGTCAACATTAAGTTACTTCCCTTTTCCTTTCCTAACCACCACTTCTTGGCCATTATGCCCGCAACATATTTCCAAATCTCTTGCTACATCTACTTCTGCAAGCAAAACCTTATCCCCTTCTCTTTTTTTTTTTTAAATATCTTATAGATCGTATAATCTTTATCCACCTCATAAGTGTAATATCACCAAATGGGCTTACTTCAAATGCTAGACTAAGCTTCTAACCCAAAAGCAAAAATAAAACATATTGCAATCCTGAAGCATTGTCACAATTATCCCAAACATATAATTTCTTTTAATTAAACCTTCTCAACAACTCACAGTTGTCTCAACATTCCTCATCTGCCTTATCGAATATCCTCATTAAAGTATTGATAATAGTACAAATTATAACCCAGCAACAGCACAAGTACCTTAGTAAATACATAATACTTCTGATTCTGCTATTAAATGTCTTACCATTTGCTTTCCCCTCAAACAAGTCTAGAACCCGCTGAATAGGGAGTGCAAATGTACCAATATATATTCTAGGGTTAAATATATACAGTATATGTACAATGAAGTGAATTGTCAGGGGTAGACCATGGTTTTCAAATAATTACCTTTATAGGATTGAACAAACTGCAAAACTTCATGTAAAAGTGCACACATAAAATAATTCATAAGAATCTGCCTAACGCTATCCACTATTTTAATTATTTAACCTCTAATATTGAATGTACAGTACAAAGATGGCAATACTATATGTGTTAAAATGAAGTGTTATTCATTTGAGAAATAAGTAAAACATTTTGTTCAGTTATGTTGTTCAAATCCTAGATGTGCATTCTGCATACACACTGCGGCTTCTTCAGGAAATGTGTGGACTTTATTTATGAATGCATCCATGTAGATGGCATGAATTTCCCAAATTTAGCTAGATTTATGATAGAAAAATTAGGTCAGAGCAAATTTCAGGACACAAGTGGTCCCGCCGACCAAAAACTTCCCTGAAGAAGCCGCAAGGCGAAACATGTAGAATGATTGCGTGGAAAATTGTATGAAGGAAGTGACCTTTTTAATGTTATTCTCTTTTTGAAATAAAAATATATTTTACTAAATTTATTGAGGTATATACATTTATAGTAATAAGCACCCTTAAAGTCCCATACTCCCCAATATAGCTTCTCTTCTATGAACTGTTCAGAACTCTCCACTGACCGAGGCTTATGTTTCTCTATTAAAGGGCTTTTCTTATGTAAGAATGCAATAAAAGTTTTCTAAGTTTACCCAACACCTTACATGATACTATAGATAAATTTGAGACCACCCCTCTACATTGGGAGTTCTTCATCCTGAAAGGTAAAATAGCTGATTATGTGACGAGATCTATGTACAGTATTTCTGTGTATTCTGCCATGCATGGAGTTGTCTGGCCGGTGACACTGAAATAGCCCCCGCAAAACCGTTTGACCACACACGCTCTTTGTTCCGCTAAAAGCACAGTACACAAATAATACGCTTAGCTGCCTCTTATGGCTCTCCGGTGAGTTTCCCAGAAACAGTTCGCATCTTGAGAGCCGTGGGAGATTTTTTTATAAGGCTACTTAGCAGTTCTATTTGCGTGCATAAAATAAGCACTTAGCACTTTAAGATTATATGCAAATGTACGCACAGAAGCACTTACCACTCTCACAATATCTGGGTGTGTGGAAAGGAGACTCCTACCTTACTTTTGTCCTATTCCTGTCTAAGTCCCTACCAGCCCAGGCTCCTCAATTTACCCATGAGCTCCAATGCTTCCAGTGGGCGTGTACACTTCTCACAGCGTTACCCCAATGCTTGAGGCTTCATTCTAGAATGGAGGGCAATCAGGGATGAGAATTTGAGCAAACAGCTTTCTTCCTAACTCCCAATGTCCAGCTCCTGCTCCCAAAACAGGGCAAACTTGGTGCGACAATATGCAAGTCCCATGCCGCCACGCCAAACATTATGCAACTTCTTTGGAGGCGTTTGTCCTAATAGGGGGGCAACCCAGGTGCAATTTAGTAGTTAAACAATTTAGACACCTTGAGCAGCTGTACCCCAACCCAAAGACTCTAGCAAAACAACTTTTAAGTTCTAGTTTTCTGAGTTAATTCTACACCATGTGAAGGACACTCTGTCTTCCTTCACCTCTATTACTAGCTATCACCTTTATTACAGTCTAGTTACATCACCTTGTGTGCCGGCATTCTTCCATTCCACCACACCATTCTTCCATACTCACAAGGCCTCATGGAAGTTGCGCAATTAGACCCAAACATGTGTGTCATAAGACGTGACTTGACTTTAATCAGGAAGGATATAAGAATATATACAGTTCACAACAGGATATAACAGGCGTCACCTACACATAGTTTAGTACCAATCAAGGACAGGCTTGATTATATGGGTGTGTTTAGTGAGCCCAAACATATTTTCCAGTTCTGGGCATTTCTACTTTATATATGTCATCCCAATTATTGCTTGATAATGCAGAATTGTTTCATTCTTACAGTAAACATCTTTTGCAAATGTTCTGTCTGTATTTCTATGGTTAAAGCAACTTCCTCATTTCCCTTATGCAAGTTTCTATCTGTGAACATTAACTTAACATAAAAATGGTACTCTGCATTCAGGTTTCTATAATAAAACAAAGCAGTATAAATAAGGGGCTTCTTTACGAGATTCCTTCAAGACCCAAATATCTTACTACTTTATGTTTCCAGACTTGGGTAGCACAAAAACAATTCTGATGTGCAAAAATGCAGTAACCTGTAATATCCAGTCAGATTTTACTTTACTGCAGTCAAAATGGCCTTTAATTGATTGGTATGCTTTAGTGTATTTGTAAAACAGTATTGTGGTTTGCACAGCCTTTTTGACTATATTATTACATATTTGAATGAAATCTATGGTCATTGAAACCATAGTTACATAGTTGGTGAGGATGAAAAAAGACACACGTCCACCAAGTTTAACCTGTGTGTGTGCTTTTATGTTAATAGTATATCCCTGTAAGTTGTGGTCATTTAGGTGCCCATCTAATGTTTTTTTTAATTTATCGATGCTCCCTGCTGAAACCACTGCTTGTGGAAGAGAATTCCACATACTTACCTCTCTTACAGTAAAGAACCCTCTACACAGTTTAAGGTTAAACCGCTTCCCTTCTAATTTTAGTGAATGGCCATGTGTCTTATTAAATTCCCTTGCATGGAAAAGCTTTATCCCTATTGTGGGGTCACCAGTACAATATTTGTATATTGAAATTATATCCCCACTCAAGCGTCTCTTCTCCAGAGAGAATAAGTTCAATGCTTGCAGTCTTTCCCCATAGCTGGGGTCCTCCAGTCCCTTTATTATCTTTGTAGATCTTCTTGCATGGTTTCCAAATCCTGCGTAGAAGTTATTGTCCTGCTTAGCTTAGTATTGTCCACAAATACTGAGACTGAGCTGTTTATCCCGCTTTCCACACCAGTCCATTTTGAGTACTCCGCATTTATCACCACCCCCGTAGTAAATTTTCAATCCATGTCCTCACCCTTTGGTCCATGCTGACGGACCTTAGTTTATACAGTAAATATTTATGGTGAACTGTATTGAATGCCTTTGCAAAATCCAGATACACCACATATACAGGACTTCCTTTATCTAAATGGCAGCTCACCTCCTCATAGAAGGTTAATAGATTGGTCTGGCAAGAATGATGCTTAATGAATCCATGCAGATTACCTTATGACCATAAGCTTATATCAGAATTGTTCAACAGACTCTGCTGAACAATTCTATAATGCCGTGTACACACGATTGGAATTCTCGTCGGAAAAAGCTCTGATGGTTTTCCCGATGAAATTCCGACGGAATTCGGCTCAAGCTGTCTTGCCTACACACGGTCACATCAAATTCCGATCGTTTATAATGCGGTGACATACAACACGTACGACAGGACTAGAAAAAGGAAGTTCAATAGCCAGTAGCCAATAGCTTCTGTCTCGTAGGTGAATCTGAGCGTGCGTGATTTTTGGCGTGTCGGAATTGCATACACACAATCGGAATTACCGATAGAAAGTTTTTCCGTCGGCAAAATTGAGAACATGCTATCAATTTTTGGCTGGCGGAAATTCGGACAGCTAAATTCCGATGGAGCATATACACGGTCGCATTTTCCGATGAAAAGCTCTCATTGGTCTTTTTCTGGCCGGAATTCCGATCGTGTGTACATGGCATAACTCTGATCAGCGGATTACAACCCGCTGATCAGAGTCATTAACCCCTAATTTGACCTTCCCCCCAACTAACGCTGTCACTTTCCTACCCCCTGCCTCTCCACCACCGCTGCACCCTTCCATATAAAACTGCCCCCTCTCCTCTTCTATCCCATTCACCCCCCTTCTCCCCCCCAGTACTAATTACCCCTCCACCTGATCCAACCCCCCTCTGCAAATCCACTCCCTGCAGCCCCCATCATTAGCCGGCATCCCACCTCTTCCACTCCCACCGGCTTCAAGTGCTGCATGGGGCTTGGGGGGGCTCCACATGTGTCTCTCCGCCAATCAGATCACTCCCCAAATGCCCCTGCACCCCGATCCATGGCCGATCCGAGTGGCACCTCTCCTTCCCCTCCCTCTGCCTGCAGGTTCTCTCTGCACAGATCTCCTATGATTTATCTGTCTGGAGTTTGCAGTGGGGTGATCAGTGTGGGTGGGGGTGAAGTAGGGGCTTTTGCGGCTTAGTAAACATGTGTTTACTAAACTCCCCCCGTAGAAGTGAGGGCGCTTGCAGCAATCACTACTGATCATGGCTATGTGTCCACTGACACTGACAGCTGATATATTGTAACTGAAAGTGTTAGCCCTTGTACACACGGTCGGACATTCTGCCAACCAAATCCGTTGGATTTTGTCTGACGGATTTTGTCCGACGGATTGTGTCCAAAACTGTTGCATACACATGGTTGGACCAAGTTGTCGGAAAATCCGATCGTTCAGAACATGATGACATTATTTCGTTACGACAGGACTACGTTCATGCTAGTAGCCAATAGCATTGATGTAGGAATTTGATCTGAGCATGCGTGGCACTTTGTCCGATCAAAATTCTCTACACATGATCGGAGTATGTCCGATCAGACCAGTTTGTCGGAAAATATTTCCAACAAGTTGGAAAATTGGGTCCGACGGATATTCCGACGGAAACAGTCCGATGCATACCACACACAGTCGGATTATCCGACAAAACGGTCCGATAGGACACATTCCGTCGGAATCTCCGATCGTGTGTACAAGGGCTTACAATCTATCAGACTATCATTTTCAGAATGAATAGAATCTCTATACAGATTTTTCATTCATTCAAAGTAAAGTGATATAGAGAAAAGGGACTATCTTCAGTCCCTTTCTCTGTCTCCAAAAAGAGATATGGGATCTGTTTAGACCTCTGATATTCTGATATCTCACTAAAGACCCCCCTCAAAAAAAAGTAATAAAAAAAAAACACAAGCCCAGGTCCGCCCACACTCAGTCCTCCACGGTTACGCCCTCCATAGATAACTCAGCTTCTCCTCCTGGCCAAAACCCAATCCATCCTGATTGGCCAGGAGGAGAAACTGGAAGACGATAGCTAATATTAATTAGGTATTGTCACAAGTGGGTGAGTTCAGGGTGTAATGCTCTGCGCCCGAGCCCAACCTTTTTCAAACCAATTAGAGCCTCAGGCTCTAATCATGTGGCTTGAAAAAAAACCTCATACAAACGTTTGAGTCCGGCGCCCTGCAGGGGGGCTCCTGGTAAGACCCCTTTCACATAGAGCGTACTCTGTCAAGCAGATCCGCCTGCTATGCAAGGGATCTGTCTGCTGATCCCCGCTAAGCAGACGGATGACAGGTCTGTGTCCAAAATGTATGCAGATGCAGAGCGGACACAAACACAGCTCACTATTCTCTTATGGGACAGTCGGTTGAAAACCGATCGCCTGTCCAGTTTCAACAGATACCATCCGATCCAATCCGGATGGGGAATGGAATACCCACCCGTCTGTTTTTAGTGGGCTGGATCGAATGCAGGCGGGTTTAAATGGATACATGTCCATTTACATCAGCCTCTCCATAGAGAACAATGGGTGGTCCGATTGGACCCGTCTGAAAAACAGACAGGCAGACCTGATCGATGTGCTTGTGTGAAAGGGGCCGTTGCTCCCAATTTTACATTCATGTACCCACACCCACACGGCTATCAGATTGGGAACCGCAGCTATGCCTATGCAACGGTTGCATCCCAATTGACATAAATGGAACTGCCTGTACGGGGAAGCACGGAACACCTGTGCATCCCTGTGTGGGTAAACATGGCCCCCCATGGGCGTACACTTTAGTATGCCACATGTGAATGATACTTTAGTACTAATTTAGCAGTAACTTTGTAAGTTACATTGGGGGTTATTTACGAAAGGTAAATCCACTTTGCACTGCAATTGCACTTGAAAGTGCACTTGGAAGTAAAGTCGCTCTAAATCCAAGGGGTAGATCTGAAATGAGGGGAAGCTCTGCTGATTTTATCATCCAATCATGTGCAAGATAAAATGCTGTTTTTTATTTTCCTTGCATATCCCCCTCGGATCTACAGTGATTTTACTTCCAAGTGCACTTTCAGTGCAATTTCAAGTGCACTTGCAGTGCAAAGTGGATTTGCCTTTGGTAAATAATCCCCATTGCGTTTATGTGCAATATTAATGATTTTAGTGTATTTTTAGTGAAAATATGATATGATGAACGATATGATGAACATTTGTGCAATTATTACAGAGCCCAAAAAATCTGTAGCACTTTTTTTTTATTCTACAGATCCTGAAAGCTGTAAGTGAAGAATGGAAACTTTCAGATTCTTAGAGAAATTTGGATATTTACATTTTTGCGTATGTTAAATTTTCACCATTTTGAAAAAAGGTGCAATGTAAAAATGTTAACTTTTTTTTATTAACTCTATACGGATTAAGCTTTTATATTTAGTAGGGCTTTAGGAGAAATTTTGTAAAATTAGCTGTGTTTTTATCTGCTAATAATGGTTTTAGTGTATTTTTTGCGAATATCTTGGTTTAATAAAAATTTGCGCAAATACCACATGGTTTAACCGGTTCCCGACCAGCGCACGACAATGCACGTCGACAGAATGGCACGGGCAGGCATATTGGCGTACATGTACGACCAATCTTCAATGCCGCCCTGCCATCGGGAGCGCGCTGCCGGCGGCGCGCTCCCACGCTGGTCGGGACCCCTGTGAGTCCGGTCGCGGGACCCGCGGATTCGATCGCCCCATGTATACCCGTGATCGTCTCACGGGATGGCTGAATGGAGGAAATGCCGTGTAAACAGCATTTCTCCATTCTGCCTAGCAACTAGTGACACTGATCTCTGCTCCATGTGATTGGAGCAGAGATCAGTGTTCACTAAATGAAAGCCCAACCCCCCCACAGTTAGTAACACACCCCTAGGAACACTTAACCCCTACACTGCCACCCACTGGTTAACCCCTTCACTGCCAGTGTCATTTACACAGGAATCACTGCATTTATATAGCAGTGATTACTGAATAAATGACAATGGTCCCAAAAATGTGTCAAAAATGTCCGATGGGTCCCCCACAATGTCGCAGTCACAATAAAATCGCTGATCGCCGCCATTACTAGTAAAAAAAATAATAATAAAAAATTATTAATAAAAATGCTATAAAACTATCCCTATTTTGTAAACGCTATAACTTTTGCGCAAACCAATCAATAATCGCTTATTGTGATTTTTTTTACCAAAAATATGTAGAAGAATACCTATCGGCCTAAACTGAGGGAAAATTTTTTTTTAGATATTTTTGGGGGATATTTATAATAACAAAAAGTAAAAAAATAATGCGTTTTTTTTCAAAATTGTCGCTCTATTTTTGTTTATAGCGCAAAAAATAAAAACCGCAGGGGTGATCAAATACCACCAAAAGAAAGCTCTATTTGTGGGAAAAAAAGGACGTCAATTTTGTTTGGGAGCCACGTCGCACGACCGCGCAATTGTCAGTTAAAGCGACGCAGTGCCGAATCGCAAAAAGTGGTCTGGTCTTTGACCAGCAAAATGGTCCGGTCTGAAAGTGGTTAAAAAATCAGTAGCACTTTCTTTTTTTTCTAGAGCTCATATGCAAGAAAACCTTCAGATTTTTAGAGAAATTTGGACATTTACACTTTTACGTCTGTTCAATTTTCACCATTTCGCAAAAAGGAGCAATTTAAAAGTTAGAAATATTTGTTATTTATTAACTCAATAGTTAAGATTAAGCTTTTATATCTAGTAGGCATTTTGTAAAATTTGCTGTGTTTTTATCTGCCAATAATGGTTTTAGTGTATTTTTTGCAAATATATTGGTTTGATAAATATTTGGGCAATACAGCGGCATCTAAAAAATCAGTAGTACCTTCTTTTTATTCTACTGATCACGTGCTTTCATAAAATATATGGTTTGGGTGATCTTTCAGAAATTCTAAAAGGTAGAAGTGAAAAATAAAAAAAGCAAAGGAAAAATTGTAAAAATGGTCTGGCCACTTAAGTGTACAAAATGGAGCACAGGGCTTGGCAGGGAAAGGGTTAAGTACCCTTGGGTGTAAGCCATCTGGTGCAGATGACTTATTAATGTTACGTTTCATGTCTATTTCAAATTTTATCCTCTGATAGCCATGAGGGTGCTTCCTTTAACATGTTATGAAGGATAAACATTGCAGTCTTGGTTACTGAAATCCCTAGTTTTCCTCATGAAGGCTGAGAAGAAGAGTAAATTCAAAACCTTTGCCACTTCTTCTGTATTTTGTAACCAGATTCCCATCATCATCCTTTATGGGGCCTATATGTTCTGATCTCTCTTTCTTACTATTTATATATTTAAATAATTTCTTGTTTTTTTTTTTCTCTCTTCTGCTATGTGCCTTTCGTGTTCTATCTTAGCAGCCCTGATTGCACCCTTACATTTCTTTTTACATTCTTTGTAAAGTTGGAATGCTGACAATGACCCATCAGCCTTGTATTTTTTAAAGGCCTTCTCCTTTGCTTTTATATGCATTTTTACGTTGGGGTTAAGCCACCCAGGAATTTTGTTATTTTAAATTTATTACCCATTGGGATGCACTGGCCAGTACCTTTATTTAATATTCTCTTAAAGCAAATTCAGTGTCTTTGTATTTCCTATTTGTGTTTCCTATTTGTGTGATTTATGCTGAAACAAATTCACCTATTGTTGCTGTTTCCTAAATTGCCCCATATTCCCACATCCGCTATGAGGTCTGTATTGTTAGTAATCAGTAGGTCAAGTAATGCTTTGTTTCTTGTTGGTACATTTACCATCTGACCCATAAAATTAAAAACCCTCCTCTCCGTGGTGAGGGTCCTTTGGGGGAATGGCCCCATTAGGTGCTTTTCCAGACCTAAGGCTTCATCAGCAATAAAGATGAAGGGGAGTCCTTCCACATTATCCGCATCAGGTGGCAATGCAAGGCCACCAGTCTGGAGACGCTGGTAAAACTCCATCTGGGAGAAGACTCCTCCATCTAACATCCAGCCATTCTTCCCCACGTTCACATAGAGGAACTATGCCGACACCACCGCCATTAACACTACACTATTAAACCCCTTATAGTTATAATAGTAAGACTAAGAATGGGGTGGTGGCACAATGTGGACATTCTTCCCATCTATAGCCCCTCCACAGTTGGGAAAGTCCCAATGGTCAGCAAAATGGGAGGCTACAGTCTGCCATTCCTGTGGCATTGAAGGAAACTGTGGAGTCAAACAAGAAAAAAAATATAAGTACTTCTGCACATAACATTGCAAGCAGATTACACAAAAACATTCTTGCACAACATCAGTATAACATTTATTTTAAGGAATATTTAAAAAGACTAAAATATAAGGCCCACTTATCAGATTCCTCACCCCTTCTGATGGCCCATTGATAAAATTACATGGGGGGAGGGTTTGAGGTGACTTTGGGAGCCAAAAAAAAGCATCCAGCACTCTGCCTGAATTTAAGGACACATTTTAGGGGGTGGGGGAGGATTATAAATGAATTTAAGGACACACATAACATTTGGACACATTTTAGGGGGTGTTTCGGGGGAAAGCAGTACAATGGAGCTGACAATATACATTGTTAAAGGGACTAGGCTATAGGTGTACATGGGCCGAGGTTAGCATGCTGGGGAGGTTAGTGAAGGCAAATATGCATGTAGGCCAAAAAAGGAGTACTAAAAAAGCTTCCAGCACACATGAGGATAAAGGGGACATTCACAGCATATTCCAATCATGGAAATTAGGGAATGATGAAATAAATACAATACATTAACAAACATTAAATAAATATAATGTGATGTTAAAGGAGAAAACTTACCTTAATATAGTCCTTCTGCAGGACCTGAATGAGGGCAAACAGGTCTCTGGAATAATGATCCCCAGAGCCTGGGGGGCGATGTGTGAGGGCTTACCTAGGTTGGAGTCCATGGCACAGAGATGTAGGCTCACCCTTGCAAATAGACACGGTAACAAAGAGATAAGCTACCTGGACTATGAGTCTGTGCATGGAGGCTTGACAGGAATAGCCAAAGGATAGTCAAGGAAAAGCCACAGTCAGGGATTCCAGAAGTCAGGATAACGATAAACAAAGCCAGGGTCTAAAGCCGGGATTAGTCTTGGAACACTGGAACTCTGCAACAGAAGACAGGAGCACAAGACCACTTGGCAAACATGACAAAATGAACTGCCAAAGCCCTCAGAGTGAGACAGGGTTTTATACCCAGCTAATTAGGTAACCTACCTCAGCTGATCCAGGAGTGACAGGTACAAACAGAGAAAAACAGATACGACCTGACTACACACACTGTAAATCAGATACAAACCCACAAGCTCAAACTGAACGGCAGGAAAATGATCAGAATAAGCTGGAGTCTGAAAAGAGCAAATCATCTCTAACCAAACTTCTACTAACACGAGATCAGCAGAAGGAGCCCAAAGGGTGGCGTACTGGGTCTTGAACTTCCTTTTTATAGTCCCGTCGTACGTCTTAATGATCGGACTTTGGTTTGATTATGTGAACGCACAACAGTTTCAGCGAAACTCCATCGTAAAAACCTTCGGAGTTTATTCCAACGGGAAAACCGGTCATGTGTACGTGGCATTAGATGAATGTGCAATTTATTCTGCCCAGTCTATGTCTGGTTAATTAAAATCCCCCATTATAATAACACTTCCCATCATTCCTGCAATTCCAAACTGTGATAGGAGGTCTGCCTCCCCTCCTCCCTCTGGTTAGGGGGGCTATAGACATTTGTCATTTAAAATTAAATCTGAAGTTTGATGCCCCTGGTTTTTACTTCCCTTTTTATCAGCATTCTAATGACATTTTTAAATAAAACCTTTTTGTTTTTATTACATACCTTAGTTTTGACCCAATGACATAATCGCTAGATCTCGGTACTTCTATTTGCATTGCAGGGAGATCATGGCTGGTGGGAGTGGCTCAGTACAATGCTTCCTGAAAACATCACATTTCTGTTACGCTAACCTTTTCCTCACATTCTAGATCAGTCTACGACATTGTAAGACTTTTGCCTGTCCCTGACCTTTTGAAATGCTCTACTGTTAGTATATAAATGTAATCAACTTATGCATATGACAGGAACCTGCGCAATCAACTTGTGTTTACAACAGGAACTTACCTAATCAATTTGTGCGAATGACAGATAAAAAAAAAAAACTTTTACAAGGTAATTTTCTAAATATGCTACTATCTCCAAAAAGTATGTACCTTTGTGGGCACTGACGTTTTGTAAGCAAAGGTGACTCATATACACATCCCTTTACAGGGAAAAGATTTGCCAGTTTTACAACTGTAGTATGACAGATGTGATATATCCAATTAAATGCCCATGTGACAGGTATTACGTTGTGCAAACTACATGAGGTTAGAAAACAAATAAGTAAACATAGAAGTTACATTCATACTTGTGAATTTACTTCTGCAGTCGCTAGGCATTTTGTTAAGTTTAACCATAACGTATCACAACTAAGGCTCATGATCATAAAACATGTGAATAAGGCCAAACTGGGCGGTCATTTCCTGGACAGGCCTTCCCAGAAAGAATTATACTGGATTAACGAATTAGATACCCTGTCTATCATAGAAAATTATCTTTCAGTGTTCCTCTAAAAACAGGTCTGTTTTTCAATGATTTAACCAGACATTAGTCTAAGGCCGCGTACACACGGGCGGACTGTTCACCCAACCTTGTCCGCTGAACAGTGTTTGGGCGGACAGTCCGCTCGTGTGTGGGGCTTCAGCGGACAGTTTCAGCGGACAGTTGGCCGAACAAGGTCTTACGGAAATTCCGAAAAACTGTCCGCTGAAACAAGGTTTCAGCGGACTGTTCGCTCGTGTGTAGGCTTGTTCGGCCAACTAAGTCTCGCGCATGCTCAGAAAGGATTTCCACGTCGGAAGGTTGCATTGCAGTGTATTGGACGTCGAAATTTTCGATCCGTCGTGCGTGCCGAAACGTCATCGCGCACGGTTTCAGCAAACTGTTCGTCCGTCGTGTGTGGCCATGTCCGTCCATGCTAAGTTTGAGCGGACTGTTTGCCGAAACTGTTGGACGGACAAAGTTGGGCGAACAGTCCGCGCGTGTGTACGCGGCCTAATAGTCATGTTAATATATTTTTTGTGCTAAGTTTTGTACATTTTATTTATTTTTTTAAAACACCCCTTCCTCCAGGATGCTGTTATCAGTTCCTTACAATGAGACTCTCTGCAAAGATCATTGTCAGTATGGAAATGTCCCTGTTTTTTCTTGGGCTCCATGCACCGAAGCATTGTCCCCATATTGGGGCTGTCAGACAAATGCGCAAAAAAAACCCACAAAGAGATCAGATGCCTATATAGGGAGAATAGACCAAAGGGATTTGTCAAAGAAAATCCTTAGCCTCCAGAGATAGCCATTGGAAGGGGAACAGGAAAGCAACAACACCAATATATCTCTATGTGTCAGGAAAGGTTTCCCCTGCTGGTGGCACTGTGGCTCCCAGATCTTTAGGCTGCAGATCTGGTGTCCACCAGCGGGTGTCTCTCGGCAGTCAGGAGCTGACATCATCCCCTGCAATCAGGCATCACCTGATGCTGATTGCAGCAGGTGTAGTTAAACCGGGGGATTGCTATTACACTTGGTATTTTCTCCTTGTACCTCCGATCTATTTTTCAGAAGCCTGCATCCTGTCTCCTGTTCCTGGACTCTGACCCTGATCCTGCAGCCTGATTCCTTCCTACCTACTCCCCTGGTTCCATTTTCCTGTCCTGTCTTGTTCCCAGCTCCCCTCTGCTTGATCCCTTGTGTTTGACCCTGGCTCTGGTATGATTACGTTTTGGTTATCCCATGCTCTGTTTATATTGGATTTAGACTGCCTTTTTTTTGTGTTTACTGGATGTTGATTCATTGGTTGGGTTACACGATACACTGTATTGGAGGTGCGTTTACTTTGTTGTTCACTTATCTTTTAATAAATCATATTATTTACATTTTACCTGTGTTTGGTACACTCTGTTGCAGTCCACACATTGCTGGTCACACCGGTCCCTGATACTATGTAAGCGCTTAGAATTTCATTTATGTCACCACACTGAATCTTGAAGTGTCCTATGATATAGTGCCAAAAAAGGTAAAATTCCAATCTAAAGGAGACTTAATAAAAAAAAGGAAAAATGTATGAAAGTCACAAACATGTGCAAGTTACGATTAAAACTTACACATAATTAGTAGCAGATCAATAGTATATCCCAAAGTGCATATACAGTAGAAACCAATAAAATGAATTGATGATTTAAATAAATAAATCAAACCCATGGGGGAATCTTGGTTATTGGGGCAAAACATCCACTGGTAAAAATCTTGACGCGTTTCGTGGACTGTTTCCACTCATCAGGAGCCGCTATAAATTTTTATAGCGGCTCCTGATGAGTGGAAACAGTCCACGAAACGCGTCAAGCTTTTTACCAGTGCATGTTTTGCCCCAATAACCAAGATTCCCCCATGGGTTTGATTTATTTATTTAAATCATCAATTCATTTTATTGGTTTCTACTGTATATGCACTTTGGGATATACTATTGATCTGCTACTAATTATGTGTAATTATGTTACTATAATATGAAGTATATACATTAATGCTTATATAATATGAATCTGACTATGTTACTATCATATATATTTTTTATTTATTTTATTTTATTTTATTATATATTTTTTTTGTATATATTTATGTATTATAACATTGACGTATTATTAACTTATTGTAGTATCTCCCCGTGCATCGCCAATAAAATATTATTTTATTGATTGATTTAATTGACCCTCAATGTCTTGTTTCATATAAAGTCCCATTGCTTCCCCTTTTTTGCCCCTTTTCCCTTCTTTGTGTCTAAATATTGGGGATGGAGCTCGGTGTACCAGATGGTCACGGCTCATATAAAGTCCCACCTGTATTCTTTCTATATTTCTATATTCTATATAGACCAAGGGAATATGTCGTATTGGCTCAAAAGGCTGTTTCTGTAATGCCGAAAGAACTAAATTCAAGTCCCAAGGGTTCAGGGGTGACCTAACCAGTGGATTAGGCCGCATTACCCCCTGTATAAAGCTACGGACCAAAGAATGCAAAGCAAGTTGTCATTGAAACAATAATGATAAGGCTGAGACCTGGCCTTTGATAGTACTCAAGGCCAGCTTCATCTCTAACCCCATTTGCAGAAAGGCAAGGATTCTACCTTTAACATACTTTCTAGGATGCCAACCCCTGGATTCACACCAGAATACATATGCCTCCCAAACTCTATAATAAATGACCCTGGAAGCTGGCTTCCTTGCATTAATCAATGTAGATATCGCTGAGCCTGAAAGCCCACGATTCTTCAGAATGTGGGTTTCAACAGCCAAACTGTTAAATTTAGCGTTTGCAAGGTAGGATGGAACACTGGTCCCTGCGATAGCAGGTCTGGACATGGTGGTAGGGTCCATGGGGCCCCTACCACCATTTTTACAATCTCTGCATACCAAGATCTTCTGGGCCACACTGGGGCCACAAGAACTACCGACTTCCTTTCCTACTTGATCCTGAAAGAAGTTGGGGTAGCAGCAGAATAGGAGGGAATGCATAAATCAGTGAGAACTGATCCCACAGGGTCACCAACGCATCTGTTCCGTATGCGAGAGGATCCCTTGTTCTTGACACAAAGTTGTCGATTTTGTTGTTGAACCTGGACGCAAACAGATCTATGTCAGAGATCCGCTATCTTTGGCATATAGCCAGGAAGATGTCGGGGTGAAGAGACCATTGCCTGGGAACAACTGCTGGGGACTTAAGTAGTCTGCCTGCCAATGCTCTACCCCTGGAATGAAGATTGCCGATATGCACGGCACATGCTTTCCTGCCCAGGTTAGGATATGGTTTACCTCTCCATGAGCTGCATGACTTCTGGTGCCCCCTTGGCTTACAATGTTGATAGGCAAGGTCCTTTCGGTTCTGGACCATTTCCCTTGGACAGGCGCTTCTTCCAGGACTGCTACCCAAACTGAAAGGCTGGCATCGGTTGTTACCACCTTCCAGATAACTGGTAAGAAGGATTTCCCCTTCCGCAGATTCTCAGATATCCTCTACCAACTGAGACTCTGCTGCACTTTTGGCAACTAAAAATCTAGCTCTTGGCCCTTCTTGTTCCAGGCAGACAGGATATTGTTTTTCAGCAGTCTCCAATGAAACGGAGCATAGGGAACTGCTTCGAATTAAGCCACCATATTTCCCTGCAAAGGGGAATAAAAGGACCTTTCTTTGCCCTGACCACCTGCATCAGCTCCTTTATGGCGCTGATCTTTGCCTGGGGAAAAAACACCCTCTTCAGGGCTATATCTATAAGCATACCCAAGTACTCTACTCTTCTTACTGGCTTTAAAGAAGATTTCTCTAGGTTGAGGACCCAACCTAGGTATTCCAGGTAGTTGACTGTGGTGACCATGCTTTGGTCTAAGTGGGCTATTGACCAGTCTATCAAGAGCAGGTCGTCTAGGTATGCTATAATTGTTATACCTTGAGTCCTTAATCTGGCCAGAGGAAGGGGCAAAAGTTTTGTAAACACCCGAGGTGCAGTAGCTAGACCGAAAGGCAGAGCTACAAACTGAAAATTAATTATTTACACTTCGAAACGCAGATATTTATGATGAGCGGGGAAAATAGGTATATGTAGGTATGCATCCTTGATGTCGATTGATGCCAGAAGTTCTCCTTCTTTTCGGATGGAGACTACTGATCGGATTGATTCCATGCAAAAAAAGCGAATTTTCAGGAACCGGTTTAGATCTTTGAGATTTAGAATGGGCCTGATATCTCCATTTAGTTTTGGCACCGTGAAAAGGTTTGAATAAAACCCCAGCCCCTGCTCTTCCATGGGGACCACCATTATCACTTTTTCTAACGCTCGAAAGAGAGACTTCCTTTTCTCTGGATTTTTGGGAACATTTGACCTGAGGAAGCGAAGAGATGGGAATTCTCAGAACTCTAGTTTGTAACCTAGAGCTATTGTGGAGACCACCCATTTGTCTCAAAACAAATTCTGCCAGACCCTTGGGACCTGCAGCAGCCTTCCCCCCACTCAAGTGAGCGGGGGCACCCCTTCGTAAAGAGGCTTTAGCGTTTTGTCTTGTAGGTTTCCTCTCCTAGGACTTCTTTTGTCCTTGGGGTTGACCCTGGGGTTTAACTCTTGAACCTGACAGTGGAGGCCGCCACAACTGCCTGGGGGCTGATATCCCTAGCACTGGAGAAAGTGCCCGTTTAAATGAGGGATGTTTACACCATTTCTTAACTGGCAAAAGGGTACCTAATGCATTTTCTCAAACTCTGGGAAGATGCTATTAAAGCCGTTAATCTTTCCTCCAATCCAATCATGGCTGAGGAGAAAACCTCCTCAGTAATATATACAGGGGCTGAATTGCCCGAAGCAGTTGCAAACCCTGACAACCTCAATGGCTTATTCTGACCCTGTGATCTGGCCAGGAACACAGTTCCTGTCTTACTTTGTCTGCATTCTGGATGAAGTAGGAAAGCAGGCACCTTGGAAAGCAGCATTGTCAGTCTGGGGAAAGGGTAATGTTAGATGCACTTGCAGATTTAGATGGATTTTTTTTTACTTTTTTTAGTTCTATTAACCACTTGGGTACCGCGCTATTGCCGAATGACGGCATTAGCGCGGACCTAGATTTCCGGGACTACGTCTATTGACGTTGTCCCGGTTACGAGCGGCCTGCGCGCCCCCTGAGGGGCGCGCGCGGCGCGCTCTGTGATCGGCGAGTCTATGAGACTCGCCTGATCACCGATCCGTGCAAGGGGTCGATCCCGACCCCTTATCACGTGATCAGCTGTCAGCCAATGACAGCTGATCATGTGATAGAACGGAGCCGGTAATCGGCTATTATTCCTCCTCGCGCTGACAGCGCGAGGAGAAAAAAAAAAAGCCGATCACCGGCGGCCGTGATCGGGACATCAGTCCCGATCACGGCCAGCAATGCAAGGCACCACATGCCACCTGCCAGTGCCCACCTGCCTCCCGCAGTGCCATCCTGAAGGATAAATAAAAGTAAAAGTAAGTGCCCCCCGTCTGTGCCCATAGTGCCCACAGTGCCACCCACAGTGCCACCCACAGTGCCACCCACAGTGCCACCCCACAGTGCCACCCACAGTGCCACCCAATCTGCCTCAAAGGTGCTGCACCCCAGTGCCGCCCATCAGTGCCCAGCAGTGCCGCCCATCAGTGCCCAGCAGTGCCGCCCATCAGTGCCCAGCAGTGCCACCTATCAGAGCCACCTATCAGTGCCACCTATCAGTGCCCATCAGTCCCATCTATCTGTGGTACCTATCAGTGCCCATCCGTGCCACCCATCCGTGCCACTTATCCGTGCCACCCATCCGTGCCATCTTATCTGTGCCCATCTTTGCCCATCAGTGCCGCCTTATCTGTGCCCATCGGTGCCGCCTTATCTGTGCCTATTAGTGCCGCCTTAACTATGCCTATCAGTGCCCACCAGTGCAGCCTATCAGTGCCCACCAATGCAGCCTATCAGTGCCCACCAATGCAGCCCATCAGTGCCCACCAATGCAGCCTATCAGTGCCGCCTTATCAGCGCACTTCAATGAAGGAGAAAAATGACCCGTTTGCAAAATTTTATAACAAACTATTAAAACATGATTTTTTTTTTTTTTGCATCTTTTTTTGTTTGTTTAGCAAAAAATAAAACTCCGAGCTGTAACTAAATACCACCAAAAGAAAGCTCTATTTGTGGGAAAAAAATGATAAAAATTTCATTTGGGTACAGTGTTGTATGCCCGCGCAATTGTCATTCAAAGTGTATCAGCGCTGAGAGCTGAAAATTGGTCTGGGACTGAGGGGGGTTTAAGTGCCCAGTAAGCAAGTGGTTAATGTTAGGAGCAAAAGCATTAATCTACTGGGATTACTTGGCCTTCCATTGTCAATAGAAAAGGAAGGAGAAGTTATAGTTTGTATACATTGGCAGTTTTACATCTACTTATGTGTTTTACTGTGCAAGGGATTTTGTGCTTATTAAGTGCAGGTCAGGAGGAGTATTTAACTACTTTCCACAGTCATTCGGCTATAGCTCGGGCTTCCAGTGCCAGGAGGTCATCAAGAAACGTCCTCCCATGATCGCGCTGCTATGTGATTGCCGAGTCCTTCCAACTCGGCTGATCACAGAACAGGGTAAAGGGCCAATCACAGCAGGCCTTTACCACGTGATCAGCTGTCAGCCAATGACAGCTAATCACGGATATAAACAAGCCAGTTATCAGCTTTTTTTGCTCCTCATGATCAGCGTGAGGAGAGAAGCAGAAAGCCGGGAACCGGCTTCTGTTACAGAGACATTGGTCCCTGCCTTGGTGCCTGCCAGTGCTGCTAATCAGTGCCCACCAGTGCCCACCAGTGTCACCTATCAGTGCCCACCAGTGCCACCTATCAGTGCCCACCAGTGTCACCTATCAGTGCCCACCAGTGCTGGCAATCAGTGCCCACCAGTGCCACCTATCAGTGTTCATCAGTGTTGCCAATCAGTGCCCATCAGTGTTACCTGTCAGTGCTGCCTATCAGTGCCACCTCGCAGTGCCCATCAGTGCTGCTTATCAGAGCCCATTAGTTCCATCTATCAGTGTCCATCAGCGCCACCTATCATTGCAGCCTCATCAGTTCCTCCTCATCAGTGCCCACCAGTGCTGCCTCATCTGTACTCACCAGTGTCTCCTCTACAATGCCCATTAGTGCAGCTTCATCAGTGCCCATCAGTGCCACCTATCAGTGCCGCCTCATCAGTGCCTATCAGTGCCCATTGGTGCAGCCTCATCAGCGCACATCAGTGAATGAGAAAAATTACCTGTTTGCAAAAAAATAAAAAACCCAGTGGTGATTAAATGCCACCAAACGAAAGCTCTCTTTGTGTGAAAAAAAGATAAAAATGTGTTTGGGTACAGTGTTGCATGACTGCGCAATTGTCATTTAAAATGCGACAGCACAGAAAGCTGAAAATTAGCCTGGGCAGACAGGGGGTATAAGTGTCCAGTAAGCAAGTGGTTAATCATATGTGGAGGGACCCACTATACACACCAGGATGTTTTCTTAGAGGCTAAGGTAAAAATAAAACAGAACATTTGTTGTCCCCAAAAGTCTGTGAAAACATGCATTTTGTACAAAGTTGCAAAGTTGAGTTTTTTGGGATTTATATTGACTTTTCAATGTAGGAAAGCAAACAACAAAAAAGTTTTTTAAGGAGAAAGTCAGGTTTGTGGGTTAGACCAGTCCCTCTCTTTCCTAATAAGCTCTAAAAAAAGTAAACATTCTTTTTACCTGTCCCAAAGCTGTATGGAGTAGGCTCTGTTAATTAGTCTGCCAAGGATGGAAACTATAATCATTTCAGGTCAGTGAGTAAATAGCGTATGTCCTGCTGAGCTGTTTTAGATTAGTTTACATATACCTTTGCACTTTTCAGGTCAATACAGGTAATGTTTGTGCCAGTGGGAAACACACTGGGATATCAGATGTATAGTAAGGGACATCTTAAGTCCAGTCAAGGTTTGCTTATTCAGTCTGATTTGTGTCATTAAGTCTTGGAATAAAGCACAGATCTAACTGGTGCCCTGCAATGAACCATCCTCAATGCTATAAATTGGTTTTGAAGAGAATAACGATTTTGGAAAGTATAAACAAGAATGTGAGTTAAGTGAAATTGTTTTCTTTACTGTTAGTTCATTGTTATATGTATTATTTAATTACATATTATCTCATTTATTTCACTTCATATATGTGGAAATCTAATGATATCTTTCTGTTGCTAGTTCTGAGTCTGACTTATGCCGCGTACACACGATCAAACAATCCAGTGGAAAAGTCCGGCGGACTCGAGTCCGCCGGACAATCCCCCCGTGTGTGGGCTCCGACTGACTTTTTTTACCCAAAAGTCTGGCGTACTAAGAAAGTAGTTTTGCACCAAAATATGTTCGCCAGACTCGCAGTCCGGCGGACAATACGGCGCGTGTGTGCTAGTCCGCCGTACTTTTGAAATTAACGCACTTTTGCCGCACAGAGAAAAGTCTGTTGATTTTGAGCGCAGCTCCAGTTAGCTGGGACTAGCGAAGGAAGCTTATCGGAATGCGGGAGCCCCCTTTAATCCGGGAGCCCCGGGGTGGGGGGGGGGCTCGCTCGTCCCCACCCCCTTTCCTGGCCGGCCGGGTAGCATGCTCAGATAAGGGTCTGATATGGACCTAGAGGGGGACCCCCATGCCGTTTTTTCAGCGTAGGGCTTCCGCTTTAACTCCATACCAGGTGACGGAGCCAGCGAGTCCCGGCTACCTGGAGCCGCGCTCAAAATGAACGGACTTTCCTCTGTGTGTGTGGGCAAATCCGTTCATTTCAAAAGTACGGCGGATAATTTGGCACACTATGTCCGCCATACCTAGTCCGCTGGAAAAGTCGCGTGTGTGGGCAGGTCCACTAGTTCGGACAGTCCGGCGGACTTTGCGGCGGTTTGTCCGCCAGACTAAGTCCGCTGGATAGTCTGATCGTGTGTACGCGGCATTAGTCAACATGATGTCTATATTCCAACATCATACGGTATGCCACCTACCTGGTTCCCTCTCGCTTGTCACTAGAGGTACAAACCCTGGAGCTGTGACACGGAAGTGCTAAATTGTGCCCGGGCAATCTTTAGAATCCATGTTACGGTGAGAACCCACACTGAGCATTAATGATGCAGAAGATCTCTTTGCTCTGTTTTGTAGCTGGAAGAATATACACAAAATGACCAAAAACCAGTCACATTATTGTTAGTACTTTAATGCAAAGAGAAGGGTAGGACATTGCTGTTTTTTGAATGCTACTGTGTTTAATAATGTAGTCATTGACTGCTTAAAAACAACTTAAAGCCCATACACATGATTCAAAAAGCAGACGACAGACCATCTGTTTTTTTGCATGCTAGTCGAGAGAGTTTATTAAAGTTCCGAAATTTCTCATACAACAGAATAAAAAATCAGAAGTGATGTCATGTGTTGTAGTGTATTTGTATTGTAATTTCGGGTGACAACTGTACTGATTAAATGAAAATCATACAATCTGGTATCATACAAGAACAATTTTTGTGCTTGTCCCATGAGATAATATCAGATGAATTGTCATGATTGGCTCTCAAAAGCTCTGTGCAACAATCTGATTATCATATGATTGCGTCTAAAGCAGGATTTTTTTGTCCGATTTTCGTACCGTGTGTACGGGTCATTACTAGAGGCAGTTGAGTTTGCAAGGTAAAATTCTATTGCTAAAACAAAAATGTCAACTGCTCCAGTCAACTTATAACAGATTTTTAACTTTGAAGACCAGACTGTTTCACCCCTTCCCGTCCTGGCCATTTTTTAGTTTTCAGAGCTGTCACATTTTGAATGACAGTTACTCAGTGATTACTTACTTCTAAGTCAATAACCAGTACAATAGAAGGGATGGACTGAACCTAAATGAGGAGGGTGCAGATGATCAGCTGGGAATGAAGATAGCCAAAAAGTTAGAGAGGTTTTTAACCACTTAAGCCCCAGACCAATTGTCAGCGTAAGGACCAGTGGTCTTTTTAAAATTTCGCACTGCACTGCTTTAACAGGTAATTGCGTGGTCATGCTAGATTTGCGTCCAATGTTCCCACAAATAGAGCTTTCTTTTGATGGTATTTTATTACCTCTGTGATTTTTATTTTTTGCGATATAAACGGAAAAAGACAGAAAATTTTGAAAAAAAAATGTATTTTCTACTTTTTGTTATAAGAAAAATCTAATAAACTAAATTTTAGTCATACATTTAGACAAAAATGTATTCAGCCACATGTCTTTAGTAAAAAAAAAATGTCAATAAGCGTATATTTATTGGTTTGCGCAAAAGTTATAGTGTCTACAAACTAGAGTACATTTTCTGGAATTTACAGAACTTTTAATTTATGACTGCTCTCATTTCTTGAGGTGCTAAAATGGCAGGGCAGTACAACCCCCCCCCCCCAAATGACCCCATTTTGGAAAGTAGACACCTCAAGGAAATTGCTGAGAGGCATGTTGAGCCCATTGAATATTTTTATTTTTTTGTCCCAAGTGACTGAATAATGACAAAAAAAATAAATGTTTACAAAAAGTTGTCACTAAATGATGTATTGCTCACACATGGCATGGTTATATGTGGAATTGTACCCCAAAATACATTTTGCTGCTTCTCCTGAGTACGGGGATACCACATGTGTGGGACTTTTTGGGAGCCTAGCCGCGTACGGCACCCCGAAAATCAATCACCACCTTCAGGATTTCTAAGGGCTTACATTTTTGATTTCACTCCTCACTACCTATCACTACCTATCACAGTTTTGAAGGCAATAAAATGGCAACATGGCACAAAACCCCCCAAATAACCCCATTTTGGAAAGTAGACACCCCAAGCTATTTGCTGAGGGACTTGTTGAGCACATTGAATATTTTTTTGTCCCAAGTGAATAATGACAAAAAAAAATGTTTTACAAAAAGTTGTCACTAAATGATATATTGCTCACACATGCCATGGTTATATGTGGAATTGCACCCCAAAATAAATTTTGCTGCTTCCCCTGAGTATGGGGATACCACATGTGTGGGACTTTTTGGGAGCCTAGCCGCGTACGGGGCCCCAAAACCAATCATCACTTTCAGGATTTCTAAAGCCGCGTACACACGTAGCCGTCTGTCCGACGGACTTAGTCTGGCAGACTTCCCGTCAGACTGTCCGTCGGACTTTCCGAACGGGCTACTTGCCCACACACGGCAATATTTCAGCGGACTAATGCGGCGTACTAAGTCCGCCGTACTATCCGCCCTACTTTTGAAATGAACGGACTCGCCCACACATGCGGAGGAAAGTCCGCTCATTTCGAGCGTGTCTCCAGGTAGGCGGGGCCCGCAAAGGAGACGTCGCTGGCCCCGCCACCTGGTATGGACTTAAAGGGGAACCCCAACGCTGAAAATAATCGGCGTGGGGGTCCCCCCAAGTCCACATCAGACCCTTGTCCGAGCACGCTACCCGACCGCCCAGGAAAGGGGGGGACGAACGAGCACCCCCCCCTCCTGAGCCGTACCAGGCCGCGTGCCCTCAACATGGGGGGTGCTTTGGGGAAGGGGGGCCACGCGGCCCCCCACCCCAAAGCACCTTGTTCCCATGTTGATGAGGACAAGGGCCTCTTCCCGACAACCCTGGTCGTTGGTTGTCGGGGTCTGCGGGCGAGAGGCTTATCAGAATTCGGGAGCCCCCTTTAATAAGGGGGCCCATGGATACCGGCCCCCCACCCTATGTGAATGAGTATGGGGTACAATGTACCCCTACCCATTCACCTGTAAAATAAAGTACCAAAAAAAAACAACACACAAGATAAAATAGTTTATTGCACAGATATTGCCTCGTCGAGTCCTCTGCTCACAATGGCTCTGACCGGGCACCTTGTCCGTGGCTCATCCTTCCCTAAGGCACCCCCCATGTTGAGGGCACACGGCCTGGTACGGCTCAGGAGGAGGGGGCGCTCGCTCGTCCCCCCTTTCCTGGCCGGCCGGGTAGCGTGCTCGCACAAGGGTCTGATAAGGACTTGGGGGGACCCCCACGCCGATTTTTTTTCGGTGTTTTGGGTTCCCCTTTAAGTCCATACCATGTGGCGGGGCCAGCGACGTCTCCTTCGCGGGCCCCGCCTACCTGGAGACCCACTCGAAATGAGCGGACTTTTCTCCGGGCGGGAAAAGTCCGCTCATTTCAAAAGTACGGTGGACTGGCACACACACTGCCGGATTGTCCGCCGAAATGCGAGTCCGGCGGGAAGATTGGAGTGCAAAACTACTTTCTAAGTCCGCCGTACTTTCGGGTCAAAAAAGTATGCCGGAGGCTACACACGGGGGGATTGTCCGGCGGACTTGAGTTTGCCGGACTTTTCCACCCGCTTGTTTGATCGTGTGTACGCGGCATAAGGGTGCAAATTTTTGATTTCACTCCTCACTACCTATCACAGTTTCGAAGGCCATAAAATGCCAAAACAGCACAAATGACCCCTTTACTTTCTTAATTTTCAAAAACAAATGAGAACTGTAAAACACTCACCATGACTCTCAGCAAATAGCGTGGGGTGTCTACTTTCCAAAATGGGGTCATTTGTGCTGTTTTGGCATTTTATGGCCTTCGAAAGTGTGATAGGTAGTGAGGAGTGAAATCAAAAATTTGCACCCTTATGCCGCGTACACACGATCAAACAAGCGGGTGGAAAAGTCCGGCAAACTCAAGTCCGCCGGACAATCCCCCCGTGTGTAGCCTCCGGCATACTTTTTTGACCCGAAAGTACGGCGGACTTAGAAAGTAGTTTTGCACTCCAATCTTCCCGCCGGACTCGCATTTCGGTGGACAATCCGGCAGTGTGTGTGCCAGTCCACCGTACTTTTGAAATGAGCGGACTTTTCCCGCCCGGAGAAAAGTCCGCTCATTTCGAGTGGGTCTCCAGGTAGGCGGGGCCCGCGAAGGAGACGTCGCTGGCCCCGCCACATGGTATGGACTTAAAGGGGAACCCCAACACCGAAAAAAATCGGCGTGGGGGTCCCCCCAAGTCCACATCAGACCCTTGTCTGAGCACGCTACCCGGCCGGCCAGGAAAGGGGGGACGAGCGAGCGCCCCCTCCTCCTGTGCCGTACCAGGCCACGTGCCCTCAACATGGGGGTTGCCTTAGGGAAGGGGGGCCACGCAGCCCCCCCACCCCAAAGCACCTTGTCCCCATGTTGATGAGGACAAGGGCCTCTTCCTGACAACCCTGGCCGTTGGTTGTCGGGGTCTGCGGGCGAGGGGCTTATCGGAATCCGGGAGCCCCCTTTAATAAGGGGGCCCCCGGATACCGCCCCCCCACCCTATGTGAATGAGTATGGGGTACAATGTACCCCTACCCATTCACCTGTAAAATAAAGTACCAAAAAAACACAACACACAAGATAAAATAGTTTATTGCACAGCTCCGGGGGTCTTCCGTCTTCGGGGGTCTTCTCGCCGGACTCCTCCACTATCTTCTTGTAGCTCTTTTACTAGCGGAGGAGTCCGGCTTTCTTCCTCGCCGCCGCCCTCTTCTTCCGACTTCGGGGGTCTTATTAAAGGGGGATCCCGGATTCCGATAAGCCCCTCGCCCACAGACCCCGACAACCAACGGCCAGGGTTGTCAGGAAGAGGCCCTTGTCCTCATCAACATGGGGACAAGGTGCTTTGGGGTGGGGGGCTGCGTGGCCCCCCCTTCCCTAAGGCACCCCCCATGTTGAGGGCACGCGGCCTGGTACGGCTCAGGAGGAGGGGGCGCTCGCTCGCCCCCCCTTTCCTGGCCGGCCGGGTAGCGTGCTCGGACAAGGGTCTGATGTGGACTTGGGGGGACTCCCACGCCAATTTTTTTTCGGTGTTGGGTTTCCCCTTTAAGTCCATACCATGTGGCGGGGCCAGCGACGTCTCCTTCGCGGGCCCCGCCTACCTGGAGACCCACTCGAAATGAGCGGACTTTTCTCCGGGCGGGAAAAGTCCGCTCATTTCAAAAGTACGGTGGACTGGCACACACACTGCCGGATTGTCCGCCGAAATGCGAGTCCGGCGGGAAGATTGGAGTGCAAAACTACTTTCTAAGTCCGCCGTACTTTCGGGTCAAAAAAGTATGCCGGAGGCTACACACGGGGGGGATTGTCCGGCGGACTTGAGTTTGCCGGACTTTTCCACCCGCTTGTTTGATCGTGTGTACGTGCCATAAGGGTGCAAATTTTTGATTTCACTCATCACTACCTGTCACAGTTTCGAAGGCCATAAAATGCCAAAACAGCACAAATGACCCCATTTTGGAAAGTAGACACCCCACGCTATTTGCTAAGAGTCATGGTGAGTGTTTTACAGTTCTCATTTGTTTTTGAAAATTAAGAAAGTAAAGAAAAAACTTTTTTTCTTTTTTCAAATTTCAAAACATTGTGACAAAAAGCGAGATCTGCAAAATACTCACCATACCTCTCAGTAAATAGCTTGGGGTGTCTACTTTACAAAATGTGGTCATTTGGGGGGGGGGGGGGTGCCATCTGGGCATTCCATGGCCTCCGAAACTGTGATTGCCAGTGAGTAGTGAAATAAAAAATTTACACCCTTAGAAAGCCTGAAGGCGGTGCTTGGTTTTTGAGGTCTCGTACGTAGCTAGGCTCCCAAAAAGTCTCACACATGTGGTATCCCCATACTCAGCAACAGAATGTATTTTGAGGTATAATTCCACATGTCATTCCATGCCCATGGCATGTTTGAGCAATATATCATTTAGTGACAACTTTGTGCAAAAAAACAAACAAAATGATTATTCCCACAACTTAAAAATAAAAAAGTGTAAAAATATAAAATATTCCATGGACTCGACATGCCTCTCAGCAAATAGCTTGGGGTGTCTACTTTCCAAAATGGGGTCATTTGGGGGGATTTTGAACTGTCCTGGCATTTTATGCACAACATTTAGAAGCTTATGTCACACATTACCCACTCTTCTAACCACTTGAAGACAAAGCCCTTTCTGACACTTTTTGTTTACATTAAAATTACATTGAGCCCCCAAACATTATATATATTTTTTAAAGCAAAGGCCCAACAGATTAAAATGGTGGGTATTGCATTTTTTTCCCACACAGTATTTGCGCAGCGATTTTTCAAATGCATTTTTGGGGAAAAAATACACTTTTTTAAATTTTAATGCACTAAAACACACTATATTGCCCAAATTTTTGATGAAATAGAAAATATGATCTTAGGCTGAGTACATGGATACCAAACATGACATGCTTTAAAATTGCGTACAAACGCGCAGTGGCGACAAACTACATACATTTTTAAAAGCCTTTACAGGTTACCACATTAGATTTACAGAGGCAATCTACTGCGAAAATTACTGCCCTCAATCTGACCTTCACGGTGATACCTCACATGCATGGTGCAATTGCTGTTTACATATATGATGCCAGACCGACGCTTGTGTTCGCCTTTGCGCAAGAGCAGGGGGGACAGGGGAGCTTTTTTTTTTTAATTTAATTTTTTTAATTTTTTTTTATCATTTTTATTGTTATCCCCTATGATAGCAATAGGTAGTGACGGGTACTCTTTTTTTGAAAAAATTGGGGTCTATTAGACCCTAGATCTTTCCTCTGCCCTCAAAGCATCTGACCACACCGTTGGTGTGATAAAATGCTTTCTCAATTTCCCAATGGTGCTGTTTATATCCAGGAGGGGGACATTCCCTCTCACTGCTTGTAAAAGCAGTCTAGAGGCTAATTAGCCACTAGGATTGCTTTACATGAAAGCTGATCACTGGCTGAAAAGAATGATACCAAGATGATACCTAAACCCTCAGACATCATTCTGGTATAACCATTCAAAGTCCAGCAACATACCAGTACGTTGCTGGTCCTTGTTGGACATATATTGTAATCTTTTTTTTCATGCAGCCTGTTGGCTGAATGAACAAAGGAGATTAATCGGTGGGTATGCCCACCATTAGAATACCTCCCTTCATCCACCCACTTCTAATGATGGGCATACATGCACCATTTATATATGCCAAACCATGGGTGCATCCTCCCGCAAAAGTTATGGCGCGTACACAAGGTTGGACTTTTCCACGGGCAAGCCTCCGTCGGAATTTTGACCATATGTACACGGGAAAATCGCTCCTCCGCTCCTGCTGCCCCCATGCTTCGGCATATATGCTCTTTTTTTTTACCTGTGGTGGTGAAATCACCTCCTACAGTGTTGGAGTCAGGGCTTTATGTATCGTGGGAGCAAACGCTGTTGCTGTCAAGATAAATAAATTCGGTCTGCAACTGAATGGCGTACCTGCTAAGCAAATTATGGTTAACATTAAAACAAAGTAACATTACATTATAACAGTAAGACCTTACCATATCATACCTGCAAAGCAAATACCAAAAAAAAACATAGTAAAAAAAAAAAATTTTTTTAACGCAACCTGTGCCTAAAATATATATATGCCCAAGCATGGGGGCATCCTCCCGCAAAAAAGTTATGCCGCGTACACACGGTCAAACTTTTCCACTGGCAAGCCCTCCATCGGAATTTCGACCGTATGTACACGGCATTAGGAGCAAAATCACTCCTCCGCCCCTGCTGCCCCCATGCTTTCGGCATATATGCTCTTTTTTTTTTAACTGTGGTGGTGAAATCACCTCCTACAGCATTGGAGTCACTGCTTTATGTATCGTGGGAGCAAACGCTGTTGCTGTCAAGATAAATAAATCCACGCTGCAACTGAATGGTGTACCTGCTAAGCAAATTATGGTTAACATTAAAACAAAGTAACATTACAGTATAACAGTTAGCCCTTGTACACACGATTGGAGATTCCGATGGAATGTGTCCGATCGGACCGTTTTGTCGGATATTCCGACTGTGTGTGGTCTACATCGGACTGTTTGCAGAATAGAATACAGTGAAAAAGAACAACAATAGAGAGAGAATAGAAATAGAGAGAGAGAGAGAACAATAAAACGACAACTATTTTTGGTTTTTATATTTTATATATATTTTTTTTTTACACTTTTATTTGTAACTGTAACAACTGTAACGGTTTGGGTCTCTCAAAATGCAATGGCATCTTTGGAGACCCTGTGAAAGTGTGTCCTAACCTGTGAAATGCTGTACCCTACACTAAAGCTTCACTAGTGTGTGGTAGCGTTCAAAACATTCACCAATGCAAAGACCAGGATTGCCAGGACAGTGTGGACAATAATAATGTGTGTCGTGCCTATATCCGCACTTGGTACAGACACAACATCTTCTTTGGGGGGCTTGTTGGGTAGGGGTACTCGGGAGGATATACGGAAAATGCCTCTCATGCAGCCGGCTTACTGCATTTGGTTGGGAATGGTGAGGTGCAAAACTGTCTGTATACAGAAGGTCAGGGACAATCTCTTGCCGTGTCTGCATGAAGGGAGGTAAGAACTAAAACATTCTTATTATCCCTCCACTTCATAGCAAGTTATTACACTGCAAGCAGGCTCTCTCCCCTAGCCTAAGACGAGAATCTACAAGCTCCTGGGGAAAGCCCCGGTGATTAGGTCGCACGGTGCCACATGCTCCAATCTGCTGATCAAACAAATGACTAAACAGTGGCACGCTTGTGTAATAATTGTCCACGTACAAGTGGTACCCCTTTCCGAATAAGGGTGACACCAAGTTCCACACTATCTTGCCAGCGCTCCCTATGTAATCTGGGCAATTGTCCGTAACTATCTTTTCCCTCATAAACCGTAAAGCTCCATACATAGCCTGTTACCCTGTCACAGAACTTATAGAGCTTGACCCTGTATCTGGCACGCTTGCTGGAAAGGTACTGTTTGAAAGAAAAGCGGCCAGAAAATTTCATCAGAGACTCATCAACGCAGACAACTTGATGGGGAATAAACAAGGCTGCAAAACGTTGGTTGAAGTGGTTTATGGGGGACCGAATTTTGTAGAGCCGATCATATTCAGGGTCTCCACGAGGACAACAAAGTTCATTGTCATTGAAGTGCAACAACCGCAAGATCTGCTCGTATAGTTTCCTGTACATGGAGGTAGAGAACACGGGCATATGGTCAATTGGATGCGTGGACCAATACGCCCGCAACGTCATGAATTTATGTATGCCCATGTTGAGGGAAAGGCACAGAAAGGTCTTAAATTTGGAAGCCGTAATTGGTTTACAATCTCTGGCAAGGGAAGGCAACTGGGGATTAGTGGAGATGTGTTGACCAGCATATAAATTAGTTTGATCCACAATAGATCTATAAATATCTTCCGTGAAAAACAGAGAATAAAAATCAAGTGGCCTAAAATCAGCTGTTCCCTGTATGTGTCCCCCTCTCCCCTCTCCCCCCCCCCTTTCTTTTTCTTTACTTAATCTTGGGAAATGACATTTTCTTGGTTAACTTTATATTGCTATCGCAACAAACTCTTGCCTCAGGATCCATCCAGTTACTGTCAGTTTGCTGCTCTGTATTATTTGATTCATTACTTGCTATTTGGTTCTTTTGATTCAATATGTGTTATACGATTAATATGTTACAGCCTTAATCTGCTCTCATTTCTCTTCGCTCACCTCATCTGTGATGCTGGTCCTACTGTACTGCACTTACCTTTGTTGCATATGTAATATTATGTCTGTTTCATTTCTCAATAAATACTCTTTAAAAAAAAAAAAAAATCAGCTGTTTCCACCTGAATACCGGGTTGGCCAGTGAATGGGGGAAGTACGGGTTCTGCAGAAGTGGTGGGCACCCAATCAGGATTTGCGAATTCTGCAGGAAGGGCACTATGGGAACAACGGGCCTGCCTTTGTCTTCTTCTTGGTGGCAGCAGGACACTACTTGTGCTTGCCACCTCACCAGCTTGAACTGCACTTATGGGACTCACCACGTCACCACGTGTTACTGCAGTGCTGGATGTACGTCCAGGGTGTACTAGGCCACTGGTGCTTGCCAGTTCACCAGAAGTAGTAGTGGTGCTAGTACAGGCTCTCTGCTCCATATGAGGGACCTGCAGTTCCTGCACCTCAACAACATCAGAAGATCGGGATTGGGTACGCCTGACCTTAGCAGGGACCTCACCTTCATCGTCAGAGCTATCTGTCATGGAGCCGCTGTCCTCTACAGTATCATATTCTGAGCCTGAATCTGACAAATGAGTGACGTCCTCTTCTCTATCTGTCATGCTCAGAAATGTGTAGGCCTCTTCACTAGTGTACCTTCGATTTGCCATTTTGGGCTCTAAATTTAGTGGTACACTATTGAGATTCACAGGTAAAAAAGCACCTAGGCTGTCAACGACTGTATACAATGCTACCAAAAAAACTGTTAGCAATTGCAGAGATCAGGCTTGACACTGCGAACGCTGCAGTTATGTGTGTTGTGTTTTGTAAGTGACAGCGATCGATCGATACTGCACTTGGGTGGGCTGGGCTGGGCGGAGGGGCAAAACGCAGGTGCTAGCAGGTATCTGGGCTGATCCCACTAACAATGCGTTTTTTGGAACCCTAAACTGCTGGGGACGCTAGTATAGATATGATCAGATCAGATATTGATCTGTTCAGATACTATACCACTAAGGGAGGTGTATGCTTTGCGCGTGGGTGTTAGCGGTACTGGCACTAACCTGGCACTGCCTGGGGCAACACAGACCCTATCTGACCCTAAAACCTAATTGATATCAGCTGCCGGGCGATCAGGGGGTTAAACCCTTATTGGGCAATAAATGGCGGTAATAAAAAGCAAACTAACTAACCAGTGTCATCCGTAACACTTATACGGTGATCACTGGTAAAAGGGTTAACTAGGGGCAATCAGGGGGTTAAAACCTTTATTAGGTAGTATATGGGGGTACCTGACGCTATATAAAAACCTGACAGGGAACCTTTAATAACTAAATAACTAAATGGCTAACCAGCGTCACCAGTGACACTCATACTGTGATCACTGGTGAAAGGATTAACTCTAGGGGCAATCAGGGGGATTAAAACCTTTATTAGGTAATATATGGGGGTACCTGAGGCTATATAAAAACCTGACAGGGAACCTAAATAACTAAATAACTAATTGGCTAACCAGCGTCACCGGTGACATTTATACAGTGATCAATGGTGAAAGGATTAACTCTAGGGGCAATCAGGGGGTTAAAACCTTTATTAGGTTGTATATGGGGATACCTAATGCTATAAAAACCTGGCAGTGAACCTACAAATTAACTGGATACCTAGCAGCACCAGTGACACTAATGCAGCTATCAGAAAAACGATTGCTTAGTGACACTGGCAAAAGGGGGTGAAAGGGTTACCTGGGGGGGCAATCAAGGGGTTAAACCTTTATTGGGGGGGTGGGGGCTACCCTGGACCTAAAGGGGCCTAACACTAACTGCCCTGACACTTTTTACAGTCACAACTGACACTAAATGCAGTGATCAATAAATAAATGACCACTGCAATCAGTGACACTGTGACTGGGGGGGAGAGGCAGGGGGTGATCTGGGGGGTGATCGGGGGGGTGACTGGGGTGAAAAGTGTGCCTATGTGTATCTACGTGTCAGTGTAGTGTTGCTGCATTTACTTGGTTGTCTTCTCTCCTTGCTGTCCAGTCAAAAAGACCGCCATGAGGAGAGTGACATCACTTCCTCCTGCCTGTGTTTTCAGTTCACAGGCAGGGGAAGCTTCTCATTCGCCAGGAGCGATCGCAAGGGGGTGGCCAGAAACCAACAGCCGCCCCCTCATCACAGATCGCTGCTGAAGTGAAATGAACCGCCACCGCCAGCAGGAGCGGGTCTGATCGGACCCCCCACCCGATGGAAGGCAGGCACGTACAGGTACGTGGTTGTGCCTGTCCGTGCCATTGTGCCAACGTATAAGTACAGTCGTCGGTCCTTAAGTGGTTAAACTAGGCGATGAGGGGAGGGTCCAGAGGTAGAGATAGTCAGCGTGGAGCATATTACAGAGGGTAGTATTGGGGGCATTAGTGATAGGTTGACCAAAGCACATAAACCCAAGTTAAGTATAGTAGCAAGTCCTAGTTGCAATCACCCAATAAGAGGATAATATGCGACTGGTCTAAAATACGTGGCATGTTCACCAATGCCAGGAGCCGGAAAAAGCTCTGATGGTTTTCCCAATGGAATTCCGACAGGATTTCGCTCAAGCTGTCTTGCATACACACGGTCACGGTGGTGACGTACAACACGTATGACGGGACTAGAAAAAGGAAGTTCAATACCCAGTAGCCAATAGCTTCCATCTCGTAGTTGAATCTGAGCATGGGTGAGTTTTTGCGTGTCGGAATTGCATACACACGATCATATTTTCCTATAGAAAGTTTTTCCGTCAGAAAAATTGAGAACATGCTCTCAAATTTTTGCTGGCGGGAATTTGGCCAGCTAAATTCAGATGGAGCATACACACGGTCGCATTTTCCAATGAAAAGCTCTCATCAGTCTTTTGCTGGCCGAAATTCCGATTGTGTGTACGCAGCATTAGATAAGCACTTGAACGACCACATTAATTTTTTATAATTTTTTTGATATTTAATCTTTGTTTAATTAGTTTTTTTACATTTTTTGCTTTATAAAGTAAAAAAATTAAAATTGTGGGGGAAAAACATTTTTTCTTAGTTGCTATTATAAAAAAATGTTGAAATAAATAATCTTTCTACAAACTAAGTTATATACTACATATATTTAAAGAATTATCAATCCTGATAAACTGACTATCTCATTTCTTGAGCCCTAAAATGACAGGGCAGTACAAATACTCTCAAAATGAAAATTACAAAAATTGTTTTAGAATTTTTGGAAAGTAAATTAATCCAAGGTATATAGTAAGAGGTATGGTGAGTTTTTTTAAGTTATAATTTTTTTGTTGCAATTTTGTTGATAAAATTAAAGAATTCAATCTGTTTTTTTTACAAAGTTGCTGATTTAACAATTATTTCTCACACATACCATAGGTATTCTACATTTACATATCAAAACAAATTCTGCTAGAGTCCTGAGTATAGAGATACCACATGTGTGAGACTTTTTTTTACAGCCTAGAATAATAGAGAAGCCCAAAATTCAAGGTGCACCTTTGCACTTTTAAGGAGCATAAATTACGCATCTAATTTCCTGACAAGCTTTTATGAGTTCCTGAAGGGTCAGGGCAGAAGAAACACCAACAAAATAAGCACATGAAAGGAATAGTGAGTCTTCTGAAAATGTAATTTTTTGGCACAAGTTTTTGGAAAATACAGAAAGAAAATGAAATCCCCATACTCCTGAGTATGGGGATACCACATGTGTGGTACCATAGGCTCAAAATCCATGGAGCAACTTTAGATGTTCTAGGACACGTGTCAAACACAAGGCCCAAGGGCCGAATTCAGCCCTCCAGGCCATTTTATATGGCCCTCGCACCTCTCATGCAGCACCCCCTTCGTCTCTGCCCCCACCTTATCTCAGCAGTCGGAAGCAGAGAGGAACTCTAATGGAAACTGCTCAGACAGCACACCATGGCAGAACCATGTTCTGTCTGAACAGTTTTCAATAAAGTTCCTTGTAGATGATACCAGCCGTGTGGCCCTCCTTTTCAGACTTTCATCATCTGCTATAGGAATGTGATTGGGTTCTGTGCCGGTCTGCACCTGCCCTTCAAAGCTTAAGTTATAAGTCAGTACTAAAACCAGTAATAATCAAGTACAGAGGCAATTATTTAACCACTTGTCGACCAGCCACCACAGTTGTATTCCAGCAGGTTGGCTCTATTGCGCAAATCCCTGTAGGCCTATGTCACTTCGTGCAATAGATACAGTGGGCGCGCATAGTGCCGGAAACGCAACATATGACCGGTGGCCACAAGGCTTGAGCCCGCCCCCTATGGCTTTCCCGTAGCGTCAGAGGGGGCGGGGTCACTCGGTTACGTCCCATGGAGGCAAATTGGTGGCAGCGTGCGGCTCTCTCATGCCCCCCTTTTCCTGTGGCTTCCCAGGTTGCGTGCTCAGATAAGGGTCTGGTATGGATTTTTGGGGGGACCCCACGCCATTTTTTTAAAATGTTGGCGCGAGGTTCCCCTTAATATCCATATCAGACCTGAAGGGCCTGGTATAGCATTTGGGGGGGCCCCCACACTTTTTTTTTTTAATTTTTAATTTTGGTTCGGGGTTCCCCTGTGGGGGAATCCCATGCCCTTGTTTTCAATGACTTTTATGTGTATTGCCGGGACCGACAATTCATTATAGCCGCGAGTACTTTTGAATGACTTTTTTTCCTTTAGAAATGCCATTTTACTCTGTTCTAAACATAGGAAGCATGCGCCATTTTACAGGCATACGAAATTTAAAGGAATATTTCACTTTTATTGTTTCACTTTAAGCATTATTAAAATCACTGCTCCCAAAAAAACTGGCATTTTTAAAACTTTTTTTTTCATTGATACATGTCCCCTGAGGCAGGACCTAGGTCCCCAAACACTTTTTATGACAATACCATGCATATATAAGTCTTTAAAATTAGCACTTTTGATTTCTTCCATAGACTTTTAAAGGGTGCTCCATGGCTTTCGAATTTGCCGCCCCGGAAACACCCCGAATTGTTCGCTGTTCAGCGAACAGGCGAACACCCGATGTTCGAGTCAAACTTACGTACAGCAGGCTCATCCCTACTCTCTGGTTGGGAGCCCACTGGACTGTATCCATAAAGAGTCTCCAATCAAGACATTCAGATGAGATAGTAGATCCAGATCTTTGTAAAATAATATAATTTGGTGAGTCTAGTTTACTACATATCCAACATATCCACTACATATCCAACATTTCTCATAACCTGATTTTTTGTGCATATACATATTTGAACTTCATCAGTAACATTTTATCATGGAATGTGGTTGATCCTTCCCCTATTTCATTTTCTCCCAGTGATTCTCTTTTTTACCTGCTACGTGTGTCATGTATAGCTTGTGTTCCACATATGCCTTTTATGGCACCCAAGTCCTCAGGGTTATATAAACAGTTAGTTATGATCTATGTGGGTAGGAACACAATCAAAGTGATCAAGAATAGGAGTCACAGGGACTTCCCAGAAGTCTGCGGTGAAATAAGCGAGGTCATCTTTTTCAGAGTCTTGGCCACCTGCTCAGTCACTATTCAAGGATTTTCACTGCTTACTTCAACTCCTTTCACTTTAATCTTCCTCTTAGGTGTTTGGTTCACCTTCTTCACATGACTGGCATCTAGGCCTGTTGTCCCTCTAACAAAATAGTTGTGCAGGTAACTGTGATCACTGTGGTTGGGGGTCTGAAGGGATACTCCTGCTTCTTGGTGCAGTTCAATAGCTGGACCACCACGGTGTCACCCACCTAAAAAGGATGTTTAGGTTCCTGTGAAGAAAAAGGAGAGGTATGAGCAAATTTCTTTCAATTGTATCCAAAGTTTCAATAATTTTACTTGTAATCGGAGTCTTCAAGTGGGAAATGCAATATTACTTAACAAACAAGGCCTGAGGTGTGCCATGGCCTGGATGATCAGTATGCCTGAAAAGAGGGCATACCCTGAATGTAAGAATAAGAAAAAATACTATGAGTATGAGTGAATAACCTGGGGGAAACGGGTGGGTGGGCACCTAGAAAACCCCAACCCTGGCCCTGACAGAGGAGGAGGGTTATATAGTCTCAGACCCCTCCCACAAATACAGGCTGGCCTACGGCCAGCCTTCCCACTTGTAATCGGAGTCTTCAAGTGGGAAATGCAATATTACTTAAGAAACAAGGCCTGAGGTGTGCCATGGCCTGGATGGTCAGTATGCCTGAAAAGAGGGCAAAAAGACACAAGTTTAGGTGGGAGAGGGAAGGTAAAGATCCCATCCATAAAATTACGTATGCCCAAACGCCAACCGTAAGTAACCGGTAAGTATCCGCTGTGAGAGTAGAACCCACCGACTCCTGACCTGGAGATGAGAAGGAACCTCCTTAGAGCCTGCAAGCTACGCAAACCCGATTGAACGTCCCGTGAAGGATAGGATGAGCCTGATGCCCAAGGTAACCCGGACATGAGAATGAACTGCTATGAATGAGAGGATACGTGGGGAAAAGAGAGCAAGGGCTGACCCGAAGAACCCCTACAACAGTCACCAGAATAAGCACCGTGAAACACCCCTTCCCATACCTGGTGAGGAAGTGAGAGGGTGAGTGTCAAAAATACCAGTGATAGGAGAGGAAACCTGGCTGACCGATGGATGTGATGGAGTAGGTGCCATGGCAATGAGCATCATCAACATGGCGACACCAAGACAGACTGGTCCCACCGGATGCGAACAGGTCATGCTACTGCCCGAGACCTACCAACCGAGACCGAATCCTGAACCAAAGAAGGAGAAACAGACTCCAACCCAGGGGAATAAGTCCCATAGCATGATCCAGCCATGCCCAAAGAGACTAAAGCACCCCCCTCCCCACCTGGAACAAACCGGGGAGGAGCAAAGATGACTGGACCGACGTCCCTGAGCAGTACTCCAGGCAACCTCCTAGACAAGCGATTGGAGCTGAGAGTGGAATCCAGAATGGTGACGACGTCGCCCAACCTACCACCTAAGGACCGTGGCTTGGACACACCTTGAGAGTATGAATCCCAGGGTGGTAACCAGGGCCTCTATGCAACAGAATGTCAACTAAAGAAAATTGACGTCTGCTTCCAACCCGAGGGTGCGCCCAGTGGCGAAATGACATCTGTAAGTGAGTGCAGGCATGGTTGATATGGTATGGATGCCAAGACGGCCCAACCTGAAAATGCAACTAGAAGGAAAGACAGACAACCAGACATGAGAACAACAACGCCCCTCTGCCTACCTAAGAATGAGAACATGGCAGAAAAGTCAAGACCACAGCGCATGAATGAACCTAATGATGAACCCCCCCCCCCCGTGTGTGAGTTGTGAATAGTGAGTTAACCCGAGTAACCTGCAGCGCAGAGACAGGTAATTAACAGAAACTCAGGCCTAGAGTATCCACAGACCGTGGTGGGTAGACGTACAGGTGTGGTGAATGAACATGCATCGTATGACGTATGGTATACAGGCGAGAAGATTGTGGTCAACAATCATTAATAAGGAAACCTCAGCCCGTATGGATCTGTAGACGTGACAGATCCCGATGTGCGAGCCCTAGCTAACTGACCCCGGTACAAACATGAACACAGATACGATGAGACATGACAATCAATGCAGACAAACCTAACCAGAATATGTCATAAGTGAACCACGCCCTTCTGAGAACTCTGAAGCCAACACAGAGGTTGAAACACCATGACAGAAACGCTGAGCAGAAACGCTATGACAGAAATACTGACAGAAAAAATGTCACGACAATGCCATGACAGAAATGCTAAAAGTTAACCTGGGTAGAATGATAACTGAAATCCCGGGGCAGAACGCTATGACAGACATGCTGGCAGAACGCTATGACAGAACTCCAGGGGCAGAACACTGACAGATAACCTGGGGCGGAACGCTATGACAGACATGCCGGGCAGAATGCTATGACAGGAACCCAGGGGCAAACCACTATGACCGCCATGCTGGACAGAGCGCTATGACGGAAATGCTGGACCGAACGCTATGATGGAAAAAGCTGGACTAAATGCTGTGACCGAACCTGGACAGAACGCTATGACAGGAAAGCTAGAAAGAATGCTATGACACAGAATTGCTGGCCGAACGTTATGACAGAAAATGCTGGGCCGAACGTTATGACAGAAAATGCTGGGCCGAACGTTATGACAGAAAATGCTGGGCCGAACGTTATGACAGAAAATGCTGGGCCGAACGTTTATGACAGAACATGCTGGGCCGAACGTTTATGACAGAAAATGCTGGGCCGAACATTTATGGACAGAAAATGCTGGGCCGAACGTTATGACAGAACATGCTGGGCCGAACGTTATGACAGAACATGCTGGGCCGAACGTTATGACAGAAAATGCTGGGCCGAACGTTGACAGAAAATGCTGAAACAGAACGCTGCGACAGAAAACCTGTACTAAATGCTATAACCAAAACCTGGACAGAACGCTATGACAGGAAAGCTAGGCCGAACGTTGTGACAGAAAATGCTAGACCGAATGTTGTGACAGAAAATGCTGGGCAGAACGCTGTGACAGAAAATGCTGGGCAGAACGCTGTGACAGAAAATGCTGGGCAGAACGCTGTGACAGAAAATGCTGGGCAGAAAATGCAGGGCAGAACGCTGTGACAGAAATGCTGGACAGAACGTTGTGACAGAAATGCTGGATAGCCCGTTGTGACAGAAATGCTGGATAGAACGCTGTGACAGAAAATGCTGGGCCGAACGCTGTGACAGAAAATGCTGGGCCGAACGCTGTGACAGAAAATGCTGGGCCGAACGCTGTGACAGAAAATGCTGGGCCGAACGCTGTGACAGAAAATGCTGGGCCGAACGCAGTGACAGAAAATGCTGGGCCGAACGCAGTGACAGAGAATGCTGGGCCGAACGCAGTGACAGAAAATGCTGGGCCGAACGCAGTGACAGAAAATGCTGGGCCGAACGCAGTGACAGAAAATGCTGGGCCGAACGCAGTGACAGAAAATGATGGCCGAATGCAGTGACAGAAAATGCTGGGCCGAGCGCTGTGACAGAAAATGCTGGGCCGAGCGCTGTGACAGAAAATGCTGAGCCGAACGCTGTGACAGAAAAATGCTGAGCCGAACACTGTGACAGAAAAATGCTGAGCCGAACGCTGTGACAGAAAAATGCTGAGCCGAACGCTGTGACAGAAAAATGCTGGGCAGAACGCTGTGACAGAAATGCTGGGCAGAACGCTGTGACAGAAATGCTGGGCAGAACGCTGTGACAGAAAATGCTGGGCAGAACGCTGTGACAGAAAATGCTGGGCAGAACGCTATGACAGAAAAACGCAGGCAGAACGCTATGACAGAAAAACGCAGGCAGAACGCTATGACAGAAAAACACAGGCAGAACGCTATGACAGAAAAACGCTGGCAGAACGCTATGACAGAAAAACGCTGGCAGAACGCTATGACAGAAAAAACGCTGGCAGAACGCTATGACAGAAAAACGCTGGAAAAACGCTATAACAGAACGCTACTACAGAAAATTGCTGATGGAAGCTATCACAGAGACACCCGGGCTGACCGCAATAACACCGATCAAAGAAAAACCAACAAATAAAGCAGGAACCTGGGTGGACTGAGATCCTCCATCACTTCAGCAGAGGTGCCAGTCTGCACTGCGGGGAGGACACAGAGAGATGCACAACTTAGGCAGCCGACCGATACCACCCCCCCCCCCCCTCACATGAGCAAGGGGAGAGAGGATCCAGCAGCTGACCGATCACCAGGCGGGCTCACGGCATCTCTAGCGACAGACATGCACGGGGAGCGGAGCCAGCGGTGACCGACCATCCCCTCCCCCCCCTTCCGCCATGCGAGCAAGGGGAGAGGATCCAGCGGGCGGCCGATCACCAGGCGGGCTCCCAGCAGCCCCGCCGATCACACCCTCCCCCCAGGGAGAAGCAGCCGACGGCCGCCACGTGGAGCCCCCCCCCCGGAGGAACCGGCAGGCGGACGGAGCACCACACACGTGGGGAGAGAGAGGAGCTGGGGCGACCGATCACCCCCCCTCCCCACACTGGAAGAAACGGCGTGCGGGTGGACAGAGCAAACATGTGGGGAGAGAGGAGCTGGGGCGGCCGATCGCCGATCACCCCCCCCTCCCCAGCGGCTGGACATGGCAAACGTGGGGAGAGAGAGGAGCTGGGGCGACCGATCACCCCCCCCTCCCCACGCTGGAAGAAACGGCGGGCGGGTGGACCGCTGTAGACATCTACGCTTGTTCTCTGGTTCGGTGACCGCTCTACTTGTCATCTGTCAGTCATTACGTATCCAAACCTTGGATGACATTTCTACAACCACAATGACGTCTCCAGTAATCCACACAAGATTTATGATGCCGTATTGAGAGGCCGAGGAGCAGACCGGACTCCATAGACAATGAGGAGTAATACGTATATATGTATATTTGTAACGCCGCTCACCCCCCCTCTCCCCACACTGGAAGAGGACAGGGGAACGCACCCCCCTCTCCACCAGCATGAATGTAGAGAAGTGAGTGGTGGGGGATAGATGGACAGCCCTTTCCCCATGAGCTGCCTCCACCTAGTAAAACCCCAACCCTGGCCCTGACAGAGGAGGAGGGTTATATAGTCTCAGACCCCTCCCACAAATACAGGCTGGCCTACGGCCAGCCTTCCCACATATTCTCCTGAATGAGATCAAGGTCTCTTCTTTCTAACATAAGTAGCTGTCTGGCCCATGGGATGGGGAATGGCCTACCCATTAGGACTTCAAAAGGAGAGTATCCTGTTTTCTTAGAGGGTGTCATTCTTTACTCAGCTATAACTGCTGGGAGGACCTCCTCCATTTGGAATACATACCTCCAGTGGCCTTCCTGATCGTATCCTTAATGGTTCTGTTCATCCTTTCCACTATACCTGAACTTTGAGGGTGATACGGTATGTGAAACTTCCAGTCAATTTTGAGCATTTTTACTAGATCTTGGCAGACTGTGGCCACAAATGTACGGCTATTGTCTGAATTGATCTGAAACAGGCATCCCTATCTGGAAATGATTTCCTGTGTGCATCTTCCTTTGTTGTGACAAACACTTCTATCCATTTTAAGAACATGTCCACTATTTCAAGTGTGTGAAATCAAATTGTAAATGAGTGAATGGTGTGGATGGATAGATTAGGTGCTCGTGTTTTGCCTTGTGAGGGTTTCTGGGATTATTCCGAATGCATGTGATGCATCTGGAAATATATGCCTTAGCTAAAGAGGGAAGACCAGGGATGTAAAAATCCTGGTCTAAAAATTCACATGTGACCTGCCAGCCTCTGTGTCCTACACCATAGTATTCTGCAATGAATAAAGGAGCACCTGCTACAGGAATACAGTGGTGTGAAAAAGTGTTTGCCCCCTTCATCATTTCCTGTTCCTTTGCATGTTTGTCACACTTAAGTGTTTCGGAACATCAAACCAATTTAAACAATAGTCAAGGACAACACAAGTAAACACAAAATGCAATTTGTAAATGAAGGTGTTTATTATTAAAGGTGAAAAAAAATCCAAACCATCATGGCCCTGTGTGAAAAAGTGATTGCCCCCCTTGTTAAAACATACTATAACTGTGGTTGTCCACACCTGAGTTCAATTTCTCTAGCCACACCCAGGCCTGATTATTGCCACACCTGTTCACAATCAAGGCATCACTTAAATAGGAGCTGCTTGACACAGTAAGGTCCACCAGAAGATCCTTAAAAGCTACACATCATACCGAGACCCAAAGAAATTCAGGAACAATTGAGAAAGAAAGTAATTGAGATCTATCAGTCTGGAAAGGGTTATAAAGCCATTTCCAAAGCTTTGGGAATCCAGCGAACCACAATGAGAGCCATTATCCACAAATGGCGAAGACATGGAACAGTGGTGAACCTTCCCAGGAGTGGCCGGCCGCCCAAAATTACCCCAAGAGCGCAGCGACGACTCATCCAAGAGGTCACAAAAGACCCCACAACAACGTCCAAGGAACTGCAGGCCTCACTTGCCTCAGTTAAGGTCAGCGTTCATGCCTCCACCATCAGGAAAAGACTGGGCAAAAATGGCCTGCATGGCAGAGTTCCAAGGAGAAAACCACTGCTGAGCAAAAAGAACATCAAAGCTCGTCTCAATTTCTCCACAACACATCTTGATGATCCCCAAGACTTTTGGGACAACATTCTGTGGACCGATGAGACAAAAGTGGAACTCTTTGGAAGGTGTGTGTCCAAGTATATCTGGCGTAGAAGGAACACTGCATTTCATAAAAAGAACATTATACCAACAGTAAAATATGGTGGTGGTAGTGTGATGGTCTGGGGCTGTTTTGCTGCTTCAGGACCTGGAAGACTTGCCGTGATAAAAGGAACTATGAATTCTGCTGTCTACCAAGAGATCCTGAAGGAGAATGTCTGACCATCTGTTCGTGTACTCAAGCTGAAACGAACTTGGGTTCTGCAGCAGGACAATGATCCTAAACACACCAGCAAGTCCACCACCGAATGGCTGAAGAAAAACAAAATGAAAACTTTGGAGTGGCCTAGCCAAAGTCCTGACCTGAATCCTATTGAGATGTTGTGGTATGACCTTAAAAAGGCCGTTCATGCTCGAAAACCCTCTAATGTAACTGAATTAGGACAATTCTGCAAAGATGAGTGGGCCAAAATTCCTCCAGGACGCTGTAAAAGCCTCATTGCACGTTATCGCAAACGCTTGGTTGCAGTTGTTGCTGCTAAGGGTGGCCCAACCAGTTATTAGGTTTAGGGGGCAATCACTTTTTCACACAGGGCCATTATGGTTTGGATTTTTTTTCACCTTTAATAATAAACACCTTCATTTACAAATTGCATTTTGTGTTTACTTGTGTTGTCCTTGACTATTGTTTAAATTGGTTTGATGTTCCGAAACACTTAAGTGTGACAAACATGCAAAGGAACAGGAAATGAGGAAGGGGGCAAACACTTTTTCACACCACTGTACATGGTCTCCCCTCATGGCAGACAAGCTCAGACTCTGAGCTTTTCTGCACACCTACTGTATTCCATTGTTGGATGTCTTTGTCTGTAGCATATGTTTTGAAATCATGCAATGTTTGATCTAGGAGTGGAATTTCAGGTGAGAGCAATGGCATTAGGATGTCTGCTGGCTGTGTGGATGCTGCCTCTCTTGCTACTTTGTCAGCTAAAGCATTTCCCTTGGCTATGTCATCTTGCTGACCTGTATGTGCCTTACAATGCAATATAGCAATGGATTTTGGTAGTTGTATGGCTTCTAACAGGCTTGTGTCAAGTGTGGAATGTGAAATTGACTTACCATCCGCTGCTGTGTAGCCCCTTCTTTTCTATATAACTCCAAAGTCACGTGCAACATCGGATGCATACTGGTCAGTGTAAATGTTTACATCTTGTCCTTCAAAAAGCTGACACGCTCTAGTAAGGGCTAAAAGTTCTGCAGCCTGTGCCCAATGGAATGGGAAAGTGATTGCTTCCAGTATTTTATCAGGCAATTGGACAACAGCATACCCTGCATGGTATGTGTTATCATTTGGTCTTGAACAAGACCCATCCACAAAGACATTCTGTGCTCCAGAGAGAGCAGTTGAAGACACGTCTGGTCTGGGGGATGTGTCTTGGTGGATGAAGTACATGCATTCATGTTGAGACACTGCCTCATCTTCTTCACCTTTCAAGCCTAGCAAGATATTCAGGATTGGAGCTGGGCAAGAAGTGGGAGAGGCATTACTTCATAACCGCTCAGCCTTTGGGCTGACATGTGTTGGGTATGGATATTCTTTAGTAGAAAGAATACATTGTGAGTGGTGTGTAGTGTGGTGGCTAGGGATGAGCTTCGTGTTGAGTCGAACATACGTTCGACTCGAACACCAGCTGTTCGCCCGTTTGGTGAATTCCGAACGTTATGGGCCGTTCGCGCCAAATTCCTGTGGCGCTCATGGCCCACAATGCACTGCGCCATTGCAGTGCATTACTGGCTCATGATTGGCCAAGCATGCACTGTGACCCCGCATGCTTGGCCAATCACAGTGCCGGCAGTGAGGAGAGCCATGATTGGCCACAGGCAGGATGCCTATGGCCAATCATAGCTCAGGCTGTGTAGTACACGCCCCACACTATATAAGGCTGCCAGCGCGGCGGCCTTGTGTAGTGTGTTGGCATCTGTAGGAGTTAGTGGGTGTTCTGTGTACCTTCAACACAGTATACACCGATCGTTATCGGCTGATTTTTCGTTCTTGCTCTTCTGTAGTGGTTGTTGTCTGCGTGCCCTGACCGCAGTATACACCGCTATATCCACCTATATAGCTAGCTATATTTCTCTTTTTTAATAGAGCTTGCAGTCAGTTGTAGGAGATTGTGCGTGCTGTCTGCGTGCCCTGAACCCAGTATACACCGCTATATCCACCTATATAGCTAGCTATCTTGCTCGTTTTAAATAGAGCTTGCAGTCAGTTGTAGGAGATTGTGCGTGCTGTCTGTGTGCTCTGAACCCAGTATACACTGCTATATCCACCTATATAGCTAACTATCTTGCTCTTTTTAAATAGAGCTTGCAGTCAGTTGTAGGAGATTGTGCGTGCTGTCTGCGTGCTCTGAATCCAGTATACACCGCTATATCCATCTATATAGCTAGCTATCTTGCTCGTTTTAAATAGAGCTTGCAGTCAGTTGTAGGAGATTGTGCGTGCTGTCTGCGTGCTCTGAACCCAGTATACACCGCTATATCCACCTATATAGCTAGCTATATTGCTCTTTTTAAATAGAGCTTGCAGTCAGTTGTAGGAGATTGTGCGTGCTGTCTGCATGCTCTGAACAAAGTATACACCGCTATATCCATCTATATAGCTAGCTATCTTGCTCATTTTAAATAGAGCTTGCAGTCAGTTGTAGGAGATTGTGCGTGCTGTGTGCGCGCTCTGAACCCAGTATACACCGCTATATCCACCTATATAGCTAATTATCTTGCTCTTTTTAAATAGAGCTTGCAGTCAGTTGTAGGAGATTGTGCGTGCTGTCTGCGTGCTCTGAACCCAGTATACACCTCTATATCCACCTATGTAGCTAGCTATCTTGCTCGTTTTAATAGAGTTTGCATTCAGTTGTAGGAGATTGTGCGTGGGGTCTGCATGCCCTGAACCCAGTATACACCGCTATATCCATCTATATAACTAACTATCTTGCTCTTTTTAAATAGAGCTTGCAGTCAGTTGTAGGAGATTGTGCGTGCTGTCTGCGTGCCCTGAACCCGGTATACACCGTTATATCCACCTACATAACTCTTCTTTAATTTAGCCATCTGCCATCTGCAGGAGTTAGTGAGTGTTGTGCGTGTCTCCAACACAATATACACTACCCAATTGCTGGTTTTCCCAACTCCCTTCAGGCCATTACCATGTCTGGAAGGCCAGCAAGGAGAGGCAGACAGGCGCGAGCTGATAAAAGAGGGCAAGCAGGCTCTGTGTCTAGAGACAACAGTGCTAGTCGTGGACGCGGTGCATCGTCATCATCAGCACGTGGCCATGGGACACGCTTGTCCTTCTTTTCGGCAGCTGGACATGTTGAGCCGCAACATGCCAACGACTTGGTAGAGTGGATGACCAAGCCCTCTTCATCCTCCTCATCCTCTCTCACCCAGGCTCAGGGTACTAGCAAAGCAGCTGCCAACGCATTGTTTTCCCTCCTCTCAATGTCATCATCAGTGACTCCTTCCCTAGACCCACCACGTCCTCCTGAAGAGTCTCCTGAACTCTTTGAGCACAGTGTTGGGTACATGCTCCAGGAGGATGCCCAGTGTTTTGTAGGCTCTGATGATGATACTCAGCTAGAGGAAGGCAGTAGTGTGAATGCAGAGAGAGGGGATGATGAGGGCACTGACTCCACGTGGGTGCCTGGTAGGAGAGAGGAGGAGGAGGAGGCACATGTCCAACGAGGCAGGATGCTCTTCGGGGGCCAGCTTAGGGGCAGTACACCGATTGAATCACACCGCAGAGCTCCGCCTGTGCAGGGCGCTGCCTCTGCGTGTTATTTTAAAAGTTCTTTGGTGTGGGCCTTTTTTGAGACGAGTGCATCAGATCGCACCGCTGCTATTTGCAACATATGTCTCAAGCGTATCTCGCGTGGCCAAAACTTCAGCCGCTTGGGCACCACATGCTTGACCAGACATATGTTGATCTGCCATGCAGCTCGTGGCAAGCGTACCTCAAAGACCCACACCAAAGAACAAAGCGGACCTCTCCTTGCTCCTCATCAGCTGGGATCTCCAACCCCACTAGACCTTCAGTCCTCTCTGAAACCTGCTCTGAGAGGAATGAAGGTGTAGAATTAGGTGTGTCACTGCCAAGTGCTTCCGGGCACTCTGCTAGCAGTACACCCACGTCCGATTATAGCAGGCAAATGTCCCTGCCCCAGCTGCTGGACCGGCGAAAGAAGTTCACTCCCAGCCATCCACATGCCCAGCGGTTGAATGCTAGCTTGGCTAAATTGCTAGCACTTCAACTGCTGCCTTTTCAGTTGGTAGACTCGGCCCCCTTCCGTGAGTTTGTACAATGTGCGGTTCCTCAGTGGCAGGTCCCCAAACGCCACTTTTTCTCACGGAAGGCGATTCCGGCTCTCTACCGGCATGTGGAAGGCAATGTCCTTGCCTCGCTGGACAGGGCGGTCAGCGGTAAGGTGCATATTACCGCTGACTCATGGTCTAGCAGGCATGAACAGGGACGTTACCTGTCTTTCACGGCCCATTGGGTCACTCTTCTGGCAGCTGGGATGGATGCAGGACAAGGTGCAGTAGTGTTGGAGGTTGTTCCGCCACCACGCCTCCAAAATGCTACTATTGGTTGTGACACACTTCTCTCCTCCACCCCCTCCTCTTCTTCTTCCTCCATGGCCTCTTCCAGTGCTCTGTCCTCAGAACCTGCGGTGCTCCGTAGGCATTCCAGGGGCTTTGCAAGTACGCAGGTAAAAAGATGCCATGCCGTGCTTGCGCCGGTTTGTTTTGGGGATAGGAGCCACACTGGGGCGGATGTTTTGTCAGCTCTGCAGGGGCAGGCCGAGAGGTGGTTGAGGCCACGCCAGCTTAAGCCAGGAATGGTGGTTTGCGACAATGGCAACAACCTCCTCTCCGCCCTCCGACAGGGACAACTGACCCATGTGCCCTGTGTGGCTCACGTCCTTAACCTGGTGGTGCAGTGGTTCTTGGGCAGGTACCCGGGCTTACAGGATGTCCTGAAGCAGGCCAGGAAAGTCTGTGTGCATTTCCGCGGATCATTTAATGCCTGTGCTCGGCTGGCTGAGCTCCAAAAGGAGTTGAACCTGCCCAAGAACCGCCTTAGATGTGACATGCCCACCAGGTGGAACTCAACGTTGGCCATGATGCAGCGGCTGCACACGCAGCAGAGGGCCATCAATGAGTACCTGTGCGACTACGGCACCAGGACAGGGTCAGGGGAGCTCGGTTTTTTCTCACCACGCCAGTGGGGCATGATCAGGGATGCATGCACTGTCCTGTCACCGTTTGAGGAGGCCACAAGGATGGTGAGCAGTGACAGTGCATGCATCAGTGACACTGTACCTTTTGTCCACCTCTTGGAGCATACGCTGCGTGGAATAATGGACAGGGCACTTGAGGCAGAACAGAGGCAGGAAGAGGAGGACTTCCTTGCCTCTCAAGGCCCCCTTTATCCAGACAGTGTTCCTGCTGTGCCACCCATCACACAGGAAGAGGCTGAGGAGGAGGAAGAGGAGGAGGAGGATGATTGTGTCAGCATGGAGGTGGAGGCTGGCACTCAGCATCAGCAGCAGCAGCAGCAGCTGTCTTGTAGGGATGATTTACAGTCCCAAGAAACCCCTGGACTTGTACGTGGCTGGGAGGAGGGAGCTGCGGATCATGTTGTCCTTAGTGACCCAGAGGACCCCCGACCCAATGCCTCAGCTAACCTACGCAGCATGGCCTCCCTGATCCTGCAAAGCCTGCGGAAGGATCCTCGTTTTCTTGGGATCAAGGAGAGGGACCATTACTGGCTGGCAACTCTCCTTAATCCACGGTACAAGGGTAAGGTTGCCGACCTTATCTTGCCGTCGCAGAGGGAGCAGAGGATGAGACATCTCCAGGAGGCCTTGCAGAAAGGTCTGTGCAACGCATTCCCAGAGACTGGGAGGTTACAAACTCCTGGTCCTGGACAACGTGTTGCTGAGGCATCGGTCAGAAGGAGCGGTGGAGAAGGTGGCCGTCTGACCGATGCTTTCAGACAATTTTTTAGTCCACAGCCCAAGGTATGATCGGTTCCAGCAACCATCGCCAGCGTATGATTTACATGGTGCAGGAATACCTAGGGGCAAGGTCAGACTTGGACACCTTTCCCACCGAAAATCCTCTGGCTTACTGGGTCTTGAGGATGGATCACTGGCCAGAGCTTGCACAGTATGCAATTGAGCTACTGGCCTGTCCTGCATCCAGCGTTCTTTTGGAACGCACCTTCAGTGCTGCTGGTGGCTTTGTTATGGATCACAGGGTGCGCCTGTCCACCGACTCAGTTGATCGACTGACCTTCATCAAGATGAATCAGTCTTGGATCACCCACAGCTACCAAGCACCTGAAGTTGATTTTTTATTTAGAAATATCACATCCCTTCAAGACTGCCTATGCTGATGCTGAGTGACTGTTCTGTTATGTTGATTGTCTATCCTATTCCTCCTCCGCTGATATGTTGGAAGGACATTTTTGGTTCTGGGTGATAAAACCAGCCCAATTTTTCTGCCCCTGTTTAACAGGGGCATTTAGTTACAATTTTTGATGCAATGCTTTGCAGCAGGGCTCATTCCTGCACTATAACTAGAGTATATGGGAGAGGTTGCAGTGTCGTGGCACCAGCACCAGTGCCTAAGGCCCAATTTTTCTGCCCCTGTTTAACAGGGGCGTTTAATTACAATTTTTGATGCAATGCTTTGCAGCAGGGCTCATTCCTGCACTACAACTAGAGTATATGGGAGAGGTTGCAGTGTCGTGGCACCAGCACCAGTGCCAGCAGCCCAATTTTTCTGCCCCTGTTTAACAGGGGCATGTAATTACAATTCTTGATATAATATTTCACACCCAATACAATATGTGCCCACCCAGAGTAACTGTGAAGACTTATAGTGTTGTGGCTCCAGCACCACAACCACCAAAGGTCAATTTTTCTACCACTGTTCAACAATGGCATGTAATTACAATTCTTGATCTAATCGTTCACAGCAGGGCGCTCCAGCGCCCACCAAGAGTCACTTTGAGGGCTTACAATGTTGTGGCAAAACCAACACCTTGTTCCGCCATTTCTGCAGAGCATATAGGGCAGGCCCCTACTTTCAAACATCCAACTTACAAACATCTCCTACTTTCAAATGGAAGGAGACAACAGCAAGTGAGATGAAAAAAGACGGACGGCAAAACAAATTATACAGGGGTTATAACCCTTCCCTATGTTTTCCAAAAAGCTTAAAAATAGATTTTTTGACTGGAGCTACACTTTAAAAATGTACCAGTTGAAAATTACAAACAGATTCTACTTAACACAACAAACCTACACAGTCCCTGTCTTGTTTGCACCACCTGTATAATGCTGTTCTGAGTATATAGGGCCTGGGGGCCACACGTATTTCCTTTTTTTAATATGGGTACTGGGTTCCCCTTAATATCCGTACAAGACCCAAAGGGGCTGGTAATGGGCAGGGAGGGCTACCCATGCCATTTTTCTCAATGATTTTCAACCATATTGCAGGAACCAGATATAACATTAAAACCGCAAGCAGTTTTAAATGACGTTATTTCCGTTAAATGTCATTTTGTGCAGGGACTGTTCTAAACACGGAAAACACGTGGCACTTCACAGGCATACTATAGACACCCCCAGGCACGATATTTAAAGGAATATTTCCCTTTTTTTTCACTTTAATCGTCATTAAAATCAGTGCTCCCGCCAAAACGGCCATTTTTAAAACTTTTTTTGCATTGACCCATGTCCCCTGGGGCAGGAGCCAGGTCCCCAAACCCTTTTTAGGACAGTATCTTGCATATTAGCAGTTAAAATGAGCACTTTTCATTTTGAACGTTCGAGTCCCATAGACTTCAATGGGGTTCTAACGTTCGTATGAATTTGGGGTCCGTTCGAAAGTTCTGGTGCGAACCGAACCGCGGGGGGGGGGGGGTTCGGCTCATCCCTAGTGGTGGCATGTCCTAGAGTGAATTATGAAGCCATTTCCACCACCATTGCACAGGATGCCAGAGCTCTGGGACATGCCTGCATGCTCTGTACTGGCATAGGCACAACCCTTGAAAAATAAATGCAATAGTGCGGAGTTTGCCTCCAGACTCCTGCACTAGGACACCGCTATTGTTTTTACAGTTGTTCCTGGCAAGTAATCCAAGTCCAGGAGCTGTGACCATTGCAGTTTTAAGATACTCAAAAGCATTGTAAATTTCATCATTCCATTTCACACAATCTGACATGTCAGTACCTGTGGCTTGCCTCAGGAGAAGATTGTAGTAGGAACAATCAGGTATCCAATGGTGGTTGTAACCAATCATACCAAGAAAGGGATAGCATGTCCTTCTTAGTGAGTGGGTGGGGCAGACTCATGAGAGCCACAACTCTCTTGTGACTAATTTTTCCTTTCTCCATTGGAGACTACAAAACCAAGGTATTCAACAGTCTCCTGACACCATTGTAGCTTTTTCTTAGAAACCTTGTGACCATTATCTGCTAACCAATGTAACAGATCTAAACCATCCTCCTTGCATGCAAACTGGCTTGGACTACACAACAACAAATCATCAACATTGGAGTAGGACGGAACCATGACGGGGTGTTCAGGACAGCAGGGTTGTCTGGAGAACCACTGAGTAGACTACAGGGGAATCTACATAACCCTGGGACATTCTACACTAGGTCATCTGGCATTTTTTAAACAAAAGCAAGGATTGGCTGTGTCTCCTTATACACAAGGACGCTAAAAAATGCATTTATTAAATCAATCACAGAAAAATACTCTGCATCGGATGGTATGGAGGTAAGGAGTGATGGCACATCAGGCTCTATAGCTGCAATGGGCACCACCAAGTTATGTACAGCTTGAAGGTCTTAAACAAACCAATAACTACCATCCGGCTTTTTAACTGGGTTGATGGGTGTGTTGTAGGGGGATACAACTTCTTTTAGAATGCCCTTCTTAAAGAAGTGTTCTACCATAGGGGCAATGCCTTCCTCTTTTTCTTTTGACAATGGATACTGTTTGTGATAAAAAGGTTGTGCCCATTCTTTGAGGGTGGCCTTGTATGGGGTACAGGAGATGAGCCCTACTTCTAGAGCCCTCTCTGTCCATACTTTGTCAGAATCACTGGGGAGTCCTGTGTCTGTCTCTTGCACTTCAGTATTCAACATTATAGGCCATGTGGGGATCTTTTTAGAATGAAAAATCACACCTCCCTGATTTTGCTGAGGGTTCTGTATCTGGGCAGGGGCTTGACTATTTTGTTGTTGATTGAAGGTTCATATGGGCATTGATTTCTCTAGTGGCCCTCCTGTCTGCAGTTGAAACAACTGGTTCTGGACTGCTGAGGACCCCTAGAAAATCCTCTTCCTCTTCCTCTACCTCTTCCCCAATTCCCACCATTACCTGGGAGAGGCATTTGCTGTGCACCTCCTTGGTAATGGGCATTTACTGTTTTTTTTCTTTGCTATATCAAAACATCCTGCAGCATCCTTTTCTGTTAATGTTTTCTGAAAACATCCAAAGTACTTGTTGGCCATTTAGAAATCATTTGCTTGACCGTTAAGCCCATCTGTGGTTTCAGGTTAGAAATGCAAGTCTGAATCATCAGACAAGTCATATTTGCCTGCAAGGATAACCCAGCCTCTTGAGTCCAGGTATCCACAAATCTATTCCAAAAATCCAATACTGATTCACTTGACTTTTGTTTGCACGCTATAGCAGTGGGGAGGGAAGACTTATTTTTAAAAGCACTTCTCATTTCTTTCTCAATTTCTTCCCACATTTTCTTCCTACCATCTTCAGTTTTAAGCCCATAATCTTCTGCTTTGGCATCACCATCTTGTGTTACAGCTATGGTCAGGACATGAATCCAGTTCGATGCAGTTGTGTCTGATTATTCCATCAATAATCAGGTACAAGTCTTCTTGTGTGTAAGATCTATATCTTTTTTTGTGAGACTGGAATAGATTTTGTTTGTGTGGTGGAGGGTTAAATGGAAGGAGGGGGGCAGTTAGGTCTGGTCTATGTTTATCTGCCTCTTCCTTGTGCTTTCTCTCATAATCCTCCTTACTTAAACATTTTTTGGGTTTCTTTCATTTCTTATTATCCCTCTAGAACCAATACGGGGCATATTTTAACCAGTTCTCCCCTCCCTGTCTCATATTAGTCATGTCCCAATTTGGGTACCCATCCTAGCCATAATCCTTTTACCATGTCCATGTGAAACTCATCATTCACCATCCCGAGGGAAAGGATCGGAGCTATGCATAGTTTCAATTCACTCCGATAGATTTAATACCCTGGGGACTATGAACCCACAATCCGTACCACAAACCCTAGCTACATATGCTTTACATGTTTCCCCAGGGATGGGAGGAAGGGGAGGGACCTTTTTACTATATTTTTTACCCATATTGACAGTGAGAAACGACTGTCTTACTTTACAGTCATCTGATCCATACAACAAATTATCTTATACGTCTAAGCGACAGGAAGAATAAGATGAAAAGTTTTGGGTCGCGTTGGATTTACTTCATAGACTTTTCTCCTTCCCACGAGGAGAAAACAGTACTGTTTAAATATTTGTGTCCTCCCAAAGGATTTTCTTAGGTCTGCCAAAGACCTTTTTCTATAGTTGTGTCCTCCCAAAGGACTTTCTTAGGTCTGCCAAGGACCCTTTTCTATATTAGTCTATGTAGGCATGGTCCATCTGCTTTCTATACAATTTAAATGGGACTAAAGCTTTATCAGAGCTGTGGCAAGGAAATAATTTGTCAGATAAGACAAAAATTCACTTACCGTGGAATGACTGTTTTAACCCGGGACGAGCCCCCATCTGAAAGGATATATTACTGGACAGCCGACCAAACATCCTTGGTAAACCACAGCAATCCCATCAGAATTCTGGAGACCCCAATGACACACACACACCAGGCAGCTTTCATGTGCAAAAGTGAGTCTAAAATCTTTATTCAGAATCAATTGCAATAGATGCAAGAAACAACACAAGAGGGGAGGGGTAGACTTGCTCCTAAGTTTTAAGTGTTAACCAGGCTTCTACAGGGAGTTTTTTTCATCATTAGTTTTAGGCAGCTAAAAGGAATTTACAAAGATAGTTTATGTCCTTGCAGATAAGCTATCGAGAATCGGCCTAAACACAATGGGGGTTATTTACGAAAAGGCAAATCCACTTTGCAATGCAAGTGCAATTGAAAGTGCACTGAAAGTGCACTTGGAAGTGCAGTCGCTCTAAATCTAAGATCTGAATGAGTGGTAGATCTGAAATGAGTGGAGGCTCTGCTGATTTTATTAATCAATAATGTGCAAGCTACATTTTTTATCTTCCTTGCAAGTCCCCCTCGGATCTACAGCGACTTTACTTCCAAGTGCACTTTCAAGTTCACTTTCAATGCAAAGTGGATTTTCCTTTCGTAAATAACCCCCAATGAGTCATACATTGGGGGTTTTTAATTAAAATTTGTCTCAAGAAAAAAAGTATAAAACTCTAACGAGAAAGAAGTGTAAGATAAGGCACGTACATTCTTTAAAAACAAGAACTTTAAAATGGAAGGGAAATTACAAAATGGAGAGGTGATTACAAAATGGAGTTGCATTTGATCATATAGTTCTATTGCAATGTATGCAATGCAATATTTATTGTAATGAGAGTTTTTTTACATTATGGGTTTAATGACATTTTAAATATTGCATATTGATATTATATATTATTTTATATTATTTAACACAGCAGAGGGAACTTTAGACTTCTCGTGTGTTTTCTCATACCTCCTTTGCTTCTGTTTTGTAAAAAGCCTATTATTTACAGATCCGTGTAGCTTCAGAATTCCCAAAAGTAGATTAATTAGTGGGCTGTCTTGCCTCTCTCTCACCATACTGTTGGGTTTCAGTGGGAGACAACCTGCCTAACTGGAGGTAACTACTGCTGTGCTGTTTGTGTTTAACCACTTCAGCCCCAGAAGGATTTACCCCCTTCTTGACAGGCCCTTTTTTGCGATATGCCACTGTGTTGGTTTAACTGACAATTGTGCGGTCGTGCGATGCTGTACCCAAACAAAATTTACTTTCTTTTAATGGTATTTGATCACCTCTGTGCTTTTTTTTCTGCACTACAAACAAAAAAAGAGCATCGATTTTGAAAAAAAACACAATATTTTTTACTTTTTGCTATATTAAATATCCGCTATTTAAAAAAAAATGAATTTCTTCCTCAGTTTAAGCCAATATATATTCTTCTACATATTTTTGGTAAAAAAAATTGCAATAAGTGTATATTGATTGTTTTGCACCAAAGTTATAGTGTCTACAAAATAGGGGATAGATTTATGGCATTTTTATTGATTTTTATTGGGACTAAGACATTGTGGCAGACAAATTGGACACTTTTGACACTTTTTTGGGACCACTGACATTTATACAGCGATCAGAGCTAAAATTAGCCACTGATTACTGTATAAATGCCATTGGCAGGCAAAGGAACACTAGTTTATACACACAGATCCTCATTCTGGCTATGTCAGGAGCGATCGTGGGTGCCCGGCAGACATCACGACAGCCAGGCACATGCATCGGCTCCTCAGTACCGTGGCAAGCACCCCCTATGCTGACGTATAGCTAAGGCAATTCGCGCAGGGGAGCCATTCCGCCACCATGAAATTAGGACGGGCGGTCGGCAAGCGGTTAAATAGCCCATAGTGCTCTGGGACATTTGTCATCTATTAAATGTTTATTTAAAAAAACAAACATTGCATATTAAAAGCAGTTATAATAAATCAGTTTTTAAAATATATAAAATAAAAAAAGATAATTAAAATATGAATGACCCCAAACTGTTATAGTGTCCTTTAAATATAAATCTACTGAGAAAGACAGTAGTGGTACCAAACCACAATTATTTGACAGACAGCTTCATTCAATTGCCAATTTTCAATAAAAAAGACTGTATCATAAATTTATCATAAACTTAGCAGATCTTTATCAACTTACGCTAGAGTTGAGCATAGTGTTCCAGAATGATACTTAGATACAAGTGCCACTTATTACAACTCACTGGAAGTTACTAGAAAATGCAACACGGTATCTAATTGGCTCCCCAGCCACAGAATTTCAACAGCTGCTGTCATTTCTTTTTTAAGGTGCATTTAAACTTCTATGTATTGTAGGTGAAAGCACCTTTTTCAAGAAACAATGGTAACACATATAACGCACAAGTAAAACATGTCTAGAATTAGATATTTTGCACTGTGTGCTATGAGACCAATGCTCATTGTAAGTCATGTTACTGTAAAGAAACTAAGCCTAAACAAGTGTAGTGGGGCCTTGTTCACCTGAAGACATGTACCAACTAACAAGAAAAATCTTGAACACTGGGCCAGAGTGTAGTGTGTAAGTTGTACAGTGCTATCTAAGTCATCTAGCAGCTCATTCTATAAAGGTAGTCTGCCCAAAGAAAACAAAACATTTATTATCAAATACTTACCGTAATTTTCCTTTCCTGAAGGACTCCATGGCAGCCTATGTGTGGGTTAACTCCGCCTCCTCTCCAATGCTATAGGACCCCACTCCCATAAGTTTGAGCTCACCACCAGAGACTGTGTTCCATAATTAGCCAACCCTTGACCAACAGGTGGTACCTCCATCTGCCATGAAGTCCATCAGGAAAGGAAAATTATGGTAAGTATTTTATAATAAATTTTCGGTTTTCTTGACAGACTCCATGACAGCCTACGTGTGGGAAATAACTAGCCAGTCCACACGGGTAGGTATGCTGATCAAAGACATTTTTTTAATTTAACCCTTCAACTGAAAGATTTTTAAACCAAAGTTCACAGAAGATAGAGAAGCAGGCTCTATCCAGTAATATGACATAAAGGTATTAATGGAGGCCCATGAGGCTTTTCAGATGACGTCTGGAGCCACATGCTGGGCTACTGCCCATGAAGCCACCATACCCCTGGTGGAATGTGCCATCAACACCTCTGGAGAAGCCAAGCCCTTAGCCCTATAAGCTTTCTGAATAGACTGGACGATCCAGGCCACAATTGCTATAGTCTAAGCTCTCTTCCCTTTATTACTGAAAGAGTGCAAAACAAACAGGTAGTCAGAGCATCTAATAGACATGTGCGCTGTCAATAAATTTGTTTTGTTTCATTCTTTTCCGTTTCGCAATTAGCCATTAATTCCTATTTTGTAATTCGTGTCCGAAATTCTATTTGGATTTTCATGAAATACGAAGGTTCGTTAACTTTTCGTAACAATTCCGAACGTTCGTTATGATGAGTTTAAAAAGCAAAAAATACTTTTCTCAATATGGCAGTCGTCGACTCATTATGCACATTATTAGGGGCTCCCACCATCCCTGTGCTGTGCTGACTTCCTGGGTTTGTATCCCTGCTGTGCTCATTATGAAGGGCTCCTGCCATCCCTGTGCTGTGCTGACTTCCTCCTGGGGCTGTACCCCTGCTGTGCTCATTATGAGGGGCTCCCACCATTCCTGTGCTGTGCTCATTATGAGGGGCTCCCACCATCCCTGTTCTGTGCTGACTTCCTCCTGGGTCTATACCCCTGCTGTGCTCATTATGAGGGGCTCCCACCATCCCTGTGCTGTGCTGTCTTCTTGGGTTTTTAACTTCATCATAACGAATAATCTTAATTATTATGACAATAATAAAAGGATATTAACGAACATTCTTATTCTGTCCGATTCTGAATCTCCCATCGACTACCAGTACCAGTCTCCCACTCCCATATTAAAAAAGGTAATTTTCCCAACCCTCACTCAGCAGCAGAAGAAAACCTCTGATTGGTTAACAAAACACCTGTCATGTTTCCATTGTAAGGGAATTTGGATCTGAAATTCGTCAACAAAATTTCTTATACAGTTCGGAAGCATAGAAATGTATATTTCGGATGCTTCCGAATGTATGAATTTTCGGAAATTCGTATGAATTTTCGATTCGTACGAAACGAACCGCACATGACTAGCATCTAAAGGAGGAAGTGACTTGCAGGTACTCCCTCAATAAATACCTCAGTAATTCACCTACATCCAGAGGATGAGCTTCAGCAGATCTCTGAGCCCTAAATGTAGGTAGGACAATTTCTCGGTTTTCATGGAGGTGACTTAGGTTTGATCCGAGCATAGGGATGAGGACCACCCAGTACGGGAAGAAAGTCAGAAATGGTTCTTCATAACCCAAGGACGCAATCTCAGAAAACCCTTTTTACCAAATTGATGGCAACTAGGAAGGCAATTTTTGCAGAGAGGTCCTTGACAGAAAGCGGAATGGATTCTGAGGTACTGGAGTCAGATAATGAGTCAAGAACCAAAGGAAGATCCCATTTTGGGCCTGAGTCTTGTCACCCCCACGGAAAAACTGCCGGATTGAAGGGGGAACCGCCCATGCTATTCTGGAGAAGGCTAACAGAGCTGATACTTGAACTCTGAGAGAGCTGATGGATAGAGACAGATCCTGGATTGGAGGAAGCTCAGGATATCCTGAACTCCTGGATCTCTGACCGATCTGCCCATAGAGGATGAGAATCCACTGAACTTGGCCCATAGTCTCCCATAAACTTTATTGGTGTCTTTCTCCAGCTCGGTGTAAATCACTCTAGAAGCACACCCGAGAGATTCCAGCCTCTCCCTCTTAAGAACCAGACTATCAGTCGATATTGCCGTATAAGGGTGCAGGACTGCTCCCTGAGAGAGAAGGCCTTAGAAGGAAAGGCACTGTGTCCTAGAAGCTGAGCTGGATCAGGAGGGAAAACCATAGCCTGTTCGGCCAGTAAGGTGCTATCACCACCACTTCGACCACTTCGGCCTGGAGTCTCCGAAGAAACTTGAAGATGATCGGGAGCGGAGGAAGGGCGTATGCCCTGTTGAAGCTCCGAAAGATCATCCACTCCAAAGGCCTGGCTGCAATGGTCCCTGGGTGTAATATTTCTTGATCTTGAAGTTACAGGGGGATGCAAATAGGTCCACTTCGGGATTGACTCCCAAGGACAGAATCCATTTGAATGTCCGCGCATGAAGAGACCACTCGTTGTTGTCCAACTGTGTGTGAGACAAGAAGTTCGCTTGTACATTCTAAACTCTAGGAATGAAGACCACTGAAATATTGGCCAGATTTTTCTGAGCCCAGGAGATGATAGGCTCAACTTCTTGGAGCAGAGCGGTGCTCCGGGTGCACCCTTGCCTCTTCACATAGGAGACCGCTATGGTATTGTCTATTTTCAGTAGAACTGACTCCCCTTTGAGGAGATGAGAGAAGGATTGGAGGGCACACCAGGCTGCCTGTAGTTACATGACGTTTGACGTTTGAGCCCCGATTGTGATGATGTGCAATCCACTTGCCCTGTGCAAGTTCTGTCCTGCAAAGGGCACCCCAACTGGTCCCGCTGGCATCAGTTGTGACTCATGAGAAGGGGGCAATGGAGTGGCAGGTGAGCAGATTTCTGCACTGAAGTCACCAGAAGATATTGTTCCTCATCACTGATGATATGTGAATGGACTGATTGATGTCCCCTGAATCCCATTGTTGAAGGAACCCTGTTTGAAAAGGGCGTAATCTCCAAAGAGAACATTTGACCATGGGGGTCATAGAGACCATCGTGTCGATAATTTTTAGGCACCGTGAGGCCTTTAAGCATGAGGAGCTCAGAGCTCGTGAGATTCTCCCTCGGATGACTGGGGTCTTCTCCACTGGGAGAGAGATGGTACTTTCCACTGTTTTGAACTGGGCCCCTAGGTAAACCAGGCACTGAACTGGCCTCAGATGGCCTTTATCTAAGTTTAGGAGCCAACCAAACTCGAGCAGTTTGGTGATGACCTGCACTCTGTGGGACACTAGCTGCCTCTTGTTTTGGGACAGTAGCAGGAGGTCATTGAGGTAATGGTACAAGCATATCCCTTTTGTTCTGAGGAGGGCCACTACGACCAGAAAAACTTTTGAAAAGACTCGGGTGAGGTTGTCAGTCCAAAAGGGAGACAGATGAACTGTAACTGTAGATGCTTTTACCCGACACGCAACCAGAAATATTTGTTGAATTTTTTTGCCACAGGCACATGAAAATAGGCATCTTTCAGATCTATTGAGATTAGCCAGTTGCCTGAGTGTACTGCTTGTCGGATGGTGGACAAAGTCTCAATTTTGAACCTTTTGGATACTATTAACTTGTTTAGGTAAGTTAGGTCTATAACTGGGTGCCATGAACCGTTTTTCTTCTGTACCAAGAATAGAGGGGAGTATACCCCCTGAAACTCTTCATCCTTCGAGATGGGCACTGAGGCTCCCTGTACTAACAGCAAATTTATGTAGGACAGCAACACCTGCTTCTTTTCTTCTGACCATGGCAGCAGGGAAATAAATCTGGGAAAAGGGATGTTGACGAAGGACCATGTGTGGCCTGTGGAGACCATCTTGACAATCCAGTAATCTGAGATTGAGTCCACCCAGACATGCTGGAAGAGAAGTAGATGCGCCCCCACCTGACCCGGCTGGGTGGGCCCAATCTCAAAATGATTTAGCCTGCTCTCGTCCACTGGATGCCTGGCTTTTAGTGGATTTCTGGAAAGATGTCTGACCTCTGCTCCAATTTCTTCTGAAATCCCACGAGGCCTATAGGAGTGTGCTTCCCTTGAACGCCCAGTACTGCGTCTTCTGCACTGGGGCTTCTTCTGACCAAACAGACCCCTATCCTGGGGTAGGAAGCCTGACTTCCCACCCGTGGTCCAGGCTATAGCACTATCCAACCTGTTACCAAACAATGAGGGCCCTTTAAAGGAGATCCTACACCAGGCCTCCTTAGATGCTGGATCAGCAAGCCAAGGATGCAACCATAAGGCCCGCTTAGCTGTGACCGAGGATAGCATAGTCCTGGCCAGCAGGTGGATAAGATCGAATGAAGCCTTCCCCAAGAAGGCCGTTGACAGTTTCAATTCATGAACTGCCAAGCCCCTGGCCAGTTCTTCTGAGAGGTCTCTGAGTACAGAGTCCACATTCTCTGTCCAGGTTTCCATAGCCTTGGACATGGCTGTGAGGGCCAAGGCAGGTTTGTAAGCCATACCAGCTAGCCCATAAATTCTCTTGAGATCTTGATCTATTCTCCTCTCAAGTCCGTCCTTGAAATATACAACATCCTCTAAGGGAAGAGTGATGTGTTTAGCCAGTCACATCAGTGCTGCATCCATGAGGGGGTCTTCTTATCTACCTTGCTCCACTCCTCATCAATGATGTCCTTCAATTCAGATAGGAGTGGAAAATTGGAACGCTTCTTCCCCAGGTGTTTAAAGAACTTCCTCTGCTTAGCTGGAGGGGTGGAAGGATCTTCCCACTTAAGGGCATCTCTGACCGCCTTAATTAGGGGGGAAACCAGGGTGAAGTCGAAGGCACCGACAAAATCATCTCCCTCTAATTTGCTATCAGAAGAGCCGGGGGGAGGCATTATAAGGCTAGAATGGGCCTGGATCCTCCTGGGCATCGTCAGCCAGGGAGTCAAAAAAGTGGTGGACTGGCTCGGCATGCGGGTTGTTTCCCACTCCTTGCTGCATCACACGCTTAACAAGAGACTCCATCTGCTGATTTTCCATCTCTTTTTCCCTGCTGCCCGGGCATAAAATGGATCACATAGTGATTTGCCCTCCGGGACTCATGACTCACATCTCCAGCAGGCTCTGTGATCAGAGAGGCTGTCGTGGCAGTGGGTGTGGTGTCTGGAGGAGGAATGGGAACATCTCCTCTGCTGGTGGGTCCTGGACTGAGAGTCACGTCTGGACCTGGAAGAAGAATTTTGATGTTGCTGTTGCGGCCTGGCAAGATCTATGTTGTCCCGTACAGGTTGATGATTTGACCTAGAAGAGCTGAACAAAACATAAAGAGGGGTAGGGAAAGAGACTGAGGCATGTCGTTAGGACGCATGTCCATCCACTAACCATCCTAGCCCCTCCCTCTCACATACCTTGAGCGCGAGGGCTGGCCACATGAAGGTGATGACCTATCCATGGCACCTCAGAGGAAGACCAACAGCTTGAAGTGAAAGCCAAACAGCCCTGGGACAGAAAAGAATCACCCAAGGCTCCGTGCATGGGCAGAAGCTCGCCGCGGTCGAGACCCGAAAGTAAGACGGTGCTCTGGAATGTAGAAGCGATCCAGGCGCCATGGGAGGCCAGAACGAGTCAGGTTAAGGAAAAAAGGGGGAAAGGGTTCTGGACACCACAAATAAACACACACACTGCCATGGAGATAATAAGAGAAATGGACTGAAGGCTCCTGACCTTGCCAGCCGTGCTGCACGTCACCTCCTGGGCATACACAGGCTGCCCCCCATCACTGGGGCATACATGCCTGAAGCCGCTCACCCACCCGTGGCTGGGCCTTGGGTTCTCACACCATTCCGATGGTATACTGGCATCGGCCTGCTCGGGGCTTAATTCATCAGGATGGACGTAAAGAAACGTAAGTTCATATTCTGTAGGTCCAAAGAGGAGGACAAAAAAGGAATGCAGTCTCTCGTGGGGAGTATGGGAGTAGGGTCCTATAGTATTGGAGAGGAGGCGGGGTTAACCCACACATAGGCTTCCATGGAGTCTGTCAGGAAAAAAGAAATAGCCTTTTTAGAGAAAATGCTATTTGTACATAATTGCAGGATAGGGCTCTATGGGCCAAACCACAAACAGACAAAAGATTCCTAACAGACTTACCAGCCAACCTGAAAAAACAAAACAAAAAAAAGCGTGGACTCTGCGGCCAACATACAATGATGGCGATTCACCCAGGAGAGCCAACCTGATGCAGTACAACTGCGGCAGCTGGTCCTTAACTGGTTAAAGGCACAGGGACACACTGGTTTCCCAGCAAGAGCACAATGGTACAATGGCAGCTGAAGGTATCCAATGTGTCCCCATGCCAAATTCAGCAAACAAGCTTTACAAAAAGATGGCAACCACCCCAATTTATATCTGCAGGAGGTGCACATGGAAAGGCAATACGCATTACAAACAGACAAAAAAAAAGCAGCCTATGTCCCCCCAAATGCAGCCTCTGTTTCCCCCAAATGCAGCCTGCCTGTGTCCCATTAATTGCAGCCTCTGTCCCCCCAAATGCAGCCTGCCTGTGTCCCATTAAATGCGGCATCTGTCACTTCAACCCCCCAGCGGTACTTACCTTGCTGTTGTCCTCTCCTGCGGTGTCTCCTTCCACTGGCAGCGCTGATGGAGCGGCATACTTCCTGTTTCCTCTCACGGGTGCAATGGGAGATAGAAACGGGAAGTGACATATAACTGAGGTCAGATGTCAATCAAATCTGAAGCGCAGAGTAGCTTCCGCCAGGAGCCTGTAGTATATATTACTATGGCTGGGCGGAAGCTACTTGGCGCTTCAGAAAACGCCTCAAAGCTGGCTAAAAGCCTGCAAATGTAGCGCCACGTCTGCAATCGTGTGATTGCATAGACATAGTTACATAGTTAGTAAGGTTGAAAAAAGACACAAGTCCATTCAGTTCAACCACAAAAAAATATATAATAATATCATACAATCCCATATACCCAATTTTATACCCACAGTTGATCCAGAGGCGGAAAACCCCAGCAGAGCATGATCCAATTTGCTAAAGCAGGGGAAAAAATTCCTTCCTGATCCCCCAAGAGGCAATCGGATTTTCCCCGGATTAACTTTACCTATAAATGTTAGTACCCAGTTATATTATGTACATTTAGGAAATAATCCAGGCCTTTCTTAAAGCAATCCACTGAGCTGGCCAGAACCACCTCTGCAGGGAATCTATTCCACATTTTCACAGCTTACTGTGAAGAAACCTTTCTGTATTTGGAGATGAAATCTCTTTTCCTCTAGACATAAAGAGTGCCCCCTTGTCCTCTTTGTTGACTGTAAAGTGAATAACTCAACACCAAGTTCAGTATATGGACCCCTTATATACAGTGGTGTGAAAAAGTGTTTGCCCCCTTCCTCATTTCCTGTTCCTTTGCATGTTTGTCACACTTAAGTGTTTCGGAACATCAAACCAATTTAAACAATAGTCAAGGACAACACAAGTAAACACAAAATGCAATTTGTAAATGAAGGTGTTTATTATTAAAGGTGAAAAAAAATCCAAACCATCATGGTCCTGTGTGAAAAAGTGATTGCCCCCTAAACCTAATAACTGGTTGGGCCACCCTTAGCAGCAACAACTGCAACCAAGCGTTTGCGATAACGTGCGATGAGGCTTTTACAGCGTCCTGGAGGAATTTTGGCCCACTCATCTTTGCAGAATTGTCCTAATTCAGTTACATTAGAGGGTTTTCGAGCATTAACTGCCTTTTTAAGGTCATACCACAACATCTCAATAGGATTCAGGTCAGGACTTTGGCTAGGCCACTCCAAAGTCTTCATTTTGTTTTTCTTCAGCCATTCGGTGGTGGACTTGCTGGTGTGTTTAGGATCATTGTCCTGCTGCAGAACCCAAGTTTGTTTCAGCTTGAGTACACAAACAGATGGTCGGACATTCTCCTTCAGGATCTCTTGGTAGACAGCAGAATTCATAGTTCCTTTTATCATGGCAAGTCTTCCAGGTCCTGAAGCAGCAAAACAGCCCCAGACCATCACACTACCACCACCATATTTTACTGTTGGTATAATGTTCTTTTTATGAAATGCAGTGTTCCTTCTACGCCAGATATACTTGGACACACACCTTCCAAAGAGTTCCACTTTTGTCTCATCGGTCCACAGAATGTTGTCCCAAAAGTCTTGGGGATCATCAAGATGTGTTGTGGAGAAATTGAGACGAGCTTTGATGTTCTTTTTGCTCAGCAGTGGTTTTCTCCTTGGAACTCTGCCATGCAGGCCATTTTTGCCCAGTCTTTTCCTGATGGTGGAGGCATGAACGCTGACCTTAACTGAGGCAAGTGAGGCCTGCAGTTCCTTGGACGTTGTTGTGGGGTCTTTTGTGACCTCTTGGATGAGTCGTCGCTGCGCTCTTGGGGTAATTTTGGGCGGCCGGCCACTCCTGGGAAGGTTCACCACTGTTCCATGTCTTCGCCATTTGTGGATAATGGCTCTCACTGTGGTTCGCTGGATTCCCAAAGCTTTGGAAATGGCTTTATAACCCTTTCCAGACTGATAGATCTCAATTACTTTCTTTCTCAATTGTTCCTGAATTTCTTTGGGTCTCGGCATGATGTGTAGCTTTTAAGGATCTTCTGGTGGACCTTACTGTGTCAAGCAGCTCCTATTTAAGTGATGCCTTGATTGTGAACAGGTGTGGCAATAATCAGGCCTGGGTGTGGCTAGAGAAATTGAACTCAGGTGTGGACAACCACAGTTATAGTATGTTTTAACAAGGGGAGCAATCACTTTTTCACACAGGGCCATGATGGTTTGGATTTTTTTTCACCTTTAATAATAAACACCTTCATTTACAAATTGCATTTTGTGTTTACTTGTGTTGTCCTTGACTATTGTTTAAATTGGTTTGATGTTCCGAAACACTTAAGTGTGACAAACATGCAAAGGAACAGGAAATGAGGAAGGGGGCAAACACTTTTTCACACCACTGTATTTGTACGTGTTGATCATATCACCCCTTAATCTCTTATCAAGAGTGAATAAATTCTGTTCCTCTATTCTTTCCTCATAGCTGAGCTCCTCCATGCCTCTTATCAGTTTTGTTGCCCTTCTCTGCACTTTCTCCAGTTCCCCAATATCCTTTTTGAGAACTGGTGATCAAAACTGAACTGCATATTCAAGATTAGGTTTTACTAATAATTTAAACAGGGGCAAAATGATATCTTTCTCTCTTAATACAAGGAAGGACTTTGCTTGCTTTGGAAACCGCAGCTTGGCATTGCATGCTATTATTGAGCTTATGATCTACCAAAACACCCAGATGCTTCTCCACTATGGATCCCCTCAGTTGTACTCCCCCTAGTATGTATGATGCATGCATATTCTTAGCCCCCAAGTGCATAACTTTATGTTTATCAACACTAAACCTCACCTGCCACATAGTCGCCCAATTAGACAGAGTATTGAGGTCGGCTTGTAAATTGGAGACATCTTGTAAGGACGTTATTCCACTGCATAGCTTGGTGTCATCTGCAAAGACGGAAATGTTACTTTTGATCCCAGACCCAATATCATTTATAAAGATATTAAAAAGTAAGGGTCCCAGCACTGAACCTTGGGGTAAACCACTGATAACCTTAGACCATTCAGAGTAAGAATCATTAACCACTACTCTCTGAATTCTGTCTTTTAGCCAGTTTTCTATCCATTTACAAACTGATATTTCCAAACCTATAGACTTTACCTTACACATGAGCCGTGTATGTGGAACTGTATCAAGCGCTTTTGCAAAATCCAAGTATACCACGTACACAGCCACCCCTCTGTCCAAGGTTTTACTTACCTCCTCATAAAAAGAAATCAGGTTTGTCTGACAACTTCTGTCTTTCATGAATCCATGCTGTCTGTTGCTTAAAATTTTTTTTTTTCTGCAAGAACTCTTCTATGTGGTCTTTTATTAACCTCCCTGGCGGTGTCATTCAGTCTGGATTTAGGTGCTGAAAGCGGTACAATTATTTTGCATGGAAATTTGGCATTTTAGTCCTGTAATTCTTAGGAATAACTCTCTTAAATCTGTTCAAACCAGAGTCTAGCAGACATCCCGGGTATGATAAAGTTTATAATATAATAAAGAATAATAAAAATTATTCAATAATGTAATCAAATCCTAAAACACTGGAAAAGGGACACCTTTTGGTTGCTATGAACAATCTCCAAATTTCAGGCAGAAAAAACAGTATTTATAATATAAAAGTGCATGCAGGGCATTGCACAGACCACTAGGGACAAAGGGGGTGTGTATTTTTTAATATAGTACTGTAATCTGTAAGATTACAGTGATGTGTGTGTTTTTACGCCGTTCTCCGCTCCCGTGCGCCGTAATGCTGCAGGGAACGGAGCTCGGCAGCATTCGGCACTGTGAATCGAGCGGAGGACAGCTTGATCACACAGCGCTGAGGACATCGCTGGATCCAGGGGACAAGGTAAGTAACTCTCACTGTGTCCTCCCCTGCATCCAGCGATGGGATCCCGAGTCTGGCTCGGGGGTTACCGTTCCTGTCAGTAAAATCCCAACCCGAGCCAGACTCGGGATTACCGCTAGGGGGGTTAATCTCTCCACTATCTTCCCAACTATAGAAGTTAAACTAACAGGTCTATAGTTACTTGGCAAATACTTTTTTCCTTTTTAAATATAGGCACCACATTGGCCCTGTGCCAATCCAGTGGTACTATTCCTATCATTAATGAATCCCTAAAAATTAGATACAATGGCTTTGAAATTACAGAGCTCAATTCTTTTAGGATCAGTGGGTGGATGCCATCAGGTCCAGGTGCTTTATTCTGTCCAAATATTTCTGGACCATATCACTTTGGAGCCATTGTGGATTTTTGGGCTGTGTCACTACCACCCCCATTATGGGCATGAGCTCCCCCATGCTCCTTTGTATACACAGAGGTGAAGAAAGTATTTAATAAATTAGCCTTCTCTTTGTTCCCAGTCACCCACTACATGCTCAGACGTGACCTTTTTACTATTAATATATTTTAAGAATTTTTGGGGGTTTGTCCTACTATCTTTTGCAATCTGTCTTTTGTTTTGAATTTTGCATCCTTGATTTCCTTTTTACATATTCTGTTATATTCTTTGTAACATTTAAATGACACTAGGGTTCCTTCATTTTTATATTTTTAAAGGCTCTTTTCTTATAGTTTATAGCTTTTTTTAACTTTGGCCGTGAGCCACATAGGTTTTATTTTAAGCCTTTTAAACTTATTGCCCATGGGAATATACTTTGCAGTGAGTTCACAAACAGTCTTTTTGAAGTATTCCCATTTCTGTTATGTGCCCATTGATGCCAATCCTGGAGAGCAGCCTTCATCCTTGGAAAATGTGCTCTCTTGAAATTAAGTGTTTTTATCTTTCCCGTATGTGATTTTTTCTTACAGCTAACATCAAATGAAATCATGTTATGGTCACTACTACCCAGGTGTTCCTTTATCTGGACATTAGTAATACGCTCTGCATAGTTTGAGATTACCAGGTCCAACAGAGCATCATTCCTAGTTGGGGCCTCAATAAACTGGACCATAAAATTGTCCTGTAATAGGTTTATACATTTTTGCCCTTTAACTGTCCCAGCGGTGCTATTACTCCAGTCAATTTCTGGGTAGTTAAAATCCCCCATTATTATCACAGTCCCAGCCCTTGCAGCCCTTTCCATCTGTGCAAGGAGCTGAGTCTCCACCTCCTCATTAACATTGGGTGGTCTATAACAAACTCCAATGATTAACTTTAAACTACGCACATCTGTATGCAGTTCCACCCATAATGCTTCAGACTCATCACGCTCTCCATCCACCACGTCCTCTTTCACACTCACTTTGAGATCACTTCTCACATATAGACAGACCCCTCCACCTTTTCTTTTTACTCTGTCTTTCCGAAAGAGTGCATAGCCAGGAATATTAATAGCCCAGTCATGTGAGGAATAAAGCCAAGTTTCAGCAATACCAATTACATCATAGCTCTCCTGATGCACCAGAGCTTCCAACTCACCTATTTTGCTTGGCAGACTTCTGGCATTGGTGAACAAACACTTTAATGCAATAATATATTTTGACCGGTCACATGCAATCCTCTTGTGTGTTCCCGAGATTGCAACTAGGACTTGCTACTATACTTACCTTGGGTTTATGTGCTTTGGTTACCCTACCACTAATGCCCCTAATATTACCCTCTGGAATATGTTCCACCCTGACTATCTCTATCTCTGAACCCTCCCCCCCATTGCCTAGTTTAAAAACCCCTCTAAATTTTTGGCCATCCTTATTCCCAGCTAATCTGTACCCTCCTCATTTAGGTGCAGTCTGTCCCTTCTATAGTGCCCAGGCGCCCCCTATGGATGGGCCGCCACTGTCTCCCTCTACAGAGGTACTGCTGTTATGCTGCACCATTCTCCTCTGGCCAGCAGAGGAGAGCTAAAGCCAAGCAGTCCCATAGACTTCTATGCAGAGCATTGATAATCTTTCAAGTTGTAGTTTGAGACAGCAGCCATATAATGGAGTCAATGGGCTCCCTTCAGTACATATTCCAATGGGCACTCTGCAGTAGGAGAGGAGAGATTTTTTTTATTAAACTGCCTTGAAAAGTTCTTCCTCTTGGTAGAGGGAGTTAGAGAGAAGGCACATGCCAGCTGCCTGCACAGTACCACCTTCATCAAAGCACCTGCACTGCTGCCGCAGGGAGACTGGAATATCCATTCACCATCTACTTCCCACCACTCTTCACCAGAGGCTCTGGGGAGAGACTGAGGGCCCCCCCCCTTCTACAGAGAGAGAGGTCAACAGCATCTTGGGGACTGGTAGGAGGGCTATTTGCCCATTGCTAATACTGGGCAGGGACTGGGGCACTGACAGCAGGACACCAAGTATACCCAATGCATACTGCACCTATAATGCATGCTATACTGCACCTTTTCCAAACCTAGACTGCACCTATACCACATATACCGCATTATATTGAACCTTTACCACATCTGAACCACATCTACCTCGTGCCAATATTATTCCATACCTATACAGTATAGTATATTGCATGCAGGTTAACTGGGACAATGTTAGCCAGCAGAAGAACATTTCAAAGGACTGCCCCTCCCATAATAATTATGCCACAAGCCCCCTTTGTTCCCTTGCCCACTCCTTTACCATTTTCCTTTTCTTTTGGATAATGTATACCAAGTAGGTTTAGGACTAGCATTGCCACCATAAATGCGCTCTGTCACTATAGTTCTAGCTCTCAGTAGATTAAACTTTACTACTGCTCACTGCTGCACTCGAGGTGGTCTTGCTACCGTTTTTGCTGATCTGGACACCAAGGGGGAGATTTACTAAAAGGTGTGCACTCAGCGCAGCTGTGCATGGTAGCCAATCAGCTTCTAACTTCAGCTTGTTGAATTAAGCTTTGACAACAAAAACAGCTTGAGGTGATTTTACCCGTATTAGTGCAATTGCGACAGAGACAGTCTGTGACTATCATCCCTCATACCCCCAGTCTATAGTTCTCCATCTGTCTTATCTCACTAACTATGCTAATTTGATTACCATTGCCAGGTAAATGTGTTTATGTTTGTTTTTCTTTTTTTCTCCTTTGCCTCAGAGATTGTGTGTTTTTTTATGTTTTTTTTTTAACATTCTGCTAAAAATTTTGTGAATCAGTACTGCTTGGACCTTGATGAAGGGGACATACCAGGAAAGTTTTCCTGAAAAATTGTATGTTACTGCAAATAAAAAAAGGAACAAGGATATTACACAATATAACCTGGAAGCTGATTGGTTTCTATGCAGAGCTGCACTAGATTTTGCACTCTCCAGTTTTAGTAAATAACCCCCCAGATGTCATCTTACGCTACAGATCCCATTAGGCACTGTGCAGTAGGAGGAGTGGAGAGATGATTTTTATTAAACTGCCTGGGAATTTTCTTACTTTTGGCACCAAGGGAGTTAGAGAGTGAGCGCCTCTGTCTAGATATTTGCCTGTCATTGGAAGACCATACCAGCAGTGATCTGAGGCTGGGAGTGAGAACACCTAGGGCAGCTCAGCACCACCCATATAATAGCACCTGCACCGCTGCCGCACGGAGACAGACACTCACCTCCTGCTTCCTACCATTGATCACTAAAGACATCTGGGGAGAGACCGAGGGGGGCCTCCCTTCTACAGTGAGAGATACCCACCTCCATACCGCACCCATACTGCACTCTATACCGCACTTTTTCCAAACTTAGACTGAACCTATACCAACCCTATGCCGCATTATACCAAACCTTTACTACATCTGAACTACATCTACTTTGAACCTGTGCTGGGACTATACCATATCTATACAGTTGTTAAAGTCATTGTAGAGGAAAACATTTTTTTTTTATCTTGATGCCCCTCTAATACTTACCTGAGGTCCATCTTGATCCAGTGATGTTGCAGGAGTGTCTCAGCTTCCCGGGACTCCCCACCTCAAGCACCATTGGCTCCTGCTACTGTCAACAACGCCAGTCAGCCAATGAGGAGAGAAAGGGGACATGGCCGGGTCGCTGCTCCATGTCTGAAAGGACACACAGAGCTGCGACTTAGCTCGGGTGCCGGTGCCCCCTTAGTAAGCTGCTTGCTGTGGGGGCACTCAACAGGCAGGAGGGGCCAGGAGTACCAAAGAGGGACCCGAGAAGAGGAGACTGCTGTGTGCAAAACCACTGCACAGAGCAGATAAGTATAACATGTTTGTTATTTTTAACTAAAAAAGCAAGACTTTAGTATCACTTTAAGTGCACCAACACACTTTAAGGGCCCTAGTGTTATCCAGCAGAAGAACATCTCAAAGGACTGCCCCTCCTGTAATAATTATCTTGCAAGTCCCCTTTGTTCCCCCCCTTCTCTACCATTCTCCTTTTCTTTTGGACAGTGCATACCAAGTTGGTCCAGGACTGGCATCGCCTCCATAAATAGACTGTGGCAGAGAGTGCAGCTTGCAGTGGAGTATTTAAATAAAAGAACAGCACTATAATCAGTGTCCTCAAAATTTAACATATAATCATGTGCAAACAGTTCCAATTATAATATGTGATGAACAAGTAAGTATTTAAGAACCTTTAATTTGGAGGTCACAGATATCAGTTAGTGCAGTTCAGATGGTAGAGCATGTGGTGGCCTGCGTGATTTGAATTTATGAAGAAGATTTTCTCACTTATTTGTTCATTATGTATTATAATTGGGACTGTTTGCAGGTGATTATATGTTGAAGTTTTGAGGACATTGATTATAGTGCTGTTCTTTTTTTGGTATTTATATGTTTTGTATTTTAAGGGTGCTTATGCGCACAAGTTGTGCAGTGTACAGTATATAGGGGTTTAATTTTTCTTATCTTCCCAAGCACTTTGACGGTTTATTTTAAGTTTGTGTTTCTTTTTGTACATTTGGTTTCATTTGATCCTGCTAAATTACTAATTTACCTTTCTGTTGTGTACAGTTCAGGATAGACAGAGATTTAGTGGTTGCAGCCAGTAAGCAGCTAAAGTTTAATTGATCTAATTCATGTTAAGTCAGAAGTTCTTGTCTTCATACTTGCTTTGGGTTAGTGACTTAAAATATTCAAACGAGGATCAGCATGAGAATCTGTAACAAGGATGTGCAGAATGAAAAGTCGGCAATGGCATCAATGTTTCTTTTTTACACTGTTGTACAAATAATCTTTTGTGGATTTTCAATTACGTATTTGTTTATTTTATGTAATCCTTTCTTATGTTTCTAAATGCTATAAATGCATAACTGAGATGACATTCATATCCATAAAAGTCCCATAAAGTCAAACCATATTCTTATTAAAAAAAATGGTTTATACTAAATATACTTACAGTTATGGTATGCCCATCCTATACGCATTCTCTACTAAACTATTTATAACTGTTTTCCACTAGAGGGCATAAATGTTTATCTAAAAATCGGAATGATTCTAAATGGCTGGAAAGATTCAATCATTATAGGTATATGTAATTATATATCATGTTATTGATAATTACAGTAACATATAATATGTTCACAGTATGTAATATAAATGTGTACTAAATGAGGCATATCAATGAAAAATGCAATGAAAATTACATAGTATGTACGCAGTTAATAAAGTTTTTAAATAGAGAAACAAACCTAACTAAGGCTTTAAAGGACCCTTGTTCAGAAAATGCATTTTTTTCATAAAATCATATTATATGGATATTTATTTAGTATAAAGAATTATGAAAATCAAAGAGTTATTTTGAGTGTCCAATAGTGTATGCCATTGTGTTTAAAACACAATTTATATGAAAAAGTGTATTTTTCATATGTAAGGATGCTTTTTTTCAGGGCTTCTGTTTATAATTAGTTAGTAATATTACTAATATTAGTCGACTCGAACATCTGGTGTTCATTTGTTGATAGAACAAATAAACATATGGGGCACTCGCGGTAAGTTTGCCAGCCGTGGAGTGCCCTATAATGCACTGCGAGATTGCAGTGCATTGATGGCTGCTGATTGGCCAAAGCATGTACCAGACCTGCATGCTTTGGCCAATCACAGCGCAATGTGCTGTGAGAGCCATGATTGGCCAAAGGCAGGGTGCTGCTTCTTACACAGCGGCCATATATAGTGATTGAATAGAGATTAGGCATGTAGTTAGTATAGTGTGCAGTCAGTCAGTGTAGTATACATATATATAATACAGTTAAGAGTATATAGTGCAGCTAGTGTAGTGTATATATATAATACAGTTCAGAGTATATAGTGCAGTCTGTATAGTATATGTATAATATAGTTCTGAGTATATAGTACAGTCCGTATAGTATATATAATACAGTTCAGAGTATATAGTGCAGTCTGTATAGTGTATGTATAATATAGTTCTGAGTATATAGTACAGTCTGTATAGTATATATAATACAGTTTAGAGCAGGAGTCTCAAACTGGCGGCCCTCCAGCTGTTGCAAAACTACAAGTCCCATCATGCCTCAGCCCGTGGGAGTCATGCTTGTAACTGTCAGCCTTGCAATGCCTCATGGAACTTGTAGTTTAGCAACAGCTGGAGGGCCACCAGTTTGAGACCCCTGGTTTAGAGTATATAGTGCAAACAGTACAGTATATATAATACAATGGAGAATACATAGTGCAGTCAGTGTGTATATATATATAGAAAAAAAAGCTCACCTCGATGGGAGGCCTCCCGGCAACTGCTGTCTCTTGGCCTTGACAACTGTTATATAGGCAAGGGCAGGGCCACCCGGTGATGTAACCAAGGGACCCACCTCCTTCTGATGTCATGTGACATCATGTGACATCAGAGGGGGAGGGGTCACCTTGTTACCTCAGCAGGTGGCCCTGCCCTTGCCTATATAAGAGCTGTCAAAGCGAAAAGACAGCAGCCAGACATCCCATGGAGGCAGAGGTTTTTTTCATTTTTTTTTTCAGGTCTATCAGGTGGCGCAATTGAAGATGGATGGACATCACGGGACATTTTTTTTTTTTTTTTAATTAAGGAATTGTCAAAAACTGTCTGTTGTGGTTTTTACTTTTTGACACTTTTTTGGGTGAATGGGTAGGAATACAATGAACCCGATAACCATTCACATGGAGGGGGTTATCTGGGGGCTCCTTGTTAAAGGGGGCTTACAGATTCCGATTAACTCCCTGCCCGCAGACCCCAACAACCAATGGCCAGGGTTGTCAGGAAAAGGCTCTTGTCCCCATCAACATGGGGGCGTGTGCCCGCTGCGTACATCATGACCGTGTCCATGAGACCCGCTATGTCCCGGCGATCATGTCATGGAGCTGCAGAACGGGGAGATGCCTATGTAAACAAGGCATTTCCCTGTTCTGCCTAGTGACATGACAGAGATCACTGCTCCCTGTCATCAGGAGCAGTGATCGCTGTCATGTGAGTGGAAGCCCATTCCCCCCACAGTTATAATCACTCCCTAGGACACACTTAACCCCTTGATCTCCCTCTAGTGTTTAACCACCTTCTTTGCCAGTGTCATTTACATAGTATTTTTATAGCACTGATCCCTGTATAAATGACAATGGTCCCAAAATAGTGTCGAAAGTGTCCGCCATAATGTCGCAGTCACAATAAAAATCACAGATTGCCACCATTACTAATAAAAAAAAGAATAATAAAAATGCCATAAAACTATCCTCTATTTTGTAGATGCTATAACTTTTGCGCAAACCAATCAATATACGCGTATTGTGTTTTTTTGGGGGTTTTTTTTACCAAAAATATGTGGACGAATACATATCAGCCTAAACTGAGGATATATTTTGGGGGTATATTTATTATAGCAAAAAGTAAAAACATATTGCTTTTATTCAAAATTGTTGCTCTTTTTTTGTTTATAGTGCAAAAAATAAAAACCGCAGAGGTGATCAGATAGCACCAAAAGAAAGCTATATTTGTGGGAAGAAAAGGACATCAATTTTGTTTGGATGGACAGGACCACACAATTGTCAGTTAAAGCAACACAGTGCCAAATCGCAAAAAGTGCTCTGGTCAGGAAGGGGGTAAAACCTTCCGGTGCTGAAACGGTTAAAGGAATATTTCATTTTTTTTGTTTCACTTTAGGCATTAATAAAATCACTGTTCCTAAAAACTATCATTTTAAAACCTTTTTTTTTGCATTGATACATGTCCCCTGGGGCAGTACCTGGGTCACCATTCACTTTTTATGGCAATATCTTGCATATAAGCCTTTAAAATGAGCACTTTTGATTTTTCTTGTGTCCCACAGACTTTCATAGAGTTCACATGTTTGCTAGAAATGTATGCCTGTTCTGGAGCAAACCAAACCAGGGGGTGTTCAGCCCATCCCTATTTCTAATTTCATTGCATTGACCATTTAAAAAAAAAATCTTGTATCACTTGGCATTCTCGATTTGCAGCTGTTTTTTCGTGTTATTAAGTCAAATTATAGCTTTTAAGTAGCTGTGTCCATTTGCTGTTGTGTTATTTTTATGTGCTTTGCTAGAACACATTCAACCCTATACTTACAATGATTTCTATTCTAAATCTAGGATGGTTAATGATCTGGTAACAGCAGTTTACTGAGATGGAAGTTAATACTTTATATTGTTAACTGTGTGCATCATTCTGCCCACACAGAAACTATAAGTCATGCTGTGGGTCACAAAGTTACAATATGTTAGGAGCCGGGTTCTGTAAAGGTTTCCTGTTTAATAATTATCTTTTATATATTTACTGTTAAAATCATTTTATTCTGTTATTGCTTTATTCATAAATGCAAATACATAACTAATTTTCACAGGGCACTGCTGAACATTCTTAATATGTACCCCTACATGAAAAACAAAATTCCTTGATAGTCCCCAATGTAGTGGACAGAAAGTTAATAGCTAAATTGGTGCCATTAAACTGTAGTATTTTCTTTTTTTTTTTTTTTTTCAAATAATTTTTATTGTTTTAAACAAAATGTGAACAAAAACAAACAGATAATAAATGACATGTATTTTCAGCATGTTACATAGCTCCAAGTTACATTACATTTCCACAAGCATAGTACAAGTAGACAACCATAACCCCAAGGAAGATTACACTTGAGCTATTCTGAATAGATTGTGGGGGGCCGGTTACTGGTCGCAAATCTTATCCGTAGAGAGGTTGATTGTGCTGTGTCGGACGTTCATGGCAAAAGTTGAGGATAGATCAGCCTCAGATAGCCTAGTTTCCAGAGTCGGGGGGTTAGCTTGTGGAAAAGCTGAACGTACAAGTCATAGTAGAGAAGTTGTGTAAGAGTGATACTGTAGTTGTCAGTAGAGGTTAGGGGGTGGAAGGAGGGGAGGGTTAAGGGAGCAAAGAAGAGGGGGGGAGGGGGAGGGAGGGTAAGGTAGGAAAGGGCAGGAAGGATGCGGGTGTAGGACAAGGGTGGGAAGAAGAGTGGGAAGAGAGAAATAGAGGGGGGGGGGGAAGGATAAGGAGAGGAGATGGGAAGGGGCTAGAAGGAAAATAGGGCGGAGGGAGGGGGGGTCTCTGGCTTGCCCCCGCTGCTAGGTGAGGAAGCAATAAAACCTAATCAAGGAGTTGGATGGAAGATTTCTATTAGGATGACATAAGGGATAAATATTCTTGTGTAGTCTGGAAATGTAACCAGCAGGCCCATTTCATACTGAACTTTTTGGATTCTGGAAAACCAGTCTTTGATGGTAGGAACTCGGGAGGATTGCCAGTGGATAGGTATGCATTGTTTCGCCGCGTTTATTAGATGCATTCCAAGAGATTTATGATAAGTGGAATGTGGTAAACTGGAATGGTGTAAGAGGAACAGAGCAGGATGAAATTCCAATGTGTAAGAGGAAATTTGTTCTGTCAGACGATGTACTTCCGTCCAAAAGGTTTGGATCAATGGGCAGGACCACCAGATGTGTAAAAGGGTTCCCTTGTCCTGGGAACATCTCCAACAGGACTCGGGGACAGTGGGTTTGTATTTATGTATAACCTCTGGAGTGTGGTACCACCTAGATTGAATCTTGAAACCATTTTCTTGGGTGTTTACGTTAGAGGACCCCTTGTGGATGTTAGCAAATATTCGCTCCCACTGATCTTCTGAGAGTGAAATGGACAAGTCCCTTTCCCATTTTGCACAAGCAGGAGTATCATTTGCTCTATGCTTCGCGAAGAGCAGGGTATGTATATATGAAATAAGGCATGATTGGGGAGAGGTTTGGACGCATAACTTTTTAAAAGGGGAAAGTTGTCGGGAGCAACAGTGGTCTTTATCTATGCTCTGCAAGTATGAGGCCGCCATGAGATATTGCCATGGGGGGATGGGAACGTCTCCATTCCCAGTCGCAAGCTGAGCTCTGGTTTGAAGTTTGCCCTTGTGAAAGAAATGGTGTGCTCTGATTTGGGTCGTGGGCCAGCAGTCTACTAGAAAGTCAGTTTTCCTTCCCGGTGGAAAATCAGGGTTAGATTTCAGGGGGGTCAAGGGGCCTGGAGAAGAGGAGATATTCAATTTTCTGCATGTTTGGTGAAAACATCTCAAGGGCCTATAAGAGGGTGTTGTGTCAGGCCAGATGGAACACAGCTTGGGGAAAGCCACGGTATAGAGGGAAGAGGCAAACCTGAGAAAGAAGCTTCTAGAGAAACCCAGTCCTTATTGGCTACGTGCACATTCCAATCCACTATCCTGGTCAAATGAGTTGCAAGATAGTATCTGTGGAGGTTTGGAAGGCCTATACCCCCTAAATTCTTTGGGCACGAAAGTTGTTCATAACTAAGCCTGTGCTTGCGCTTGCTCCAAAGAAATTGAGAGCAGAGTTGTCTGTATTTGTTGAAAAAGGATGTAGGAATGTGGATGGGAATCGCCTGTAACAGATAAAGCATACGTGGAAGGGCGTTCATTTTCAAGTAAACGTCGGTTTGTCCCAAGCTTTGAGGTCTTTAGTTAGTTGATTCAGGAGAGGAATAAAATTTTTTGCAAATAGATCAGGACAGAGGGGAATTGAATGCCCAAGTATGTAATCGAGCCGTCTTTCCAAATAAAGGGGAAATTCTCCTTACATTGGTCTACCACTGTTCGGGGCAAAGAGATGTTGAGGGCAAAGGATTTTGCCAGATTGATTTTAAGATTCGACAAAAATTGAAAATGTTTAAATTCTGAAAGCACAACTGGTAAAGTGATCAGCGGGTTGGAAAGAAAAAGCAGAATGTCATCCGCGAAAGCAGCGTATTTGTATTCTTTTAGTGAGGACTTGATACCCTGAATGTTAGGGTTGGCTGAAATTTTGCGAAGAAAGGGTTCAAGGGTCAGAACAAAGAGAATGGGCGACAGGGGACAGCCCTGCCTCATCCCGTTACGGATGGGAAAGGCGTCCGACAGAGTGTGATTGGCTCTAACTTTAGCGACTGGGTTATCATACAGTGCCATAATTAAATCGATTAAATGAGGCCCCAGTCCAATCGCTTGAAGCACTGCCTGCATGTATTTCCAAGACACTCTGTTGAACGCCTTTTCCGCATCCAAGGAAAGGAAGAAGCCTTTCTGGTTGGAGCTTGTAATGAGATGGTGAAGGTTGATGGCTTTAGTTGTGTTATCCCTGGTCTCCCTGCCAGGGATAAAACCAGATTGATCTTGGGAGACTAGGGAGGGGAGGAAAGGGAGCAACCTGTTAGCTATAATTTTAGAGAAAAGCTTGATATCTGAATTTAGAAGGGAGATAGGCCTATAATTACTGGGCTGGGATGGGTCTTTGCCTTCTTTTGGTATTACAACTATGTGAGCTTCTAGCATTCCTTGTGAGAGGGGGGAAGATGGAGAAAGGGAATTGAAAGCTTTGAGGAAGGGCTTCCTCAATGAGTCGGAAAATGTTTTATAGTAGACTGCTGGCAGACCATCTGGGCCTGGGCTTTTCCCGGGTTTCAAGCTCTTAAGTGCGAGGTTCCACTCTGCTGGGGATATTGGAGAGTCCAAACTCTCCGAAGCTTCAGATGAAATCTTGTCAGGGGCAAATTGGGAAAGGAAGGAGGAAATCGCGTTGTCCTGAAGTGATAGATTTTCTGATGTGGGAGCCGAGTTTTGAAGGTTATATAGAGAGGAATAATATTTTTCAAACTCCTTAGCAATGTCTCTGTTGTGGGTAATTAGATCGCCTGAGGGGGAACGTAAATGGTGTATTACATTGTTGTCACGCTGTTTACGCAATGCTTGGGCAAGGAAACGACCGCACTTATTGCCGTGTTCATAAAAGAGCTTTTGAGACAAAATACAATTTTTCTTAACGTTAAGGTTCAGAGTTTCGTTTATCAGAGCTCTCGTGTTGGTTAATTCTTCTAGGGTATGTTGGGCTAAAGTTCTTTTATGACTGGATTCAAGGTTCCTCAGCTTAGCGAACAGGGCAGTAAGTCCGGCCTTACGGGCTTTCCTAAGAGATGCTGAGATCGCAATTATTTTACCTCTAATGACACATTTATGGGCCTCCCATTGAGTCATTTTGGAGGTATCTGGAGAGTAGTTTTCTGAGAAATAGTCCGTAAGACATTTCCTCAGATCGTCCTCAACGGATTTGTCCGTTAAGAGAGCGGGGTCTAATTTCCAAATGAACGTCCGGTCGTTTGTCTCTGGTAACGTGAGTGTCAAAGAGATAGGATGATGGTCAGAGATCGTCATTGGTTCGATTGTCGCGGTCGTGAGTAATGACAAGTCCTGTTGCGATAGAAAAAGGTAATCTATACGAGAATATTTATTGTGGGGGGCAGAAAAATAGGTAAAGTCTTTGTCCTTGGGATGCATGATGCGCCAAGTATCGTGTACACTTAGTTCATGGAGGCAGTGCCTGATTTGTTTCAGCGCTCTGTACGTAAGATGTGATGTTCCCGAAGAGGTGTCCATCAGGGGGTTCAGGGGCAGATTAAAGTCACCCCCTAGTAGCAGGATTCCCTCTTGGAAGGAGAGCAAACGGCGGACTATAGCTCCTAGGAAGGGGACTTGTAGCGAGTTGGGGCAATATATGTTTGCTAGGGTGATAGGTCTGTTTTTGTATGTTCCTTTCAGAAAGACAAACCTCCCTTGTTCATCCAACAGGGAATCAGTAATTGAGATTGACGAATTCTTGGAGAGCAGAATAGATACCCCTTTAGATTTAGTTAAGGGAGAGGTGGCGTGGAAGCCCAGAGGGAAGTACGGGTTGGACAATTTTGGGACATGCTTCGCGCAAAAATGGGTCTCTTGGAGAAAGATTACCTCAGTTTTAGTTTGTTTTGCATAAGAAAGTACTCGGGAGCGTTTCTCTGGGACATTAAGACCCTGAGCATTCAGGGATAAAATTTTGAGCGTAAGGGGGGCCGAGCCGGGTTGGGAGCGTGTCATAGTGACTGGCTAGTGGGCCTTACAGTAGATTAAAAAGAGAAAGCGGGATGAAGCCAGACACCCGAGTAGGGAAGGGGGAAAGTAAATAGGGCGGGTACAGAAAGGGGGATAGGATGGGGGGGAAGGGGGAAGGTACTCCGCAGGGAGTAGCAGAAACTACACCGGTTGACGGGTATGACCTGCACACCTACGTCAGGTACTAGAGGCAACCGGCCAAGATCAGGAGAGCTACCAGAGCCTCCCGCTCGGGAGACAAAAGTCTGGGTACGGACCGAGAGGGGAGCTGTAGGTCCTGCCGAGGCTTCTATAGTAGGGGGAACCAGAGGAAAGGTAATCGGGACAAGGCCCGGGAAGGCGCAATGAGCCCTCCCGGGCTGGTCCACCTATGTAGTTTAAAGTACCCATGGTGAGGCGATCATGTCATACAGTAGATTTGTTATCGTTTCCCCAGAGTGGACATATGAAAAAGATGTACAGTCATGGCCCAGATATCAGAATTAGATAAACAGTATTAGAGATACAGCAGCATTGATCAACTTAAGGGGCGGGAATATACCCAGAAGGTTTCTGGGAAATATATGGTGAGGAGGGGTGTAAAGCGGTGAAGCAGTGGTATGATGAAATAATATAGGAAATGTGGGGAGCCAAGTAAATAAACATATAAACATTAAACATTCGTTGAGAACTTTTATAATCAACATGTGATACCTGAAATCGTTTTGGAAAGCTGCGTCCCATCCGACCAACCTGGTTAAGAAGCAATGTAATGAACATTATACATATAGCCAAAATAATAACAACGGCTGCGAAAACTCAAGGTACAGTAATAAGGTGTGTTAAGGGGAAAGACTCGCTCTTTGAAGAGATGGGGTGAAAACAAATAAGTATCAACATGAATACAGCAACTCCTCTGTACATCACCCCACACAGAGAAGTATCGCTAGATCAGGGGAGGCCACACTCGGATCCGAGTCCTATTGGGTTGTAGTAAGTTCGCGGACATACATGTCCTCTTTGGGATGTATGGTGACTCGGCGATTGCCGAGATCGTCAGGGGTATTGCTAGATCCGGCAGCCAGAGTAGGCGCCCACAAAGTAGGGAAAGCTAGAAAAGGCTCCTACCCGAGTGCTGCATCCCCCCAGCCAGCCACACCCGCAAACATACAAAATTGCGTTACAACTGCCCCACTTCTCGAAGACAAATAACTAATTATAACACCCGATCCCCATAAGAAACCAGTGGGAGTCTGAGCCTAGTGCTCAGGAACACCTAGTGTGCCGGCGATTGACAGAGGGGTAGTAGGTAGCGGGAAGTAAGAAAAAAGAAAAAGGAGCGGACGGAGGAGAAGGGGGGGGAGGGGGGTAAGAAAGTGGATAGGGGAGCAGAGAGAAAAGGGTAGGGGGTAGTAAAGTGGAGTGGGGTGATTGAAAAGTAATGCATATCAGTATATTCAACAAAAAGAACAATGTGCCAGTTCCCTCCTATATCTAGGGAATACCACTACAAGGCAGTCCAGGATATCAAGGTGAGGTCTTGTGCAATGCTTCAGTATGAAATCCAAATTTGCCGCTCTGGAGTGTTCCTGATGTCGCTGATTAGGGAGCCCAGAGGGGAAGTAATATCATGACAAAAAGTGAGATCTGTCCACTTATACGGCATCATGTTGACAACGCTCAAAAGGTGTTAGGCCTAGGGGTAATGAGGGGGAGAGGAGCACAGGTAAAACATAGATAAAGTTGTGCATGAGACTTGCATTATGGGGACCGGGAGAAAGAAAGAAGTGGGGGGCAACAAAGGATCCAGTGGCGAGCTAAGAAAAAAGTAGATGGGGCGCGATATTACAGTTCTTGAGGAGCATTGGGTAAGTCTCTATACGTAGAGCAGAGCTAAAAACAAAAAAACAAGGGGAGATAGACGAAAGGCAGATAAGCAAGGAGCATTGCACAGTACCTTAAAGTCGGATGGGAGCAGTGAGCAAAAAGAAGGTGATTAAATTAATGGATCCTGGCCCTGCGGTGTGCTGGAGAGGCCGAGGGACTTCCATTTCTTGGCGCTCCGGTATCATGTGATGGTGAACGGGGGGGGAGGGGGTGATGGCGTCGGCGGCCCAAGCTGAAGTTTCCCGCTTCTGCTATGCCATCCATGGAGAAAGCTCGGGAAAGCGTGGAGAGACGGAAATCACTATACCAGTCTGGCAAATCCACAGGCGGTATGTCCAGGGTGAAGAAAAAGTGATCCAGGTCCTCTGGCACTCTGAGGATCGCTGTTTTGCCATGATGAGAAGCTGTCAGGCCAAATGGAAACTTCCATCTGTAGACTATGGACCTGGCCCTCAAAGCTTCCAGAAGGGGGCGAAGTTCCCTTCTCCTCTGTAGAGTGATACCCGACAGGTCCTGGTAAATTTTTACGGTGGCTCCCTGCACCGCGACTCGATCGTGTGTCCTGGCTGCATGGAGGATTTGCTCCTTAAGTTGAAAGTCCATGAGGCAGCAGACCACATCCCGGGGGGGGGGGTCTGTCTCCCTCCCTCTTGGTCGCAGAGCTCTGTGAATACGTTCAAAGTTGATTTGGGTATCAGGAGGGCGGTCTAAGATCTCATTAAACAGCAGGGCAACAGTCTGGGATAACTGGGAGGGTTCAATGGTCTCAGGTATGCCTCTCACTCTGAGATTACGGCGTCTTCCGCGGTTATCTAAGTCTTCCAAATGTCTGTTAATGTCCCTGAGATGAACGGCGTGGGACTCTGTTATCTGTTGCACATGGCATAAAGCGGTGTCTTGTCTTGTTTGAGTCGCCTCTACTTCCTCCACCCTTAATGTCATGGCGTGTATGTCCGACCGCATGTCTGAAATCGCCGCCATAAGCGTGTTCTTGATGTCTGCGGCCACGCTACGGAGGTCGTCTATGCTCACCGCCGTTGCTTGGCCGGGAGGCCGGTCAATTCTGGGGCTAGCGGCAAGCAGTGCTTCTGGCCTGTTAGGGCTGGCACTCGGGGATCTACCGCCGCGCGCCTCTGCCTGGGAGGCCTGCATCCTACCTGAGGGCCTCACACGAAATATGTCCGGAATTGGACGGGCGGAGAGGTCGTCGGATCCCCTGGGCGATCTGGACCGTGTAGCGGAGGTCGCTCTGGGTGTCCTCACCATGTCAGGGTTAGAGAAAGGGGCTGTAAAGCTTAAGTTGCTGGCCTCGAGGACGGAGCTCCAGATCTAAGCGTCCATCTCGGATCGGATCCAGGCCACGCCCCCAAACTGTAGTATTTTCTAGCAACTGGCTGCTTCTGTATCACTCAGTCACTGACCGAAATTCTCCCTTCTTTGTCATTCAGATTCATAATTGAAATTGCTTAGAAGCATGCTTTTGTGAACATTTCAAACAGAAGAATCCTTAACCACTTGCTTACTGGGCACTTAAACACCATTCCTGCCCAGACCAATTTTCAGCTTTCGGTGCTCTCACACTTTGAATGACAATTACTCAGTCATGCAACACTGTACCCAAATGAATTTTTTGTCCTTTTTTTCCCACAAATAGAGCTTTCTTTTGGTGGTATTTGATCACCTCTGGGGTTTTTATTTTTTGCGCTATAAATGAAAAAAGACCGAAAATTTTGAAAAAAAACGCATATTTCTTTGTTTCTGTGACAGAATTATGCAAATTATTAATTTTTCTTCATAAATTTTGGCCACAATTTATACTGCTACATATCTTTGGTAAAAATAACCCAAATTAGTGGATATTATTTGGTCTTTGTGAAAGTTAGAGAGTCTACAAGCTGTGGTGCGAATCGCACAAAATTGATCACTTCTGATGTACTGGTGGCCTATCTCATTTCTTGTGACCCGAACGAGTCAGTAAAGTACAATACCCCCCAAATGACCCCTTTTTGGAAAGAAGGCATTCCAAGGTATTTAGTAAGAGGCATAGTGAGCTTTTTGATGTTGTCATTTTTTTCCCACAATTCTTTGCAAAATTAAGATTTTTCATTTTTTTTTTCTCCACAAAATTGTCATTGTAATAGGTTATTTCTCTCACGTGGCATGTGTATTTTTTTTTTTTTTAACGCTACTCAGATTGAATCACAGACTCAAAACTTAGACTCTCACCGGACCATCAACTGAGCCGTGTTCCTTACATCATACTAGCGTATACTTACAAAAAATAAAAACAAATAAAATTTCATATTTACATAACAATTATTTTACCCTTCCCCTTCCCACCACCTCCTAAAATTCCACAGCACATTCGCTTCTTCTACCCCCATACTTCTCCTTTCTACCTCCAACATATAGAACATCTTAGCCACCATCCAATCAACACAGTCTTTCTGCTCCAGCACCATTCTCTTCTTCACCAGCGCACACCGTGTCTCCCATATCACCTCCCTGAAAACTGCAGAAAAAATGAACAATTTACGTTGGACCTTTTTCTCACCCTCCACCACCCCCAGCACCCCGGACTCATATGTGATTTTATCAATACCAACCACTCTCTTCAAAAAACCTTCCACCAGCCTCCACACCTCTTTAACAAAACCACACTCCCAGAAAATATGCCTTATACTTTCTTGCCCTCCGCAGCCTTCCCTTGCACAGATCTCCGTCCTCACCAAATCCCTTGCCTTTAGAAAAACAGCTGTTGGCAAACAGTTATTCAGAGACATCCACACTACCTCCCTCTGTCTATTGGTTATACCCCTAATTGCCATATTTCTCCAACATTGCTCCGTCTTTCTAGGGCCCAAACCAAAAATATATGTTATTAACTCATTCCTCCTCAACCAACCCCAAAGAATTCCTTTTTCCATTGCTCCTTGTCCTAATTCATTCAATCGGTTTTCCTCAAAAAATTTCTTCATCCTTAAATAATGCACTGACGGAACCAACGACATAGGCCTCTTCAGATCCTTTACGCACCACCCCCATTTCAGCAACGGCCATCCGATCAGGTACCTCATCAATGCAGCTGCCTTCCCCCCTACTGAAAAGGTTTTAAAATGAGTTAGCCACCATTGAACTTCCAGGAAACGTTCCACGTTTGGAAAGTCAAACCCTCCATTAGCTACCGATTTCATCACTACTTCTCTCTTTACCTTCTCCATTTTGGATCCCCAAAAAAACATAAAAAGAAGTCTATTTATTTTCTGCATCCACTGCTTATTTGGGGGAAAAATAACTGCAGAATAAACCAGAAGTGGCAAAATTACAGATTTCACAATCAAAGTTTTCCCTGACAGCGTTAACCGTCTCAGTTTCCAAAACTCCAACTTCCTCTTGACCTTCTCCACCACTCTCTCGGTATTCTTCTGGATTCCAGACTTCCGTTCGAAAACCACACCAAGGACTTCCACTTCCTCCAACTCCCTCAACCGACTCCTAGACACGTCACACATTCCACTTAATATGCAGACACTACTTTTCCCCCAGTTGATACGTAGCCCCGACATTCCCCTGAAGATATCCAATTGAAGTTCTGCTCTTGCAAGGTCCCTCATTGAACTACACAAGAAGGATACATCGTCCATGTAACACATCACCTTAACCCTCTCGTTCTCACATCCAGGTAAAAACAAACTTCTAAATCCTTTATCTTGGATCACATGCCTCAATAAAGGCTCCATTACGCAAATAAAGGCAGTCGGTGAAAGGGGACACCCCTGCCTAACCCCCGACTTGACTTGAACGGCTTTAGATAATTTCCCATTAATCAAAATCCGGCTGTTCATTCCTTCATATAAACACTTAATCAGCTCCACAAATTCTTCAGGAAAACCCATCTGTCGCAGTACCACAAACAGATACTGATGTGATACGCGGTCATACGCTTTCTCCAGGTCAATTCCCGCTACTGCCAAGGACATATTATTACTCTGAGCATACGAGGTCAAGTCCCTTAGCAAGATAAGATTATCCGCAATCCTTCTGCCAGGCACTGCACATACTTGACCTTCTCCGATTACTTGATTCATCATTCCCTGCATCCTCTTAGCCAGCAACTTCGCCATAATCTTGTAGTCACAGTTTAATAAGGTAATTGGCCTCCAATTCTTGATGTCCCGAAAGTCTCCTTTCTTATATAACAGCGTGATGACCCCCTCTCTCATTGATTCCGAAATTCTCTTACTTTCCACACATTCTTTAATTACTTCGCACACCTGATCCTTTATCACCGACCAGCACTTGGAATAGAATTCAATGGGCAACCCATCTCCGCCTGGTGTCTTATTACTTTTCATCCCTTTCAATACCCCTTCCACCTCCAATTCAGTCACTGAACCAAGTAAGCTTTCGGCATCTTCAATACACAAATCCCCCTTCACCACCTCACAATAGTCTTCCATTTCTTCCTTCGACACATCCTCACTTCCTCCATATAGTTCTTCATAAAAGGATCTCACCGCTTCCTCCATCCTTTCACCAGACACCTCTTCCTCACCGTCCATTACAGTTTGAAAGGTCTTCCTCGCCCCATAGGATTTTTTAAAAAAGAACCTAGAACATTTTTCATCTTCCTCCATTAATTCAACCTTGGACCTGAAAACAATCCCCTTCCCACGCTCCTTTAAACTCATATTCCTAGCATCCCGTACTGCTTTGATTTCCTCCCCCACCTCCACACCCATCCTTTTGCACCTATAGAGAAAATGTAGCCTATCAAGCAACCTTGCATCCTCCTCCCGCCTCCTCCCAGCCTTCTCCTTCCCCAACCTCCTAAAAAAGATACCGATCCTCCCCTTTGCCCAATCCCACCACAACAGTAAATCCCCGAAATCACGCTTCCTCATCACCAAACTCTCAAAAAAGGGTGCAAACACCTCCACCAACCCTTCTTCATCCAACAAAGACACGTTAAGTTTCCACACCCCTTTCCCAAACTCTACACCAGTCTTTAAATCAAAAGTTCCAAGTAGCAATACATGATCAGAAAAGGTAACTGGACTCACTTTATAATCCAATACCTCCAAAAAAGGTGAGGAAAAAATAAAGTCAATCCTGGATCGTACTGTACCCTTATCTGAGAAATATGTAAAGGACACATTTTCTTTCTCAATTTCCTTAGCCACATCTACAAGATGAAAATCCTCCATTAACTCGTTCAGCGCCCTAGAAGATATATCCATTCCTCCGCCTTCCCCTGTACCTTGTCTCTCCTCTCCCCTCCTAACACAATTAAAGTCCCCCACTAAAATTGTGGGAATCCTTCCAGGCAAATGCAACCTTAAGGTATCTAAGAATACGCATCTCTCATTCTTCTCCACAGGAGCATAACAGTTTATCACCCGCACTTTCTTTCCATGCATCTCAAAAACTGCCATTTGCATCCTCCCCGGCACCAAAACTTCATGGGACACACACTTTATCATAGAGTTCTTGACCAAAATTCCCACCCCTTCACTTCGTAAATCACATCTCAAAGCCCATAAAGACATCCCACCCTTCCAATCCTCTTTTATCATCCTTACCACGCCACATTCCTGCACACATATCAGATCAGCTTTAATACCATTTAATTCATCAAATACCACTGCCCTCCTCCACCCAGAACAGATACTCCTCACATTGACTGAACCTACAATAAGAGCCATTGTAAGGAAAAAGTAACACCAAATACCAGCCATAAAATCTTTCTGCAATCTCTAGTGGTTTAGGCTGGAAGTGATCATCTAGCAGTGTCAGGAGATCTGCCAATGTCTTAGTTGCTGGTTTTACAGGGGAAAGGAGATCTCTAAGAGTGGCATATGTCTTAGCACCAACCACTGTCAGAAATACTGCTACTTGCCTGTTGTCTGGGATGGCATTTGCACTGAAATACCGTTCCAGTCTCTCAACCTAGAAACTCCAGGATGTCTGTTCTCCATCAGTTTCACTTAATGTCCCTCCCCATTAACACTGGGTCACCTATAACAAGCTACAATGATTACTTTTGTAGTACTCACACCCACGTCCAGTTCCACCCATAATGTCTCATCACACTCTCTATCAACTAGGTCCTCATTCACACTCACTTTGAGATCACTTCTCACATAGAGACAGACATCACCATCTTTTCTTTTTACCATGTCTCTCCGTAAGACAGCATAACCAGGAATATTAATAGCACAGTCATGTAAAGAATGAGGCCAAGGTTCAGCAATACCAATTAAATCATAGTTCTTTTCATGCACCAAACCTTCAACTCGCCTATTTTGCTTGACAGACTTCTGGCATTGGTGAACAAACACTTTAAAGTGGATGTAAACCCCATTCTTTAAATTTGACCTGGGCACATATTTCTGCAGTGTTTACTTATCTCTCTCCAAAACTCCTTAGTCTTGTGTCTTTCTGCTGCTTGGGTCATCTGTTATCAGCATGATAACTTCTGACAAGCTCTCTGACACGAGAGATAAAAGCAGCCTGAAATTTGTGTTGGAGAGGTAAATTAGAAGAGAGCTTGTCTATTCACAGCACAACTCTGCACGTTTCTTCCTTCCTCTGCCTATGTGGGGGGGGGGTGGCTGGGAGGGGGGGCTTTCCTCCAATTAGCTGTCACACAGTGTAGAATCCACACCCAGTGGTGGAACAGAAAGAGGAAATTCGAACACAATGTGCACTTTCTAAACAGTCTAGAAAGTTGAAAACAGCACATATACAATTAAAACGTATTTAGGGAGATTTGCTTCATCTCTGTGTATCATCTGAGGCTGTTCACTTCACTGGATACATGTGAAGGTTTATAGCCACTTTAATCCATTGTCACATTTTTCACACGTAATTTGCATTTTTTTATTTCTATTTTAGTACAAACAGTACCTTTTCAAAAGGTTGTTTGTACAGTAACATGGGAAACTTCTTATCACCTGCCATAGCCCTCCCCATTTTTCCCCATTCCATCCACCAATAGGGACTGACCCCTGTCTCACCTATCTACCCCATTATAATCGAATTCTCCCTCCCCCTCAATTCTAGTGTAAATACTCCTCTAGCCTTTCCATAAACGTCTCCCCCGGCACAGCAGACCCCCTTCCATATTACTATATCTCAATCATATTACCATATTCTCTAAATAACTCTTAATATATGTTCTGACCCTCTTTGATACTTATCCATCTGGGGAATATAGGTGCCGTTGGGATTAGATGGGTCATAGAATATAGTTATGCTAAACAATATACACCTTTTCCAGATATGACACTTACTTGGTTGTGTACTTTTTTGCAGTTATACTTAATTGAATAGAAGGATATATTGTGATCCATCATGTTTATCCATGTTACTGAATACCTGAATTAATTAATTGTTCTCTCCATTGTTTTTATAATCCATGTTCTCATACACATTAGGTATGATACATTTGTGTCAACAGATCATAAAAGAAGATGCACATCTAAGTTTAGAGTAGTGGCATTGATATTATATTTTGTAATTGCAGAGCGTCTGTTGCTTTGTATCTTCCTGAAGAAGCAGGCCTTGACCCGTGAAATTCATTGGAGAGAATAACAAGCTTTATATATATTGGATATCTAGGCTATCTAGGCTGTACATGAATACACCAATGTTGTTACATGTGGGATTTAACACTACTGTTGTGTATTAGATGATGAACAAATTGATTTTTTCCCATAAATGTCACTTGTAAATGTCATGCTTTTAACCATATTTTTATACTTAAAAAAGTCAACATTTTTTTTTTATGCTATTGTGGTACTATTGCATTTTTAGTTAGGGTTGCTTTGTGTCAAGATTACAATGAAGGATGTTGCACCAGGCAATATATGCCCCAATTGTATAAGGGCTCCATAATTGAATTCAATTCTCCCAAATTCTCTTTTTCTCTAAAACCTTTTCCAAAGGTTGTTTGTAACATGGGAACCTTCTTATCACCTGCCATAGCTTTGCCCATTCCACCCACAATAGGGACTGACCCCTGCCTGACCTGTCTGCCTCATTATAATTGAATTCTCCCTCCCTCCTCAATCATAGTTTAAATACTCCTCCACCCTTGCCATAGACTTCTCCCCCAGCACAGCAGACCCCCTTATTTTTAGGTGCAAACCATCTTTAGCATATAGGTTATACCCCAATGAAAAGTCAGCCCAGTGCTCTAAAAACCCAAATCCTTCCCTCTTACACCAGATCTCTAGCCATGTATTAAGTTTGTTAATCTCCCCCTGTATTTCCTGTTTTGCGCATGGCACAGGCAACATTTCAGAGAATATCACCTTGAAGGTCCTTCCCTTCAACTTGCAACCTAGATCTTTAAATTGATTCTTAAGAAGACTCCAACTTCCATGTATGATTCCAACATGGACCAAGACAGCTGGGTCATGCCCAGCCCCTCTCAGTAATATATCAAACCCGGTCCACCACATACCAAACCCTGGTACTAGGGAGACAGCAAACCATTCAGTTGAGGTAATTCTGATAACAAATTACTCTATCAATCCCCTAGTTAGCACCAACTGTGTAGGCTTTCCTGCACTGCCCTCACCACCCCTACTAGATGGTCTGCTCTCCCGCCTGTTAGGGGTAGCAGTGACATCTACTGTCACCTCTGAGCTTGCCACCCCCACATGTCAATTGGGATGAAGTGGCTGCACAGACAAGGCAGCTACTCCCTATATGACATCAATCACACAGATTTCATATTGCGAGCAGCAGCTGTGTTCATGCATCCGCTGCATCCCAATTGACACCTATGGGACTACCTGCACAGGGATGGATAAAACACCTGTGCATCCCCATGCAGTTAAACATGACCCTTGCACAGGGTATGCATTGATACGCCCCATGTGAACAGGGCCTACCCTGTCCACAAAGTTCCAGATATAAATTAAAATGTGATAGGGTTCCCAGATGTTCCCCACTCTATCTATAATCTATATCTATCTATAATTAAAGCAAAAATGTTTTTTTCATACAGTAAAGTTAGGTTATAACCCCTGTCAGGTTTTGCAATATGTGTCCCATTGGGGAGAGTTCCCTGTCCCATAGCCAAAACAGGAAGTGAGAGAAAATTCCTCCAAAGTGAGTTCACAAAAACAAATTTACTCAATGGAAGATTTTCCTTCTATTCTTGTTTTGGGAACAAGAATAGTTATACAATTATATTCATCACCAGAACAAGCAGAGAGGGCGAATCTCCCTAATGTGAACACAGACAGCAATAAAAAGCCTAACGGCTGTTCTAGTCCCTCTGCTCTATATCCAAAACTGAAAAAAGGTTTGACTTTAGTCATACTTTAGTTAAAAAGTTTGAGCTGTAGTTGGACTTTGAATAATTAAATAAAAAACATTGCACTTGGCTATATTTTTTAAGATCTAAATGTAGATACTCTGATGCTTGATATAAAAGTGAAATGGTTACAATACATGTTCTCTTTATAACTTGTTATCACTTGTAACCTGTGGCATAGAAATAAAGAGTCTCTTTAGATGTAAGAAACAAGATACATTTCTTATTGTTTGATCAAAGAAGTACAAGTGAATCAACGAGATTGCACCTGCTCCCTGCTCTCTGTTTTTCTTCTCGCTTTTTAAAAAGCTTTTTGCCACTTTTGTCCCCACTATAGTATATCAAACGGCAGGGTTAAGTTGTTTATGAAAGCAACTTGGTAATACTTTCAGCATTCATATTTTTTTATGAAGCACATCACACACCACAATGTTATTTATATACCTTCAGCATAGTTAAATGACATAAAAAAACAATAAACAGAAATGAAAACATGCATGTGTCCATTATTTAACAAAAATGAGCTAGCAATGAGCTCAATAACTTTATGCAATATAGTTTAAAGATCAGCTCAAGCCATTTTTTTTTGTATGATCACGTTGAAAAGGTTTCCTTAAATTTCCTTAAACCTTAAATAATTTTTTTTTTTTTTAGATTTCTATGTCCTCATTGAGTAGACTTTCTTTTATTTCCAATTTACTGGCTGGAAATTAAAACATAAAGTGAGTAGTGATGGACGAACTTCCGACGGGACGTTTCGCGAACGCGAAATGCGAACGGACCCAAACGTTCGCGAAACCGAACGTTCGCCGCGGGCCCCATTGACTTCAATGGGAGGCGAACTTTGCAAACCTTCATGTCGAATTTGCGGCCACGTGGTAATTATTAGGGGGTAAAACGTAGTCCCACCATCTGGACAATGACATAATACATGTATGAGGTGAATTTGGGATCGATAACTACAAGCATTTTTATTTTATTTGGGAAATTGTTCTAACAATTCAGGACTATGGAGCTAATGAAGGCAATGGAGGAGAGGGAAGGTCAGGGACCAGGGTAGGCAAAGAAGAGGGTGCAGGAGATGATCACCAGCAGCGTGACATACCGGAATGACACATGCACCGTGATAGAGGCATCTGACAGCAGCACCGTAATACAGAGCACTGACAGCAGCACCGTGACATACAGCGCTGACAGCAGCACCGTGACATACAGCGCTGACAGCAGCACCGTGACATACAGCGCTGACAGCAGCACCGTGACATACAGCGCTGACAGCAGCACCGTGACATACAGCGCTGACAGCAGCACCGTGACATACAGCGCTGACAGCAGCACCGTGACATACAGCGCTGACAGCAGCACCGTGACATACAGCGCTGACAGCAGCACCGTGACATACAGCGCTGACAGCAGCACCGTGACATACAGCACTGACAGCAGCACCGTAAGCAGCCCCAGGAGGAAGTCAGCACAGCACAGGGATGGTGTGATCCCCTCATAATAAGAACCCCCAGGAGGAAGTCAGCACAGCACAGGGATAGTGTGATCCCTTCATAATAAGAACCCCCAGGAGGAAGTCAGCACAGCACAGGGATATCATAAGCAGCCCCAGTAGAAATATGACACCGCTCAACCTCTTCAAAGAGGAGGGTAGGGGCATATAGTACGGTGTGCTTTTTTGGGTCAAGGAAGTGAGCCAAATGAATTAAGAAGGTCTGTGTGCTTGATTAAAAAAATAGTTTATAGACATATACATGGTCTACTGGTCACATGTGTTGAATTCCTCCGAGATCCATGCCTCATTCATTTTTAGAAATGTGAGGTAGTTAACACTGTGGTGAGCTAGGCGAGTACGCTTATCGGTCACAATCCCCCCTGCTGCGCTGAACGTCCTTTCGGACAGGACACTGGATGAGGGGCAAGCCAACAGTTCGATTGCAAATTGGGCAAGCTCTGGCCAGAGGTCAAGCCTGCCCACCCAGTAGTCTAGGGGTTCATCACTCCTCAGAGCGTCCACATCGGCCGTTAACCCAATGTAGTCGGACACCTGACGGTCTAGGCGTTCCCTGATGCTGGATCCGGATGACACCTGTCGATGGGTCGGCTGAAAGAATGACCTCATATCCGAAGTCACCAACACATCTTCAAACCGGCCTCTTCTTGCAGGCGCTGTTGGATTGGTACCCGCAAATCCTTCTCTGGGAGTGGGAATTGCTCCTCTGCCAGCGCACGCAAAAGCAGAATGCAGCATTTCTCGAAGCAAGGCCTGGAAGTGCTGCATTCTGACAGCCCTCTGCGACGGCGGTAACATTTCCGCCATTTTGTGTTTGTACCGGGGGTCTAAGTACGTTGCCACCCAGTACTGGTCCTTGACCCTCATGCTTTTTATACGGGGGTCCCTATTAAAACACTGGAGCATGAAGGCCCCCATTTGCACTAAAGTGGAAGCGGTGTGGTGGCCTGGCTCCTGCTCATCATCCAGGATAATGTCGTCCTCTTCATTCTCCTCTCCCCATCCTCGCACAACAGGGATCCCAGAAAGGTTTAAAGCATGCTCTTCTTGCTCCTGCTCATCCGCCCCGGCACCATCCTCCTCTGACTCCTCATCAGACTCCTGTTGTTGACTTGTCTCAGATAGAGTAGCCCCCCCTGGGAATTCATCCAGCATTGCGACTTCCTCATCTTCCCGCTCCTGCTCCTCCACAGCCTGATCAATGACACGACGCAATGCACGCTCCAGAAAGAAGGCATAAGGTACCATGTCACTGATGGCGCCATGGCTGCGACTGACCAGTTTGGTGATCTCCTCAAATGGCCGCAGAAGTCTGCATGTGTCGCGCATGAGCAGCCACTGGCGCGGTGAAAAAAAACCCAGCTCCCCAGAACCGTTTCTTTCGCAGAGTTCATACAGGTAGACGTTAACTGCACGTTTCTGCTGGAGCAGCCTATCAAGCATATAGAAGGTTGAGTTCCATCGCGTCGGGCAATCGCAAATAAGACGTCTGACCGGCAGATGGTGTCGCCGCTGAATGTCAGCAAGGCGAGCCATGGCCGTGTAAGATCTTCTGAAATGGGCCGAGATTTTCCTTGCCTGCCGCAAGATGTCCTGGACCCCAGGGTATTTGACAAGGAATCGCTGCACGACCAAGTTTAAGACGTGTGCCATGCACGGCACGTGCGTGATTTTGCCCTGTTTCAATGCGCTAAGCAGATTGGCACCGTTGTCACACACCACTTTACCAACTGTCAAATTGAGCGGTGTTAGCCACTCATCTGCCTGTGAACGCAAAGCTGAAAGGAGTGCCGGGCCAGTGTGGCTCTTTGCTTCCAGGCACAACAGACGCAGCACGGCATGGCAACGTCTCACCTGGCATGTGGAATAGGTTCTGGGGAGCTTGGGCGGTGCAGTGGAAGAGACGCTAGCAGCGGAAAAGGAGGAGGCAGCTGAGGAGGAGAGGGAGGAGGATGGAGTAGGAGGAGGAGAAGAAGAGTCAGGCCTGCATGCAATCCGTGGCGGTAAAACCAAATCTACACGGGTGCCACGGGTTACATGCTTGACGGCCGTCAGAAGGTTCACCCAGTGGGCAGTAAAACTGATATACCTTCCCTGCCCGTGTTTGCTAGACCACGTGTCTGTGGTCAGATGTATCTTGGCACCGACACTGTGTGCCAGAGATACATTCACTTGCCGCTGAACATGGCCATATAGCTCTGGGATGCCCTTCTCTGAGAAATACTTCCTTCCTGGGACCTTCCATTGTGGTGTTCCAATGGCCACAAATTTGCGAAAGGCCTCCGAGTCCACCAGTTTATATGGCAGTAGTTGGCGGGCTATGAGTTCTGACAAGCCAGCCGCCAACCGTTGGGCAAGAGGGTTATCCGGCGTCATCATTTTTTTACGCTCAAACATTAGGCCCACGGAAGCCTGCCTTTTTGCAGAAAAATGTGAGCTTGGCGTGATGGAAGGTGGAGTGGAGGACAATTGTGAGGAGAGAGGAGAAGGAGAAGTAGAAGACGAGGCTGGACGGTGAGAGCCTGCAGTGTGGCTTTGTGTGTTCCGTTGCTCCCACTGGGCTCGGTGATGGCTGCTCATGTGCCTTCTTAAGGCGGTCGTCCCTAGGTGAGTATTGGGCTTACCGCGACTAACGCGTTGACTGCAAAGATTGCAGATGGCAACGCTATTGTCAGCAGCGGACACGTTAAAAAAAGCCCACACTGCGGAGCCATGTGCCGGTGTCCTGGGAGCGCCAGATGTGACCGTACATGGTCGATGACTCGCTCCTGATACATTTGCAGTCTGCTTTGTCCCTGCTGTGCAATGTAAGTCATTGCTGCTTCTCCTCCCTATCTGCTGGTCCATATCTCCCTCTGAACTCCCCTCCTCTTCCTCTCTTGTGGGCACCCACGTGACATCACTAGACACGTCATCATCAACGTCACCTTCCCCACCGCTATAAGTAGAGATCTCGGAGTAGGCAGCAACACCGGGGACCAACCTCCTCCTTGGGCTGATCTGGGTACTGGCGTCAGACTGCTGAGTAGCGCTTGTTGCTACCTCCTCTTCCTGATCCAATACCAAGAGTGGCTGCGCATCAGAAATGTCCTCTTGATATGGATCGGAAAATAATTCCAGTGACTCAAGCGGAAGGTATGTGGTGGTGGTGGTGGTGGTCGTGTTGTTGGTGGTAGTGTCTTTGGGGGTGCACATAGCAGAGAGTGAAGAAGAGGGTGCAGATCGAGAGGATGAGGAGGGTGCAGAAGAGTAAGGCTGAGCGAGCCACTCAACCAAGTCTGGTGCATCCTTTAAAGTAATTGAACGCACCTTCTGCAACTTCCCACTTTGGCTCAAGCCTGTTGCTCCTGCCCTACCCCTACCACCCCTGCGGAAGGGCCTGCCTCTTCCTCTGCCTGTCATTTTTTAAATGACCCTGTGACAAAACTCTTAGTCCCTATACCGATGAAGGACTGCTGCAGTATAGGGCAGCGGTCAGCAGTGGTGCACGTCAACCCTATCTATTGTGGACCGATAGCGGTCCTTACAGAACAGCAGACTGTACCGCACTCAAGCCTATGTACCGTAGCACCCTATACCAAGTTACCAGTCCTTATAAGAACTTTTGTGGACCAAGCAGGTTGTGTATTAGTGTTTAGCAGACTGTACGTCAGTCCCTATACCGCTGAAGGACTGCTGCAGTATAGGGCAGCGGTCAGCAGTGGTGCACGTCAACCCTATCTATTGTGGACCGATAGCGGTCCTTACAGAACAGCAGACTGTACCGCACTCAAGCCTATGTACCGTAGCACCCTATACCAAGTTACCAGTCCTTATAAGAACTTTTGTGGAACAAGCAGGTTGTGTGTTAGTGATTAGCAGACTGTACGTCAGTCCCTATACCGCTGAAGGACTGCTGCAGTATAGGTGAGCGGTCAGCAGTGGTGCACGTCAACCCTATCTATTGTGGACCTATAGCGGTCCTTACAGAACAGCAGACTGTACCGCACTCAAGCCTATGTACCGTAGCACCCTATACCAAGTTACCAGTCCTTATAAGAACTTTTGTGGAACAAGCAGGTTGTGTGTTAGTGATTAGCAGACTGTATGTCAGTCCCTATACCGCTGAAGGACTGCTGCAGTATAGGTGAGCGGTCAGCAGTGGTGCACGTCAACCCTATCTATTGTGGACCTATAGCGGTCCTTACAGAACAGCAGACTGTACCGCACTCAAGCCTATGTACCGTAGCACCCTATACCAAGTTACCAGTCCTTATAAGAACTTTTGTGGACCAAGCAGGTTGTGTATTAGTGTTTAGCAGACTGTACGTCAGTCCCTATACCGCTGAAGGACTGCTGCAGTATAGGGCAGCGGTCAGCAGTGGTGCACGTCAACCCTATCTATTGTGGACCGATAGCGGTCCTTACAGAACAGCAGACTGTACCGCACTCAAGCCTATGTACCGTAGCACCCTATACCAAGTTACCAGTCCTTATAAGAACTTTTGTGGAACAAGCAGGTTGTGTGTTAGTGATTAGCAGACTGTACGTCAGTCCCTATACCGCTGAAGGACTGCTGCAGTATAGGGCAGCGGTCAGCAGTGGTGCACGTCAACCCTATCTATTGTGGACCGATAGCGGTCCTTACAGAACAGCAGACTGTACCGCACTCAAGCCTATGTACCGTAGCACCCTATACCAAGTTACCAGTCCTTATAAGAACTTTTGTGGAACAAGCAGGTTGTGTGTTAGTGATTAGCAGACTGTACGTCAGTCCCTATACCGCTGAAGGACTGCTGCAGTATAGGTGAGCGGTCAGCAGTGGTGCACGTCAACCCTATCTATTGTGGACCTATAGCGGTCCTTACAGAACAGCAGACTGTACCGCACTCAAGCCTATGTACCGTAGCACCCTATACCAAGTTACCAGTCCTTATAAGAACTTTTGTGGACCAAGCAGGTTGTGTATTAGTGTTTAGCAGACTGTACGTCAGTCCCTATACCGCTGAAGGACTGCTGCAGTATAGGGCAGCGGTCAGCAGTGGTGCACGTCAACCCTATCTATTGTGGACCGATAGCGGTCCTTACAGAACAGCAGACTGTACCGCACTCAAGCCTATGTACCGTAGCACCCTATACCAAGTTACCAGTCCTTATAAGAACTTTTGTGGAACAAGCAGGTTGTGTGTTAGTGATTAGCAGACTGTACGTCAGTCCCTATACCGCTGAAGGACTGCTGCAGTATAGGGCAGCGGTCAGCAGTGGTGCACGTCAACCCTATCTATTGTGGACCGATAGCGGTCCTTACAGAACAGCAGACTGTACCGCACTCAAGCCTATGTACCGTAGCACCCTATACCAAGTTACCAGTCCTTATAAGAACTTTTGTGGACCAAGCAGGTTGTGTATTAGTGTTTAGCAGACTGTACGTCAGTCCCTATACCGCTGAAGGACTGCTGCAGTATAGGGCAGCGGTCAGCAGTGGTGCACGTCAACCCTATCTATTGTGGACCGATAGCGGTCCTTACAGAACAGCAGACTGTACCGCACTCAAGCCTATGTACCGTAGCACCCTATACCAAGTTACCAGTCCTTATAAGAACTTTTGTGGAACAAGCAGGTTGTGTGTTAGTGATTAGCAGACTGTACGTCAGTCCCTATACCGCTGAAGGACTGCTGCAGTATAGGTGAGCGGTCAGCAGTGGTGCACGTCAACCCTATCTATTGTGGACCTATAGCGGTCCTTACAGAACAGCAGACTGTACCGCACTCAAGCCTATGTACCGTAGCACCCTATACCAAGTTACCAGTCCTTATAAGAACTTTTGTGGACCAAGCAGGTTGTGTATTAGTGTTTAGCAGACTGTACGTCAGTCCCTATACCGCTGAAGGACTGCTGCAGTATAGGGCAGCGGTCAGCAGTGGTGCACGTCAACCCTATCTATTGTGGACCGATAGCGGTCCTTACAGAACAGCAGACTGTACCGCACTCAAGCCTATGTACCGTAGCACCCTATACCAAGTTACCAGTCCTTATAAGAACTTTTGTGGAACAAGCAGGTTGTGTGTTAGTGATTAGCAGACTGTACGTCAGTCCCTATACCGCTGAAGGACTGCTGCAGTATAGGGCAGCGGTCAGCAGTGGTGCACGTCAACCCTATCTATTGTGGACCGATAGCGGTCCTTACAGAACAGCAGACTGTACCGCACTCAAGCCTATGTACCGTAGCACCCTATACCAAGTTACCAGTCCTTATAAGAACTTTTGTGGACCAAGCAGGTTGTGTATTAGTGTTTAGCAGACTGTACGTCAGTCCCTATACCGCTGAAGGACTGCTGCAGTATAGGGCAGCGGTCAGCAGTGGTGCACGTCAACCCTATCTATTGTGGACCGATAGCGGTCCTTACAGAACAGCAGACTGTACCGCACTCAAGCCTATGTACCGTAGCACCCTATACCAAGTTACCAGTCCTTATAAGAACTTTTGTGGAACAAGCAGGTTGTGTGTTAGTGATTAGCAGACTGTACGTCAGTCCCTATACCGCTGAAGGACTGCTGCAGTATAGGTGAGCGGTCAGCAGTGGTGCACGTCAACCCTATCTATTGTGGACCGATAGCGGTCCTTACAGAACAGCAGACTGTACCGCACTCAAGCCTATGTACCGTAGCACCCTATACCAAGTTACCAGTCCTTATAAGAACTTTTGTGGAACAAGTGAGTTGTGAATGTTTAGCAGACTGCAGCAGAAGGGCAGCAGTCAAGTATAATATCCTTTCTATATTTGGAAGAAAGAATATTATACATGTACAAGCCTATTACTGTACCACTGATACCAGTCCTGAAAAGAACCTTTGTGGAACTAATAATAACAGCAAGTCTTTAAAATTACCCTCACTGCCTGACAACACTGCTTCCTTCCTGTCCCTATACAAATTGGCAAAAAAAGAGAACGATTAGTGGTTACTGGAACAGCTCTTTTGTGGACCTTGATAGTAACAGCTAATGATGATGATGATGATGATGATGATGAAAGACTAATCTGGCTGTCCCTGTAGCATACACCGTCCTTTCCCTTTCTCTAAACTAACAAAAGACACTCAGGCTGCTGCAAGAATCAGCAGCACAGCAAACCTATCAACACCTAACACCTATACCAGTCCTGAAAAGAACTTTTGTGTACCAAATAGCTAGTGGTTTATCTCTCCCTACTCCACACAGGAACCTGTCCCTATCGTAACAGAAGAAAGAATGTAAAATGGCCACCGGATCGGGTGTATTTATAGGTTAGGGGGAATGTACAAGTGTCCATGTGCTGTCATGTCTCAATTGGCTGTCCTGTATCACATGATAAACGTGTCACCAAAGGTTAAAGTTCTTGTATACATTAAACACGTAAGTCCGCCGCGGCGAACGACGGAAAAAGGCGTTCGAACGTGCGGACCGCGAATGTCGGAAATTCGCCGCGAAACGACCGCCGGGCGAACCGTTCGGCCATCACTAAAAGTGAGGGGAACACTGCCCAATATGGACACATACAGCAATATTTGTTTTACTATAACAGGGAAGGGATAAAATCCCATGTCAGTTTTGCTTATGTATTTACAGTAAAACCTTGGATTGCGAGCATAATTTGTTCTGGAATGAATTACATGCTTGTAATCCAAAGCACTTGAATATCAGACCCCTTTCACACTGGGGCGTTTTTCAGGCGTTAGCGTTTAGTGGTAAAAAATGCGCCTGTAAAGCGCTTATAAGAAGCCTCATCTGCAATCCCAATGTGAAACCCCGAGTGCTTTCAGAGCCCTTTCACACTGCCAGCACCTGAAAAATGCTTGTAAAGCGCCGCTTAAACTAGCGCCACTTTACCAGTGTTTTTCGAGCGCTAGTGGGGCATTTTTAACCCCTGCTAGTGGCCAAATAAAGGGTTAAAAGCGCCCACAAAGAGCCTCTGAAAAAAGCGCTTTGCAGGCGCTTTTCAGCCGCTTTTCAGGCGTTTTGCAGGCACTTTCCATTGATTTCAATGGCAAGGGGCGCTTTAGGAGCGGTGTATTCACCATTCCAAAAGCGATGCAAAGAAGTTGCTTGCAGGACTTTTTTTGACGCCCTGCCAGCACAGCGCCTCAGTGTGAAAGCACTTGGGCTTTCACATTGGGATTGCAGTTGCGGCTTCTTTCAGGCTCTTTACAGGCACTTTTTTTAAGCTAAAACACCTGAAAAATGCCCCAGTGTGAAAAGGATCTCAGTGTGAAAGCACTCGGGCTTTCACACTGGGATTTCTGATAAGGCTTCTTTCAAGTGCTTTACAGGCGTTTTTTTTTTTTTTTTTTTTTGGTTGCAATAGATTTTTATTGTTAAATAGAACAACAGTTTACAAAACATGTCAATAATAAGTGGCAGTAGGGCGAGATGCCCCCTAAAAGACAAATGCATCATACTGTACTGGTAAAGCATATAATGAGAAAACAATTAAGAAACATGTCCCTCCCCAGACCATGGTTGCAATATAGAATGTAAGAGAATAAACCCTGACCAGTCCGAGAATGAGAGCGCGTGATAGCAGTAGTACATTCAAGAAAAAGGGGTCAACGAGGCCCCCCCCGATTCGTGGGGGGACCCGGAGACCCCCCCTTAACACCCTCCACCCGGGGCCGAGACGGGCCCAGGGAAGATCGCTCTTCTAACTCCCCAGAGCCCCCCACCCCCCAGAAAAAGGGACAGGTCAGCCAACTACACTGGTTATGCATTCGAAATATAGCAAGTGAGAACCATGAGTTATGCAACTGAATGAGGCACAAGTGATATATACTCAATATCTGGGAGGAAGAACAAAAGAACACAGTAGAACAAATGAAGATTTCCTTTCAGCGTATAGATTAATAAATCCAATAAGTGAAATGTTAACTAATCACAAAGAATATTTGCAGCCAAAGGGAGCATCCCCTACAGGGAGGGGAAGAGGGGTAAAGGAGGAAAAGGGGATAGACAAAGAAAATAAGAGCAGGGAAAGTAGAGGAAAGAGGCAATTAGCGCAGAAGAGTGTAAAAGGAGATAAAGGGAGGTGGAGAAGGTCGTCCGGAGAAGTGAGTGACAGCCAGGGGTACAGCAATTTCAGTGTGGGAGGGAGATCCCAACAAAAGATGAAGGTTCCCAAGGTTCCCAAGTATGATAGAATTTCTCAGAACGATCCAAGATTACACCGGCCATTTTTTCCTGATTCATGATCCAAGAATTTTTTTTCTTAGCTACTCTGGGTGATACAGAAGGCGTCTTCCAGGCTTTTGCCAGGGTAAGTTTGGCACCCAGTAAAATAAAGTGGATGAGGCGTTGTGTAATCTTCGGCGCTCCCGTGACTGGGAAGTTGAGAAGTGCAATGAGGGGTGATGGTAAGATAGGCCGTGAGGTAATTATGCTTATCCAGGAGAAAATTTTACGCCAGAAATGTCGAATCCTGGGACAGGACCACCAAACATGAAGCATGTCACCCCTAAGGTTACAGCCCCTGAAACATAGAGGTGATGCTGACGGGAAGATGTGGGCAAGTTTTGTGGGTACTAAGTACCACCTGGTGAGTACTTTAATGCTCGCTTCTATGAGACCGGTATTCATGATGCCCTTGTATGAGTAGGAAAAATTCCTTTGCCAAGTCTCCAGGTTCCAAGATTGGGCTAAATCATCTTCCCAAGCCAACATGTAAGAGGTTTTGGACTGTTTGCCCGAGAGTGCCTTGTAAACCAGTGAGATCCCACCCCTCTGCTCGATGCCTTGCCCACACCATTGTTCATAAGGGGTAATTTGTGGTCCATTTGGGAAAGGTCTGCATTTTTTGTGAAGAAATGCGGAAATCTGTGTAAATCTGAAGAATTCAGATCTGGGCATGTCCAGTTTACTCACACAATAGGCCTTCGTTAGGGGGCCTAAAGGTCTGAGAAAGTGACCAATTCTGTAGAGCCCCTTGTCTAGCCACCACTGGAATGCTTTGATGTCTAGGCCCGGGTAGAAGTCTGGGTTGTGAAATAAGTGTTTCAGGGGTTCTAAAGAAGAAATTAGGTGTGTGTTACCCCTGAGGGAGTCCCATAAAGTGAATGAGTGGGACAGCGTCGGCGACATGATCGGGGGTCTGGATCTTTTGGGGCTCCATAGAAGAAAATCAAGGGTATGAAGTGGGACTGCCAGTCTTTCAATGTGTATCCAGTCAGGATGTTCCCATCGGGAGTAGATTCTGGAGAGCTGTGAAAGTTGTGCTGCTTGGAAATACCAGAGCAAGTTTGGCAGGCCCAGTCCCCCCTCTGTCCTCGATCTATATAGGACCGACTTAGCCAGTCTGCGTCCACCCTTCCCCCAAATAAATTTGATGACCTTGGCTTGGAAGAGCCCAAGGTGGCTTTTGTTTATTGGTATCGGAAGGGTTCTAAAATAGTAAAGTATACGCGGGAGTAATGTCATTTTGATGGCATTGATCCTACCTAGCCATGTCATGGGAAGCCCCGACCACTTTAGGAGATCTCTCTCTAATTTTTTGTACAGCGGCGGGTAATTAGCTTGGTAGAGGAGATCTATCCTTGGTGTCAGTTTTATCCCCAGGTATGTAATAAATGAGTTGGTCCAGGAGAGTCTAAAGCTATCTCGAAGCCTAGAGATGAGTGAGTCTGCTAGATTAATGTTAAGTGCTTGAGATTTGTTGTAGTTGACCTTGAGGCCAGATACCAAGCCAAAGTCATCTAGGAGGCGGCATAAGTTAGGGAGCGTTGTGAGGGGAGAGGATACAAAAAGTAGGATGTCATCCGCAAACAATGCACATTTGTGAGTTTGGGAGCCACAAGATATGCCTTTGATATTAGGGTCGTTCCTAATAGAAATTGCTAAGGATTCAATCGCTATGGCGAAGATAAGAGGGGATAGAGGACATCCTTGTCTCGTCCCCCGTAAGATAGGGAAAGATTCAGAGTAAAATCCCTGCAGACGTACCTGGGCCGAAGGAGTTGAGTAGAGAGCCCTCAGAACATTGAGAAAATGCTCACCAAAACCCCAACGCTGTAAAGTTGAAAAGATGAACGACCAGTTAATAGAGTCAAATGCCTTTTGCAGGTCCAAGGAAAGCAAACAGCCTTGTCTAGGAGCTCCTTTGTCCCAGTTGGAGTTTAGGATAGAAATCAGGTCAATGGCTCTACGCGTCTGGTCAGAGCCTTCTCGGCCTGGTATAAAGCCAACCTGATCCTTATGGATATACAGACTAATGAAAGAGGCCAGGCGGTCTGCTAGGATTTTAGTCAGAATCTTTAGATCATTGTTGATGAGGGAAATTGGTCTATAGTTGGAAACTGCACTAGGGTCCTTGTCTGGTTTAGGGATAACCGTTACATATGCCATATTAGAAGAAGCTTCTAAGGGACCCCCTCTCCGAAGCTCATTGAAAAAACGAGCAAGGTATGGGGCTAGAGTGGTGGAGAAGGATTTGTAGTAAGGTATAGAGAAACCGTCCGGGCCAGGAGCAGAGTGGGGCTTTAATTTTTTGATCACTGCACAGACTTCTTCCTGTGAGATAGGGGCATCTAAGATCTGGCGATGGGAAGATTTCAAAATTGGGTTTTGTACCGTGTCGAGGAACTGATCGACCTGCGCTTGCGTCGGGCAGTCTTTATTACTATAGAGGGATTGGAAGAAGGAATGAAATTGTTCCATTATGTGTTGCGGGTTTTGGGAGAGGGTACTACCATTTATTTTGATTTTAGGGAGAGCAGTGTGTTTGATTTTTGGAGAAAGTCTACGTGCTAAAAATGTGCCTATCCGATCTCCCTGGCAGTAAAATTGGGATTGATTCCAGCGGATCCATTTTTCAGCTCTAGTAGTGAGTGCCAAGTTTAATGAAGCACGAGCTGCATCCAGGTCCGAGATGGGAACCTCAGAGGGGCGAGCCTTGTGCCTTTTAGATAGGGCCGCAAATTCCTGCTCCAGTCTGACAATATCAGATTGTTGTGCTTTGTTAATTTGAGAAGCAATTTGGATAAGGTGTCCTCTGAGAACCGCCTTATGAGCAGCCCAAAGGCACGAGGGTCCAACCTCTGGGGTGTCGTTGACTTGAAAATAAGTTTTAATTTTGATATCAATCTCCGCCTTTCTGCCTGGGTCGCTCAAAATAGATTCATTGAGGCGCCATCTCCTACCGGGTCGAACCACTCCAGGGCGCCGGAAGGCTACCACCACCATAGAGTGGTCCGACCAGACTACGTCTTTAATGAAAGCTCTGTTTGTTAACGGAATGGTATGGGAAGTAACCCATATGTGATCTATTCTCGAGAAAGATTGGTGGGGACTGGAGAAATGGGTAAAATCCCTTAGGGATGGATTCATTTCCCTCCAGATATCAATCAGCCCATGTTGAGAGATTAGTTTGGCTATGCGCAGACTTTGTTTAGTGGGTCGAACAAGGCGTTTACCCGGAGGGCGTGCCTTGTCCATACCCGCGTCAAAGGCCGTATTCGAGTCACCCCCAAAAACTACAGTCCCCTCCAATAAAGGTGACACGGTGTCCAGTAGATTCTTAAAGAAGGCATATTGACCTCTGTTGGGGGCGTAATATGAAATGAATGAGTAGAGATGACCATCTAGCTCTCCAATCAATAGGAGAAATCTACCTTCTGGATCTTTAAGTTCTGACTTGAGAGAGAATGTACATCTGTTGGAAATAAAAATACCCACCCCCTTTGTTTTATCATCTGCGTTAGCCAATGAGAAATAAGAGAATTTGGAGTGGATAAAGGAAGGATGGAAGCGTTTAGGGAAATGGGTTTCTTGCAGAAGTGCTACATCAACTTTTTGGGAGTGAAAATGTTCAAATATTTTCCGACGTTTGGCTGGGGAGTTTAGGCCTTGGGCATTATGAGTGATTAGCTTAAGGGGAGTTTTGTCTGGGTCAGTTACCGCCATCGAGCAGAGGAGTGAGAATACCCCGATAAACAAAGGCACTTACCCTTAGTAGACTCATAGACCAGGACAATATCAGACCGGTATGTGACTTCAGCTTGCATGTATGAAGACCGTGCACTCATTCTCCAGACGACTTCTAGGGGAAAGAAAGAATAGAGGATGAGCAAGACAAGGGGATAGAGAGGTACAGAGAAGAGAAGAAGGGGGACAAACATGACCCCCGATGCGGGCGGAATAAAATACCACCTGCAAAAGAAATACAAAATCCTCCCTAATCTCAATCCCAAAGGGGATAAAGACAGAGAGTAATCCTGACCAGTGGAGGGTCAATACCGAGTTCACTAGGCAGGATGGGGTGCATGAGCACCACCGTAGCAGAAAGGACCATCTAAGAATTTTAAACAAAATGTAACTGTCAAAAAGGCCCCTGGACCAACGTTAACGTGAGAAATTGTTTGAGTCTCCCCAAAGTCCAGGACAGAATAAAGAAAAACAAATCAGGAGAGGAAAAATACTTGAGTGTGGCAACATAAAGTTGGTAGAAAAGGGGTAACCAGCTCCCCCCATCACAGAGGGAGACCTTGAGGGCCGCTCCCACCTATATGGTGAGATATATTCTAGGCGATTTCCCCGCTCAAGGCCCCCGAGAGGGGACTAGTACCCCCCCCAAAGTCCCAAAACTTGTACTGCAGACAGTTCATAGTGAGTCAGGGAGGGACGTTGTCCTTCGATTTCTTGTATCTTGCAGGTTTCCACATCGAGTTCAGTGGACTGGATGGACTGGAGGGAAGTTGCCTTTTAGCCGAGTGAGGAGAGGGCTCCTGTTGCATAGCGTACAGACGTTTTTTTAACGCTAAAGCGCCTGAAAAACGCATGACAAACGCCCCAGTGTGAAAGGGGTCTTAAAGCAAATTTCCTCAAAAGAAATAATGGAAACTCAGATGATTTGTTTCAAAACCATTTATTCATAAATCCTTCAGTTTATATTATCAAAAGATTATAGCAATGTTATAGGTTGTGTAACCGTAAAATGTCCATCCACAAATGGCAGCATACAACTGTGTGGCTGCATTCGCATTGTACAGACATTGCATGTGATTGGCACAGCAATGCGGTACGAATCACATGCAATGTCTGTGTTCACAATAGGTTGAACCCAGGCTTAGTTAGCAATATATAACACTTATACAATATATAATATATAGCACTTCTTTGAAATGAAATGTCAAAAAGTGATACCATAACTCCAGGGCTCCATTGCAAGCAATAAAACAGGGCTCCAAATCTGTGTAACTTATGCCCACAGCTCATTGTATGGACCCAAATACAGGTTTGGACAGGTCTAATGTCACATCTCCTGGGAAAGTTGGTGGGCTTAGGCTCATCTCCACAGATCCAATATCTGATTCACTAATTCAGATTTGTAAGTTCCCTTTAAGGGGTCAAACCCTGCTGGAAGCAACCTCAAAACAAATACAAGTCCACCATAGTGTATCACTCTCTGAAATATACAATTTATTAAAAGCCTTTTATCACATTTAAAACGATGAAACCAGTATAGTATTCAGAATAGCATAAAGAAATCAAAACACAGTTTATTGCGCTTCACTTTGCAGATAAAGGAAAGTCGGCAGTTCTAACTTCCACAAATAAATACATTTATTAATTCAGATGTGGTACAAAATTTGTAATACACCTGGATTAATAAATGTATTAATTGCAGAGGTTTGAGCTGCCGGTTTCCTTTATCCTTTATATATTTCTGAGAGTGCTACACAATGATGGTCTTGTATTCGTTTTTTTTTATAATTATCATTTTTATTGGATTTTTTCCACAAGAAAAGTACATTTTTACATAGTATACATCTGTATAAATTATAACCTGAGAAACAAAGGTACAAACAAAAGTGTCCATGTATATAGAGCACAGGAGTGTTCTGTATGTCGAATCAAAAAAAAAACAGGAGCAACTCAAAGGTATCAACAATCAACAAAACAGAGGTCTAGTAAGTAAGTACAGGAGGGACCAACCCACATATAAAATACAATCCATAAGGAAGCAGCTTTGATGCACTGGTTGACAGGGGTGTTCCATATTCCGATCGATACCAGGGATCCTAGATTTTATTAAATTGAGGAATGCTATCATGCACAGAAGCTGTCAAGTGTTCCATCCTCCAAATCTCAGTTATCAATTGTAAAAATCTAGACCACGGAGGGGGAATGTTTGACAGCCAACATAATGGGATGAGCCTTTTGGCAGCTAGAAGGATCTATGAAATCAGCCTATTGTCCTTTTTGGTAACACCAGAAAAAGGGAGGCCTAAAAGGTAATGTAAGTGATTGAGTGGAAGGGACATGTCCATCACTTTTTGTATTAATTGCTAGACACGTGCATTAGTTTTCATCCAAATGCATTTTCATCCGAATTTCGGGTATTTTGGTTATCGTTTTAACAAAGATCTGACATAAACAAATGCTTTATTTTCATTTTCATTGCGACAACAGTTTGATATAGATAGGAGATTCGACATGACGCTGACAATAGCGATGTGTGTCCATCAAACCTTTAGTCAAATGTGCCTAACCTTAGCTCTATTCATCCAAGATTATTCTACATAGAGAGAAAAAAATTTGACATGAAGATTTGACGAAGCAGTCACCGCGAGTGGACATTTATGGTCAAATGCCCGCCTGTAGGCTATGGAAGATGTCAGATGTCATGTAAACGGGTGACCCCATCCCCCTCTGACAACACAGGGAAAACCATAGAGAAGTCCCCGTGCGTCAGAGGAGTGCTGGGTCACCGGGTGGCCCTGCCCTCCATTATTTAAGAAGTGTCAGAAGAAGTGGAGTGTCACACTGCTAAAGGCTCCCACAGAGGCAGATCGTGTGGACGGTGCAGAGAAGAAGAAGATGAAGAAAATGGAGAAAAAGAAGATGGAGAAGAAGAACAACATCAAAGGAAGGCCAGATGAAAGAAGAAGCGCAAAGAAGAAGAATTTAATAAAGGACTTGTCAAAAACAGTTTTTTTGTCTTTTTTAACTTTTTTGTCACTTTTTTTGTGAAATGGTAGGGGTACAATTCACACGGGGAGGCGGGATCTGGGGGCCCCCTTGTTAAAGGGGGCTTCCAGATTCCGATAAGCCCCCCACCCGCAGACCCCCACAACCACCGGGCAAGGGTTGTGGGGACGAGGCCCTTCTCCCCATCAACATGGGGTCAAGGTGCTTTGAGGGGCTACCTCAAAGCACCCTCCCAATGTTGAAAGCATGTGGCCTGGTATGGTTCAGGAGGGGGGGGTGCTCTCTCTCCCCCCCCTCTTTTCCTGTGGCCTGCCAGATTGAATGCTCAGATAAGGATCTGGTATGGATTTTTGGGGGACCCCATGCCATTTTTTGAAAAAAATTACATTTAAAAGCATTATTAAAATTACTGCTCCCGAAAAAACTGCCATTTTTAAAACTTTTTTTGTATTGATACATGTACCCAGGACCCAGGTCCCCAAACACTTTTTATGACAATACCATGCATATAAGCCTTTAAAATTAGCACTTTTGATTATTCATGTTCATGTCCCATAGACTTTAACGGTGTTCACATGTTCAAACTAATTTTTTGCCTGCTCGCATGTTCTAGTGCAAACCGAACGGGGAGGTGTTCGGCTCATCCCTACTGAGCACACAAATACTCAAAGGGGTGGGTTCATCTAGGGTCAGGAGTGGGGAATGGGAATGAAATAAATGTCTGACCTGTAAATAGAAATGAAAAAGATGTGCTGGGATTCCAAATTTCTTGTGTAAAGTGTTGAAAGTATGTAGTCCGCGTGAGATTGGTTGTACTAAATTCTTGAGTTGAAATAGGGAAGCATTGATCCATGTGAAGACCCTACCTAGGGACAGGCTGTCTGGGATCGATGGGTTGAAGAGGACATTCATGAGAGGTAGACATGGTGAGACAAGAGGGAAAGTTTTGAGGCACTTACGCCATATCGCTAAGGTGAAGTTCATTGGAGCAGTACATTGGCTTTGTAAATGGGATCTATGTGAGGAGAGGGAGTCCATACTAAGGAGCATGGATTCACCGGATATAACACACCTTTCTCAATGAAGGACCATTGATTAGATGCCTGAAGAGAGGACCAGGACACAATGACCCTCAGATGTGAAGCGGTGTAATATTTAACAATATCCAGTGCTCCCAGTCCCCCGCCCTAGATCTTTTGGCAAGAACCACCGAGCTTGCTATGCGATGGGCCCTGTCATTCCAAATGAATAAAAAAAAAATCTTTGGATTGTTTTAAATTGGAGAGTGGCAACAGGTAATGTTTCAAAATGATACAGCAGCCTAGGTAAAATAGACATTTTCAGAACGTTAATCGTGCCTAGGAGGGACAGAGGAAGTTTTTCGTCCAACTTTGTAGGGATTTGTTAATGTCCAGAAATAAAGGGGGGTAATTTACAGAATAAAGGGAAGAGTAGGTGGGGGTAAGAAAGAAACTCAAGTACTTGAGGGAAGTGGTGCACCACTTGTAGGGATAAGCATCCTTGAGCTGGGATAACAAAGAGGGTAGAATATGTATCGGGAGAGCTTCAGTTTTGGAAGTGTTAACCTTGTAGCCCGAAATAGCACCAAAGGCGGAGAGTAAGTTGAGGGGAGGGATAATAGCGGGCTAGTGATAGTCAGCAGTACATCATATGCGAAAAGTGATAGTTTATACTTCCCCTGTCGCATCATCACCCCATGAATGTCTGGATGGACTTGGCCAAACACAAAATAAAAATTTGTTTTAATATAGGGCAACCCTGCCGAGTTCCATTTGTCATGGGGAAGCCAGGCGACAGGAAAGAGGCCATCTGCACCCGAGCTGTGACCCTAGAATATAAAGCCTCTAAAGCCTTTACGAAAGGTACTCTAAAGCCATAAGCACGCAGGTTAGAGAACATATAAGGCCAACTCAGCCTGTCAAATGCTTTTTGCGCGTCCAGACTTAAAACAAGAGCCTCATGCGAGGATCTATCCAGGAGATCAATCAGGTTTATAGTTCGGCGGGTGTTATCCCCGGCATGTCTGTCAGGGACAAAGACCACCTGATCTCTGTTGATCAATTTAGGGACAAGTCTGGACTGTCTGGATGCAAGAATTTTTAGTAAATATTTTGTAATCTGAATTTAAAAGGGCTATGGGCCTGTAATTATCTGGAATGGAGGGGTCCTTGCCCAGTTTTGGGATAACAGAAATATAGGAATGGGAGAATTGGGGATGTGTGGGGTTGTCCTTTGATTAGAAATTCATAAAAAGTCAGCATGTGGGGAGATAGTATGTCAATGAAGGATTTATAGTAGAAATAGGGTAATCCATCAGGACCAGGGGGTTTGTGTAGTGGGAGATCTTTAATAATAGTTAGGAGTTCCTCCGCAGTTATGGCTGAATTTAAGCTAGCTAGATCAGATGAAGACAATTGCGGAAGCTTTATGTTGGAGAAGAATTCCACAAATTTACCCTGGCTGAAATTAAAATGATTGTCAGGAGTCAAACAGTTGTACAATTTGTGGTAAAACTTACCAAAAATTTTGGACATCTCTTGGGGGCAATGGGTTTTGGTTCCATCAGCTTGGGAAAGGAAGTCAGGGAATGAGTTAAAAGGACATGGACACAATTTATTGACTAATATCTTATGAGGCTTATTAGAGAACTTGTAAAATTTTTGTTTTTTCCAGAGTAGTGATTTGGCTGCCCCTCCTAGCTGTGCCAATTTGATTTGTTCTCTAAGGAAGGTAACCTTACGTAGCTTCGACACTGTGGGACTGCAAAGCAGCTGTCGTTCAGCAGTCATAAAATCGGCCGAGAGAGACTGCAGATGTTTATGCCTGATTTTTTTAGACGGGAACTCTCTGCTATACAATCACCACAAAAAAACAGCCTTGTGTGCCTCCCACAGCGTAGAAAAATCAGGTACAGATCCTACATTGAGCTGAAAGTATTCTTTTAGGCCTGTTGCCAATTTATTACGTGAGACCTCATTAAGCCACCAATGACATGACCTAGTGTATGTCTGAGAGAGTGCAAGGTCTAACATAATACGAGCATGGTCAGACCATGTAATGGGGGAAATGTCAGATTCAGTTACATAAGGAATAAAGGGGGCAGAAATAAAGAAATGATCCAGGCGAGAGTACATTTTATGGGCCGCAGAGTAAAATGTGAACTGATTAGCGGAGGGGCATTTAATCCTCCATGAGTCAAAGAGCTGTTGGGATCTAATACATCTACGAAATGAATTATGTTGGGATAAGAGTTTCCTTGATGGAGTATCTTTAAACAGTTTGCCTGTCTTTAGTGGAGGACATGAACAGATTGAAATCCCCCATAACAGTCATGAAGGGTTGAGAATAATAATGAGGGGAGTCAAACATTTTATTGAGGAAGTCAATCTGGCCAGTATTGGGGGCATACAAATTGATTAGAGTAAAAGAGGAATTCATATAGACTGTCAGGAAAGGTTCCCTCCGCTGGTAATATCAATCATTTGGCATGCAGTACTGCGATCCACCGGCAGGTGTCTCCTGCTGGAATTATGTAATCTTTGGTCCGCAGTACTGGTGTCCACCAGCGGAGGGATCCTGCCAGTGTGGAGCAGGTATTGCCTTCTACAGTCAGGCGTCACATGACTGACAGCAGCCATTATAAATACCCGGCAGGTGCACACACACCTCGCCTTGGTATTGTTCCTTGTGTCCTGACCTGCTGCTGGTGATCCTGATTCTGTACCTATACCTGTGCCCTGAAACTGTGACCCGTGGTTCTGATTCTGTTTCCCTGTCCTGGTCCCTACCCCGTCCCACCTGTTACCATTATCCCCGTCCTGCAGTCTGATCCGTCCATCCTCTCCCTGTCCTGTGTTCCTTACCCCATTTGCTGATCTCCCCGTGTATGACCTTGGCCTGGCTTGTGACTCTGATTCTGGACTGCCCTTGTTTATTTGCAGATCCTCTGTGTATGACCCTGGCCTGCCTACCATTTACGGTCCTTGCATTTCCCATTTATTGTACATATCTGTCTGTTGTTGTTTGGGGGTCTTTGTTGGTTGGTTCATTGCACTGTGTGGTTGTATTTATATTATTCACTTTCTTTAATAAATCATATTTCACTTATACACGTTTGGGTTTCCTCTGTTGCAGTCCACACGGTTCTGGTCTTATCTGATACGTGACATAGACACAATTAAGGATGAGAAATCTCCCATGAGGATCTGCATGGGTATCCTTAACCCTAATAGGACAGGATCTCCGAATCAGAATTACTACTCCCGCCTTGCCCGTGGAGTCAGAGGCAAGGTAGGAGATGGGGAAGATTTTTGAGGAAAACTTGAATGAGCCGCCTGCACGAAAATATGTCTCTTGGATCATGACATCTGTGCCTGAGGATCTGAACTCCTTCAGAGCTATCCAACATTTCCAAATGGAGGCCAGACCCTTTACATTATATGACATGATCCTTAAAGCCATATGTGTGACATTTGCATGAAGGCTCGTGTGAAACCAGAAAACATAGGAGGGAACAAGACATAGCGGGCAAAGGAAAGGGAATAAGGTTGGGTAGGTTCACAGATAAACAGAATTAGCCCCTCGGTACCTGTACAATAACAAATATACCATATAGAGAGAAAACACACATCAGAAAAAACAGAAAAAACAAAACAAAATCAAAGTCATGAATGAATGAATGACAACAGCAGAAAAAAAAAAAAAACCTTTGGTTGAATGCCTGAGATATAGCCATATCTCAGGGTGCCCTGAAAAACATCAGAGGCCAGGTAGGGACACATGAGGACCACCATCAGGGGATTCCAAAGAGAGAGGGAGGGGGTCAGTCTACCCTCCTTATGAACATGGCAGTAGCTGTGTTAGTCAGACAGGATGGATCCTGGCATGTCGAAAGACGTCAGCAAAAAGTAAAAATAAAAAAAAAAAGGGAACAACTGTCAATACGATGGTGTGGTAATGACCATTGAAATAAAACCCTATAGGTTGGGAAAACATTACCCTGGGGAAAACGCAGGGTAACTTATAAATCTTTAGTCCAGAGCACTGACATGTATTTCTCTTGGACTATGGATAAATCAAGGACAAATTTGAGCCCGAAAGATCCCTATAATCAAGGAGGTTGCTTGGAGAATCAAGGATGTTGAGGTGTGGTAAGTTGTTTCTTTGACCGACTCCTCACTGGGGTCCAGACACGACTATGAGTGGTGGGAAATTGATGAGTTTGGGCCTGAAGAAGTAGTAGGTCTTCTTGCGGAATAGGGGGGAGACCCAGGCTTCTAATTAATGTTTCTCCTTCTTGAAGATCATGGAGACTGTGTTGGACATCATCTTTGGATACAACGAGGCGAAAGGGAAAGCCCCAGTAATAAGGGACTTGATGATGTTGCAGATGGGATGTGATTGGGTGTAGGTTCCGCCATTTGGCAAGGGTGATAGGAGAGAGGTCACTAAAGATCTGTACTTTTGCACCTTTATACACAAGCTGAGATTTATTTTGTGTGGCTAGGGTTAGTGCCTCTTTACTCTCATAATAGTGGAAACTCACAATAACATCTCTGGGCCTAGCTCCAGCCAGAGGTTTTGGGCCCAGGGAGCGATAGGCCCTATCAAGGCGCCAGTCCACATCCACTACTGTAGGGCCATGGTTTTAAAAAGACCCAGGAGAAAAGGGCATACTGCGGAATCACCCACTGTTTCAGGGATACCTCTGAAACGCAAGTTCTGCCTTCTCTCCCTATTTTCTAAGCTGGGATTTTCTGTAGCTGGGATACTGAATGTCTCAGTTTGTGGTTTTCCTCCTCAATAGCCTGCACATAACTAACCATTTTGTCGAATTTGTATTCAAGGGCATCAGTGCGTTCCCCAATTTGATTTATTCCCCCTCTTAATTCTGCTTACAACTCGCTCACCTCTGTTGAAACAGTATGGGCGATCTGCTGGAAAAGAAGCTGCAGCTTAGCATCAAGCTTTGCATCCAGGATGGCTGATGTAAGAATCTCTTGTGGAGAAGGGCATGAAGCCAGGCTCTGGATGAAAACTGGTGACTGGTTTTCAGCTTCATCTGTCCCCAGGAGCAGGTCCATTGCGGTGAAGAGGTCCATGGGCGAAATCGAAGGAGTGGCTTGTGGCCTAGTAATGAACCGCTCCATGTGCGTCCCCGTGCCTGGCCCAAACAGCGGGTTATAGTGCTTTTTCTGTTGGCCAATTTTTCCCATGGGGTGCCCACAAGATGCAGCAACTAATTAGGCTTACCCTCGGTGCTATATGAAGCATGTGTAGCTGTTCGGAGGTCTCCATGGCTTGACAGAGCTCAAAGCTCACTCAGCAGACGTCTTCCATGTTAGAAGCCGCGCATGTGCCCCCTTGCATTTGTTTTGAGTTTGCTTCCAGCAGCTAAATTGGTGAATAAGATACTGCATCTATGGAGGTGATCCCAAGCCCATCAATCACATTAAGAGAAAGGATTAGACCTGCATCCTCATATGGGTCCAAACAATGAGGTGAGGGCATAAATTACACAGAAGTGGATCACAGTTTTCTTGCTTGCAGTGGAGCACAGGAGTTGTGGTACCATTGTTTTTGGCAAATGATTGCTTTGAATTGATTTGAAAAGGTGTTTAATTTCAAAGTGCACAATTTATTTATATATATATATATATATATATATATATATATATATATATATATAGTGGGAGAATTAGCTTGTGGGGATCACCTTTTCTTGAAGGACAATCAGCAAACGGGCACTTTCTTAAAAATCTGGTGGATGCCAGGCTTATTTGCAGGAGGTTTGCAAAATAAAAACAAACAAACAGTAAATTAAATCCTTGCCGTCTGGCGCTGTCAGACTAGCACTTACCAGACCGGTGAGTCTGCTTGGGCAGAGGGTGGTCTCCCGTACGTGTCCGACTTACAACCCCTGATAGAGTAGACAGGTTGCTGAGAGTGTGAAGTGGTAAGAGAGCCTGTGGTGTGGATCCAGGAGCAGGAACCTGCAGGGAACTCTAAGCAGCAGGTATTTAGGCAGGACACAGGCAAAACTGGGTGCAGAGCAGGAACTGAGCAGGCAGGTCCAGGTACAGGCAGGGTTCAGCAACAGGCGGGCAGCAGAGGTACAGTAGGAGCAGGCAGGAGCGAGGTCAGAACAGGCCGAGGTCAGGTGCAGGCAGAAGTCAGGGGTGTCCAGAGAAAGCTGAGTCGTCAGGAGAGCAGGAAGCAAAGATGCAGAATACAGGCAACGGAACAGGAACCGGGAAGCTGTTGATCAGGCAGCACCTGAGTGGACTAAGCAGCAGACCTAAATAGGGCGATTGGCGCCAAGCGCCGCGCACGTGTGTGCGCCGCCGCGCACAGGCGCGCGCATAGGCGTGCACGCGCCCGAGCGCCAGTACACACACCAGCGAGATGTCGAGACACTCCTTTTCTACAATGGCATAGTTCTTTTAGTGCTTGTTCAGCTTCCAGCTCAGATATACAACTGGGTGCTCCTCACCATCCCTGTTCTGTGACAGTACAGCCCCTAGGCCCACCTCAGAAGCATCCGTCTGTACGACAAACTTTGTGCTGAAGTTCGGGGCCACTAGTACTGGTAACCCACAAATGGCCTGCTTTCTGAAAAATCCTGAAATGTCTCCTCGGCTGGATTCCACTTGACCATGACTGAACCTCTACCCTTCATCAGGTCGGTCAGAGGAGCGACCATGGTGGCAAAGTTGGGTATGAACCATCTGTAATACCTCGTAATGCCCAGGAAGGCCCTCACTTGCTTTTTATTGATCAATTGGGGCCATTTTTGGATTGCCTTAACCTTATTAGTGTGCGGATTGACCACTCCTCGGCCAATAATGTACCAAGTTATGTAGCGAGCCTGTCCTAACCTGTCCACGAGTTTGTCAACCCCAGGCATCGGGTACGCATCGAACTTGGACACACTGTTGAGTTTCCTGAAGTCATTACAAAACCTGATAGTATTATCAGGTTTTGGGAATAGCACTATGGGGCTTGACCACTCATTGTGGGACTCTTCTATCACATCCAACTCTAACAAATTTTGTATTTCCTTCACGACTGCCTCTCATCTGGCCTCTGGTATTCTATACGGTTTTACATTTACGCAAACCCCTGGTTCTGTCACTATGTCATATTGGATCATGTTGGTCAGTCCGGGTAAGGGGGAGAAAATATCTCTATTTTTACGCACAAATGCCCTAATGTCACTTTGTTGTGCCACGGACAGGGTATCTGTTATGGGGACGTCAGGTGTCACCGATACCCGGTCTGTTAGAGGCGGGACGTGGCCAGTAAAGTCTCCCTGTCCTTCCAGGGCTTTAAGAGATTACATGGTAACTTTAGTGTGGTTTCCTTTTCCCTGGCTGGTAGACTTTGTAGTTTACCTCCTCCACCCTTTCGACAACCTGAAAGGGACCCTGCCACTTGGCTAGGAACTTACGTTTCACCATGGGAACCAGTAATAACACTCTGTCCCCGGGGATGAAAGTACAGACCTTGGCACCCCGGTCATAGACCCTCCTCAGGGCCTCCTGGGCTTGCACCATATGTTCTCTCACCAGGGGCAGGACAGCTGCGATTCGATCCTGCATCAAGGAGACATGCTCTATGATGCTTCTATAAGGGATGACCTTCCCTTCCCTTCCCACGTTTCCCATGTTTCGGACCGGAAACCCAGCCTGCCACAGAGGCTGGAAAAAAGGTTCAGTCCCTTATAATGGAACGAATGCGAGGTGAAATGTACCTATTATCGTGTATCTCATCTCTCATCTCAGATATATGAAAAACCAAAAACTGTCAAACAGATAAATCAATGAATAAGGAAAAAAAAAGTGCAAATCTGTGATGTAAGTGATACCACAACTCCAGCACGGCAACAACTTCTGACACAGATGCACATATATATATCTGCATCTCCCCAAAGGGCAGCACAGTGGTGTAGTGGTTAGCACTCTCACCTAGCAGTAAGAAGGTTGCTGGTTCAAATCCCAACCAGGACACTACCTGCCTGGAGTTTGCATGTTCTCCCTGTGCCTGCGTCAGTTTCCTCTGGGTACTCTGGTTTCCTCCTACAATCCAAAGACATGGAGGTAGGTTAATTGGCTCCTGGCTTCTGTCCAAAATTGGCCCTAGTATATGAATGGGGATCTTGGATTGTGGGCTCCTTGAGGATAGGGACCAATGTGGGTATAGCAATGTACAGGGAAAAGGGACAATTGTAGACACTGGTTGGACTGGTGTCTTTATTCAACCTTACTAACTATGAAACTATATATATATATATGTGTGTGTGTGCATCTGTGTTAAAAGTTGTTTTATCTGTTTGACAGTCTTTTTAGTTTTTCATATAGCTCTTATATAATTTGAGCAGCAAGAAACCATATGCCATAGGAAATGTTTAATATTTCTCACATGTCTTACTTCAAATGGACCATTATATGTAAAAACAGAAGACACTACTTGACCCTTTTAAATGATGTGACTTTACAAGTGTTCTCCTGAAACTCAGAAATCATATCCAGGAGATACAGCAGCATTCCACAAGTATAATTAAAGGTCATTTTATTCACAGTAACATATATGGATGTTCTAATTGGGATCTTTATTAAGCCTTAATATAAGTTCAAATGGCCACAGCGGGAGCATCACTTGACACTATTTATTATGATGAAACAAAAAAATTGCATAAATTGTGTGATTACATCGGTTCAGTTATGTTGCTACAGGCTAATAAGATATGCAATATCATAAAACATTTAATGTAACAGAGATGTTGCATTTTCTTTCTTTTCCTTCTTAGCATATCTCTTGTTGTATATGCTGCCTTTACTGAATATCCATGATGTATGATTTCAACAGTAAATTAACCAGATATGTGAGTGAACAATGCTGCTGGGGTTAGAGTAAGGTTTGGGACCTAGCGCTCCTTCCTTGCTGGAACCCATCTCCCATGTTTTACAGCTTCCTTACTGCTGTTATTCATGATAAAGCAGAATATGCTGAGATTAGAGGTGCTGTAACAGGAAGATCTTTCATGGCAAAGCCACCAGCATAAGGATGGTCCTCCAACGCTCTATATCAATCAACAGAGCTGTGGGAGGTCTTCCTCCTTTGCTTTGCATTATTGATTCTAACTTTTCACTTGTTTACTAAACTGCAAATTACAGTTAGCCACTGTCTTATAATTTGGTCTATTACCTATTCTTTTAAAGCATTAACTTACAATTAGTGCTAAAAGGTTATTACCAACAATTTCAGAATTTCAAGCCCTTGTTTTTGGTGCATGTGTGCATCACAACCCTGCCTGTGATTTATATGATAGCATTGCTAGGACACATTGGGGGCTATTTACGAAAGGCAAATCCACTTTGCACTGAAAATGCACTTGGAAGTGCAGTCGCTCTAAATCTAAGGGGTAGATCTGAAATGAGAGGAAGCTCTGCTGATTTTATCATCCAATCATGTGCAAGCTAAAATGTCGTTTTTTATTTTCCTTGCATGCCCCCCTTGGATCTACAGCGACTTCACTTCCAAGGGCACTTTCCGTGCACTTTCAAGTGCACTGAAAGTGAAAAGTGGATTTTCCTTTAGTAAATAACCCCCATTGAAGGTTACAGCATTATTGATCATAAGCAATATGTTATGTTTTATTATGATACACGGACAAGTGCTGAATTTGCTAGATGGTAAAAGTAGCTTAAACAGACCTCAAGTCAGAGATCATTGATCACTAAAAGGTAGGTATTGCCAGTAAGTTTTCCAAACTAAAGGTAAACAGAAAATAAAATGTTGTGGAGACTTCTGTTTGTCATCACAATGAATACTGACAGTACATTCTGTTAAAGCAGTGGTCATCAACCCTGTCCTCAGGGCCCACTAACAGACCAGGTTTGCAAGATAACTGAAATACATCACAGGTGATATAATTTGCTGCTCGGTGATTGCTGTATTCTAGTTTGCATCTCCCCAAAGTAATACATAAAACCTGGCCTGTTAGTGGGCCCTGAGGACAGGGTTGATGACCACTTTGTTAAAGTATTCCATAACAACATGATTAGTCACAGTTGATCGCATGGTAAAGAACCAGCATCACTGGTTCTTTACCCTGATCAGTGATGCACTGTGTCCGAGGGACAGGGCTCACCATTGATTGGAGCGCACGAGCATCATGACTGGGAGGACATCATATGATGTCCACCAGGAAAGAGGAGCGTTACACCTGGCTTTCAATCTGCTATTGGCCAGGTGGGAACTGGTTAATATTGCAATACAGGACACATTGAGAGGAATGATTAAAGATGTATGCCCCATACAAACGGTTGTACATTCCGACCACACAATCCGTCAGATTTTTTCAGATGGATTTTGGCCTAAACTTGTCTTGCATACACACGGTCGCACAAAGTTGCTGGAAAATCCGATCGTTCGGAACGAGGTAACGTACAAAACGTATGATGGGACTACGTAGAGACCAGTAGACAATAGCTTTCATCTCCAAATTTTTTCTGAGCATGTGTGGCACTTTGTACATCGGAATTCTCTACACGCGATTGGAAAAAGTCAGATCGGATTTAGTTGTCGGAAAATTTTAGATCCAGTTCTCAAACTTTTTCCATTGGAAATTCCGTCAGAAAGAGTCTGATAGAGCCCACACACGATCGGATTTTATGACAACATAATCCAATCGGACTTTTTCCATTGGAATTTCCGACCGCGTGTTTGGGGCAGTAGTCTACATGGAAAAATTATAGCAAATAGAAGCATATAGCATATACAATTGCTATACAAAATATAACATAATTGAATGTTATTACAAATTACATTTACAGATCAATCTGCAGTGCTGTAATTTTCTGTAAACCTTAATGCAATATGGCAACCCGGAGGCATTCTGTGCATTGTTGGTTTACAGAATGGCTCCAAAAATGTATTTTTCTGCATGTCTGATTAACTCACTGATTTTCATATTATGCAAGTCAGATTTTAGGCATCCTCAGCAACCAAAGAAATTGCTGGTATACATCATGGGTGTTAGGTTACTAAAGGGAATACAATTTTTGGACTGGGGATTCCTCCTGTTGTTTGTATGGATGGAGGAACAGTATAAAGCAAGGTATTATTATTATTATTATCATTATTATTCAGGATTTATATAGTGCCAACAGTTTGCGCAGCGCTTTACAATATGAGGGCAGACAGTAAACTTACAATACAAATCAATACAGGAGGGATCAGAGGGCCCTGATCGTTAGAGCTTACAATCTAGAAGGTATAGTTTCAAACGGTCACATTTATTATAAAAGGGCAAACCCAACCATCTGTCCTCCATTCCCCAAGCATTTTTCGACCTCACTCCTATATTTATACAAACACTGGCTAAGTGCCACCAAACCTAGAGCAGCAAATTAGGGATGGTGTATTTTATTTAAGTGTGTCATTATGTACGTGGCTTACATAGTGTTTAATAACACTTCAGTGTAATTTAAGTGTTTGGTAAAGCTTTGGAAATATGTAGCTGGGGCAATGTAACACTGTAAATTTGCCAGGAATACATACAGTAGCTATCTTTGCAGAACTGCGTGTAACTTAGCCAAAATGGACTTCATATACATGAATGATAATTGTTTATGTCCAGATAATATTTAATATGGCCATCTACAGCAGCATGTAGGCTTCTAATTTGGAAATGCTAACACACAGCTCATCAAAGATGGATTTATATGTATAACGTAACTTTAGTATTAAGCTGGTCATTCATGGATTGAAATTTGGCCAGTTCAGCAGGGACCAGCCAAATTTCAATCCATGTATGTGCAGGCTGATTGTACCAAAGTTGATCCATTAATTGCCTGTCTGATATTTGACATGCAATTACTGCTGGTACTATAGCTGCTAGCAGTAATCATTGTGTGTTCTGCCAGCTGGGAAAGCTATCCATGGCCCTGCTAATGATAAATCTGGCTATAAATAAAATATAAAGTACACTTTATACAGATTGTGCGGTGGCTGATCCCCTCTCCTGTTGGTTATTGGAGGGCTGCGGAAACATACTATCATTGGCAGCTAAAGCATGTGAATTAAAGTGGAAGTAAACTCCCCTATTGTTTTCAGCCAAGGAAGCTGCCATCTTTGCCTCTGTTTAACCACTTGACCACTGGGCACTTAAACACCCTTAATAACCAGACCAATTTTCAGCTTTCGGTGCTCTCACATTTTGAATGACAATTACTCAGTCATGCAACACTGGACCTATATGAAATTTTTGTCCTTTTTTTTCACACAAATAGAGCTTTCTTTTGGTGGTATTTAATCACCGCTCGGTTTTTATTTTTTGTGCTATAAAAGAAAAAATACCGAAAATTCAGTAAAAAAATTAATTTTTCTTTGTTTCTGTTATAAAATTTAGCAGATTAGTAATTTTTTCTTCATACATTTTGGCCAAAATTTATACTACTACACATCTTTGGTAAAAATAAGTACAAATTGGTGGATATTATTTGGTCTTTGTGAAAGTTATAGAGTCCACAAGCTATGGTGCCAATATCTGAAAATTGATCACACCTGAAGTACTGACGGCCTATTTCAATTCTTGAGACCTTAACGTGCCAGAAAAGTACAAATATCCCCCAAATGACCCCTTTTTGGAAAGAAGACATTCCAATGTATTTAGTAAGAGGCATGATGAGTTTTTTGAAGTTGTCATTTTTTCCCACAATTCTTTGCAAAATCAAGATTTTTTTACTTTTTTTTTTCACAAAATTGTCATATTATCAGTTTATTTCTCACACACAGCATATGCATACCACAAATTACACCCCAAAACACATTCTGCTATTACTCCCGAGTACGGCGATACCACATGTGTGAGACTTTTACACAGTGTGGCCACATACAGAGGCCCAACATGCAGGAAGCACCATCAGGCGTTCTGGAGCACCCAGGACAATTCTGACATTTCTCTCCTACATGTAAAAATCATCATTTATTTGCTAGAAAATTACATAGAATCCCAAAACATTATATATGTTTTTTTAGCAAACACCCTGGAGAATACAATGGTGGTCGTTTGTGCTTAAAAAAAAAAACACAGTAAAGTTAGCCCAATTTTTGCATAATGTGAAAGATGAAGTTACACTGAGTAAATAGATACCTAACATGTCACTCTTCAAAATTGCACACGCTCGTGGAATAGCGCCAAACGTCGCTACTTAAAAATCCCCATAGGCGACGCTTTACATTTTTTTTACTGGTTATATGTTTTGAGTTACAGAGGAGGTCTAGGGCTAGAATTATTGCTCTCACTCTAATGTTCGCAGCGATACCTCACATGTGTGGTTTGAACACCGTTTTCATATGTGGGCGGGACTTACGTATGCGTTCGCTTCTGCATGCGAGCACATGGGGACAGGGGCGCTTTTAAAAAAAAAAATGTATTGTTCATTTGACTTTATTTATTTTAGTTTGACATTTTTTTCCCCAAAAATAATTTTTTTGATCACTTTTATTCCTATTACAAGGAATGTAAACATCCCTTGTAATAGGAATATGGCATGACAGGTCCTCTTTACAGTGAGATATGGGGTCAATAAGACCCCACATCTCACCTCTAGGCTGGAAAGCCTGAAATAAAAACTAAAAAAAGATTCTGGCTTTGATCGTATTGGCGAGTCGGTAGAAGCACCAGAGGGCAGCGGGAGGGGGGGGATGTCTATAGCTGGGTATTGCAGGGTATCACCAACTATGGCTGGGTATTGCAGTGTATCTCCGAGTATGGCTGGGTATCTCCGAGTATGGCAATTTATGGCAGGGTATTGGCAGGGTATTGCAGAGTATTGGTTGGAATTTTACTGCAGAGTATTGGCGGGTACTGCAGAGTATTGGAGGGTAGTGCAGAGTATTAGCTGGTATTGCAGAGTATTGGCGGGTGTTGCAGAGTATTGGCGGGTGTTGCAGAGTATTTGCGGGTGTTGCTTCTGCGGGTGTTGCAGAGTAATTGCGGGTGTTGCAGAGTATTTGCGGGTATTGCAGAGTATTGCAGAGTATTTGTGGGTATTGCAGAGTATTTGTGGGTATTGCAGAGTATTGCAGAGTATTTGTGGGTATTGCAGAGTATTGCAGAGTATTTGTGGGTATTGCAGAGTATTTGTGGGTATTGCAGAGTATTTGCGGGTATTGCAGAGTATTTGCGGGCATTGCAGAGTATTGCAGAGTATTTGCTGGTACTGCAGAATATTGCAGGGTATTGCAGAGTAATGGCAGGGAATTGAGGGGTTAAATTTCGGTGAGCAGCGATGTGGGCACTGCAGATGCAGCCCACAGCGCTGCTGACACCGATCTCTTCCCCCTCCGCTGTACCGATCGGTACAGAAAGGGGGAGGGAGGACGCCGGTTTGTTTACAAGTGATCACTCCGTCATTTGACGGAGCGATCACGTGGTAAGCGGCCGCGATGAGCGGCCGTTTACCGTGATCCGTGATGCTCTCGAGTGCGCGCCCCAGGGGGCGCGCGAGAGTGGAATTCTGGGAGGACATCATATGACGGCCTCCCAGAGTTAAACAACCGCCCTGTAGCTGTCATTCGGCTATGGACCGGTTGTTAAGTGGTTAATCTTCAACTGCTATGATGCTGCACATGTGATTCGTTGTGACACCAGCCATTGGATGGTTTGATAGTTTGGCTGAGAGCACAGCCAATGTGCAGTTAGCATTCCCGGCATGCCTTTTTTTTAACTGTTTAAATCCCTGGGTTTACTTCCGCTTTAATTGGGTCCAATCTGGACTTAGCGCCCTATTGGATAAAACATACCCTTAATTCTTATGCCAGAGAGCATACCCATTGGAAAATCAGAAAGTAATAAGATAAGAACCATACCTATCATAGATTCCATTTTGATATCCCAGAGGTCCCCTCTTTTCCCTCCCCTTCTGTGTGGAAGCATATGGACACAAGGTACACCCCAAACCAAGTATGTGACTAAGAATGTGGGCAAATAGCTAATCTATTGATACTGTAAAATCTTCCTCTCCTTGTTGTTCTGGTGAAGCTGGATCTGTGAAATGTGTCGAGAAAGGAGACATCTGTGCAGATCTAATAAATTGAATTGTTGGACCAATTGATACGTATTGTATATTGAGTAAGAATGGTAAATACCTACCTGGTATTCTCTACAAGGAATAGGAAAGCCTATGACAATATTTTAATGCTCAATACCTTTATGGAAAAACAATACATTTGTATATGTTTTTATAAATTGTTCAAATATATATATATATATATATATATATATATATATATATATATATATACACACATATACAGTGCTCAAAATTTCAAGTCCTGAGCTACTAGCCAGACCTCAAAGGTTACTCGCCACCAGTGCCTCACTCACTCACTCACTTGCCTCAGTGCCTCACTTACTCACTTAGGCACTCAATCCCTACCCTGCCCCACCCCTAATTCCACCCCTTAAATGTTTTATGCAAAAATAAGTTACAAAAATATTATAAATATAAAGCCCCTCAGTGTAGTCTCACCTGTGCCCACCATTGCAGCCACACTGTGCCCACTATTGCAGCCACACTGTGCCCATTGCAGCCACACTGTGCCCATAGCAGCCTGTTCCCAATTCAGCCATACTGTGCCATATGCAGCCATACTGTGCCCATTGCAGTCCCACTGTGCCCACTATAGCCTGTGCCCATTTCAGCCATACTGTGTCCATTGCAGTTCCACTTTAAGCACTCTTCCCCCCCTCCCCTGTCACAGTTGGTATGTCATTTTTTTGGGGGGGGGGGTGGGTACCTGTCAAAACTAGGTACCCGCTCCCACTTCTGGTCAGATCGCCTAGGCGATCCAAAGGGAAGTTTTCTCCCCTCTTCACAGATCCCAGAAGACTGGCAGACTAATCAGCAGATGCAGCGCGACTCACATATGCGCAGTGTGCACTCAGCTGTGAAGCCGCAAGCTGTCACAGCCAGGTGCCCACAGTTGAAATGCTGGCACCAGAGAGGAGACAGGAAGAAAAGTGACGGTTCGGGTGACTACATCGCTAGATCCTGGGACAGGGGAGCATGTGTTTATTAGAAGTCAGAAACGACACTTTTTGTCACTGCTGACTTTTAACTACTTCAGATCCACGCTATAGCCGAATGACGGCTACAGCGCAGACCTGATTTGCTGGGAATACGTCTATTGACATCCTCCCATGCCTAAGCGCCCTCACTGGATCCCATGCCTGAGACTCACTGGATCACAGATTGGAGTAAGGGGTCCCAACCCCTTACCATGTGATCAGCTGTCAGCCAATGACAGCTGGTCATGTGATGTCAACAGAACCAGTAATTGGCTGGCTATTTTTTCTCCTCGCGCTGACAGAGTGAGGAGAAAAAAAAAGCCGATCACCGGCGGCTGTCAGAGGGACATCAGTCCCGATCATGGGGAGCTGCCGCCAGATCCTCAGTGCCCACCTGTGCCCCCTGCCAGTGCCACCTAGCAATAGGCAACAGTGCAGCCTACCAGTGCCCACCCATCATTGCCCACAGTGCCACCCATCAGTGCCCACAGTGCTACCCATCAGTTCCCACAGTGCCACCTATCAGTGCCCACAATCTGTGCCTCAACAACAGTGCTGCACATCAGTGCCACCTATCAGTGCCCATCAGCGTCACCTATCAGTTCCCATCAGTGCCTCCCATCAATGCCACCTATCAGTGCTCATCAGTCCCATCTATCACTGGTACCTATCAGTGCCATCCATCAGTGCCACCCATCAGGGCCCATCAGTGCCATTTTATCAGTGGCCATCAGTGCCACCTTATCTGTGCCCACCAGTACCACCTTATCTGCCCCCATCAGTGTCACCTTATCTGTGCCTATCAGTGCTGCCTTAACTATGCCTATGAGTGCAGCCTATCAGTGCCCACCAGTGCAGCCTATCAGTGCCCACCAGTGCCGCCTCATCAGCCCATATCAATGAAGGAGAAAAATTACCTGTTTGCAAAATTTTAGAACAAACTATTAAACATGATTTTTTTTTTCAAAATTTTCCATCTTTTTTGGTTTGTTTTGCAAAAAATAGAAATCCCAGCTGTGATTAAATACCACCAAAAGAAAGTGCTATTTGTGGGAAAAAATTATAACAATTTAATTTGGGTACAGTGTTGTATGACAATTTTCATTCAAAGTGCTTCAGCGCTGAAAGCTGATATTTGGTCTGGGCAGGAGCGGGGTTTAAGTGCCCAGTAAGCAAGTGGTTAATAAACACAAAAATGACTGGTACACCTCTTTAAGCTCTGCTGTGCAGGGGATTACAGGGAACAAAAATAAAGACAGACATTGGCTGTTATTCAACAACATACTTTTATGAAATACAAAGTGTGGAATCTATAGCTGTCAGGGGTTCAGTGTTAGACCCCTTTCACACTAAGGCGCTTTGCAGGCGCTACAGTGCTAAAAATAGCGCCTGCAAAGCACCCTGAAACAGCTGCTGCTGTGTCTCCATTGTGAAATCCCTGATGGCTTTCACACTGGAGCAGTGCGCTTGCAGGACGGTAAAAAAAAGTCCTGCTAGCAGTATCTTTGGAGCAGGGAAGGAGCAGTGTATACACTGCTCCTTCACCACTTCTGCCCATTGAAATCAATCTATACCACCGGCAAAGCGCTGCTGGAGTGCTGCTGCAGCGCTGCTGCAGAAAACTGTCCGGGTGACATGAGCGCATTGTGCGCGCGTGATCCCCTTCCTTCTGAAGGATGTTCCTGAACGCCCATCCAGAAGGAGAGGGCACCCTCCCGGCCGTATATGTACATTGGCCGGGTGGGAAGTAGTTAAGATTACACTTTGGGATCACCCCTTTCAAACTCCCGTGTTTCTATCAGCAAATTACTGCAGATATGTGCAGATTCAGTAGGTTTCTGCTTTTATTTTGCCATTTAAATCTAACAATAGAACAAAGAAGCGACCCAAGAAAGAAAAGGCTGAAATAAAGACCAATGACCATGGCTAAAAAGAGAAGTAGGCCCTGTCAGCTTTTGTCAGCCATTAAAGTAGTATTAAATGCAAAACCACAAATTGTATATATTGTAGCTTACCAATCATTAGATGTGGTGGCTGCATTATTTTTCTCTCTGTTTTCACTCAGTGATCTAACCAGTAACATGTCTGCCCACCTACACTCTGGATGAAGAAGCAACAGAGACACCTTTGGAGAACAGCATTATCAGTCTGGGGGAGGGGAGTGTTAGATGTACTAGCAGATTTAGATGCACTAACAAAGTAAAGCAAAACTCCAGCTTATACATTATAAGCAGTTACAGCTTTGAGTTTTGTCCCTTTTGAGATAAAGGTTTCATACAAAGAAATAAAAGCTGATCATTGTAAGCTTAGTACTTCTGCCAGCATTAAATAGTTTGCATCCACCTACTAAATGCTACAGCTTGTTCTGTTGAAAAACAACACAGTTAAGCCTCATGCACACGAGACGCAGTTAAACGCGCGTTCAGATGCAGTTGGACAGTTTTTTCAACTGCACCTGAACTCATTCAATGTTATCCTATGTGTCCATGCACACAGTCTCGTTTTTTTCCGTTTATATGCAGTTGCGTTTAATCTCGTTTTTCCAGAAGCAAAAAAATGCGTTCAGAAACAAAAATTTCTGCGTTTCAGACGCAAAACGCGGCAAAACGCGGTAAAACGCGGCAAAACGCCGCTACCGCGTTTAGCCGCGTTTGCGTTTATATGCGTTTTTAAAGGTGACCTTTTTTTTTACATTAAAAATCTCAAAAATGATTGCAAATGATGAAAAACCATTAGAAAAACATTTTAAACAATTGCAATTGCAAGTGGACAATCCACAACTTGTGGCAAGTGACGTGGCAAGTGGACAATCCACAACTTGTGGCAAGTGACGTGGCAGGTGGCAAGTGATGTGGCAAGTGGACAATCCACAACTTGTGGCAAGTGACGTGGCAGGTGAAGTGGCAAGTGACGTGGAAAGTGGACAATAGACAACTTGTGGCAGGTGACGTGGCAAGTGACCTGGCAGGTGACGCGGCAAGTGACTTGGCAGGTGACGTGGCAAGTGGAAAATCAACAACTTGTGGCAGGTGACTGGCATGTGATGTGGCAAGTGGACAATAGACAACTTGTGGCAGGTGACGTGGCAAGTGACCTGGCAGGTGACGCGGCAAGTGACTTGGCAGGTGACGTGGCAAGTGGAAAATCAACAACTTGTGGCAGGTGACTGGCATGTGACGTGGCAAGTGGACAATCCATAACTTGTGGCAGGTGACGTGGCAAGTGGACAATCCACTTGTGGCAGGGGACGTGGCAAGTGACGTGGCAAGTGGACAATCCACTTGTGGAAGGTGATGTGGCAAGTGACGTGGCGAGTGGACAATCCACAACTTGTGTCAGGTGACGTGGCAAGTGGACAATCCACAACTTGTGGCAGGTGATGTGGCAAGTGATGTGGCAAGTGGACAATCCACTTGTGGCAGGTGACGTGGCAGGGGACGTGGCAAGGGACGTGGCAAGTGGACAATCCACAACTTGTGGCAGGTGATGTGGCTGGTGACGTGGCAAGTGGACAATCCACATCTTGCGGCAGGTGACGTGGCAGGTGACGTGGAAAGTGGTGTGGCAAGTGGACAATCCACAACTTGTGGCAGGTGATGTGGCTGGTGACGTGGTAAGTGGACAATCCACAACTTGTGGCAGATGGCATGGCAGGTGACGTGGAAAGTGGACAATCCACATCTTGTGGCAAGTGACGTGGCAGGTGATGTGGCAAGTGACGTGGCAAGTGGACAATCCACAACTTGTGGCAGGTGATGTGGCAAGTGATGTGGCAGGTGATGTGACAAGTGGACAATCCACATCTTGTGGCAAGTGACGTGGCAGCTGACGTGGCAAGTGACGTGGCAGGTGACGTGGCAAGTGACATGGCAAGTGGACAATCCACATCTCGTGGCAAGTGACGTGGCAGGTGATGTGGCAAGTGACGTGGCAAGTGGACAATCCACAACTTGTGGCAGGTGACATGGCAGGTGATGTGGCAAGTGACGTGGCAGCTGACGTGGCAAGTGGACAATCCAAAACTTGTGGCAAGTGACGTGGCAGGTGACGTGGCAAGTGATGTGGCAAGTGGACAATCCACAGCTTGTGGCAAGTGACGTGGCAAGTGGACAATCCACAACTTGTGGCAGGTGACGTGGCAGGTGACGTGGCAGGTGAAGTGGCAAGTGACGCGGCAAGTAGACAATCCACAACTTGTGGCAGGTGATGTGGCAAGTGACGTGGCAGGTGATGTGGCAAGTCACGTGGCAAGTGGACAATCCACAACTTGTGGCAGGTGATGTGGCTGGTGACGTGTCAAGTGGACAATCCACAGCTTGTGGCAGGTGGCATGGCAGATGACGTGGAAAGTGGACAATCCACATCTCGTGGCAAGTGACGTGGCAGCTGACGTGGCAAGTGACGTGGCAAGTGGACAATCCAAAACTTGTGGCAGGTGACGTGGCAGGTGACGTGGCAAGTGACGTGGCAGGTGACGTGGCAAGTGATGTGGCAAGTGGACAATCCACAGCTTGTGGCAAGTGACGTGGCAAGTGGACAATCCACAACTTGTGGCAGGTGACGTGGCAGGTGACGTGGCAAGTGAACAATCCACAACTTGTGGCAGGTGACGTGGCAAGTGACGTGGCAGGTGATGTGGCAAGTGACGCGGCAAGTAGACAATCCACAACTTGTGGCAGGTGATGTGGCTGGTGACGTGGCAAGTGGACAATCCACAGCTTGTGGCAGGTGGCATTACAGATGACGTGGAAAGTGGACAATCCACATCTCGTGGCAAGTGACGTGGCAGGTGATGTGGCAAGTGACGTGGCAAGTGGACAATCCACAATTTGTGGCAGGTGACGTGGCAGGTGATGTGGCAAGTGGACAATCCCCAACTTGTGGCAAGTGACGTGGCAAGTGGACAATCCACAACTTGTGGCAGGTGCCGTGGCAAGTGACACGGCAAATGCAAGTGTACAACTGCTCTCTATGCTGCTGCTGCTCACTCTGATCAAAATAGCAGAAATAGTTAAAAAAAATGCTTTGAGAGCTTGGGGAGGGTCTACATGATGTTATCTTTATAAACGCGTCTAAACGCAAACGCGTCTAAACGCGTCTAAACGCGTCTAAACGCGACATGCAAACGCGGCAAAACGCGCGTTTCTAAACGCGCGTTTCAGCTTTTTTTTAACAGAGGTTTCATCTGCGTCTCGTGTGCATGAGGCCTTACTGGCAAGATCACCACCAGGTGAAAATGAATGAAAGAAAGTCTAAAAAGAAAATTAATGCAGTCATCACATCTAATAATTGGTAAGCTGAAATATAATAAATATTTAGGTTTAGTACCGCTTTAAAGTGATTGTAAAGCTTAGCTTTTTTCTTTTAGAATGCATGGTGAAAGTCTCAAGACTTTACAACTCCTGTAAACCTAATTCCTGCCAGATATAGAAAAACCACCATATATATATATATATATATATATATATATATATATATATATATATACAGTATCTCACAAAAGTGAGTACACCCCTCACATTTTTGTAAATATTTTATTCTATCTTTTCATGTGACACTGAAGAAATGACACTTTGCTACAATGTAAAGTAGTGAGTGTACAGCTTGTATAACAGTGTAAATTTGCTGCTCACTCAAAATAACTCAACACTCAGTCATTAATGTCTAAACGGCTGGCAACAAAAGTGAGTACACCCTTAAGTGAAAATGTCCAAGTTGGGCCCATTTAGCTATTTTCCCTCCCGGAGGTATGTGTCTCGTTAGTGTTACAAGGTCTGAGGTGTGAATGGGGAGCAGCAGAGGCGTAACTAGAAACCTCAGGGCCCCGGTGCAAGAAATCAGGAAGCCCCCCCCCCCCCGAAAAGCATGATTTTGATACTATATTTTTTTATAACTCTCAAGAGGAAGCTTCTATTAACAATACCTTTACCCATGCTCAAAAATGCAGCCTGCCCGTGTCCACCAGTGCAGCCTCTGTCCCCAGTGCAGCCTGTGTCCCCAGTGAAACCGGTGTCACCTGGCAGCCTGTGTCCCCAGTGAAATCTGTGTCCCCAGTGAAGCCTGTGTCCCCAGTGAAACCTGTGTCCCCAGTGCAGCCTGTGTCACCAGTGCAGCCTGTGTCCCCAGTGCAGCCTGTGTCCCCAGTGAAACCTGTGTCACCAGTTCAGCCTGTGTCCCCAGTGAAACCTGTGTCACCAGTTCAGCCTGTGTCCCCAGTGAAACCTGTGTCACCACTTCAGCCTGTGTCCCCAGTGAAACCTGTGTCACCAGTGCAGCCTGTGTCCCCAGTGAAACCTGTGTCACCAGTGCAGCCTGTGTCCCCAGTGAAACCTGTGTCCCCAGTGCAGCCTGTGTCCCCAGTGAAACCCGTCTCCCCAGTGAAACCCATTTCCCCAGTGCAGCCTGTGTCCCCAGTGAAACCTGTGTCACCGATGCAGCCTGTGTCCCCAGTGCAGGCTGTGTCCCCAGTGAAATCTGTGTCACCAGTGCAGCCTGTGTCCCCAGTGCAGCCTGTGTCCCCAGTGAAAAATGTGTCCCCAGTGAAAAATGTGTCCCCGGTGCAGCCTGTGTCCCATGTGCAGCCTGTGTCCCATGTGCAGCCTGTGTCCCCAGTGCAGCCTGTGTCACCAATGCAGCCTGTGTCCCCAGTGCAGCCTGTGTCACCAGTGCAGCCTGTGTCACCAGTGCAGCCTGTGTCCCCAGTGAAACCTGTGTCACCAGTGCAGCCTGTGTCACCAATGCCGTGGTGGTACTGGAGGGGGGCGGTGGTACTGGAGGGGGATGGTGGTCCTGGAGAAGGGTGGCGGTGGTACTGGAGGGGGGTGGCAGTGGTGGTACTGGAGGGGGGGTGGTACTGGAGGGGGGTGGCGGTGGTACTGGAGGGGGGCGGTGGTCCTGGAGAAGGGTGGCGGTGGTACTGGAGGGGGGTGGCGGTGGTGGTACTGGAGGGGGGGTGGTGGTACTGGAGGGGGGTGGCGGTGGTACTGGAGGGGGATGGTGGTGGTACTGGAGGGGGGGTGGTGGTACTTGAGGGGGGGTGGTGGTGGTACTGGAGGGGGGGTGGCGGTGGTACTGGAGGTGGGTGGCGGTGGTACTGGAGGTGGGTGGCGGTGGTGGTACTGGAGGGGGGGTGGTGGTACTGGAGGGGGGCGGCGGGGTTCCGGAGGGGGATGGTGGTCCTGGAGAGGGGTGGCGGTGGTACTGGAGGTGGGTGGCGGTGATACTGGAGGTGGGTGGCGGTGGTGGTACTAGAGGGGGGGTGGTGGTACTGGAGGGGGGTGGCGGTGGTGGTACTGGAGGGGGGTGGCGGTGGTACTGGAGGGGGATGGTGGTGGTACTGGAGGGGGGTGGTGGTACTGGAGGTGGGTGGCGGTGGTACTGGAGGTGGGTGGCGGTGGTGGTACTAGAGGGGGGGTGGTGGTACTGGAGGGGGGTGGCGGTGGTACTGGAGGGGGATGGTGGTGGTACTGGAGGGGGGTGGTGGTACTGGAGGTGGGTGGCGGTGGTACTGGAGGTGGGTGGCGGTGGTGGTACTGGATGGGGGGTGGTGGTACTGGAGGGGGGCGGCGGGGTTCCGGAGGGGGGTGGTGGTCCTGGAGAGGGGTGACGGTGGTACTGGAGGTGGGTGGCGGTGGTACTGGAGGTGGGTGGCGGTGGTGGTACTAGAGGGGGGTGGTGGTACTGGAGGGGGGTGGCGGTGGTACTGGAGGGGGGTGTTGGTCCTGGAGAGGGGTGGCGGTGGTACTGGAGGTGGGTGGCAGTGGTACTGGAGGTGGGTGGCGGTGGTGGTACTGGAGGGGGGTGGTGGTGGTGGTACTGGAGGGGGGTGGTGGTACAGGAGGGGGGTGGCGGTGGTACTGGAGGGGGGGTGGTGGTACTGGAGGGGGGGTGGTGGTACTTGAGGGGGGGTGGCGGTGGTACTGGAGGTGGGTGGCGGTGGTACTGGAGGGGGGTGGCAGTGGTGGTACTGGAGGGGGGTGGTGGTACTGGAGGGGGGCGGCGGGGTTCCGGAGGGGGATGGTGGTCCTGGAGAGGGGTGGCGGTGGTACTGGAGGTGGGTGGCGGTGGTACTGGAGGTGGGTGGCGGTGGTGGTACTAGAGGGGGAGTGGTGGTACTGGAGGGGGGGGGTGGTACTGGAGGGGGGTGGCGGTGGTACTGGAGGGGGGTGGTGGTCCTGGAGAGGGGTGGCGGTGGTACTGGAGGTGGGTGGCAGTGGTACTGGAGGTGGGTGGCGGTGGTGGTACTGGAGGGGGGTGGTGGTACTGGAGGGGGGGTGGTGGTGGTACTGGACATCAGGGTTCCCAGAGGGCCCCCTTGCTTCAGGGTCCCCAGAGAGCCCCCCTTATTTCAGGATCCCCAAATACCCCCCTTACTTTAGGGTCCCCAGAGAACCCCCCTTACAACAGGGTCCCCCAGAGAGCCCCCCTTTAGGGTCCCTAGACAGTCCCCCCCAAAGGTTTCCCTGTACCTTGCTGGACTCTGCTGTGTACCTTGGCCCCAGCACATCTCTGTACCCCCCCACCTGGGGGGAGGCAGCAATCAGCAGCTCTATGATGTTCATGGGCGGCGGGATCTTCCTGTGGCTTGTAGTTCTCTTCCTGAGGCTTGTACTTCTCTTCCTGAGTCTATACACACACTTTCCGCGGGAAATGTGAGCTTGTTAGCTTCACACCTGAATGCCCGCAGAGAACACAGGAGAGGGGAGGGGGGGCGAAGGGGGAGCAGATCAGCTGTGTGTCTTGTGTCCCGTGCGAGAGAGGACGGACAAGGGGGAAATAAAACGTCAATCCTGGTGTCTCTGTGCTGCTGTTACATGAGAGACACTCTCTCCACTCACAGTCCTGTGGATAGCAACCCCGCTGGGCCCCCCCACAGTTATGGAATTCCAGGGCCCAGTCGCAACTGCGACTGTTGCGACCCTGGTAATTCCGCCACTGGGGAGCAGGTATGTTAAATTTTGGTGTTATCGCTCTCACTCTCTCATACTGGTCACTAGACGTTCAACATGGCACCTCATGGCAAAGAACTCTCTGAGGATCTGAAAAAAAGAATTGTTGCTCTACATAAAGATGGCCTAGGCTATAAGAAGATTGCCAAGACCCTGAAACTGAGCTGCAGCATGGTGGTCAAGACCATACAGCGGGTTTAACATGACAGATTCCACTCAGAACAGGCCTCGCCATGGTCGACCAAAGAAGTTGAGTGCATGTGCTCAGCGTCATATCCAGAGGTTGTCTTTGGGAAATAGACGTATGAGTGCTGCCAGCATTGCTATAGAGGTTGAAGGGGTGGGGGCACTAATGCAGCCCCAGACCATGACACTCCCATCCCCAGGCTTGAATGTAGGCAAGACACACTTGTCTTTGTACTCCTCACCTGATGGGCACTGATAGGCGGCACTGATAGGCAGCACGGATAGGCAGACTGGCTGTGATTGGACACAGCTGGTCACATGTGGGTGTGTGAGAGGGGCCGTTTTGGGTTGCCGTCATACAATGTCCTCCCAGAACGAGAGCTGCACTGCTCCTCCCTCCTTTTTTTTTTTTTTTTTTAAACTTAATGTTTATTGAAATTTTTGAAAAAAAAAGAAGGACATAGACATCACCAAATGGGCATATCCCGGTGTGAGTATAAACAGAGATGATAATAAAGGCAAGGTATTCAAACATTCATAAAAGAATGAGGAAAGAAAAGAAAAGATAGGGGGGGGGCAAAGGTAGAGGGGCATAGTTACACACGTAACTAGAGTTAGTCAGTGATCACCAAACATAAAGAGCAATTAAGTCCTTAATAAGATATAGACGATGGGTATGATCATAGTAGAGGAGCACTCCTCGGATTAGTAATCCAGAGCTCCCAGGATCTGCGAAAACGACTTGTGGAATGGTTAGCTTTAGCAAAATAATGTTCCATCTGAAAGTTCTGGTTAAGGATTTGAATGACTTCTTCCAATGTGGGGGGGAGGGCTGTTTTCCATCTTCTCGCAATTGCGAGTCTGGCTGCAATAAGTATGTGGGTAACCGGAGTACGGAGGTGGTTAGGCCAAGTAGGGATGTGAAGTCCCAGTAGATGATCCAGTGGGGATAGAGGAAGGGTTACTCCAGAGAGTGAGAGAATTAGGCTCTTAACTTTGTCCCAGTAGCTTCTCAATAGGGGGCATTCCCACCAAATATGTAGCAGGGAACCGATTTTGTCGCAATTCCTCCAACACTTGGGCGAGGTGTTTAAGTATATTTTAGCCAGTCTTTCTGGGGTAAAATACCATTTATGAAATAGCTTCTGCGTGGATTCCCAGTGAGTGATGCAGCGGGATAAACGTAGTGGTAGTAGGAGGGCTTTCTGCCATTGTAGCTGCGTCGGTGGCTGGTCTGTAAGGGGAGACCAGTATTGCATGCTGGAGGAGAGAAGATCCGAGTGAGGTTCGGTGAGGAGTTTGTATATCACAGAGATCCCTTTGCTTTTGGGAGTTTCAAGATTATAATGTGTAAGTAAGGGGAGTGTCAGACAATCCAAGGATGAGTATCGCATTTTGGAGAGCATAGATCTGATCCTTAGGTAGAGGAAGAAGGTTTGTTTGGGCAGTTCGTATTGCTCCATGAGACGTGTAAAGGTTTTCAAGGTGGAGCCTTCAAAAAGTGATCCAAGGTAAGTAAGGCCTCGGTTTGTCCATTCTGAGAGGGGTAGATCCGGGGAGATAAGTTGAAGTGCATCAAGGGGTAGTTTAGTCAAGGTCTCCACCGCTCCTCCCTCCTTTGACGGTGGGCGGATGTGGTTAATGGCATTCAAGCCTTAGTCCATAGGGTTCAATATTGAGTTGGCCCACCCTTTGCAGCTAGTGATGGACGAAGTTCCGACGGGACGTTTCGCGAACGCGAACCGCGAACGCGGCCGATAGTTCACGAACCGTAACGTTCGCGGCGGGCCCCATTGACTTCAATGGGAGGCAAACTTTACAAAGCTACAGGTCATATTTGCAGCCACAAAATAATTACTAGCTGTGCACACATAGTCCCACCACATGGCCAATGACATAACACATGTATGAGGTGAATCTGGGATCGACAACTACAAGCATTCTTTTTTTATATGTGAAATTGTGACAATTCAGGACTGTGGAGCGCATGAAGGCGATGGAGGAGAGGGAATGTCAGGGTAGGCAAAGAAGAGGGTGCAGGAGATGATCACCAGCACCGTGATATAGAGCACTGACACCTGCACCGTGATAGAGTCATCTGACACCAGCACCGTGATAGAGAGCACTGACATCAGTAGCGTGACATACAGCAATGGCACCTGCACCGTGATCGAGTGATCTGACACCAGCACCGTGATAGAGAGTACTGACATTAGCAGCGTGACATACAGCAATGACACCTGCACCGTGATAGAGTGATCTGACACCAGCACCGTGATAGAGAGCAGTGACATACAGCAATGACACCTGCACCGTGATAGAGTGATCTGACACCAGCACCGTGATAGAGAGCACTGACATCAGCAGCGTGACATAAAGCACTGACACCAGCACCGTGATATACAGCACTGACACCAGCTCCGTGATATACAGCACTGACACCTGCACCGTAAGCAGCCCCAGGAGGAAGTCAGCATAGCACAGGGATGGTGGGAGCCCCTCATAATGAGCATAGCACAGGGATGGTGGGAGCCCCTCATATTATGCACAGCAGAGGTACAGCCCCAGGAGTAAGTCAGCATAGCACAGGGATGGTGGGAGCCCCTCATAATAAGCAGCCCCAGGAGGAAGTCAGCACAGCACAGGGATGGTGGGAGCCCCTCATAATGAGCATAACACAGGGATGGTGGGAGCCCCTCATAATGAGCATAGCACAGGGATGGTGGGAGCCCCTTATAATATGCACAGCAGAGGTACAGCCCCAGGAGGAAGTCAGCACAGCACAAGGATGGTGGGAGCCCCTCATAATGAGCATAGCACAGGGATGGTGGGAGCCCCTCATAATATGCACAGCAGAGGTACAGCCCCAGGAGGAAGTCAGCACAGCACAGGGATGGTGGGAGCCCCTCATAATAAGCAGCCCCAGGAGGAAGTCAGCACAGCACAGGGATGGTGGGAGCCCCTCATAATAAGCAGCCCCAGGAGAAATATGACACCGTTCAACCTCTTCAAACAGGAGGGTACGGGCATATAGTACGGTGTGCTTTTTTTGTACAAGGAAGTGAACCAAATGAAGAAAGAAGGTCTGTGTGCTCGATTAAAAAAATCGTTTATAGACATATACATGGTCTACTGGTCACATGTGTTGAATTCCTCCGAGATCCATGCCTCATTCATTTTTAGAAATGTGAGGTAGTTAACACTGTCGTGAGCTAGGCGAGTACGCTTATCGGTCACGATCCCCCCTGCTGCGCTGAACGTCCTTTCGGACAGGACACTGGACGAGGGGCAAGCCAACAATTCGATTGCAAATTGGGCAAGCTCTGGCCAGAGGTCAAGCCTGCCCACCCAGTAGTCCAGGGGTTCATCACTCCTCAGAGCGTCCACATCGGCCGTTAACCCGATGTAGTCGGACACCTGACGGTCTAGGCGTTCCCTGATGCTGGATCCGGATGACACCTGTCGATAGGTCGGCTGAAAGAATGACCTCATATCAGAAGTCACCAACACATCTTCAAACCGGCCTCTTCTTGCAGGCGCTGTTGGATTGGTCCCCTCAACTCCTTCTCTGGGAGTGGGAATTGCTCCTCTGCCAGCGCACACAAAAGCAGAATGCTGCATTTCTCGAAGCAAGGCCTGGATGTGCTCCATTCTGACAGCCCTCTGTGACGGCGGTAACATTTCCGCCATTTTGTGTTTGTACCGGGGGTCTAAGTACGTTGCCACCCAGTACTGGTCCTTGACCCTTATGCTTTTTATACGGGAGTCCCTATTAAAACACTGGAGCATGAAGGCCCCCATTTGCACTAAAGTGGAAGCGGTGTGGTGGCCTGGCTCCTGCTCATCATCCAGGATAATGTTGTCCTCTTCATTCTCCTCTCCCCATCCACGCACAACAACAGAGATCCCAGAAAGGTTTAAAGCATGCTCTTCTTGCTCCTCCTCATTCGCCCGGCACCATCCTCCTCTGACTCCTCTTCAGACTCCTGTTGTTCACTTGTCTCAGATAGAGTAGCCCCCTTGGGAATTCATTCAGCATTGTGACTTCCTCATCTTCCCGCTCCTGCTCCTCCACAGCTTGATCAATGACACAACGCAATGCACGCCCCAATAAAGAAGGCATAAGGTACCATGTCACTGATGGCGCCATGGCTGCGACTGACCAGTTTGGTGATCTCCTCAAATGGCCGCAGAAGTCTGCATGCGTTGTGCATGAGCAGCCACTGGCGCGGTGAAAAAAACCCAGCTCCCCAGAACCTGTTCTGCCGCAGAGTTCATACAGGTAGACGTTAACTGCATGTTTCTGCTGGAGCAGCCTATCAAGCATATAGAAGGTTGAGTTCCATCGCGTTGGGCAATCGCAAATAAGACGTCTGACCGGCAGATTGTGTCGCCGCTGAATGTCAGCAAGGATCTTCTGAAATGGGCCGAGATTTTCCTTGCCCGCCGCAAGATGTCCTGGACCCCAGGGTATTTGACAACGAATCGCTGCACGACCAAGTTTAAGACGTGTGCCATGCATGGCATGTGCGTAATTTTGCCCTGTTTCAATGCGCTAAGCAGATTGGCACCGTTGTCACACACCACTTTACCAACTGTGGACGCAAAGCTGAAAGGAGTGCCGGGCCAGTGTGGCTCTTGGCTTCCAGGCACAACAGACGCAGCACGGCATGGCAACGTCTCACCTGCCATGTCGAATAGGTTCTGGGGAGCTTGGGCGGCGCAGCGGAAGAGACGCTAGCAGCGGAAAAGGAGAAGTCAGCCGAGGAGGAGAGGGAGGAGGATGGAGTAGGAGGAGGAGGAGAAGAAGAGCCAGGCCTGCATGCAATCCGTGGTGGTAAAACCAAATCTACACGGGTGCCACGGGTTACATGCTTGACGGCCGTCAGAAGGTTCACCCAGTGGGCATTAAAAGTGATATACCTTCCCTGCCCGTGTTTGCTAGACCACGTGTCTGTGGTCAGATGTATCTTGGCACCGACACTGTGTGCCAGAGATACATTCACTTGCCGCTGAACATGGCCATATAGCTCTGGGATGCCCTTCTGTGAGAAATACTTGCTTCCTGGGACCTTCCATTGTGGTGTTCCAATGGCCACAAATTTTCGAAAGGCCTCTGAGTCCACCAGTTTATATGGCAGTAGTTGGCAGGCTATGAGTTCTGACAAGCCAGCCATCAACCGTTGGGCAAGAGGGTTATCCGGCGTCATCATTTTTTTACGCTGGAACATTAGGCCCACGGAAGACTGCCTTTTTGCAGAAAAACGTGAGCTTGGCGTGATGGAAGGTGGAGTGGAGGACAATTGTGAGGAGAGAGGAGAAGTAGAAGACGAGGCTGGATGGTGAGAGCCTGGAGTGTGGCTTTGTGTGTTCCGTTGCTCCCACTGGGCTCGGTGATGGCAGCTCATGTGCCGTCTTAAGGCGGTCGTCCCTAGGTGAGTGTTGGGCTTACCGCGACTAATGCGTTGACTGCAAAGATTGCAGATGGCAACACTATTGTCAGCAGCGGACACGTTAAAAAAAGCCCACACTGAGGAGCCATGTGCCGGAGTCCTGGGAGCACCAGATGTGACCGTACATGGTCGATGACTCGCTCCTGATACATTAGCAGTTTGCTTTGTCCCTCCTGTGCAATGTAAGTTATTCCTGCTTCTCCTCCCTATCTGCTGGTTCATATCTCCCTCTGAACTCCCTTTCTCTTCCTCTCTTGTGGGCACCCAGGTGACATCACTAGACACGTCATCATCGACGTCACCTTCCCCACCGCTAAAATTAGAGATCTCGGAGTAGGCAGCAACACCGGTGACAAACCTCCTCCTTGAGCTGATCTGGGTACTGTCGTCAGACTGCTGAGTGGCGGTTGTTGCTACCTCCTCTTCCTGATCCAATGCCAAGATTGGCTGCGCATCAGAAATGTCTTGATATGGATCGGAAAATAATTCCTGTGACTCAAGCGGAAGGTATGTGATGGTGGTGGTGGTGGTGTTGTTGGTGGTAGTGTCTTTGGGGGTGCACATAGCAGAGAGTGAAGAAGAGGGTGCAGATCGAGAGGATGAGGAGGGTGCAGAAGTGTAAGGCTAAGTGAGCCAGTCAACCAATTCTGGTGCTTCCTTTGACGTAATCGCATGCACCTTCTGCAATTTCCCACTTTGGCTCAAGCCTGTTGCTCCTGCCCTACCCCTACCACCCCTGCGGAAGGGCCTGCCTCTTCCTCTGCCTGTCATTTTTTAAATGACCCTGTGACAAAACTCTCAGTCCCTATACTGATAAAGGACTGCTGCAGAATAGGGCAGCAGTCAGCAGTGGTGCACCTCAACCCTAATATTGTGGACCTATACCAGTCCTTAAGGATTAGCAGACTGTACCTCACTCAACCCTATATACCAGTGATGGCGAACCTTGGCACCCCAGATGTTTTGGAACTACATTTCCCATGATGCTTATGCACTCTGCAGTGTAGTTAAGCATCATGGGAAATGTAGTTCCAAAACATCTGGAGTGCCAAGGTTCGCCATCACTGCTATATACTCTAGTACGCTATACCTTACCAGTCCTTAGAAGGACCTTTGTGCAACTAGTAGGTTGTGATTAGCAGACTGTACCTCACTCAACCCTATATACTGTAGTACACTATACCTTACCAGTCCTTATAAGGACCTTTGTGGAACTAGTAGGTTGTGATTAGCAGACTGTACCTCAGTCCCTATACTGATAAAGGACTGCTGCAGAATAGGGCAGCAGTCAGCAGTAGTGCACCTCAACCCTATATATTGTGGACCTATACCAGTCCTTAAGGATTAGCAGACTGTACCTCACTCAACCCTATATACTCTAGTACGCTATACCTTACCAGTCCTTAGAAGGACCTTTGTGCAACTAGTAGGTTGTGATTAGCAGACTGTACCTCAGTCCCTATACTCATAAAGGACTACTGCAGCAGAAGGGCAGCAGTCAAGTATAATATTCTTTCTATATTTGGAAGAAAAAATTTTATATGTGTACAACCCTATTACCATACCAGTCCTGAAAAGGACCTTTGTGGACCTAATAGTAACAGCTACTGATTAAACTGACTGTCCCTCACTGCCACACACAGCTTCCTGTCTGTCCCTATTTAAACTGACAAAACACAGGCTGCTGCAACAATAACTTGAATAGCACTCAAAACTATATCCTGTACTACTACACCATACCAGTCCTGAAAAGGACTTTTGTGGACCTAATAGTAACAGCTAATGATTAAACTGACTGTCCCTCTCTGCAACACACAGCATCCTATCTGTCCCCCTCTCAGCACTGACAAAAGACAATCTGCTGCAACAATGACTTGAATAGCAGTGCCTCAAACCTATATCCTGAACTACACCTATACCATACCAGTCCTTAAAAGAACTTTTGTGGACCTAATAGCTAGCGATTTGGGTCACTGCAGTCTCTCCCTGCTCCACACAGCAACCTCTCCCTATAGTGACAGTAGAAAGAATGTAAAATGGCCGCCGGATCGGGTCTATTTATAAGTTAGGGGGAAAGTCCAAGTGTCCAGAATTACTACGTAGGAAAAAAATCATCACTCACTTGTGTCCATAGTTTGTTCAACCACATTTTGCTTTAATTAAAGCCTTTTAATTACAGTCTGTTGGGATATGTCTCTACTAACATTGCAACTCCCGACTTTTCAACATTTGACCACTTTCTGCTCAAGTTCAGTTCAATTTGATGGTGACCATTTGTGGACTGCAGTCTACAAGTCATTACACAGATTTTTAATAAGGTTTAAGTCTGGACCTTGACTATACCATGTAAGGACATTTAAATTTTTCTCCTTCAACCACTGTGTTGTCATTTTTGCAAGTACTCCAGTCCGTGCTGTAGAGAAACACACCCAGGGCTTTTTTTCAGCTGGAGCGCTGGGGGGGGGTCACACTTCCAGCACTGAATGTATTGTTATGTACAGCCTTCAAATAAAGGACATCTACGAAGTTGCATTCATCAATGTATATTTACTCAGAAAATCAATCTCCGTACAGAGGATCACGTCACTTCCTTTCCAAAGGGAAAGTGATGAAAGTGATGATATTACTCAATTTGTAACAGCGTTTTTATAAGAAAATTATAACATTACAGTCTATGTGTGGGAAAGAGTGAAAATAGAAAATACACAATACATTCCAGGATAATCTATTTCATATTTCACATGGTCATTTTCGCCATAACACAATAACAACTTTAAAGGTCATTCTGACTTTTTGGTAAGTTATGTTATCAACAGGTATTTTCCATAAAAACATTTGAACATCATTTCTGGGAATAATCTCATGTGAAGCAAATAACAAGTAATAACAATAACAATAACAAGTGAATAACAAGATATGTGTTGCAATATTGAGAATACCCAAGAAGAATTAAAAAACATTATATAAAGAAATACATTCTTATATTGAAGGGGAACTCTGGGTTATATACAGATATGTGTTACATATGTCTTCATATCTTGACATCCCTCCTATGTTTATAATTCCTTGGGTATTCCTCTTTAAACTTCCTCTATGGCTCTGGGTTGACCTCCAGGTATACGAGCCACCATCTCATGAGCAGTTCTAACTCTTGACCTTTGGGGCTCAAAAGAACCAGTGTTAGTACAAGCTTTCCAAATAGCGCAACAAGAAGTGGTAGTTATTTTAAAACAACATTTGAATAACATAGGTGCACATTTGATTATAAGGATTATAAGTACTATGATACCAACAATATATAGGATACCATGTAATATACCAGCAAACCAACCTCCAATGCCTGAAAACCAGTTGGCAGGATTAAGCCAGGAAGTCCAGCTTTCCCAGCTTCCTTCAACCCAAGCAGTTTCAGTATGCTCTTTCCGAAAATTGAGCTTAAGCTGTTGTACCTGCTCCACATGTGAAATGATAGCATCTTCTGCTTTAGTATCATTTCCAATGTAGTTACAACAGCTTGTTCCCACTATGGTGCATATTCCTCCCTGGCTCGCTGTAAGATAATCCAGCACCAGACGGTGCTGCAACATCTCCTTTTTAACCATTTTTAGTTCAGTGGCAAGCATCACAAAGTTCATATCATACAATGCTGTAATATTATCGATCAAGTCAGCTAAATCAATGATAAAACTGAATGCCTTTTTGATACAACATCTATTTACCCATGGTATGTAGAATATTGGCTTTATCTCCCTGTCATGGGACTCTATATTAGTGCCAAGGTCACTATTATAAATGTTATTAGTATTTTCCTCAACATTAACTAGGGGTACCTCAATGTTAGTCTCACCCTCCTTGTTCATGTCAGGATCTTTAACCTCATCATGATTCTCTTCCTCCCCCCCAGGTTCTGACTGAGAATCTAAATCTCTTTTTAAAAGATGTATGGGGATTTTACGGATTTGGGACTCCTTAAACTCATCGTTACTCATATACCAAGTGGCAGGTATTACTCTCCCAAAATAACAAACCCCCATAGAATTTAAAGGGATCCAATTATATGCTTTCTTCCCACATATAAAGTAATAACCTGGGGGAGCTGCACAAGCCTTCTTGAAATTATACCCCTGCAAACACATTAATAATTTCATATTGTTTTGCCTAGAATGTTGTCGATGCGTGTAGTCATGTAGTTCCTGATACCGATCTGTGCTCCATGCTGTATCCTTACCATCAAACCAATATCTGATCTCAGCATTGTCCATACAGTTAGGCCGCGTACACACGCGGGGACTGTTCGCCCAACTTTGTCCGCTGAACAGTGTTTCGGCAAACAGTCTGCTCGTGTGTGGGCTTTCAGCGGACAGTTTCAGCGAACAGTCCGCTGAACAAGGTTTTTCGGAAATTCCGAAAAACTGTCCGCTGAAACAAAGTTTCAGCGAACAGTCCCCTCGTGTGTAGGCTTGTTCGTCAAACTAAGTTCCGCGCATGCTCAGAAAGGATTTACACGCCGAAAGTTATAATGCAGTGTATAGGACGTCGTATTTTTCGTCCCGTCGTACGTGCCGTTCACGTCATCGCGCACGGTTTCAGCAAACTGTTCGTTCGTCGTGTGTGGCCATGTCCGTCCATGCTAATTTTGAGCGGACTGTTTGCCGAAACTGTTTGACGGACAAAGTTGGGCGAACAGTCCCCGCGTGTGTACGCGGCCTTAGAGTTCCCAATAGGTCTGGTAGTACTTTGAAAACCTTGAGTAAGCAGCTCAGATGAATATTCTCGAGTGAAGTTTATGCAGACAGAGGGGATTGTCATTGGAGCATTAGTGAACAACAGGAGTGAAACAACTCTGTCAACCATAGTTCTGCTTACATCTTCAAAGTGAGCACTGTTCTCTATTTCAGCCAATGTGCTGGGAACACCTAATAAGGGTATAGTCTTATGTGATATAGGTGCGTGTGTGCATATCCAGCAATTAGAAATGTTCAGTTTCTTTGCTGCCTGTAGGTGCATGGACACAAAGGAGTTATGAAAGGGTTCACCCAATTTAACATGATACTCATGAGTGTCTCTTTTTGCTCTTTGATTGGGATTGCGGCTTTCTTCAGGTTGCAATTTCTCACTTGTCACAGTGGCATTGAAAAGGTAGGTGTCATGTATCTTACCCTTTTCTTTATGGTATGTCCATTCGAATGCCATTACTGTGATCCACACCACCGCTCCACCACAGAGGATAACGCTCCATAACACCACATTCGGTCTAGGCCCCAGGAGATTCATTCTGGAGTCTTCTGGCTCTGGCACGAGTAATTGGCGGTGATGACCTAGAATGCAAGGGTAAAGAAGAATACCTGCTACCAGCAGACTGATCTGTATGTTCCTTCGGAGCTACAGTCTTTTTACAATGGGAACCATGAACCCAGTACTTGTAGTCTTTCAGCTTCACTGCAGTTGGAGATACAAGAATGATCTGAAACGGACCTTTCCACCTAGGAGACAAAGTGGTCCGGGGTGTATGATTCTTGACGTACACCCACTCTCCTGACTTTAGTCCATGCGTTCCGTCACTTGTGTCCACTGGTTGTCCTGCTTTGGCTCTGGAAAAAGTATCAGAAAACACATTTGCCAGTCTGCGCACATAGTCTATCATGGTATCTTGACCATTTCTCAAATTTACTGTCTCTGGGGGTGCCAAAGGTGCAGGAAGTCTCCGAGGTGGTCTTCCAAATAGTATGTCGAAGGGTGATAGCCCGTGTTTTTCTTTAGGGGTAGTCCTAATGGTAGCTAAAGCTATAGGCAATGCTTCTACCCATGTGCTTTTCCCATTAGCAGTTATTTTTGCAAGATATCTCTTTAAAGTCTGGTTAGTGCGTTCAACCATCCCACTAGCTTGTGGCCTATATGGCGTGTGCAGCTGCTGTCTTATCCCCAGAATATTCACCACTTCTGCCATTAGTTTATTATCAAAGTGTGTACCTCTATCTGAGGAAATGACAGCCCCTATACCAAACCGTGGTATTAATTCTCTAGTAAGACATTTAACTACCGTACGGGCATCATTCTTCGCAGTGGGGAAGCTTTCAACCCAGTTCGAAAATTGACACACGCACACCAAAAGATACCGGTAACGGCCACAAGGGGGCATATCTGAGAAGTCAATTTGCACAATTTGAAATGGCTCCTCAGTATGTGGAATATGCTTCATAGGAGTGGGAACTGGTTTACCAATATTATGCATTTGACATGTTACACATTCCTGAACCTGCTTAACAGCATATGTGTGGAAACCTGGAGCCCACCAATGTTTTTTTACCGTCCGACACATCCCTCCTGTTGAGACATGGCAAGGCCCATGGCTCAAAGCAAACAGAGAAGGAAAAAGAGTCGGTGGGGCAACTAATTTCCCATGGAAACGCCATAATCCATCCTCTACACAGATCGCTCCTTTAGCGATCCAAGAAGATTTGTGAGGCGAGCTGTCTTGTAAGGCTGATAGTACCGCTAGATCAACTTGTAGATCCATTAATGTGAAAGTAGAAACCAGGTTAGATGCATCATAGGAATGTATAACAGTTCTAGCCTGTTCGTCAGCTAAAGCATTCCCAATAGACACACTATCCTCCGCTCTGGTGTGGGCTTTGCACTTGATTACTGCAACTTTGAAGGGTAACTGTACTGCAGTAAGTAGTCTAACAATCAATTCTTTGTGTTGGATAGGAGTTCCTGCAGCTGTAAGATAACCTCTTTCCTGCCAAAGTTGTGCAAAACTGTGCAAGATACCCACAGCATAAGCTGAATCACTATAAATGTTCACAGTGTCACCTTCAGCAAGCTCTAAAGCCACACAAATAGCAGTAAGTTCAGCTGCCTGTGCTGATCTAGAATTTTGCAAGACTTCAGCATGCAATAGTTTACCTTCTCCGTTCACTACTGCACAGGCAGCTAGATTCAATCCATCAGGTCTTCTAAGGGATGAGCCATCTACAAATAGGTCAGCACACAGAGGCAGGCCTGAGATGGGTTCATCCAATAGGTCGGGTCTGGGTTTGGTCACTTCATCAATTGAGGTAGCACAATCATGTGCCAAGTATGAGTCCTCAATCTCCTCGGTGTCATCTTCTGGCAAGAAGGTGGCCGGATTCAAGGTCTGGCAACGTTGAATTTTTAGATTAGAAGCTGACAGCAAAATCAAGTGATAGTGGGTTATTCTCTGGACAGAAAAATGTTTAGTATAAGCACTGTTTAACATAGCTTCCAAGTCATGCGGACACATTAAGTATAAGTCATTTCCAAGTACAATGTCAGTAGTTTTTTCTACCAGCAGGGCAGCCGCCGCTACTGATTTTAGGCAACCAGGCAAACCTCTGTCTACACTGTCCAGTGGGTAACTGTAATACCCTACCGGGCGATGCCTGGCACAGAAATGTTGAGTTAGAACCCCATTGGCGTGTCCATTAACCTCCGTACAAAACAGATAAAAATCCTTGCTATAATCAGGCAAACCCAGACTCGGTACAGTTAGCAAGGATTGCTTTATCTGTTTAAACGCTTCCTTAACTGCTGGAGTTAACTCTTCTGTGGTAAATTTGTAATTGCTTTTCGTATGACCTTTCAACAAGTCTTGTAATGGACCTATTACAGTGGAATATTGTGGTAAAAATTGTCTACAATAGCCCACTAGTCCTAAAAATGCTCTTAATTGTTTTAAGGTTACAGGCATTTTTTGTTTAGCAATTACCTGTTTCCTTTTATCGGTGAGGTGTTTTATGCCATGAGAGATGCAGTGACCTAGGTATTGCACTTTCGTTTTAACCCATTGCACTTTTGTAGCATCTACTTTTTGTCCAATAGTGGCCAAAAAGTTCATTAGGGATATAGAATCTTCAGTACAGGCTTCCTCATCCGATGAGGCCAATAGAAGATCATCCACATACTGTATTAGGATGGACCCATGGAGCGGCTGCCACCCATCCAGTTTGTCCTTTAACGCCTGAGAAAAACAGCTAGGGGAGTCATGATATCCCATAGGTAACCGTGTCCAGGTTAGCTGTCTTTTCTCAAACGTGAAAGCTAGAAGCCATTGGTCCTCTGGATGAACAGGGACACTGAAGAATGCTGAAGCTAAATCAATTACTGTGAAATGAGTAGCAGAGGGAGGTATCGTTGCCAAAATTGTCGAAGGATTAGGTACCACTGGTACAGATGGAACAATCACTTTATTAACTGCACGTAAATCATGTACCAACCTCCACCTGCAACTCCCCTCACCAGAGAACATACAGCAGGTCATTCACCCATTTGTGGCTATCCGCTGAAGGCAAACCTATCCGCCTTAGGACCACAAATGTTTCTCAAAAAATCACACAAAAAATTCAACATTCACCACCTTTCTTTTGAACAACATCCATTAACACTCGCATATCTTGTCCCTTATCAAACGTAGTTGTAACCCAGTCTTTCAAAATCTCATTCAATCTATCAACAGCTTTTTCATATGCTTCCGCCCCATCTTCTTCTACCTTCAATACTCCCTCCTGACAGGCACCCTTCTTTTGAGCAAAAAAAAAAAATCATCACTCACTTGTGTCCATATTTTGTTCAACCACATTTTGCTTTAATTAAAGCCTTTTAATTACAGTCTGTTGGGATATGTCTCTACTAACATTGCAACTCCCGACTTTTCAATATTTGACCACTTTCTGCTCAAGTTCAGTTCAATTTGATGGTGACCATTTGTGGACTGCAGTCTACAAGTCATTACACAGATTTTTTGTTCAACCACATTTTGCTTTAATTAAAGCCTTTTAATTACAGTCTGTTGGGATATGTCTCTACTAACATTGCAACTCCCGACTTTTCAATATTTGACCACTTTCTGCTCAAGTTCAGTTCAATTTGATGGTGACCATTTGTGGACTGCAGTCTACAAGTCATTACACAGATTTTTAATAAGGTTTAAGTCTGGACCTTGACTATACCATGTAAGGACATTTAAATTTTTCTCCTTCAACCACTGTGTTGTCATTTTTGCAAGTACTCCAGTCCGTGCTGTAGAGAAACACACCCAGGGCTTTTTTTCAGCTGGAGCGCTGGGGGGGGGTCACACTTCCAGCACTGAATGTATGTAATAGCAAGGGGTGTGGGGTGTGCTGGAGGGTCTAATGATGCTGGCTACTGGGGGTTCTATTGTCACTGGTGGAGATCTATTCTTGGGGGAATTATTGTTGCTGGGGTGGGGTCTATTGTTATGTGAGAGATCTATTATTGCCGGGGTGAGGTCTATTGTTGTGGGAAGGATCTATTGTTGCTGGTGTGGGGTCTTTTGTTGCTGAGGGGACCTATTGTTGCTGGGGTGGGGTCTATTGATACGGGAAGATTTATTGTTGCTGGCTTCAGGGGATCTTTACTGTCTTTACTGCTCTTCTAGTTATTAGTTACTCTCCATACTAATTATTTAGCACCACAAAATGATACTTGGGGCAGTACAGGGAGGTGGGTAGGGGGTGGAAGCAAGGGGCCGTGCTCAGAAGAGCGTAGGCCATGTAGACAAGGGGGACTCAGAAGAGGGGAGTTCCTACACCTATTTTCTGAGAAAAATAGCCCTGAATACACCCATAACAATATTATCACCTCCATGCTTTACTATAGGAATGGTGTTATTTGGTATTGGGTTTGTGCCAGACATTTTGTTTAGTGTGGAGGTCAAATAATGCAACTGTAATCTCATCTGATCACCTTAACCACACCTTGAAGATTCTGAGGTCATATGGAAAAATGTGTTATGGTTAGGTGAGACAAAAAATTTTTTATTTGACCCCAACACCAAACAATATGTCTGGTGGAAATCCAATACAGCTCACCATCCAAATAACACCATTCCTACAGTAAAACATTGAGGTGATAATATCCCGTTATGTTAGAGTTTCTCTCTGCAGCAGGGATAATAGCACTTGTCGGGATAGAAGAAAAATGGATGGGGCAAAATACTATCAAATTCTTGAAGAAATTCTGTTGCCCTCTGCCAGATAGATCTCAATGGGAAGAATGTTTACCTTTCAACATGACAATGACCCAAAGCACATAGCAAAAATGACCACACTGTGGTTGAAGGAGAAAAAGGTGACGTAGGAGCCCGTGCACATGGCCAGCAGCTACCCGCGATTGCTCCTGAGAAGGAGAGAATGGAGATCTGTCAATGTAAACAGACTGATCTCTGTTCTGTCAGGGGTGAGGAGAGCGATCTGTTGTTCCTACTGCTTAGGTACAACAGATCGCTCTCCTCCCGCAGGCAGTCCCATCCCCCCACAGTTAGAATCACTTCCTAGGACACACAGTTAACCCCTTGATTGCCCCCTAGTGTTAACCCCTTCCCTGCCAGTGACATTTACACAGTAATCAATGGCTATTTATAGCTCTGATCTCTGTATAAATGTCAATAGTCCCAAAATAGTTTGAAAAGTGTCCAATCTGTCCGCTGCAATGTCGCAGTCACAATAAAAACCGCAGATCGCCGCATAAATCTACCCCCTATTTTGTAGACGCTATAACTTTTGCACAAAGCAATCAATATACGCTTATTGCGATTTTTTTTTTACCAAAAATATGTAGAAGAATACATTTCGGCCTAAACTGAGGAAAAAATTCATTTTTTTATTAATTTTTTGGGGATATTTATTATAGCAAAAAGTATTGCTTTTTTTACAAAATAATCAGTTTTTTTTGTTTATAGTGCAAAAAATAAAAACCGCAGAGGAGATCTAATACCACCTTTTGAAAGCTATATTTGTGGGGAAAAAAAAGGACGCCAATTTTGTTTGGGTACAGCATTGCCCGACCACGCAATTGTCAGTTAAAGCAGCGCAGTGCCATATCGCAAAAAATTACCCGGTTAGGAAGGGGGTAAATTCTGGCTGAAGTGGTTAAAGGGGGTGATTCTTTTCTATACCCACTGATAAAAAAAACACAAACAAATGGCAACCAACCCAACCTATAGCTGGTCTTTGCAGTAATGGGGCACATGGGAGGGCAGCACACATCAAAAACAAACAAAAATTCACAGCTCGCTTACTAGCTAGCCTGCAACAAAACCAAATTGGCCTTGTCTAACAGTTCACCTTTAAAAACAAGGGGTTTAGTCGCACATATTTGCAAAGATATGTGTAAGCCACAGTGGCTACGTCAAGGCACCCCAGTTTACTGCAGTCCAATCTCTATAATTTATTTTCTATAACTCCGTTTAAGGAGGGGAGGGCTCTCTCCAGGCACACCTGCCCTTAATCTGTCCATCTGAAATATACCGTATATACTCGAGTATAAGCCGAGATTTTCAGCCTCTTTTTTGAGGCTGAAAGTGCCCCCTCGGCTTATACTCGAGTCACCGCTGTCTGACTGCTCGATCAGCGTATCGAGCAGACAGACGGCGGACATTAAAATTCAAAAGCCGCGCCTCCTTCTCCGCCTCCGCCTGTGATAGGCGGAACACTGAATTTCCCAGCAGTCAGTGTTCCGCCTATCACGGACATCCGCTCATCCTCGTACTACGGACGAGGATGAGACGATGTCCGTGATAGGCGGAACACAGGCTGCTGGGAAATTGAGTGTTCCGCCTATCACAGGCGGAGGCGGAGGCGCGGCTTTTGAATTGTAGAATGGCCGCCGAGAAGAGCGGCGATCCTGGTGCGGCGATCCATCGGCACGACACGGGACGGAGGAGGCACGGGACGGAGGAGGCACGGGACGGAGGAGGCACGGGACGGAGGAGGCACGGGACGGAGGAGGCACGGGACGGAGGAGGCTCGGGACGGAGGAGGCTCGGGACGGAGGCTCGGGACACAGGTAGGCTGGACACACACACAAGGCTGCACGGACACACACACAGGGATGGATGGATGGACACACACACACACACACACACACACACAGGGATGGATGGATGGATGGATGGATACACACACACACACACACACACACACAGGGATGGATGGATGGATGGATGGATACACACACACACACACACACACACAGGGATGGATGGATGGATGGATACACACACAGGGATGGATGGACGGACACACACACAGGGATGGATGGATGGATGGACACACACACAGGGATGGATGGACGGACACACACACAGGGATGGACGGACACACAGGGATGGACAGCCATGTCTCACCCTCGGCTTATACACGAGTCAATAAGTTTTCCAGTTTTTTGGGGGTAAATTGGGGGCCTCGGCTTATATTCGGGTCGGCCTATACTCGAGTATATACGGTACGTGCTTCAATTTGGGAGACTCTCAAATTCATAGCATTAGGACTCCAGTAAACTGGGGTGCCTTGACGTGGCCAGTCGGCTTATACATATGTTTCCAAATGTGTGTATGATTAAATCCTTTGTTTTTAATATGAACTGTAAGCCTTTGTACACACGGTCGGAAATTCCGACGGAAAAGGTCCGATCGGACCGTGTTGTCGGATAATCCAAACGCGTGTGGGCGCCATCTGACTTTTTCCGTCGGAATGTCCGACCAACAAAGTTTGAGAGCTGGATATAAAATTTTACGACAACATGATCCTATCAGACTTTTTCCGATCGTTTGTAGAGAATTCCGATTGGACAAAATGCCACGCATGCTCAGATCAAATTACGAGACCAAAGCTATTGGCTACTAGCCTGAACTAGTCCCATCGTAACGAACGAACATCATCACGTTCCAAACGATCGGATTTTCCAACAACTTTGTCCGACCGTGTGTATGCAATACCAGTTTTACCTCAATAGAAAAAAAAAATCAGGTCACCAGGTGAGCTTTGCCGTTAATCTGGGCTGTGTAAATCTCAAGACTGGATAAACAGAAATATGAATCCTATGACAGGTAAAAAAACTCTCATTTATGTATTTTATGTGTTTACTTAGCTGTTTGTCTTTAGTTCATGTTTATTGGCAGACTGTGCTCTCTAAAGTCATCTCCTTGCTAGGTTCCTCTCTCCCTGCAATGCTCCAGGGAAACAGCCTCACACGGGAATTGCTGACCTAGCCTAAAAGGCCATTTGCAATCCACCCTAGCCCCTACCTCCATAAGGGACAAAAAAAAACTACAGCTGATGCCTTCTGAGTACCCAGAGGCCCCAGAGGACATTAATTCTAAAAAACGCATCGGGTGGCATCCATGTCCGTGAGGTATCATGCACGCCAATCTTGTATACTGGTCGATCGACTTCTAGGAGGTCTTGGATCTATTAATGCTCGTTTTATACCAGATTTCTGTAAGTGTTTAGCACTAATTTCTTTTAATAAACTGTCAAGCAGTTTTACAGTATGGGGCTGTTTTATCTACCTTCATGGGCCCTACTATGGAGTAAACTTTACCATCAGCCATGACAGTACCATCACCAGCAATATAATAGAGGAAGCTGATTGGATCTTTTATACTTGCATATCACACCTGTCTATACTCTTATAATTTGGAGTCTAGACCTCTTGTAAGGAAGTATTTTATATCAATAACGGTGGATGTGCACTTGGCTGATCAAAACGTAGATGAATTATACTCCTTGTTACTGGATGTTTATCAAGGAATTCATCAGCACTATTTAGAACAGCACTAGTTATTCACACTTTATGGACACTTGTTTATTCAATATCTATGTTTAGCGTGGCAACATTTTTTATTGTTTCACGTTTATCGCGATTGGTCCTGTTGTGTTGTTGCCAGCAGCTTGCACTTTTATATTTAATCTGTATACCTGAGCAATAATTATTATTTTTTGCTTATAATGCCTTATGAGTACAGGTTCACTCTACTTATGCCGCGTACACACGACTGGACTTTTCGACGGACTAGGTCCGACGGTCTTCCCGACTGACTTTTGGCGGAGTTCTGATGGACTTTCCGAATGACTTGGCCACACACAATCACACCAAAGTCCGATGTATTCGAGCGTGATGACGTACGACCGGACTAGAATAAGGAAGTTCGTAGCCAGTGGCCAATAGCTGCCCTAGCATCGGTTTTTGCCCGTCGGACTAGATACACACGAGCGGATTTCTCGATAGGAACTGGGTCTGGCGGAGTTCCGGCAAAAAAATGTGAAACATGTTTTATTTCTAAAGTCCATCAGATTTTTTGACAGCAAATGTCTGAAGGAGCCCATACATGATCTAATTGTCCAATGGATTCATTCCGTCGGACCTTTGCTGTCGAAAAGTCTGGTCGCGTGTATGTGGCATTAGCCTCCTGCCCTGTCCAGTGCCTATGTGTGCTGGCTACATCCTCATAAGTGTGGGGCGTTCAGCTCCCATTTCCTAAGTGAGTAAGGATCCTTCCCAACCTGGCTTATATATGGGCACAGATTTTCCCATGACATCACTTCAGGAGGGCTATAGCTAAAAGGGATGCTATTGTTTGCTTATGTTTTCTCTATATAGGCTATAATGGGAATAGAACCATCTAGTGGCCAGCCAGCTAACTGCACCTGCCTACAAGCTTCCTAATCATACATGCAGGAAATAAAGGAGATTTCAGGAGGAGTTTTATATAGCATGCTGTACATAGGATGCCCCCCATGGTGCCATACTGCAAGAAACCGTCATCTGAAATTGTAAGTGGTTATGGAAAATTGCAGCCACTGCAAACTGAAAAACATAGGTAATTTTTAATAGATTACAATCATAAAATTGCCATTTTAAAGAACGTGGAGTTCTCATTTAACTAGTGAATTAAAAAAACCTTACATATTGTAGGAATCACCTAGCAGCCTTGATTGTTTAGTCAATGGACTTTTGTTTATGGTTAATTACCGACTCATGTGAAAAATGCATTCTTGTAAATTTTACATCTGGCTGCTAGTAATGAGCTGAGTAGGTAATTAAAATGCTGCATACATAGCAGTACCTCAATTAGTTGTGTATTTGTAAAGAAAACACATTTTTGTTGAATCTCTTATTATTGTTATTTTTATTTTTTTATTTTTTTAGGAACCTTCATACATATTGGTGTATTTGCTAGAAATTGACTGAACCACCTAGCGTGACAATAACTTTGTCTTTACTCCAAGTGATAATAATGTTTTCTCAATTTTATTACAGTCTCTTGAGAATGTGAAGGATTTGCATATTCTCTAACACTTAATTAACAATGTCACCTTCCCAGTGCCTTGAAAACAGTTTGCATTTTTTTTTTCCTTCCTCGGCAGGACTCCAGCAATTACCTCCTACATTTTCTGCTGCCGTTCTTTTTTATTACTTTAATGACAAATAATTGGACAGATTCTAAGTAATGAGGGTGAGAGCCAAAGGACTGTTGCATAGGAGACAGCTCGGCTGCTTGTTACAAGACACTTTTAGTGGTCCCTAAATCAGACAGACAAGCAGAGTAATGATCGCCTTGCTATAATGAGGCACAATTAAGAACTGCTGCAGCAAATGACAGAGCAAACTGCAGTTCACCGAACAATAACCTTTGCTGCTTTTTTTTCTTTCTGAAGATCGAAGCTTAGCTTGCAGCCGCTATAAAAATGATTATCATATCATTTTCTGAAAACTCAAACTAGCGCCCTGGTTATTTCATTTACCATGATCATCACATTAGTATTACTTGCAATTAAATGCAGTCACTCAGTTAAATTGTTACACTAAGGAGCACAGATTAAATATGATTTGCATTTTTCATCCCTCCATGCAAAATCGTAAACAAGCATGACCCCGCTATAGATTTAAAATGTATAGATAGAGCTGCTAGAGCGCCAGGATTGCGTTAATGAATTCAACTAATTTAAAGTGTGAAAACTAATTTAACAATTCACTTGAATTGAAGAAAAACTGTTCAATGCAACACTTCTGACTTAATTAGATTTTTACCATGTGTTGTCTGAGTTTTTTTTTTCTGGTTCAGCTTAAAGGGGTTGTTCAGATATATTTTGGAAGACGTTTTAGAAAAACAGATCAGCAATACATTTTAATACTGGACACGTAAACCCCTGCAACATTAAGCCATTTTTTATTCTTAGTTTTGGATAGGATTAGGAAGTGTTGTTGTATTGTTCACCTGACAGGGGTTCTAACTCTTCACCATTCTTCTATCCCAATCTAAAAAGGTTTTGTCTGGAGTTTCAAAAGAAACAGCTAAATCTTTAATTGAATTGCATATATGTGAACAGACTGTTATACATTCCACAAAATTTGCATTTCTATTCAGCTTTGTCGTAATCTGGACACCCCTGTCGCACAATGTAGCCAGCTCCATGCTTAACTGCATTTAGAATATGTACTGTAGTGCAGGATTTACCAGTCAGAAATTATATATATATATATATATATATATATATATATATATATATATATATATTACCTTTTTCCCCTTTTCATAAGCAATCGCATCCCCTCTGTTCTCAGCTGCATAACAGCTGGGGGAGGAAAAGCAACAGCACACTGAGCTTCCCAGTTAAATGCCTGTGCGGTAGGAAAATTTCAGGACAAGTCTGATCATTGGAGGAGAGCAGGTGAGTTCCCAGCATAGCTAGAGAACTGACTACGGTGGGCTCTCCTGTTTAGTGTGGTCATTTTTTTAAGGAGAGCATAAGGACTGGCAGGAACACCAGGGATTTCACATAAAGGAAGCAATACAAAGAGAACAGGATACTTTGTCATGTGAGTATATGGTACTGCAGGCACATATCAAGAATATAGAAGACCAAAGAAAAGTAAAAATAGGTTCCTAACCCGCGCAAATGGATGTGCTAATGAGGTGTGAAATATATTAACTCAAAACGAAAATAGAAAATACCTGCATAAGTAAATTAACTGAAATTAACTGCACTTCTTAGCGTGATAAGATCAATTCAAGTACATAAAAAGAAAGAAAAAAAAAAGAAAAAAAAAAAATATACGCAGTTCCCGCACCTCCAGCACTGAATATATGCAATGACAAGGGTGCTGACATTTACGCTTTTAACACCACAGTGAAAAGATGGCTATACAATTATAAAAAATTAAAAAAAAGTCCATAACAAGTCCAAAGTGATCTCAATGTGATAAGCATCCACTGTGAATAAGGGTAAGTATCCTCTCCACCAGCATTCAGATACACCACACACTCACCAGACTCTGTTGACCCCTATTAGAGAGTCAAATGCGCAAAAAGGTAGATCCCACAGATTGGTCACCATATATTGGAATCCAGGTCACTGCTGACATCCATCCAGGTGGAACTGTACTTAAATACTCCAATATTCCTCCATAAACATTGAAAGGTAAGGAGGGAGAGAGAAGAGGGCTCTCATAGTGTAGTATTATAAGAAAATATTTATTTAAAACCAATAATATTGCACTTACATCGAAGTAGACAAAAATCAGAATGTAAGATAATAGAAATGCCTGTTTGCGTTCCTCCTGTGCGCCAAATACCGGAAATGACATATGGCCTCTTTCCCTCCATCAATGTTTATGGAATGATATTGCAGTATTTACCAGTAAGTAGAGTTCCACCTTGACACAGCATGTTTCTCGGGCACAGGTCCTCCCCAGGTGCAGCACTTCTACTCTAGAACCCCTCATCTTGGGTAACAGCAGCAACTCCCACTGGAACAGACAGGGCTCATTAAGGAGCCAACATAAAGCCAGTAAAAGTGTAGCAGTTTAAATAAAGGTTTATTGTAGAACAGAACCAGACATCCAGTTAAAACAATGTGAAGGCAAAAAAAATATGTAAAAACTCACTAAGAAAGCCACTGGCACAGAATTGTACAGCGGCGTGACATCAGCACTCAGGCTCTGTCCCAACTATATTTGTCCAAATGGACATTCTCAAGAGATCCCCTAGTTTCTGATGTTGGCTATCTTTTTGTAGTCCACGTTACCCTGCCTGCAGGAGGCACCTCACTAAGGAAATTCTGGTAAGTTTGCCTCCTGGAAGGCAAACACCACCAACTGATCCTATTATAGTAGATATTTTTTGTAACACACGTTGTCATATATCTATGTTAAAAAAGGGGATTTTAAAGGATGGATTGTTAACCAAGAAGTACTTCATGAGCTGCACAAGATAACTGCTGCACTTTAAAAATATAGATATGGACTCATACAAATAAAATACTAAAAAGACCATGTCAACATGAATCAATTCTGATTATAGACACTCTTTTAAAAAGGAACATTTCACAGTTTTGCCTACTTAAAGCATTGAGTTTATTTGTAGATCTCTACATTCAGTTACATAACATCCCAAAGCCAAAAAGAAAGTTGATGCTGAAAGACTTCCCTTTACTAGACACAGTAATTGCTGGTCTGAACAGGGAGCAGCAGCTGCCACTGACTGTGGATTCCACTTTGGCTGGGGTCTTAATGGAAGCACATTATAACTCAGGGCTATCAGCCCAGCATGTAATTTGTACTGGCCTGAGGGGCAAATGCCTCCTGCCCCCCAGATTAGTCAACCCCTGAACCTGACCATGTATAATGATCCTAATGCACATCGTTCATATCCTCACTTCACTTTGCCATATACAAACCAATTTTCAAAATTACTCTTCTGCCTAAATCTGTTACCAATCTTAGCAAATACAGGGCTTTCTTTCAGTGACATTGCAGGAGGACGCAGTTCCCGCACCTCCAGCACTGAATATATGCAATGACAAGGGTGCTGAGTTGTGTTGGAGAGTCTATTGATGCTGGCTGCTGGGGAATCTATTGTTGCTGGAAGGGATCTATTTTTGTGGGTGGGAGGTCTATTGTTGCTGATGGGGGTTTTATGTTGCTGGGGGACTATCATTGCTGGGATGGATCTACTGTTGAGGGAGTGGTCTAATATTGCTGGCTTTTGGAGGGTCTATTGATGCTGACTGCTGGGAGTCAGTTGTTGGGGGGGATCTATTGTCTCTGGGGAGGTCCATTTTTGCTAGCTACAGGGAATCTTTATTATTGCCTTTCCTTGTTATCATTAACAAATTCCATACAAAATACTTAGCAACACAAAATGATAATTGGTTCTGTATTCTCTAAAAGGGGAGTTAGTGGAAGGTAAGTAAGGGGGTGGAACCAAGGAATGGTGATCGGAGGTGGGTAGAGGGCAGAGCTAAACGGTGACTCAGAAGAGGGGAGTTCCTGCACCTATTCTCTGGGGAAAAAAAGCCATGAGCAAAATATATATATTGAAAAAATATATTTTAGAGAGTAAAAAAAATGTATACATTTTGGTGGAAAGACATATTTGAGTCTCATGTCCCATACACATGGTCGGACATTCCGACCACAAAATCCATTGGAATTTTTCCAACGGATTTTGGCCGAAACTTGTGCTGCATACACACAGTCACACAAAGTTGTCGGAAAAGTCAATTGTTCTGAACGAGGTGACGTACAAAACTTACGATGGGACTACGTAGAGGCCAGTAGTCAATAGCTTTCGTCTCCAAATTTATTCTGAGCATGTGTGGCACTTTGTGCGTCGGAATTCTTTACACACGGAAAAAGTCTAATCGGATTTTGTTGTCGGAAAATTTTAGATCCAGCTCTCAAACTTTTTCAGCCGTAAATTCCGAAGGAAAAAGTCCGATAGAGCCCACACACGATCGGATTTTCTGACAACATAACGTGTGTATGGGGCATAAGGAAAATCCTATGCTTGACACTTCTAGATGTTTTAACCTTTCAATGGCATATCTGGTCACAAAATCTGTGAGAAAACATCTATTGAGGCAATAGCATCTGTGAATATATGGAATAACATTACCGCAGCCACACATTTATATTTATCTGTCTGTCTCTATCCAACAAAGCTTGGCATGTTCAAATATATTACCAATAATAACTCTCCTGCTAAACAAAACCCACAAATATAACTTTTTGCTTTGCAACCTAGATAGATTTTCTAATTACTAGTGATATTTAATTACCATTCATATGGGACATGCCCAATGTCCTTGTCTTTATGAGAATTCATGAATGCTAAAGTTAAAGTGATTGTAAAGCTTCATGTGTTTTTTTTTTAAATAAAAAACATGTTATACTTACCTCCACTGTGTGTTTCATTTTGCACAGTGTGGCTCCGATCATTCTCTTCTGGGATCCCCTGGTGGTGCTGGTAGCTCCTCCCCACATCGTATAACCCCCTGGGAGAAGCGCTCTTCTGGGAGATTACCTTGCGGGTGCGCTCCTGAGTCCAGCATTTGTGTCCATATAATGCCGGACTCAGCCCCCCCCCCCCCCAGTGCCACGTCATTGGATTTGATTGACAGCAGCGGGAACCAATGGCTGCACTGCTATCAATCTATCCAATCAAGAGCCAGTAACCCCGGGCAGAGGAAGAGCGCATCTCCGCCATGGGAAACTCCAGGGCTCAGGTGAGTAAAATGAGGGGGCTGGGGGGCCGTTCACTAGAAGAAGTTTTTTCACCTTAATGCATAGAAGATGCATTAAGGTGAAAAAATACAAGGGTTTACAATCCTTTTAAATTATCCCAAAAAAAGTTAATTGCTGTTTTTTTCATAGGATGATGTAAAACTTCCAAAGTTAAACTGGACAGTAAATTACTAGAGGACACATTATTACAAAAAATCTTAGCTTTAGTGTGATTGCATACGTTAAAGAAAATTTAGCATTCTGCTGAATCTAATGTGAGCTATCCATTATTCACACCACATTTACTTTCAGCATTCATGTAGATTCCCTTTGACATAACCTACTGTGTCACAGTTAATCCAATAAAGACAAAATATAGCTTGGCAAAAGACTGGTCGATTCCAGCTTTCTGGTAATTATTAAAGACTATTTCACACTGATTCCTTCAATCGATGCATTCCCCTTGCTTGTGATATTTCTTTGCTTTGAAGCTCTCGATCCTTACAGAGTGTGGAGAAAAATAGAGACACTTTTTTTTTCTAGTCCCAGGGCCTTAGTAGGAGTTCAAAGAGCACCACAAGTCATCATAGGTTTATCCTCAAAGGCTGACACTCTCCGTTTGATGTATAGTGACTTAAAAAGTCATCTCTAACAAAGCATGTGTTTGCTACTAGTCTATTGAATAAGCCTTTTATCAGCTTATCAGTATGCACCCAGCACCTGCTAACAGCTCAGAGGAGAGAACATGCCGTCTCCTTGTGGACTGGCTATTGATTTAATTCCCCTCTCTAATTTCATATTGTCTTGGTGTCCAGTTGCCAAAGCATTTCTTCTTGCAGTATGGGCTGAATACTGATTCAGCATAAAACTGTAAAACAAACAAAGAACCATTTTTGAAATAACAATGACTGTGCTAGCAAGAAGGATCACACTAAATCTTGAGTACATTCTGTCTGCTAGATATTTTGTTCAAGTCAACTATTTAAAATGGCAGTATACTGAAAACGACTGTGGACAGTGGAAAGAAGCAGCACATTCTCAAATGACAACTAAATTAGATTTCTTCCCTACTGTAGGGTTCCGGGGACAGTCCTGGATTGAGGACACTGTCCCCGGAGCCTGTCTGTCTCCGGATTTGTCCAGGGATTGCAGGATGGGTGCTGAGGCAGATTGGGGCGCCACACTAGGGGATGTCAGGCCGGCGTCACCCTCTGTTTCAGCTTAAAAGCGGTATTGTACCCAAATATTTCAGTCAATCTTAGCCCATTCATTTACTTTCATTGATGCTCAAATGCCCCTTTAAAAAATTAATCTCGCCGTAATTACCTTTTTATTTTAATTAGCAGGTGTACTTCCGGTCTCTCCTCCTGTGGGAGTAGGCGTGTTTTTCGCCTTTCCCCTGCTCCGCGAACTCCACTGGGAGCTTCTTCTGAGTCTTCCCAAGATTCTGTGTGGATCATTGTCCGGCCGAAATCTCGTGAGAGCTCGTTTGTATATGTTTGGTTGCCATCACAACGTGGCGGGAACTTCCGACAACGCCGGCCGTTGTGATGGCAACCCGGAATTTTACAGCGCTGCTCCCTGTTATACAAGGAGCATGCGCAGGATCGAGTGGGGAATCCTGGGAGCACAGCATTCACCGCTCCTGAAAATAAATAATTGTGGGCTTCAAATGCCCACAAGCAAAATAAAAACCGCCAGGATACATTTATATAACATCATATTGCTGACGAAATCAGAAAGCAGGGGAAAGATTTAACACAGCAAGTGAGTACTCTCTGTGCATTACTAAAGTAGTTCAATGACCCAGGAAAAAATAAAAAAAACTGATCGGTCAATGGAATCCCGCTTTAATTTGAATCGCCAGGTGCTGCCAAAGTCCTGCCTCTTTGTTTGCCTCCTTTGACAGACAGCACACTTTTCCAATGCTGACGTCTATAAAAGATGTGAGACGATCCAGGAGGCAGGACTTGTGTGACAGCGGCACCTGGCGATTCAAATTAAAGCTGACACAGTGGGAGACGTTGGCCTGTGTAATGATCCAGCCAGTTCTCCTCTTCCTCTCTGATCCCCTGCACAGGGGAGGCTGCCTTGATGGGCACAGGTGAGGATGCCTTGCTGAGTACTGATGAGGCTGCATTACTGGGTACTGGTGAGGCTAAACGCTGGGCACTGGTGAGGCTACATCACTGTGCACTGGTGAGGCTACATTCCTGGACACTGGTGAGGCTGCATTCCTGGGCACTGGTGAAGCTGCATTACTGGTCACAGGGGAGGCTGCATTGTTGGGCACAGGGGAGGCTGCATTGTTGGGCACAGGGAAGCTGCATTGTTGGGTACAGCTGAGGCTGCATTGCTGGGCACAGGTGAGGCTGCATTCCTGGGCACTGGGGAAGCTGCATTCCTGGGTACTAAAGAGGCTGCATTCCTGGGTACTAAAGAGGCTGAATTCCTGGGTACTAATGAGGCTGCATCCTGGGTACTGGTGAGGCTACATTCCTGGGTACTGGTGAGATTGCATTCCTGGGTACTGGTGAGATTGCATTTCTGGACATTGGTGAGGCTGCATTGCTGGGCACTGGTGAGGCTGCATAGATGGGCACTGGTCAGACTGCATTGCTGGGCCATGCATTCTTCATGTAGCACATTCCTGAGCGCTGCATTCTTTATGTAGCCTGTGCCTGAGCGCTCCTTAGCCCTGTATTCTTTATGTAGCACACTCCTGAACTCTGCACTCAGTTTTTTTTCTCTATCATATCTTTATCTTAACTTATTTGGTAATCATATCTCAAAAAATTCTAAGAAGTATTTTTTTTATCTTTATTTATGGACAAAATGTGAGAAATAACATATATCATACAATCATTCCATAAACACATACCACATACACATACAGTTGTGTGAAAAAAAGTATTTCCCTGACAGACTCCATGGCAGCCTATGTGTGGGTTGACCCCGCCTCCACTCCAATGCTATAGGACCCCATTCAAATAAAAGAGCATTCACCACTCCACACGGTGTTCCTTTTTTGTCCTCCTCCATTTGGACCTACACATGCTATTCGGTTGGATTTCGGATTTCTCTCTTTGCATACCTATGCGGTGCAAGCTCAGTACCCAGCCATGGGCGGGCGAGTTGCTTTGAGGCTGGATGGTCCCCTGTATGAGGGTGGTTGCCTCGGTATGCCCCGGACGAACGTTCAGGAGGAGTCACTACGGCTGGCAAGGTCTGAAGAGTTTTTTCTTTCTCCATGGCAGTCATATATTTGTATATGTTTGTGGCTATTCCCTGGCATTTGTTTATTCCCCCTGTATGGCGGCTGGAGTGCTTTGCGTTCCAGGTCGCCGCATTGTCTTCCGCGTTCTGGACGTGCCTGCGCAGTAGCCTCTTTCGATATTGAGGCTTGGTGTGCATGTGCGCAGTTCGACAGAGCTATAGCGGCCGCACAGGCGCAGTATGGCCATCCCTCTACTACCGCAAGTGCGAAGTGAGGGGGCGGTGACGTCATGGGCGGGGATTTTAAAAACTGTCAGTGCATCGGAAGCAGCAAGCCTGTTTTCTCCAGCCCCAGTCTGCAAAGGTGAGCATCGTTACTATGGATAATTAGATGCAGTGTGTGCATGTTGGAATACATGTATTTAAAAAATTTGGTAATCTTGTTAAAAAAAAAAAAGAAAAAGAAAAAATATATAATATATATTTAATGAATTCTTTCTAAATATTATTAAGTGAGATATATTTATGTGCTTTCCCTTGGGACCTCATCTTTTCTTTGCAGACTATCTTGTATCGTGACGCTCTTCGTCCAAAAATTATGGACAAATCACCGCCTTTAAGTTGCCAGCCCTTACGCACTAGGTATGTGCTGATAAGGAGAGGGGTGGAATTAACAGTCATATTTGTTTGCGTTTTCTTTTTGATGCCATTTTTTCCCCCTTTCCTGTCTTGTGTTAGCCCTTTCAGGTTGGATCCTCAGGATAAAGACAAGTATTTGGCGCAAGTCAAAAATATTAGGTTCCCACTGGGGGGAAAAAAGCGAAGTCTATAAGATTACGTGTAGCCGTGAGTGCAGGGGATGCACTACTTTATTCAGGATAAAGACTTTGCCAGGCCGAATCGCCATTCGTCTAGATCCAGAAGGGAATCACTGCATGGATCTCATCATCAGAGGAGAAGTTCACATTCCTCCTCCAGACACCGCTCTCACCGCCATGATAGTCGCTCTGATCGCAGAGCCTGCTGGGGATGTGGGACTTGAGTCCCGGAGGGCAAATCGCTGTGTAATCAATGCTATGCTCAGACGGTTGGAGAAAAAGAATCAGAAAGCCAGCGTATGGAATCCCTGGTGAAACGTGTGGTGCAGCAGTCTCTGAGAGACATAGACACCTCTCACACGCTGAGTCAATCTACTTCCTTGTCTGGCCCTTAGGCTGATGAGGCCCGTGATGATCCGGGCACTTCCCAGCCCTATGCAGCATCTAATGCGACTTCGGAAGACGTTCCTAGGTGAGAAAGATATCGGGGGTTTCAACTTTGCTATGGTCTCCCCTCTGATTAAGGCAGTTAAGGAAGCCCTTAAGTGGGAAGACTCATCTACTCCTCCAGCCAAGCAGAAGACATTCTTCAAACAGCTGGGGAAGGAACGTCCAAACTTTCCTTTTCTTACTGAACTCAAAGATATTTTTGAGGAAGAGTGGAGTAAAGTGGACAGGAAGATCTCTATGACTAATAAAACTTCCAGGTTGTATCCCTTCAAAATAGAAGATGTAAATCACGTTACCCTCCCATTGGAGGATTCAGTGTCCTTTAAGGACGGCATGGAGAGGAAAATTGACCAGGACCTTAAGAAGATTTATGGTCTGGCTGGGATGGCCTGCAAACCTGCCCTGGCACTAGCAGCTATGTCTAAGGCCATGGAAGCTTGGTCTGAAAATGTGGAATCCTTCCTTAAGGGCGTTTCCGAGGATCTGGCTAAGAATTCAGCAGCAGCAGAACTGTAGCTGGCGGCAGTCTTTCTGGGGGAGGCGTCCATTGATCTAATCCGTCTGTTGGCACGCGTGATGCTGTCGTCAGTTACGGCTAAGCGGGCCTTGTGGTTACGTCCCTGGCTAGCTGACCCGGTTTCTAAGCAGGCGTGGTGTAAGATCCCCTTCGAGGGCTCTACGTTATTTGGTAACAAGTTGGATGACGCCATTACACGTGCTACAGGTGGCAAGTCTGGCTTCCTTCCCCAGGACAGAAGACTTTTGGGTCGGAAGAGACCACAGTATAAAAAACACAGCCCAGAGCGGACAAGGGACGCACGTTCCTACAAACCGGGTCGGGACTTCAGAAGGAATTGGTACAGAGGTCAGACTTCCTTTCGTAAGCCCAGCAAGACCCAGTCATCCAGTGGTCGCGAGCAGGCTAAGTCTTTCTGAGGTTGCGCCCGCCCAGACAGGTCGGGTGGGGGCTCGGCTATCCCTCTTTCGGCACGTTTGGGTGGCCTCGATCTCAGATTTCTGGGTAGTCAGAACGGTCTTGGTGGGCCACAGATGGACCTTCTCCAGCTCCCCTCCTCCCAGATTCGTGCCCACCCTGCTCCCTTGCTCGGAGGAACAAAGTCAAGTACTGTCTTCTTATGTGGATCTACTGAAGGCTCAAGGAGCGGTAATTCAGGTGCCAAAGGAAGAGTGGTTTCAGGGAGTCTATTCTCCTCTTTTCCTGGTTCAAAAGATCTAAACAAATACATAGAGTATGGGAAATTCAAGATAGAAACTCTTTCGACCATTCAACAAGCCATACAGACGGGAGACTGGTTGATTTTGATCGACTTAAAGGATGCCTATTTCCATGTCCCGGTAGAAAAAGATTTTCAAAAATTCCTAAGATTTCACGTAGGTCAAGACCATCTCCAATTTATTTGCCTCCCCTTCGGGTTGACGACCTCTCCCCGAGTTTTTTCAAAGGTCCTCCTGGCTGTAGTGGCCTTTATCAGGTTAAAAGGTATTCGACTGTACCATTACCTGGACGACCTGCTGGTTCTATCCCAAAGCAGAGAACAACTGCTGAAGCACCGGGAACAAGTAATCTCTTCTCTGTTCAGCTTCGGGTGGCTTCTAAATCTGGCAAAAAGTCATCAAGAGCCGGTCCAATGGCTAATATATCTAGGAGCTCAATTCGACACTCTGCAGAGTACTATCTCTCTCCCGGACGAAAAAATACAGACAATACGAGAAAGAGTCTCTCGGGCTCTATACACTCAGCACCTAAAAGCTTCTCAGTTTCTCAAGATCATTGGTACGATGGTCTCGACAGCCCCGATGGTGAAATGGGCTTTGTGGAGGCTTCGCCCCTTCCAAGCAGGTTTTCTCAAGCAGTGGAAGTCAGGGGACAAAAATCAGAGTATTCGTATAACCTCAACCATGAGAGAGAGCCTCTTTTGGTGGCTACAGCGCAAGAACCTGCTGAACTGTCATTCTATCATCCCCATCTCCTGGGTCACGGTCACGACCGACGCAAGTGGGACAGGTTGGGGGGCTCTCTACGGATCAAATCTTGCACAAGGCAAGTGGGATGCTCATCTCCCCTTACCAGGGTCGAATGTCCTGGAACTTTGAGCAGCCTGGTGTGCTCTCCAGCAATTCTCTCACCTTCTGAAAGGGAAGTCAGTGTTATTACGGATGGACAACACCACGGCGGTGTCCTACGTGAAAAGGCAGGGGGGTACTCGGAGCTCTACTCTTCTACGGGAGGTCGAACCCATCCTATCATGGGCACAGAAAAACCTGATGAACATCTCAGCGGTCTTTGTGCCAGGAGTTCAGAACTCTCAGGCGGATTTTCTATCCCGGTCTCAACTGGACAACAACGAATGGTCTCTTCATGTTCAAACCTTCAAGTGGAACCTGTCATTAGGGGTCAGTCCAGAAGTGGATCTTTTCGCCTCTCCCTGCAATTTCAAAATAAAGAAATTTTACACACGAAGTCGTTGCAGTCAGGCCTGCGGGACGGACGCTCTGACGGACCAACGGAGGTTCAGGAGGGCATATGCTTTCCCTCCACTTCCCATGATCCTCAGATTCCTTCAGAGGCTCCAAGTGGAAGCAGTAGAAGTTGTGATGATAGTTCCCTATTGGCCAACAGGCCTTGGTTTCCCCTCCTGGTCCAACTCAGTGTTCGAGATCCCATACCTCTCCCTCTCACGCCGGACCTTCTTTCTCAGGGTACAGTTCTGCACCCTTGCCCAGTAGTTCTGAGACTGATGGTCTGGTTCTTGAGAGGAAGAGGCTGGAATCCATTGATTGTGCATCAAGTGTGATTTCCACTCTGATGAGTGCAAGGAGATCAAGTACAAACAAAGTATATGGCAGAATCTGGGACAAATTTGTTAAGTTCTGCTCTTCTTCGAATAGACCTTTTGAACATCCAGGAGTACAGGACATTCTTAGCTTCTTGCAGTCTGGCCTTGATCTTCCTTTATCGGTAAGCTCCCTCAGGGTGCAGGTGTCAGCTCTATCGGCTTTCTCAGGTACATCTTGGGCAGTGCATCCACTGATTCGTCAGTTCTTCCGGGGAGCTTCAAGACTCAAACCCCAAAGAAAGCCTAGATTCCCCAAGTGGGATCTTCCTCTGGTCCTGGACTCAATCTCCCGTCTAAGTATGACGGGGCCATCCCCGCTCTCTATTAAGGATTTCTCAGCAAAAGTTGTTTTCTTAGTTGCAGTCACCTCAGCCAAAAGGGTTTCGGAAATTGGATCCTTAGGCTTCAAAGAGTCTTTTTTGACGTTCTTTCCGGACCGAGTAGTCCTTATTCCCATGTTGGGATCTAATCCAAAGGTTACTTCGGTGTTTCACCAGAACCAGGAAATTGTCTTGCCTACTTTTAGGACTTCAGATTCTAATGACGTTCACCCTTTGGATGTTGGAGAAGCCTTGAAAGAATATCTTCTTATCACTTCCCCCTTCAGACGCTCGGAGCATCTCTTTATCCTACCTTCAGGTAGCAACTAGGGCAAGAAAGCTTCAACTAGGACGCTGGCCAGCTGGATTGTAAGAACTATACAACGGGCATATAGGGCAAAGGGCTTGGCTCCTCCAGAGGCGGTGACGGCTCACTCTACCATGGCTCGGCATGTGGCTCCTGACACAATCTGCAAGGCGGCCTCTTGGTCTATTAATACGTTCATGTCACATTACTGTGTTGAGCCTGCTTCTCTATCCTCTGTAAATTTTGGTTTAAAGATTTTATCGGTTGATAAAGCAAATTAAATGTTTTCTGTTTAAAGCATACCCACCCGTGTGGTCGGCTAGTTATTTCCCACACGTAGGCTGCCATGGAGTCTGTCAGGGAAAAAGGAAAATTTATTGTCAAATACTTACCGTAATTTTCCTTTCCTGATGGACTCCATGGCAGACGGAGTTCCCACCCATAAGTCTTATGAGGAGGCTAGTTATGGAACACCGTGTGGAGTGATGAGTGTTCTTTTATTTGAATGGGGTCCTATAGCATTGGAGTGGAGGCGGGGTCAACCCACACGTAGGCTGCCCTGGAGTCCATCAGGAAGATTACGGTAAGTATTTGACAATACATTTTCCTTTTTGTCCCCTTTCTGATTTTTGTTTTTGCATATTTTGTCACACTTGAATAACTCAGATCATCAAACAAATTTTATTATTACAGAAAGAAATACAGAGTAAATACAAAATGCAGTTTTTAAATAATGGTTTCATTTATTAAGGAAAAAAAGCTATCCAAACCTGCCTAGCTTTTTGTGAAAAAGTAATTGCCCCCTAAACCTAATAACTGGTTGTGCCACCCTTGGCGGCAACAACTGCAATCAAGCGTTTGAGATAACTGGCAATGAGTCTTTCACATTGCTGTGGAGCAATTTGGCCCACTCTTCTTTTCAAAATTGTTTTAATACAGCCACGTTGGAGGGTTTTCCAGCATCAACGGCCTGTGTAAGGTCATGATACAGCATCTCAATTGGATTTAAGAACAGCCTTTGACTAGGCCACTCTAAAACCTACATTTTGATTTGTTTGAACCATTTGTCCTGCTGCATAACCCAAGTGCACTTGAGCTTGAATTTTCTGGTAGAGTTCAGAATTCATGGTTCCATCAAAGCAGCCCCAGACCATCATGCTACCACCACCATGTCTGACTGTTGGTATGATGTTCTTGTTGTGAAATGCTGTATTCGTTTTATGCCAGATGTAACGGGATGCAAACCTTCCAAAAAGTAACATTTTTGTCTCATCAGTGCACATGTTTTTTGGTAAATGTGAGATGAGCCTTTGTGTTCTTCTTGGTCAGCAGTGGTTTTAGCCTTGAAACTCTCCCAGGGATGCCATTTTTGCCCAGTCTCTTTTTTATGATTGAATCATGAAGAACACTGATCTTACCTGAGGCAAGTGAGGCCTGCAGTTCTGTAGATGTTGTTCTGGGTTCTTTTATGACCTCCTGGATGAGTCGGTGTTGTGTTCTTGGAGTAATATTTGTAGGCCGGCCACTCCTGGGAAGGTTCACCACTGTTCTAAGTTATCTCTATTTGTGGATAATGGCTCTCCCCATGATTCTCTGGAGTTCCAAAGCCTTAGCAATTGCATCTAACCCCCGAAGGAGCTGCTGGTTATTTTTTGGGCTTACGTTACCTTCTGTTCTCCTTTGTTGCACATCTAGGGGATGTCCCGGGGTAGGTAACTTGAGATTGACAATAGATCCATTTGAATAGATTTTATTTGCAAACTCAGACAATTGAACAGTCTTTCAACTTGGGATCAGAGGGTTGGAAAAGAGGTTCAGGTACTCTTATGTCAAAGTCCAAAAGACGTTAAAGAACTTGCTTGCTTTGATTGCATCCAGAGAATAGCCATTCACAGCTGGATGATCACTCAGGTTGGACAGTCCTTCTCTCACAAGGCCTAGCAGCCAACAAGGTGCTTACTCAGGAACAAAGTCTTTGTCACAGATGTTGTTGCAGAACATGTAGGGAAACTAAGCTGTAGAACACTTGTAGGATACCTGGATCTCTCAGCCTGCTTGGCGATATCCACAAGACTGGATTGTCTCGGTTACTTCAGCTCTTACAGGCTCTTGTTAAGAAAACCAACCCGTACGTGGTGTTCTTCTAAGAGTCCTCCCCTGGAATGCTCGAAGTACACTGGGTCTCTTCTGAACCTGGAGACAGCACCCAACCACCTCAGAATCCTCCTTTAGTTTCCTTGCCTTGGGCTAGCCAGCTCCAAGACATTAAAGTCGGGTGGATCCGCACCCCAGGCCATAGCCTTCCTGGGGGTTGGTCAGGAGGACCAGGACCATGTAATCAGTACTTCATACTGGACCGGAACCCGAAAACCGAAAAAATGCATATCGCATGCTCTTCAGGAGCTGCCGCTACTATATATATATATGTATGATGTTTGAGGGTGCTAAGTAAACTTTATAGTAAAGAATACTGATTTTAACTTGTAAGCAACAAGTGTCAGAAAAAAGGCTTAGACATGAAGTGGTTAATAGGAAGTTAGTAGGGCAATCATTGGGTAGAAGTGGGAAATCAGGTGGAGAGTTTTCATCCCTACTATAGTAGATAAAATGAAGACACCTGTAGCCCAAAACGTGGTATATTTTCTTAATAAGGTATTTCAGAAAACTATAAGGCATGTTGGCCACTAGATGGAGATGATAATGCAGGAATTAATCTTTAACCACTACAGATCCGCGCTATTGCCAAATGACGGCATTAGCGCGGACCTACATTTCCGGGACTACGTCTATTGACGTCGTCCCGGTTACGAGCGGCCTGCGCGCCCCCTGAGGGGCGCGCGCGGCGCGCTCTGTGATCGGCGAGTCCGTGAGACTCGCCTGATCACCGATCCGTGTAAGGGGTCGATCCCGACCCCTTATCACGTGATCAGCTGTCAGCCAATGACAGCTGATCATGTGATAGAACGGAGCCGGTAATCGGCTATTATTCCTCCTCGCGCTGACAGCGCGAGGAGAGAAAAAAAAAGCCGATCACCGGCGGCCGTGATCGGGACATCAGTCCCGATCACGGCCATCAATACAAGGGACCACCTGCCACCTGCCTGTGCCCACCTGCCTCCCGCAGTGCCATCCTGAAGTAAAATAAAAGCAAAAGTAAGTGCCCCCCGTCAGTGCCCCCCGTCAGTGCCCATAGTGCCCACAGTGCCACCCACAGTGCCACCCACAGTGCCACCCACAGTGCCACCCCACAGTGCCACCCACAGTGCCACCCACAGTGCCACCCAATCTGCCTCAAAGGTGCTGCACCCCAGTGCCGCCCATCAGTGCCCAGCAGTGCCGCCCATCTGTGCCCAGCAGTGCCGCCCATCAGTGCCCAGCAGTGCCACCTATCAGAGCCACCTATCAGTGCCACCTATCAGTGCCCATCAGTCCCATCTATCTGTGGTACCTATCAGTGCCCATCCGTGCCACCCATCCGTGCCACTTATCCGTGCCACCCATCCGTGCCATCTTATCTGTGCCCATCTTTGCCCATCAGTGCCGCCTTATCTGTGCCCATCGGTGCCGCCTTATCTGTGCCTATTAGTGCCGCCTTAACTATGCCTATCAGTGCCCACCGGTGCAGCCTATCAGTGCCCACCAATGCAGCCCATCAGTGCCCACCAATGCAGCCCATCAGTGCCCACCAATGCAGCCTATCAGTGCCGCCTAATCAGCGCACTTCAATGAAGGAGAAAAATGACCCGTTTGCAAAATTTTATAACAAACTATTAGAACATGATTTTTTTTTTTTTTTTTTGCATCTTTTTTTGTTTGTTTAGCAAAAAATAAAACTCCGAGCTGTAACTAAATACCACCAAAAGAAAGCTCTATTTGTGGGAAAAAAATGATAAAAATTTCATTTGGGTACAGTGTTGTATGACCGCGTAATTGTCACTCAAAGTGCATCAGCGCTGAAAGCTGAAAATTGGTCTGGGACTGAGGGGGGTTTAAGTGCCCAGTAAGCAAGTGGTTAAGAAGACATACAGTAAAATTGTGCTCTGCTTGCACAAACATTTCTGAAATGTTTGATAGACTCCTTTATGCATAGCTTAGTTTACATGACTTAATATATTTCTAAATCTAATCTTTAAACTGCTTCTACCTTCTAACACCTATACTAACTAATAATTATTGGTTATCCTCGCGCTACAATGGCTAGACAAGAGAGCTAGTATGGTTGCAGCAAAACACCGACAGAGGTGTAAACCCTCCCCTCAAATGTGATAATAAGTAAAAAGTGGTGTTGCGCTCCACAAAAAAAACTAAATTAATTCAATAAATACATAGATAGTGATAAAAAATAATATATAAATAATACCATACAAGATCTAAAATACACTATATGTGACTATTTGAAATCAATTATTTCAAGATGTGCAACCTATTTAAAGTGTATCAATGCCAATTAAGCATTATACAAACCATTGTAATGTGACCAGTTAAATATTCCAAATCAAAGTAATAAAAGTATTCCTAATAAAGTGCAAGTGAAATAAGTAGTGAAATCACAGATATGATTCAACCAGTGATAATAAAAATAAAAATAAAAAAACAATAAGATCCAAGATGTGTCTCAATCCATAAAGTGCATCCAGTGAAACAAATATATATTAATAGAATAAAAAGCACAATCCAAAAAAACGGAATTCTGAGCCCTTGTACACACGGTCGGAGAATCTGTCGGAATGAGTCTTATCGGACCACGTCGTCAGATAATCCGACTGTGTGTGGTATGAATCGGACTCATTCCGTCCGAATCTCCGTCCGATACAAATTTCCAACATGTTGGAAAGATTTCCCGACCAACTGGGCCGGACGGACCTAATCCAATAATGTGTAGAGCATTTTCATCGGACCAAGTGCCACGCATGCTCAGATCAAATTCCTACATCAAAGCTATTGGCTACTAGCCTGAATGTAGTCCCATCGTAATGAAATTATGTCATCATGTTCTGAAAGATCGGATTTTTCACCAACTTGGCCCGACCGTGTGTATGCAACAGTTTCGGACACAATCCGTCGGACTAAATCCGACGGGCAAAATCCGACGGATTTGGTTGGCAAAATCTCCGACCGTGTGTACATGGGCTTAGAGTGTCTCTATTTATAGAAAAAAAGGCAATCTATATCAAGCCATGCAGTAGGTGGGTCCACACTGTGCTATGTAATGGACTAGTTCCGTGAATGGTACTCAGCCATGGACCATAGATCACAACCAAAAAAAGAGAAGGAGCTCCAATAGTGAAGTAATGCTAAACAAACTTTATTATAGAAAGGACATAGTCCTGGGTACTCACATTCAGTAGCACAGTATTAAGCAAAAGTTACAGCGAAAAGAACCGAACGAAATCCTCGTTCGTACCCCGGATGTCACTTCCGGTATCCTCCTAAGTCAATCCTACGCGTATCGTCATTGATCACGTGACTTCATCAGGGTCTTTTTTTGGTTGTGATCTATGGTCCATGGCTGAGTACCTGGAGGGGATTGCCTGGGGTGTCTGCACCAGCTGATAACATACATTCTAACCGCTGGAACGTATTGCTGTTTACCTGAGAGCAGTGAGGTAAGGTACCCACTGCACTCAGTGTGTGAGCACCTGTCTTGAGGATTTAGGAGATCACCAGTGGAATTATCCCCTGCTTTCATTCACGGAACTAGTCCTTTACATAGCACAGTGTGGACCCACCTACTGCATGGCTTGATATTGATTGCCTTTTTTTCTATAAATAGAGACACTCTAAGAATTCAGTTTTTTTGGATTGTGCTTTTTATTCTATTAATATATATTTGTTTCACTGGATGCACTTTATGGATTGAGACACATCTTGGATCTTATTGTTTTTTTATTTTTATTTTTATTATCACTGGTTGAATCATATCTGTGATTTCACTACTTATTTCACTTGCACTTTATTAGGAATACTTTTATTACTTTGATTTGGAATATTTAACTGGTCACATTACAATGGTTTGTATAATGCTTAATTGGCATTGATACACTTTAAATAGGTTGCACATCTTGAAATAATTGATTTCAAATAGTCACATATAGTGTATTTTAGATCTTGTATGGTATTATTTATATATTATTTTTTATCACTATCTATGTATTTATTGAATTAATTTAGTTTTTTTGTGGAGCGCAACACCACTTTTTACTTATTAACCTATACTATCTAACCTGGTGAAGAAAGATCTGTATACTTACCTATTCTTAGGCAGCACCAGTTCAGTCATGTGATCTCCCTTGTACCACTCAGCACTGGGTACAGGGAAGAAGTTTTAAATGATTTACAGTAATAATGGTAATAGATCATTTCACAAGCAATATAGAGCTTGGACTTTCAAGCCAGCTTTTTTGATCAGGCATTTCTATGTGCTTCTGCAGAGACCTCCTTCTGTTTTTATCAGAAAGCAAGGGGGGGAGGCACCAACTAAGTTTAGTATTATAAAGTCATCATTTATCGCACAAGGTTAAAAAAACGTACAGGAAGCAAGACAAATTCATGGTCATCGTTGTACTCAGTGGCGGCCTGTGCACTATGGGCGCACAGGAGCTGCCCCCCCATAAATGTGCCCAGATTCCTATGGCATGGGCAGGAGGAGGTGGTACTTTTTGAAGCGCCTGATTAGAGCCAGATGCTCGAATAGGCTTCAGAATAGGGTCTGCTCAGGGCGCAGAGCGTGCACCCTGATCCCACCCAATTGTGTGACGATAATTTCTGCTATTTTCACACTAATCTTCCTCCCCGCCAATCGGGAGGCAGGGCGTCAGACCTGTTTCCTGATTGGCCAAAGCACCAGGCCACCCTATTGAATGGCTGGCGCTTAGGAAGAGGAGCGTAGGAGACACGCTGGAGAGGAGGTCGCCGCCGCTCTGGTGCATTGGAGAGGAGCTGCTGCAGTAATTCCCCTCTGTCAGAGCCACACGCATGGAGGGTGCTGCCAGAGCCGCAAGTCCCGCAAATGAAGGGTCAGTGGGCACAGTGGCTGCATATGATGGCCACAACTGGCTGCATTTCACGGGCACAAGTGGCTGTGTTTGATGGGCACAAGTGGTTGCATATGATGGGCACAAGTGGCTGCATTTGATGGGCACAAGTGGCTGCATATGATGGGCACAAGTGGCTGCATATGATGGGCACAAGTGGCTGCATATGATGGGCAGAGTCACTGCACATGATGGGCACAATGGCTGCACATGATGGGTACAATGGCTGCATATGATGGGCACAGTGGCTGCATATGATGGGCACAGTGGCTGCGTTTCATGGGCACAGTGGCTGCATTTGATGGGCACAGTGGCTGCATTTGATGGGCACAGTGAGGCTGCAACTGATGGGGGGGTTCAGTATTTTTCAGTTTGCGCCACCCCCAAAATTTTGAGCACCAGCTGCCACTGGTTGTACTGATCAAAGGCCACAATCCTTTTCAATTGACAGCCTCAGTCTCGACTTCTGCCCTGTTCCGGTGACGTCACGTCCGCATTCACGGTCCACGCTGGTTAGTGTGGAATCCTCTGTCATCCCTGGACAGAGAGGTGCCCCATTTGGCTTACATATTTCCAAGCCTTCTGGACCGTTTGTGGAACCTGCATAATGTCGGGGATTGCTAGGACTAATCAGTACAATGATGAGCACAAATTTCTCTTGCTTCCTGTACGTTTTTTTTTAACCTTGTGCAATAAATGATGACGTAATAATACTACACTTAGTTGGCGACTCCCCCTCCCTTGCTTTCAACGTGTCTTACAGAGTTCCTGGACACACTCTGAGGATGGCTGCCTTCTTTTAGCTCTTTTTATTGTGTCTGTTTGGACTAGTAGACTTTTGCTACCCTTACTAAGCACCTGCTTTCAAGAGACATATACCATTTGGAGTGCCAGATCCCCACTTTGTAATTCTGTTTTTAATATAATGCAGACACACACAATATACTGTATGGTCTTTGTGATAGAGTCTGAAATTAGTCAGTATTAGCAAAATTTTCATTTGCTAGTGATTTTGGAGTTTTGAGAAAAAAAATGTATTTGTGGGTTATAAGCTTACTCATGAAATAATTGGTGCACTATTGCTGGTGAAAAAGTCTGTTTATATAATTGAATGAACAGTATTCAATACCACAACCATGTTATAATTGAAAGAAAATCTACTTAAAATACACTATGCCACTAAATGACTCATTAAAGAAGGGTATACTTTAAAAAGAACCTTTAAAATAAAGTGGATTAAAAATAGCATTAGGCATTAAAACTAATGGCAATATGTTTTCTTCTGAAGGATTTTCATTACATTGGTATATGTCGAGTGGTCTCTTAACTCTAGGGATCTGTGAATACAATGGTTGTTTGATCTGCTGTATGTCCCAAGCTAGCTCTCTTATCATTTTAGCAGCTAGCAATAGTAAGAATGTATCTAAAACCTAATGGCTTTTTCTATACAAGTGCTTTGAGTACCACAAAAAAAAAAAAACACTCTATTGCATTGGTTCTTTATTCTTCTATCAAAAAATAAAATTAAAAAAATTGCACATTAAAGAGAAATTACATACATTCTATTCACCAAATAATAACAATAATTAAATCATTGAAAGTTAAATGCAGTTGTAAAATAAGACACGGGATAGCGGTATTTGTTTTATTTAATAAAAATGGTTAACACTTGACACTAAACGATAAAATAATAACATACAAACAAAGAATCAATAACATTTTATTATGTTGGCTTTTAGAGAATTTATTTTAACAAAATGAAATAAGTATATGGTGAAAAGTTTCATGTTACCTCCATGCCTTTAAAAGTGTGCAGTTTTAAAAATCAGATCCGTGGCACTGAAGGCAATGAAGGATCAGCAGAAAAATTGCTAGCGCTTCAAATCCAGCTTTACTCTGACATATATTTCCAAAGGCTAAATATAGCTGCTGAGGGTACCCCACACACTGTGCACTTGTTGTGTGGATCTGTCAAAAGAATAGGTACTGAATGACAGGCATGTAATGTCTATTTCTCCACTGTGCACAAAATCAAGATAGCTAAAGCTTCTCTAAATGAACCTTTCTACTTATTATTGTGATAAAGCTCCCTTTCAACATTTTCAGACTCTTTTTAGTCTTTGTAGTCAGGAGCTGAAAATGTAACATGCAGTCTTGGTAAGACAAGAGACCATGGGATTGATTTTCCTAAGGGCAAATAGACTGCACTTTGCAAGAGAATTTTCACTTTTCAAGGAAATGTTCCATTAGTTTAATGAATGTGGGGAAAATTCACTTTGTAAAGAATACTCAACTGCAATAAGTTTACTAACCAGGTACATCAACAGGAGCTGCAATACCAGTGGTGGCTGGTGCTCAGAATTTTTGGAAGGGCGCAAGCAAACTGAAAAATTCTGAAAAATACTTAAAAAACATCAATTGCAGCCTCACTGTGCCTACCAAATACAGCCACTTTGCCCATCAAATGCAGCCACTGTGCCATCAATTGCAGCCACTGTACCTACCAAATGCAGCCACTTTTCCCATCAAATGCAGCCACTGTGCCACCAAATTCAGCCACTGTGCCATCAAATGCAGCCACTGTGACATCAATTGCTGCCACTATGCCCAGCAAATTCAGTCACTATGCCCAGCAAATGCAGCCACTGTGCCATCAAATACAGCCACTGTGCCATCAATTGCTGCCACTATGCCATCATATGCAGCCACTGTGCCATTATATGCAGCCATTGTGTCCATCAAATGCAGCCACTGTGCCCAGCACATGCAGCCACTGTGCCATCAAATGTAGCCACTGTGCCCATCATATGCAGCCACTGTGCCCATTATATGCAGCCACTGTGTGCATCACATGCAGCCACTGTGCCATCAATTGCATCCACTGTGCCCATCAATTGCAGCCACTGTGCTATCAAATGCATCCACTGTGCCCATAATATGCAGTCACTGTAGTGGAGGTGTGCTGTGCGGTGTAGTGGAGGTTTGCTGTGCAGTGTAGTGGAGGTGTGCTGTGCTGTGCTGTGTGGTGTAGTGGAATTGTGCTGTGCGGTGTAGTTCTGTGCTGTGTAGTGGAGTTGTGCTGTGTGGTGTAGTGAAGGTTTGCTGTGCAGTGTAGTGGAGGTGTGCTGTGCGGTGTATTGCTGTGAGGTGTAGTGGAGGTGTGCTGTGCAGTGTAGTGGAGGTGTGCTGTGCTGTGCGGTGTAGTGGAGGTGTGCTGTGTGGTGTAGTGCTGTGCTATGCAGTGTAGTGGAGGTGTGCTGTGCGGTGTAGTGGAGGTGTGCTGTGCGGTGTAGTGGAGGTGTGCTGTGCAGTGTAATGGAGGTGTGCTGTGCTGTGTAGTGCTGGGCTGTGCAGTGTAGTGGAGGTGTGCTTGGGGGGCGGCGCCCAAGTGCCCCCCATGGACAGGCCACCACTGGTTGTAACATGACAAAATGGGGAAAATTTCAAGGGATATGAATAATTTTTCAAGGCAATGTATGTCCCTGCTTTTTGAGTGTATCTTGATTTCTGGTTTTACAACTCATGCTATTGTTGGACATGTTAAAAAGTCTGTTTTATATGAATTTTCATTCAATTACCTCCATGTAGGTTCGAGTTTTGTAACATTTGTGCATGTGTAAATATTTTGTTAACCACTTAAGCCCCGGACCATTTTGCTGGATTAAGACCAGAGCACTTCTTGCGATTTGGCACTGCGTCGCTTTAACTGACAATTGTGCGGTCGTGCGACGTGGCTCCCAAACAAAATTGACGTCCTTTTTTACCCACAAATAGAGATTTCTTTTGGTGGTATTTGATCACCTCTGCGGGTTTTATTTTTTGCACTATAAACAAAAAAAAGAGCATTCTTTTTTACTTTTTGCTATAATAAATATCCACAAAAAATATATAAAAAACATTTTTTTTCTCACTTTAGGCCAATACGTATTGTTCTACATATTTTTGGTAAATAATATCACATTAAGCAATTATTGATTGGTTGGCGCAAAAGTTATAGCGTTTACAAAATAGGGGATAGTTTTATGGCATTTTTATTAATATTTTTTTTTACTAGTATTGGCAGCGATCAGCGATTTTTATTGTGACTGCGACATTATGGCAGACACATCGGACATTTTTGACACATTTTTGGGACCATTGTCATTTATACAGCAATCAGTGCTATACATATGCACTGATTCCTGTGTAAATGACACTGGCAGTGAATGGGTTAACCAGGAGGTGGCAGTGTAGGGGTTAAGTGTGTCCTAGGGGTGTGTTTCTAACTGTGGGGGGCGTGGCTGTGATTTACAGATCACTGATCTCTGCTCCAATCACAGGGAGCAGAGATCACTGTCACTTGTTGCTAGACAGAGCCATTCTACCTCCTTGTGAGACGATCGTGGGTATCCCCGCACCGTTCGAGTCCGCGGGACCCACGGTCAGACTCAAGGGGGTTCCCGACCAGTGCGCACACGATGGCACAGTGGCAATTTTAAATGGACATACCTGTACGGCAATTTGCCTGTCCGTGCCATTCTGCCGATGTACATCGTCATGTGCCGGTCGGGAAGAGGTTAATGTACCAATTTTGCACCTTTGCAATATAAATGTGTGAACAGATCACTTTATGATAAATATACAATATTTTACAGATTTATTTTTTTGATCTTATATTTGTTACTATTTGACTTTTACTAGTTAAAACACCTTTGCATTTATATTTGGCAATTACAATATGTATAGCATTGCTATTTCTGGCTATCAGGTTTTCGTTCCTTACTCTAAAACATAGTCTTTCAATGCCCCTGTTAGCTTTGCAATAGGTATCTGACTAACTGAGTCTCACTGCCTGTGTCACTTCCGGTTCAGGCTTCACCACTAGAATGCGGAAGTAACCAGATAACTAAAGAACAAAGCTCCCGCCTCCCACCCGTAGTAATACTCTACAGGCAGAAGCCGATTGGCACCTTGGATTGCGCCGCAAGGCAGGTTAAAAGCCTGCAAATGAAGCGCCACGTCTACAATCCTGTGATTGCATTGAAGTGACGTTTCCCATAGTGCACTGTGTCCGGCGCTCGAACACAGTGCACTTAAAGAACATTTTTTTCTTTTTTTTTAATTTACATTTTTTTTGTCACTGCTGGGTGGGGGCGGTGCCTGTGCGCCCCCTATGGATGGAAAGCCACTGTGTAATACCATCCTGGAAAAAGGTGGAGGAATATATTTGCATCCAGCTTTTATTTAACTTTGGACCAGCTTGGTTCAAACAAACTATTCAAATACACTATTTCCCTTCATTAACAGATGTGCCTGCTGTGAGTGGTGTATAAATTGTTTGTAGCATCAGCTACATACAGTATAAAATTGAATGGGGATGAGCTCAGTTATTCACAGCAAGCTTTTTTATGAATTCAATTATGACTTCCTCTGATTGAGGTGAAGAGGCAGGCAGATGACATCACAATTTCTACAACAGCCAATCAGAGGATGCTTTGTATTCATTCATTAAAATAAACAGCTTCCTGTGAATGGCTGAGCCGCACTCAGCCCAATACAATTTTGCTCAAGGAACAGAAGAGTACTGCTGCTGGACCACACAATATTAACCACTTGCTTACTGGGCACTTAAACACCCTTCCTGCCCAGACCAATTTTCAGCTTTCGGTGCTCTCACACTTTGAATGACAATTACTCAGTCATGCAACACTGTACCCAAATGAATTTTGTGTCCTTTTTTTCCCACAAATAGAGCTTTCTTTTGGTGGTATTTGATCACCTCTGGGGTTTTTATTTTTTGCGCTATAAATGAAAAAAGACCGAAAATTTTGAAAAAAAACGCATATTTCTTTGTTTCTGTGACAGAATTATGCAAATTATTAATTTTTCTTCATAAATTTTGGCCACAATTTATACTGCTACATATCTTTGGTAAAAATAACCCAAATTAGTGGATATTATTTGGTCTTTGTGAAAGTTAGAGAGTCTACAAGCTGTGGTGTGAATCGCACAAAATTGATCACATCTGATGTACTGGTGGCCTATCTCGCTTCTTGTGACCCAAACAAGTCAGGAAAGTACAAATACCCCCCAAATGACCCCTTTTTGGAAAGTAGACATTCCAAGGTATTTAGTAAGAGGCATGGTGAGCTTTTTGATGTTGTCATTTTTTTCCCACAATTCTTTGCAAAATGAAGATTTTTCATTTTCTTTATTTTTCTCCACAAAATTGTCATTGTAATAGGTTATTTCTCTCACGTGGCATGTGTATACCACAAATGACACCCCCCAAAAAATTCTGCTACTCCTCCTGAGTATTACAATACCACATGTGTGGGACTTTTTCGCAGCCTGGCCACATAGAGAGGCCCAACATGCAGGGAGCGCCATCACGTGTTCTAGGAGCATAAATTACACATCTAACTTGTTGACTACTTATTACACTTTTGAAATACCAGGACAATGACACGTGACACTGATGACAGATGGCACTGATACGTGGCAATGATGACACTTATACGTGGCACTGATGACACGTGGCACTGATGACAGATGACACTAATATGTGGCACTGATGACACGTGGCACTAATACGTGGCACTGATGACACGTGGCACTAATACGTGGCACTGATGACACGTGGCACTGATGACACGTGGCACTAATATGTGGCACTGATGACACGTGGCACTAATACGTGGCACTGATGACATGTGGCACTAATACGTGGCACTAATACGTGCCACCGGTGACAGATGGCACTAATACGTGGCACCAATGACACGTGACACTGATGACAGATGGCACTGATAAGTGGCATTGATGACACGTGACACTGACAACAGATGGCACGTGACACTGACAGGTGGCACTGATGACAAATGGCACTGATACGTGGCACTGATGACAGATGGCACTAATACGTGGCACTGATGACAGATGGCACTATGTGGCACTAATAACACGTGGCACTGATGACAGATGCCACTTATACGTGGCACTGATGACAGATGGCACTGGGGACAAATGGCACTGACAACAGGTGGCACTGGGGACAGATAGCACTGCGGGCAGGTGGCACTGGGGTGGGGTGGATTGCACTGGGGTGGATGGCACTGGGGCGGATGGCACTGGGGCGGATGGCACTGGGGCAGGATGGCACTGGGGCGGATGGCACTGGGGCGGATGGCACTGGGGCAGGATGGCACTGGGGCAGGATGGCACTGGGGCAGGATGGCACTGGGGGGGGGCATGGCACTGGGGGGGGGGGTGGCACTGGGGGAGGATGGCTCTGGGGGAGGATGGCACTTTTTATTAAACTTTTTTTTTACTTTTTTTTTTTTTTTTTTCTTTTTTACACTGACGGCTGCTGCAGCCGTTCTTCTCTCCCCTCTCACACGCTGTCTGTGTGAGGAGGGAGAGCGGCGCTGAGAGATGATCTCATATGTTTACATATGAGATCATCTCCCATTGGACACGCCGATCACGCTGTAAACGGCCGCTGTGATTGGCCGTTTACAGCGATCTGTGTTTGCCTGTCCCCGGGGGACACGGCAAACACAGAACTTCCGCGATGCGCGCCCGCGGCGGCGCGCATTGCGGAAGTAAACACCAGGCCGTCCAGGGACGGCCAGGCGTAGGAAGCCGCCCGCCCTAAGGCCGGCATTCGGCTATAGGGCGGGCAGGAAGCGGTTAAATACAGTTTATGCAGCGCTCACAGCAGGTGCATCTGTAATGAAGGCAATAGTTTGTTTGGACCAGCTTGGCCTAAACAAATGAATTAGAGTTAAATTAAAGCTGTAATTAAAGTGGTTGTAGTTTTTTTTGTAACTTAATGCATTCTATGCATTCTATGCATTAAGATTAAAAGCCTTCAGTGTGCAGCAGCCCCCCTCAGCTACCCTAATACTTACTTGAGCCCCATCTCGATTGACGTTGCGCAAGAGACTCAGCTGCCCGGAACTTTTCCTCCTCATTGGAGGAAGAATTAATTGGCTCCACTTGCCCGGGAGCTCCATGATAGGTGCCGCTGGCTGGAGGGGAGGGAGGCATACTTCAGAGTGCCTACGCTACATATTACCGTGCACGCCGGAGAGAGCAATAATTATAACCGGGGGGGGCTTTTGAAGCATCGCCTATAGAAAATATAGGATACTGAAGTTTGACGCCATTTAACGGACACATAAAAATGTAAGGTTTGGCATGTTGGGTATCTATTTACTCTGTGCAACCTTGGCTTTTATATCTTAACAAAATAATTGATTGCATTGGTTTGCTCTAAAATGTATTAATTAAAAAACTGAAAAATTTTAGTGTGTTACCTTTGCGGTAATATCGTGTGACATAAAATATTGAAATTACCACCATTTTATTCTCTAGGGTATCTGCTTTCAGAAAATATATAGTATTTGTGGGTTTTGTGTAATCTTCAGGCCTAAAATGATTCTTTAAACATGTGTGCAAAAAAAACGCAAAAATGGCTCTGGCAGTGAAAGGATCAAACCTAAAGACAAAATGTAGTATTTTGCAGCTTACCAGTTCTTAGACATGGTGGCTGCATTTGTTTTATTTTTGTCTTCAGGCATTTTCCTTTATTTTTCCTTGATGATCCAGCCAGTAAACTGTTATTTTTTACCTTCCTTTATTAGACCTAAACATTTATTAATGACAAGGGAGGCTACAATGGTAAGCTCTTATTCATTTATGAAATGTAAGATATTCTGCACTGTGTGTCAGCAATAGTAAACAGAAAAAACAATCCAGGCAGCTAACACATAAGTAGTACAACAACTTAAAATATAGATAATAAAAATTGTAGCACCCAAAGATAAGATGTCAAACTGTTCAAAATGCGGATTAAAAGCAATCCTAACAATAAAGATTACTTAGTTAAAGAGAATAGTCCATAAAAGGTGTTAAGTTCGGCAGATCAAATAACTATCTGTAGCAGAGGCCACCATCCCAGTGATCAAGATGTAAAGCGATTGTGTCCAGACAGATGAACCATCACCGACAGTAAGATTGCACACTCACCGGACTTAATGGCTGCCATTACAGCAGCTAGAGAGCCTCAAACACATGGAAACCCCTCTGAAGATATTTCATTGAATCATTAATGCCAAATACATAGGACGGGATCAAACTGGAAATAAATAAGCTCACCCCGAGCCCAGAAGAAGTGTCAATGAGAACTCACATAAAAAGCTGCTGGCGACCTGGAATTGTCCAGCAGCAGGATATCAATGCCAGGTAACCAGCCTTCATGCGTTTCGTCAAAAGGGCGTCTGCTGAACTTAACACATTTCTATTCCAAAACTGCTTAGAAAGTGTTATTTGAAATCTGGATAATGCTAAATACAGTTTAAACAGGCATATGTGTCAATGAAGGAAATAGATCTTTCGGACCAGCTTGGTCCAAACAAACTATTTAAAAGTAAATGAAAGCCGGAGTTAGTCTTTAATATAGCCTGAAGCAGAGGTGTAATATTTTCTTGGAGGTACTAGAAGTTCACTGAATAATTTGTCTTTTCACTTTGGATTGCTATTTAAGGTTAATTGAGTGGATTACGGATTTATAGATAACATCCTATTTATGCACAACTTGATAACAATGTTTTACTGACTGATTTCACTGTTGCCTACAGTTACCTCTTAACCTTTGCAGATATTTCCTGTTACCAGCAACAACCATATTGATGTCTGCTTCAATAAGGCTGTCATTACACTGATAACTGTGTTAGATCTGGCTGCTGTGAGGTTCTGTACTTAGCATTTGATTAAATAGTTACTTCAAAAAAAAGTGTATCCTTACTGTTAGCTTTCCCTGAATCCACTGTTTTACTTTTACTTTCACACTGGGGTGGGATTCAGGCACTTTAACTCTAGAAATAGCCTCTGCTAAGTGCCTGAAAGTCGGCTCCTATTCATTGCAGTATATCTTTTCACACTCAGGCAGTGTGCTTGTGGGATGTTACCAAAAGTCCCGCAAGCAGCATCTTTAGAGTGAGTGGGGAGCCCTGCCCGTTGCAATGAATGGGCAGCGCTTCCAAACCACCTTAAAAGCGCTTTGAAAGTGCCACAAAACAGGACTTCTTACCCTTTTTTGGGTAAAAAGTGTTCCGCTAGCGGCCGATAAGTGCCGCTAAAACAGCGCTAAAGTGCCACAGTGTCGCATTAGCGCTATTGGCCAGGCGCCTGAGTGTGAAAGTAGTCTTATTCAATCTGAACATGATTTATGATACCTGAATTATGATTTATTTATGTACTTATTATAGAACTGTAAAGTAACCCTGATACTGTACTATTAATACAATGTCTGAAGTCAGGGTTTTAAATACTACATTTGTGGAAAGTACAGAACTGGCAGAAGTATGATATGACAAAAGGAATTAGCAGAGTGTAACTAACAACTTTAACTGCTGAAACATTGGCTAGGGGATTTATTTTTAGCAATACAAAATTGCTGTTGATATATTATCTAGATATCAAATGTTTCACACTCACTCTTTGAGATGTATGCTAAACTCCATGCCAAGTAATAAAAATGAGGGAAGCAGGATTCTGTTGATGTCTATAAACTGTTGGCAGTTCACTGCTTAGTGTCTGAGCCTTTTTTAGTTGACGGTGACCTTTGGCACTTCAGTGCCACCTTATATGCCTTCCACGTGCTTGCCCATACTTTCTCAAAGCAAAACAGGTGAGATAATGTCATCACAAACATGCAATAATGCAAGTTTCTGAAATGATAAAGGGGACACAATTTAGCACAGCAGTATGTAGGCAAAGGACACATCCCTGTCGTGGCCCCCCATGGACCCCAAAACACAAATATGCAGAATACGATTGGCAAAAAACACATATGCGCATTTTAACCTCTATTTTTCCTTTATATTAGCTTTTAAAAATAACAAATGCAGTAGACATGTGCAGAACAGAAAAAAATAGTATCTTTTGTTCGAAATAGATTCATTATAATTTTGTTTCGTTATGGAATTCGTTTAGTTTGATTTTGGAATTAATTTTGTTTAATTCTGTTCATTAATTTTCTAACGAATTCTAACTTTTCAGAACAATTAGAATTTGGATCGCTCGAAAAACGATAGAGCGATTCTAATTCTGTGTGAAGAATAGCTGGTTGTTAAGCAGCGGGCTGGGAAGCTGGCCACCCACGTACTTAGCAACTGATGATTCGTCATTTGTCAATGGGCTTCCCCGCTAACAGATGAATGTAAACAAAATAATGCCCCCCAGTTCCTGGTCCACCCTCTATGGGAATGATTATAGAGTACATAGTACCCCTACCCATTAACCAAAAAGTGTCAAAGAGTAATTAAAACACAGACAGTTTTTGACAATTCCTTTATTAAAAAATGAATTAAAAGAAAATTACTTCCGCCGACATGGAGGCTGTCTGCCTACTGCAGGGTCCTGCAGTTGTCAGTTCTTTTATAGGGAAGGGCAGGGCCACCTGGAGACATCACTAGTGGTACCACCCCCTTGTGATGTCGCGAACCCTGCATGCACCGGTCCATGATGTCCAAGGGGGGGCACCGGACGATGTGATTGACGATGGATTTACATGTTTTTCTTACTTTTTGACACTTTTTTGGTGAATGGGTAGGAGTACTATATACCTGATACTCATTCCCATAGGGGGGTATCTGAGGTGCTTCATGTTAAAGGGGGCTTCCAGATTCCAATAAGCCCCCTGCCTGCAGACTCTCACAACCACCGGCCACGGTTGTAGGGATGAGGCCCTTGTCCCCATCAACATGGGGACAAGCTGCTTTGGGGTGAGGTTGGCAAAGCCCCCCGCCCCAAAGCACCCATATCACCCATGTTGAGGGCATGTGGCTGATATGGTTCAGGAGGGGGGGCGCTCGCTCCTCCTCCCCCCTTTCCTGACCTGCTGGGATGCATTATCTGATAAGGGATTTTGGGGGGGGGGGGGCTTGCTGTTTTTTTATTTTGGCATTGTGTTCCCCTTAAAATCCAATGTCAGACCCCCTGTCGGCCATGGTTGTGGGGATGAGCTCCCCCTACCACGGTTGTGGGGATGAGCTCCTCTGCCCAAATCACCTACCCCCCAAGTTGAAGGCATGTGGCCTGGTATGGTTCAGTGGGGAAGCCGCTGCTTAACAACCATCTATCTATTCTTCACACAGAACATGAATTGGTCAATCGTTTTTTAAACCTAAACACAAAAAAAACAAAGTCAGTACTGACCCCACAACCAACTCTCAAATGTTCACAGTCTATATAGAAAAAGTTCTCTTGCTCTAGGTGCTGCAGCTCTCTCAAAATTCCACTGGGTGGTGGACTTAATCTGAAATTTACAAGGAAAAGAGAGTGCACGGCTGGCCTAGTGTAATTCCATTCTAATGATACAAATGCAAAATCAAACAATAGAGGATTGCACTCACAAACATGGGACTTAGATTGCATGTACAGCAGGATGTATGTCTCCCTTCCTGGCCTGTATAACTGGGTTGGCTCCCAAGAATGAGTGGTGATGGTATGAGAAGTCACTGTGGACCCTGTTTCCTCGTCTCGTCAGGCTGTGTCTGCTGTAGAGCACCTGTATGGTCCAGCTGGTGCTGTGTGACGTCACTTGTGGCCAGAGAGGAAGGACAAGGTGAGTGAGATGTCTCCTCTTTAGCTAACCAAAAACAGTTGCCAAGACTACATGTTTCGGAGGCATCGCCTCCTTCTTCAGGTCACGCCCTTACCACCTCTAGCCTGTCTTTATATGAACCCTCTAGACCCTCCCCGGGACAGCCAATACCATTCAACCGGGCCTGATATTTAGCAACAATATCCTAAGGAAACTTTTGAACAGGTGTATATGCATTAATTATGTTTACTTAATAAATAATAAAACTAATAAACTAATAAAATTTTATCAAAAATAGAAATAGTGTTTACTTATAATATTTAAAATACAAAATGGGATATATTAAAATGATATATATATATATGGTCAGATTCTCATTAGTATCATTAAAACATGCTAATAATATATAGAAAACATGCTTTCAGAACATTAACATTAACATTTGTCGTATTTTTACTGAAAAAGAAAGCTATACAAATAGATTATGTGAATAAAAGTTGGCTAACAGCTGATCACATGGTAAAGGGCCTTCGATCTGCATTTAGCCGAGTCTCAAGGACTTGGTGATCACAGAGCGCGCTGCCAGCGCGCCACAGGGGGCAAGTGGGCAGCACAAGCACATGAGGCCATCCATTTTATGCCCTCCCGGCAATGTGAGCCCGTGTTGAAACCATCTTTTGGCTATAGGGTGGGCACCAAGTGGTTAATCCATGTATGGCCACTTGACCAGGGCCAAAGGGGTTGAATTACTAAAGTTAAATAGGCTGTTTGCTTTGCAAGAGAATTTGCAGTTCACAAGGACATTTTCTCAAAAGCTTAGTAAATGTGATGAAATTGACCTTTTTGAAGAATACTCACATGAAATCACATGCAAGTAAAAATAAAATAAAAAGATATTTATGCTTACACATGGTATTGATTGACTGATGGGAGCCAACAGAGCTTCAACACATTCACTAAGGTCTGGTGAAAATAACCTTGCAAAGTAAAACTTCCCTTGAAATGTGAACAGTCTATTTCCCTTTACTGGATCAATCCCAAACGCTAGGCAAGGCATTATGGGTCAGTGGCATATTTTGTTCCAGAATTCAAACATTTGAATTGAATTTCAATCCTGGAAATGGGTGGCGCATTTTAGTTCAACATGAATCTAACTCACATCCCTTTTGCCTACATTTGACAGGAACAGAGTGATGGTACCCTCAAAATTTGAAGTGCCTTCACAAGGATGGCAGAATTATCAGGTAATATTTTAATGAAAGCTGTAGATTTAAAAAGATTGAAAATAAATTTGAAATGACAAAAACAGGTTAAAGATAATATATTTTAGTAACTGGGTTTGCGTCTACTAAGACGTAAGATGATGAATGTGCTGTCCCGCTACTGCAACAATGACAACCAATCAGTAGCCCAAGAATCTCATGCTTCCCTTCTAATACACTTATGTGATCATCCTGGCTTGCTTATTAGCTTTTGTTAGGGACAAGGCTTAACCAAAAAAAGTATTCAAAATTGTTTTCTTTAACAAAAGTACAGTAAAGACTTGCAGGCAGCAAAATAATATGGAGCAAACGATTCTAATGTTGGCAGTTCTTAAAACTTTAACCTGGGTTAATGTACACTACATACCATCATCTGCCTGTCACATGATTAAATATATATATGCTGTTAAACAAGAATTATGTGTCAGTATATAACAGTGATGAGCTCTTATATATAAAGCTCAGTGGCTGAGGTAATAGAAAGCAGTGAATCATAATTTAAAATGTATAAAATTCTATTCAGTCAACTTACCCGAAAAAGGAAAGCATCAAGCAATTGGTTTGCATAGTTATATTTTTTCTTTTATTAACTATATCAGAATTGCTGAATGTATGATAGATAACCACATAAAATTATTTTAAAGAAGCTGCAGTGCTCTTTCTGAAATTAATTTAGGATGTCTCTATTTAAAATGAAGTAGAATTCAAATACAATTTTCCTGAAGACTCACTTGAGAGGATATATTAAAAGGCACCTCTCCTCAGCACATTATCCTGCTGTATGAACAAAAAAACATAGTCGCATTCCAGTCAGATGTGAACATTTGCATTTAAACTGACTCAGAAGATGCATTTGACCTGTGGTGTAGCTATAATTTTAATCTCAGCACTCATATTGCTAGCTTAATCCTTATAGTTGGTGGTTTTCTTGTCACTGAAACTGACCTTGTGAAAATGAGGCCAGCGTGTTCAATAGCTCAAGCACCATTCTCTATCTGTTTACTCTACAGCCTTGCTCATTCACATCGGGAAACTGAAGCCCAATTTTATTTATTAATATTTTAATATTTTGCCTGACACTTCAGAAAATAAAAATACATCTCTTGCTTTTAACTCATTTAAACAAGGACATTAAAGAACGGCCAGCTGGGGTACATCATTTAGGTGCTGTGGACTCACAGGAGAATGCTACAGAAATTGTCCTCTACTAGACATGTGCAATGTTTTTCATTATAAATTTGTCTTTGGATGAAATTCGGCATAGACAGGCTGGATTCACGCTATTGTGAATTGGATGTGGGTTTCCCCGCATCCAATTCGCATAGCAGGAGATTGTGATTGGATCTCTATGGAGCTGGTTCACACATCTCTGCAGCGGCTCTGGTGCGAATTGCAGAAGTGTCCTGTGCTTCTTTTGGACCATTTCAGGGTGGATCCCATATCTGGCACCTTCCACGTTAAAATGTAAAAACACCCCACTGTGCCCCCTGCATACCTCTGCATCCTTCAATATCTCTTTGTCACTGTGTACCCCCTCTCCACAACTGCATCTCTGGACCCCTTTACATTACACAGCACCACACCTTTGGACCCCTTTACATTACACAGCACCCTGAACCTCTGGACCCTTTTACATTACACAGCACCCTACATCTCTGGACCCTTTTACATTACACAGAACCCTTAATGTCTGGACCCCTTTACATTACACAACCCCCTTCACCTCTGGCCCCCTTTACATTGCACTGCCCCCCACAGCTCTGGACCCCTGCATGTTACACAGACACCCACCTATCAGCTGTGGACCCCCTGTTGGTTACACAGAACCCTCCTAACAGCTCTGGACCCCTTACATATTACACAGACCCTCCCAACAGCTCTGGACTCCATGCGTGTTACACAGGCCCCCCTAACAATTCTGGCCCCACTGCATGTTACACAGACCCCCCCAGCTCTGTCCCTTCTTACCTTAATCATGCAGATGGAGAAACAGTGAGCAGCACTGAACTGCTGGAGTTAATTGTTCATATTAACAAACTATTGATTGGTTGCTAGGACCACCTAGCAACCAATCACTTGCTGGTTTACTTAAAAAGTTAACTCCAGCAGCTCTCTACTCAGCGATGTCTCTCTCTCCCCTGCAGTACAGGAGGAGAGAGAGTGTTTTGCTTACCCTGCTCCATTCTGTGAATCTAGCGACCAGCTCTCTGTGTCTCCCGGGTAGTAACACGGCCATCCCCTTGCACACTGTCACAGTTCGCCAGTGGCGGCACTAGGGTTGGTGTCACCGGGTTAGGAAAAACATGTCACCATCCCCCCTCCACCAAATATAGTCCCCACTCAATACAGACACCCCTCCATCAGTACAAACCCCTCCCTCGGTACAGACCCCTCTCATGAGTACAGACCCCTCTGATCAGTTCATATCCCCCTCCCTAAGAACAGACCCCTCTCATCAGTACAGACCCCCCTACCTCATAATAAACTCCCCCCTTTCAGTACAGACTCCCTTTCTGTACAGACCCCCCCTTTCGGTACAGACCACCCTCATTCAGTGCAGACTCCCATTCAGTACAGACCCCCTCTCAGTACATTCCCCCTTCAGTGCAGACCCCCTATTCAGTGCAGTCCCCCATTTAGTGCAAACCCCCTAGAGTGCAGACTGCCCATTGAGTACAGACCCTCTCTACAGTGCAGACCCCCTTCAGTACAAACCACCCTTCAGTACAGACCCCCCATTCAGGGAACAACATCTAAAGAACTGCAGGCCTCACTTGCCTCAGGTAAGATCAGTGTTCATGATTCAACAATAAGAAAAAGACTGGTCAAAAAATGGCATCCATGGGAGTTCCAAGGCCAAAGCCACTGCTGACCAAAAAGAACACAAATTACATTTACCAAAAAATATGTTGATTATCCCCAGTCTTTTAGGCAAATATTCTGTAGACTGATGAGACAAAAATGTACCTTTTTGGAAGGTGTGGGCCCCGTTACATCTAGCATAAAATGAATACAGCATTTTATAACAAGAACATCTTACCAGCAGTCAGACATGGTGGTGGTAGCATGATGGTCTGGGGCTTCTTTGCAGCTTCAGGACTTGGACGACTTACCATAATTGATGGAACCATGAATTCTGAGCTAATCCAGAAAATCCTAAAGTAGAATGTTCGGCCATCAGTTTGTGACCTCAAACTCAAGTGCACTTGCGTCATGCAGCAGGACAATGTTCCAAAACACAACAGCAAGTCCACCTCCAAATGGTTCAAACAAAGCTAAATTTAGGTTTTAGAGTGGCCTATTCAAAGCCTGGACTTAAATCCATTTGATATGCTGTATCGATGACCTTACACAGGCAGTTCACGCTGGAAAACCCTCCAATGTGGCTGAAAAAAAACAATTCTGCAAAGAAGAGTGGGGCAAAATTGCTCTGCAGCAATGTGAAAGAGTCATGGCAGTTATTGCAAATCCTTGATTGCAGTTGTTGCTGCCAAGAATGGCACAACCAGTTATTAGGTTTAGGGGACAATTCATTTTTTTCACATAAAGCCAAGCAATTTTGGACAACTTTTTGGCCTTAATAAATTAAACCATCATTTAAAAACTTAATTTTGTATTTACTCGCGCTATCTTTGTGTAGTATTAAAATTTGTTTGATGATCTGAGTCATTTAAGTGTGACAAACATACAAAGAAATAAAAAAGAAAGGGGCACAACTGTATATCATAGTTTCTGGACTCTATAACTTTTCTACAGATTAAATAATATACACTGATTTGGGTTATTTTCACCAAAGAAATGTAGTAGTATGCATTTTGGCCTAAATTTTATTTAGAAAGATAATTTATTTGCAAAATTTGATAAGCTAAATGAAGAAAAACACATTTACTTCAAAGTTTTCATTATTTTTTAGTTTAATTAGCGAAAAATGTAAAAACCCAGTGGTGATTAACCACCTGCTTACTGGGCACTTAAACCCCCTGCCTGCCCAGGCCAATTTTGAGCTTTCAGCGCTGTCACACTTTGAATGTCAATCGCTCGGTCGTAAGAAAATATATACAACAAACCAAGTTTAGCGCTGTCGCCACTGTTCACATTCCAACAGTAATCAGTATCAGATGTATACAATCAACTATGGGTGTTGCAGCACTCCCAATTATCCACTGGGTGGCGGACAGGAATCTGAAAGTATATAGAACAAGAGAGGACACACACCTACCCTAGTGCATTATTGTTTATTAAAAAGTTCAATGTGTAACATACGAAGATTGCACTCACTGGCATCCAGTATTTAACAGCATGTACAGCTCCACAACAGCCTCCTCTCCTGCTCTGTGCCGAATGGTTGGCTCACTGGGACTTGCAGCATAAGATGGAATTCCTGTAGTTATATTCCTATTAGGGACAACGTCGAGTGACGTCACGCAAGCGTCGGCAGGTCCCTGCCGGTGTGTAGAACGAAGAGTGGTGTGAGCTAATAGGAGGCTTATGCATGCTGAATTCCATCTTCGTATGTTACACATTGAACTTTTTAATAAACAATAATGCACTAGGGTAGGTGTGCGCTCTCTCTTGTTTTATATACTTTCAATTGCATGGTCATGCAACACTGTACCCAAATAAAATTCGTATATTTTTTTCACACAATTAGAGCTTTCTTTTGGTGGTATTTAATTACTGCTGGGTTTTTTATTTTTTGCTAAAGACAAAAAAAAACGAAAATTTTGAAAGAAAAACAAAAAAAAGTTTCATAGTTTGTTATAAAATTTTAAAAACAGGTAATTTTTCTCCTTCATCAATGTGCACTGATAGGCTGCTCTGAAGGGCACCGATAGGCTGTACAGTTAGGGACTGATAAGGCGGCATTGATGGCCACTGATAGGTGGCACGGGTGGGCACTGATGAGGCGACAATGGTGGGCACTGAGAGGTGGCACTGATGGTGGCATTGATGGGCACTGATAGGTGGCACCGATGGGTGGCACTGATGGGCACTGGTAGGTGACAATGATGATGATGCACTGATGGGCACTGGTTGGCAGCACTGATGGGCAATGATAGGTGGCGCTGATGGGTGGCACTGAAGAGCATTGATAGGTAGCACTGAAAGGTGGCACTGATGGGCACTGGTGGGTGACACTGATAGGCGGCACTGATAGGTGGCAATGATGATGATGCACTGATGGGCACTGGTTGGCAGCACTGATGGGCACTGATAGGTGGCACTAATGGGTGGCACTGATAGGTGGCACTGATGGGCACTGGTGGGTGACACTGATAGGCAGCACTGATAGGTGGCACTGATAGGCGATCGGCTTTTTTCCCCTCACGCTATAAGCGCGAGGGAAAGAAAAAGTCTGATTCCAGTGCAGGTCAAAAAAGGGTCCTGTACCACTTTGGTGTGAATGTGATGCGAATCTAGCAATACAGTTTGTATGGCTGAATTTGCATCGCAAAGATATCGCATGTGATCTGAAAAGCGTGAACTGTGAGCCCAGCCAGAATGTTTGGATGAGGAGGAAGGAATCGGTTCACATTTTGTTTGTTCAACTCACTGGCTGAAAGAGAAAAGCTGAGCCATGTATGGCCAGTTTTTAAATGGAGTTTTTACACAGAGAATCGTGATGGGGTATGTGGCCCTCTCAGAAGTACGAAAAAGCAAGAAAATTCTGAAATATGGATCTGGCTGTTATGAATATTTATAAAGAAAAACTATGTTTGTAAATCACTTTAAAAAAAATAAAAAATAAAGTATGGCAGTTATCTATCGATTTATTCATTTAAAGTATGGCAGTTATCTATCTATTTATTCATTTAAAATATGGCAGTTATCTATCTATCCATTTATTTATTTAAAGAATGGCAGAAATCAGAATTTCAAAAATGGGGTAAGAAAATCATTGCGATGCAGATTTGTAAGGTATGCCTAATACAAATAATTTGGTAACCTATGAAACAGACATAATTAACATTAGCATTGCAGACTTTCAAGTGTTTCTCACACTCAGAGATGTAAATATGTAGAGGCTTTTCCCAGCAGAAGTGTTTTTATCACGGCCTTTTCCAGCTCTGTTGCATAGTTAACAAATCAGTGAATCACATTACACATTTAATCATCTGTGCTGTATAATTAATCAATCTTTGAAAATTACATTGTATAATAAATGAAGACAGACATGACTCATTAAAACTTCTAATTAATTTTATTTAATACCATTTCATAGTTCATTGATAAGTGATGAGGGAGGAATTTCTTTACCGAGCAATCAAAACAGCCCCTGTCATACACTGAGATCAGATATTTAGAAATGTATACAGTAAATGTTTAAAGGTGCAGAGATGTGTGTTTCATGTAAAGAGATACAGTATACTTTATTTAAGTTACAACCACAATAATGGAGGAGACAAAAAGTATAGTCACCCTGCAAAACTACTAGCCTGTAACTCAGATTGCCATTTGCTATGACAGGCTGGATTTATAAGGGGCTAAAAGGAGCAATTGCCCCCCAGCACCCTGCCAAAGGGCTCCCCCATACAAAATATAATCATTAAAAATATATTATATTTTTTTTATTAACCACTTACCACTTATATGTATACCACTGTATGTTCTTGAACGTTGATGTGGTGGTCACTTATTTCTGCAGTGTCGCTTATAAATGACACGGTAGACTTTACCCTTGAGTAGCCAGTGTGTCTGTAAATGGCTATAAATTGAGCCATCATCGGGCAACTTGGTTCATGGACACAATGTACAGAGACTATCTGAAAAGCTCTGTGCCATTTTATGATCAATCACACCACATCTAAAATATAAACAATGTGTTTTTTACATATTTTACATTGGAGAGCCAATCCTTTCCTTTTAAAATAGAAGGATTAGAAACAAATAAATACATTCACATGTATATATATTGTGTGTGTATGTGATATATATATATATATATATATATATATGTATATATATATATATATATATATATATATATATATATATATCACATACACACACAATATATATATATATATTTATACACACATTTATGCATACACACACTCAGTCCACAGTCCACTGCAGTTTGTTGTGTATGGGGCAGAGTAGCCGCATACCTGTAAGTGAGCTCATGCCCACATGAGCATCAGAACTGGATCACAGTAGCAATGAAAAAGGGTGGCCTGATGAATTCAAGAGTGGTTTGAAGAACACAACAAGGAATTTAAGGTGTTGACTTGGCCTCCCAATTCTCCAGATCTCAATCCAATCAAGAATCTGTGGGATATGCTTAAAAAACAAGTCCAATTCATGGAGGCTCTAACTCACAACTTAAAGGGCTTAAAAGTTCTGCTACTGACTAATGGGGAAATCATATTTCCTTATTTAAAATTGTCTAATTATCTCAAAATATTTAAGAATGCCACCAAGCGTTGGCTAAGGGGCTTTACAGGACAAAGTCTGGTTACCTTAGTTGACTCATGTAATTGGAATGTCAGGGCCACGAAAGAATAAAATAAAGAAAGGTGCCCCATGGGGTTGTCACTGCTAACACCCATTTGTTTTATAAATACATTTTACTTGTAGCACTGACCCCCGAAGGAGCTGCTGGTTTGATTTGGGCCTGCACTCTACCAATAACCCCACTAACTTGACTTGATCCCCTTGGCACAGCTGTGGTGCAATGCAACACAATACAACATAATACAAATGCAAAGTACCTGTATTGTAACCTCAGGATCCACTGGCACCACCTGGTGGGGAAAAACAGTATGCCACAACACTGGATACTTAACCAGAAATATATTTTACTGTAGAATATTCAAAACAGGTGGTTACAGAAATTGCGCTGTCATCCCAACATAGGACGACAGCGAAATATATTTCAATAGAAACAATTTAAAACAATATATATATATATATATATATATATATATATATATATATTTAGATTAATACCTGGGAGCTCCCCTCACTTTAAAAGCTATGAATGAGATCTCACTTAAAGTACTTAGTCCGTGATCTTCTTTCTTCACTAGCTAAAATAACTCCTTTATGATTTGTAATCCACAGTCTAGGAAAAGTTTGGTTGAGGTGCTCCTGGTGGGGCTCCAATAACTAATTTACAACGCTTGAGGCACCAGAGTAGTTAGGCCTCAAGCCTGCTCAGTGTCAGTTGTTCTGCTCCTCCTCCGTGGAACTACAAATTCCAGTGAGGCCTGTATGTGAGTCTAACTGCGTGTAAAAGTTAACAAACGGTGGGCCGTAACCCGCTCACCAACTAGATCGGAGCTCCGTGTGATAACTTGGATTTGGTGACTGCAGCTTGCTTCTCTGTCAGCTGGGCCAGTCGCTCTGTACATCCGCTGGATGTGGGACGCTGTCTCCGGGAAGCCTCTTCACAGATCCACACAGGCTGGCAACGCGATCCCAAGAGACCTAAAATGGCCGTTCAGTTTCCTTTTATCTCCTATCCAGCATGCACTGCGTAAGAGAGTGTTCATGGGTAGGTCACACAGACTTTTGGGTAACAAGGTCAACCTTCTGAATCAAAACAACAGTCAGTTCCTGTATAAGTCTTTTGGGTTGTTCAGAGGTCACAATATACAAGTGCATTACCCATATTTTGTCACTAGATGGCTCTGGATACGGAACCATAGTAATGTCCATTAACCTTATATTACAGTATGAATAACCACATCGATAGACAAGGATGTCAGCGCTACACACTCTTAATAGAGGGTTATGATAATTGTTAAGAACATGTCTCTCTATGGCTGCTTTGCTTGTTCTTTCTGTTTTGTGTTTCAGATGACAAGATGCTTGCTGTTGCTAGGAACATTTACCTCAGCTGCTGAGCACTGGATTGGTGACAAATCATTTGGCTGGAAACATCTAGCCATTGAGTGTAACCTTTTACTTATAGCCTCTCCTGTCACTGGGTGGAGTCAGCATTTACCTCAGGTCTGTCAGCTGGAGTCATCTCTGGATTCTCCTCAGCCTTCCTTCTGGATCTTTTGACCTGCTCTCAGCCCAGATTGGATATTCAAGTTCATGAACTACTTCAAAGGACTAATTCCCCCGGAGAAAGGCTTTAGCCGGTTCCCAAGCAGCCGCCACAGTTTTATTGTGGCAGAATGACCCGGGTGGGCGAAACCTTACGATACCTTATGTTAACCTTGCGATACCTTATGTTGGTTCGCCTTTTGACCACTAGGGGGAGTGTGTGTGCACGCACAGCTCTCCGCTTGAGCTGATGCGAGTGCCTGGTGGGCGCTTTGACCGCCAGGCACCTGTAATTGTTCGTGACAGAGCGAGAACCGGGATCTGTGTGTGTAAAGACACAGATCCTGGTTCTCCCAGGGGAGAGGATCTCTCTCTTTCCTCCTAGTCAGTTCTATCCCCCCACAGTTAGAACACACCTAGGGAACACAGTTAACCCCTTGATCGCCCTAGTGTTAACCCCTTCCCAGCGAGTGACATTTATACAGTAATTAGTGCATTTTTTTAGCACTGATCGCTGTATAATTGTCACTGGTCCCAAAAAAGTGTCCGATCTGTCCGCCACAATATCGCAGTCCCAATAAAAATCGCTGATCACCGCCATTACTAGTGAAAAAAAAGTAGACACTATAACTTTTGTGCAAACCAAGCAATATACGCTTATTATAAAAAAAATTGGTAGCTTGAGAAGCACCTATAGGAAGGAGTATCAGAAGGTCCAGCAATCCCTGAGTTCAGGAGCAGCAGCAGATCAGGTGTATGTACCCAGTCTGTGATACTATAACAGGATGCGCTTTCTTGATGACCAAATTGAGGGCAGGGAATCGCTTTCAACTCTTCCGGCACCCCTTTCCTCCAGCCTTCCATCCAGCCTTCCATCCAGCCTTCCCTCAACCCCAGCTGAGGCTTCCGTGGACCAACCTGGGCCTTCCATCCAGGAGGAGATTGAGGAGCCCAGTTGGAGCCAGGTACAGGATTTTTAAACATATTTTTTATTGGAAAATGATGATTGTTAACTAGATGTTATTATTGATAAGAAATGAATGATTTAACAAAAAGTGGTTCACATATCAATAGACAGTAGTGGCCAAAAATGATTGGGGTAAGAATGAAAAATGCTGGGCTCGGAATCATAGTTTTTCTGTTTAGTAACATTAAATTTGCAACAGTCATGAGCTGAAAATTGTGTGTGTTTGATGAACAAAAAACTAAAACTATGTCCCTTTTTCATACACAGGAAGACCTCAGCCAGGACGAGGCTCTGGCAAGTGGTACACAGGAGGAGGCGGGGGAAGGTGACAGCCAGGAGGTGGCAGGGCCCAGTAACACCCAGTCTCAGATGCCTCCCCTCGTCCGTCCATACAAAAGGCCCATGAAGGGGACTAAAATAGAGGAGGCAGCACTGGCCCTCATCAAGGAGGCTAATGATGCCCTGAAATCCCCCCTCAATGCTGTAGAGGCCTATGGCATCTGCATAGCCTCAAATTTACAGCAAATGGAGGAGGGCCAACGGCGCAAATGTGAAAAAATCATATTTATAACTATCCACAAGGGGTTGAGTGGCGAACTAACTGACAACGACCACCTGTGTGTGCTCCCCCATCCTCCTCCTCCTCCTCCTTCTCCTGCCACAGGTCCACCTCCAGAGCCACAGCCTCCAGGGAAGGCTGCAGGTAAGACTGCAAGGAAGGCTGTGCGGAAGACAAGAAAGTGATTGTCTGCCTTCAGTCTGGTCTGACAGAACACGCAGCCTGTTGTAGTACTACAGCCTGGGTACATATGTCATCGGCTGCTGTTCCTGTTCTCTGGGATTCCTGGACCAGATTGACCTCCTTTCTATATGGACTTCTCAAGCTACCAAGTTTTTGAGCCACAAAGTTCATGTGTGCCTTGGGGGCCAAAGGCTTTGCAAATTCAAGCACTTTCTTCAGCGTTGCCTTCTTCTTTATTTTGTTTTTATGATAAATAAATTGTGATTTTTTTTTTTTCAGAAAATACTTTCCTATGTGTTTTTCTTCAAATGGCAAACATAACATTTTTTGGGTGAGTAGGCAGGTACATTTCAAAAATACAATGTCAAAATTAACAAGGGACACCAACAACAAACAGGTTTACAAATACAACATAATAATGGTGTTGTGGAAACATGACATAAAAAAATAAAAAGAGCACTAGAAACAGGGGCGTACCAACGGTGGGGCGGGGGGTGCGGTCCGCCCCGGGTGACACACATGGGGGGGTGTCAGTGGCATATCTAATGGGGGTGCAGTCCACACCCGGGTCGGGTGACACCACTTACAGAGGGTGGGGAGAGCCCTGGCAGCTCTCTATGGCCATTTTTTTTTCCAGCCAGATCACCCCCGTGCTGCGGCAGCAATGGTCTGGCCTTACTCTTTGCTTTCCTCCTTGCTCCTCCCACCACTGCTGTGCTTCCGAGCCAAGCCTGTTACTATTCTCCGCCCGAGCGGTGCAGCTGCTACCGCACACTGTTTTCCAGACCTTGCTAGCTGCTACCCTGGTGTACTTGAAACTGAGCCAGCTGCCCTCCCTGCCAGTGTCCTCCGAGGTGAGCTTGTGATAAGGGGGTGTGGGTTGGCATGGTGGTCGCTGCCCTCAGCTGGTGTGCTGTGAGAAGAGGGTGGGGTGTTTGTTTCTGCCTCCCTGACCTGGTCTAATAAGGGGGAAGGGGGAGGCTGCTGTGTCCACCACTGACTAATGTGCTAACTCACTGCTTTTAGTTTAAAGGGTGATTCAGTGATTGGAGTGCAATCATTTTCAATAAAATTTTACCTGAGTGTAATTTTTTGATTGGACTTTACTTGCATGCTGTTCCATATTTTGCTTGTTGTTTTTCCAATGCGGCTTTAGAAATGCCTTCTGGATTCCTGTGCAACTCCATGCGGTGCAATTTTCTACTCATTCATTTAACTGGGATGAAATCACATTGAATCGCACAAAAATGTAATGCACACACTACTTTTTCAAAAGCGTACTGCACCAAATTGCATGATACTATGGTACCATGAAATCTGGAGCAGGCAAAAGCACTGCCATTGTGATCTGTGTTAAAGGTGTCCTTAGAAAAATATCTATACACCTGCAGGAAATCACGTACCCAGTGCGTTTTGAACGCAGTGTGGGAAACGCATACAGAACATGGATTTCCTGCACCACCTTCTGGTATAAATGAGCTCTTAAAGTGGTACTAAAGGTTTGTTGTTCAGAGTGACCCTGAACCTCGTCTTCTGGGGTCCCTCAGTGGCTCTCGTGGCTCCTCCCCAAATTAGATAACGCCCTAGGAGAAGCGCTCTCACGTGGGGGTTATTTTACTGACTCACTCCTGATTCATTCATTTGGCGTCCACATACGCCAAATTTATGACTTGTCCCCACTCCCCAGCACCCACATCATTGGATTTGATTGACAGCAGCGGGAGACAATGGCTGTGCTGCTATCAATCTATCCAATCAAAGCCGGACTCCGTGGAGAGGAGGACAGCGCGTCCCCGCCGAGGAGATGAAGGGGCTCAGGTAAGTAAAAGGGGGATTGGGGGGCCGGTGACTGACAGGTGTGTTGTTTTTTTTTTCACCTTAATGCATAGGATGCATTAAAGCGGGAGTCCACCGGGAATCCGCGTTTTTTTTTTTTTTTTTTAAAGCCAGCAGCTACAAATACTGCAGCTGCTGACTTTTAAAATAGTGACACTTACCCGCCCAGCGCGCCCGCGATGTCGGCACCCGAAGCCGATCTCTCGATCGTCTCTCGGGTGCTGCCGCCGCCATCTTGGGTATGGGAATCAGGAAGTGGAGCCTTTCGGCTTCATTTCCCGGTTCCCTACTGCGCATGCGCGAGTCGCGCTGCGCAATAAGGATGGACCCGCTGCCTCTGGGAGCTGTGCGTTTCCCAGCAGGCAGCGGGGGACTTTCGGAAAGGGGCGTAATCTACGCCCCTTTCCGCAGAGAGCTATCCCGGAAGTGGGTGCAGATACCTGTACTGTACAGGTATCTGCACCCCCCTCCCCCCTGAAAGGTGCCAATTGTGGCGCCGGAGGGGGGGAGGGTTCCGATGAGCGGAAGGTCCACTTTAGGGTGGACCTCCGCTTTAAGGTGAAAAACCGCAAAGGTTTAAAATCCCTTTAAATATTTCAAATCAGATATCACTCATAAATTTTAACAGTATTTATTTTAGTAGTTCCAATTCTCCCATAATTTTATTTTATTTCTGTTCTACAGATGCATAATAGGCTGTAAATGTAATTTTTTTTTTCTTGCAGCAAGGCAGAGCAGGAGTAAAATAAGCCCATTTGTTAATAACCCCAAGCAATGATGTCAGTGGATGTTATAATTAGACATGTGCATTCGTTTTCGTCCGAATGCATTTTCGTCCGAATTTCAGCTATTTTCGTTTTCGTTTTGACAAACGATAACAAAAGCACAAAATCCGAAAAACGAAAGATCCGACATAAATAAATGCTTTATTTTCGTTTTCATTGTTACAACAGTTCGATATAGAATAGGAGATTCGACATGACTCTGACGATAACAATCTGTCTATAGAACCTGTGGTCGAATGTGCCTAACCTTACCTCTATTAGTCCAAGATTATATAGAGAAAATATTCGACAGAGAAAAAAGATTTGACAGAGAGAAAAGATTCTGCAAGTTACTGTCCTAAAAAGTGTTTGGGGACCCGGGTCCTGCCCCAGGGGACATGTATCAATGCAAAAAAAAGTTTTAAAAACGGCCGTTTTTTCGGGAGCAGTGATTTTAATAATGATTAAAGTTAAACAATAAAAGTGTAATATTCCTTTAAATTTCGTAGGGGGGGGGGGGGTTGTCTATAGTATGCCTGTGAAGGGGCGCATGTTTCCCGTGCTTAGAACTGTCCCTGCACAAAGTGTCATTTATGCAGGAAAAAAAGTCCTTTAAAATCACTCGCAGCTATTATGAATTGTCGGCTCCCGTAATACAGAGAACACTCATTGAAAGTCATTGATAAAAAAATAAATAAATAATAAAAAAAAAAGCGTGGGGTCCCCCAAATTCAATTACCAGGCCCTTCAGGTCTGGTATGGATATTAAGGGGAACCCTGCTTCAAATTTAAGAAAAAATTTGACGTGGGGTTCCCCCTAAATATCCATAACCAGACCCTTCAGGTCTGGTATGGATATTAAGGGGAACCCCGCGTCAAATTAAATAAAAAATTGACGTGGGGTTCCCCCTAAAAATCCATACTAGACCCTTTATCCGAGCACGCAACCTGGCAGGCCGCAGGAAAAGAGGGGGGGACGAGAGAGCGGCCCCCCTCCCTCCTGAACCGTACCAGGCCACATGCCCTCAACATTGGGAGGATGCTTTGGGGGTCTGTAAACCCCTCAAAGCACCTTGTCCCCATGTTGATGAGGACAAGGGCCTCATCCCCACAACCCTGGCCGGTGGTTGTGGAGGTCTGCGGGCGGGGGGCTTATCAGAATCTGGAAGCCCCCTTTAACAAGGGGACCCCCAGATCCCGCCCCCCCCCCCTGTTTGAAATGGTAAGGGGGTACAAAAGTACCCCTACCATTTCACAAAGAAAGTGTAAAAAATGGTTAAATAAAACAAACACACTTTTGAAAAATTCCTTTATTAAAAATAAAAAAATAAAAAAAAGATTCCAGCGGCGGTAATCCACTCTTGCTATCCAGCGACGGACGGTCATCTCTTCAGCGATGGCTCATCTCATCCAGCGCAGCGAATCCTCCATCCTTCTTCTGTCTCCGTGTAGGAGACACTGCAGGCATTCCGGCGGCTGACGTTTCTTATATACGGAGGGCGGGGCCACCCGTCACCTGACCCCGCCCCCCTCTGACGCAAGGGGAAACCCGGGGTTCCCTGTGACGTATGGGTGACCCCGCACCCCTCTGATGTAACACAGGCAGGTTTCCGTTACATCAGAGGGGGCGGGGTCACCCATACGTCACGGGGAACCCCGGGTTTCCCCTTGCGTCAGAGGGGGGCGGGGTCAGGTGACGGGTGGCCCCGCCCTCCGTATATAAGAAACGTCAGCCGCCGGAATCCTTGCAGTGTCTCCTCCACGGAGACAGAAGATGGATGGATCGCTGCGCTGGATGAGATGAGACATCGCTGGAGAGATGACCGTCCGTCGGTGGATAGCAAGAGTGGATTACCGCCGCTGGAATCTTTTTTTTTATTTTTTTATTTTTAATAAAGGAATTTTTCAAAAGTGTGTGTTTTATTTAACCATTTTTTACACTTTCTTTGTGAAATGGTAGGGGTACTTTTGTACCCCCTTACCATTTCAAACAGGGGGGGGTGGGCTCTGGGGGTCCCCTTGTTAAAGGGGGCTTCCAGATTCTGATAAGCCCCCCGCCCGCAGACCTCCACAACCACCGGCCAGGGTTGTGGGGATGAGGCCCTTGTCCTCATCAACATGGGGACAAGGTGCTTTGAGGGGTCACAGACCCCCAAAGAATCCTCCCAATGTTGAGGGCATGTGGCCTGGTACGGTTCAGGAGGGAGGGGGGCCGCTCTCTTGTCCCCCCCTCTTTTCCTGCGGCCTGCCAGGTTGCGTGCTCGGATAAAGGGTCTGGTATGGATTTTTAGGGGGAACCCCGCGTCAATTTTTTTTTAAATTTGACGCGGGGTTCCCCTTAATATCCATACCAGACCTGAAGGGTCTGGTTATGGATATTTAGGGGGAACCCCACGTCAAATGTTTTCTTAAATTTGAGGCAGGGTTCCCCTTAATATCCATACCAGACCTGAAGGGCCTGGTAATTGAATTTGGGGGACCCCCACGCTTTTTTTTTTATTTATTATTATTTTTTTTTATCAATGACTTTCAATGAGTGTTCTCTGTATTACGGGAGCCGACAATTCATAATAGCTGCGAGTGATTTTAAAGGACTTTTTTTCCTGCATAAATGACACTTTGTGCAGGGACAGTTCTAAGCACGGGAAACATGCGCCCCTTCACAGGCATACTATAGACAACCCCCCCCTACGAAATTTAAAGGAATATTACACTTTTATTGTTTCACTTTAATCATTATTAAAATCACTGCTCCCGAAAAAACTTTTTTTTTGCATTGATACATGTCCCCTGGGGCAGGACCCGGGTCCCCAAACACTTTTTAGGACAGTAACTTGCAAATTAGCCTTTAAAATTAGCACTTTAGATTTTGAACGTTGGAGTCCCATAGACTTTAATAGGGTTCTAAAGTATGCTATATACTAGCTCCGTCGAATCTTCTTCTTTATACATTCGACAGACACCATAAGCCTTTAAAGACAGATTCGACCGTAATTCATGTGGATTTTCGGACGAATTTCGGGAGTAACTAAATAAATTAAGTTTTCAGACGAAAACAAAATTCCGAAACAAAATATTTTACTCTGCACATGTCTAGTTATAATTACCCCCACAGCATTGGTGTCAATGGGGGCTATGCAATGTAAGACCCCTTTCGCACTGAAAGAGCCACTTCTGCGTCTCCAATGTGAAAGTCCCGAGGGCTTTCACACTGGAACGGTGCGCTGGCAGGGCAGTCCTGCTAGCAGCATCTTTGGAGTGATGTATACACCACTCCTGCCCATTAAAATCAATGGGGTATAGTTGTAGCAGCGTTTTGCAGTGGTTTTAACCCTTTCTCGGCTGCTAGTGGGGGGGTAAAAGCACCCCGCTAGTGGCCGAAAAGTGCTGCTAAAAATAGCGGCATTTTACTGCCAACGCACCCTCCACCCCAGTGTGAAAGGGGCCTAAAGGGGTCCAGAGGTGTGGGGGCTGTGTAATGTGAAAGGGTCCAGAGGTACGGGCTATGTAATGTATAGGGGGTCTTCCTACATTTTACCAGCAGTTATGGATGCAGTGCTGTAGATTTCTTAGGTTGCATATTTTTTTCTGCATTTTCTGAAAATGCACCAAAAGTTTGCATCTTTGGCGCATTTTCAGAAAACAGGAAAATATATATTTTTTTGGGGGGTGACACCCCACCTGGGGGGGGTGCCAGATATAGGATCCGCCCCGGGTGCCAAATAGTCTAGGTACGCCCCTGACTAGAAAATAATAATCCAAAAATGTATATTAATGAAAAAAAAGGACTTAACAAAAAAAAGCATATATATTATGTAGATCTGGCTTAAGGTAAAAATAAAGATTATTCAGGAGATTCCTAGAAATAATAAAAAAATAAGTTTGTGATAACTATGTGTGAATATGAACAGCAAAGCAAAACAACTTCATTCTTCTAGCATTATATAAAGAAGAGAATGCGCGGCATTGAACAATTAAAAAATTTGCAGTGTGAAGAACCTACTATCTCCATTACGAACTCTAGTTTTACCAGACCGAGCAGTTCCGTCTTGTACTGGATTCTGAGCATGCGTGATTTTTTTTGCGTGTTTGGAATTGCATACACACGATCGGAATTACCTATAGAAAGTTTTTCCGTCGGGAAAATTGAGAACATGCTACCAGTTTTTGGCTGGCGGGAATTCGGACAGCTAAATTCTGATTGGGCATACACAGGGTTTGCATTTTCCGATTAAAAGCTCTCATCGATCTTTTTCTGGCCGGAATTCTGATCGTGTGTACACGGCATGATATATATCGTTATACAAAATGTACCATTTTACTGCCAAGTGTTATGTTGCACAAAACTTTTTATTTTATTCAGCTTCTATATTACTGCATTTGTTTTTTTTTTTTTTTTAAAACCATTATAAAGGAAAAGTAGAGGTAAAAAAAGCACGTGTTGTTTAGCCAATCATTTTCTGCATATTAGATCCTTGAGGCCCCTGTAACCAGGGACCTGTCCTTTGCTACTTACTGTGCAAAAGGATGTCCCTCTTTATAATTTCAGAAATTTGGGAGGTATGTTTTGGTACATTTTCTCAGTCATTGGTAGGGGCATTTTCAATGCTGGATTGTGAAGACCGATTTTTTTTTTTTTGGCCACGGTGGTGGATTGGGGCCAGGTTGGTAACCTTGCTTTTGGGTAATGTTGCCCACTTTGTGGGGCCCACTAGTTGGTAAACTGTTATTTGGTTGGTATAAGATATTGCTGCTCGAGTCTTAGTGACTAAGCATGTTAACAGCGATTCTGTTTGGTATTTAAAGGTTAAAGTTCATTTCATAATTAAAATTGTTTTAAACCCAATAAAGGGGCTGCAGCCTAAACCTTTCCACAATCCTTGTTGTATTTTTTATTTTATATTTTAGGTATGCTCTTATGTTATGATGGGTGTTAATGGAGTTTACAATCCCATGTGATTGTAAACTCACTATATGGACAATCTAGCCCACTCTTCTTTCAGGAATGTGTCATTTTACTTAGAATGTCATCTTTCTCTTGTGAGGGTGGGGTGAACATTTCTATACAATGAAGTCCTACATTACCACAGCCAAAACACATATAAGACCTCAGTCTCACCTCAGAGCTTGCAATCATGCATGCATCTGTCATACTATATGAAACTGGAGGGACTCTGTAGTGAAACAGCATCTTTAGTTAGGTATTCTTGTTATATTTTCTAATATTATCTGTATATCTCATTACTTTTATTAAATGTTGTACTTGTGTGATCTCTTTGCTAAGGATGAGCCGAATAACCCCCCGCCCCGGTTTGGTTCGCACCAGAACATCCGAACCGGCAAAAAATTTGGACAATCAAACGAACACGTTTAAAGTCTTTGGGGACCTGGGTCCTGCCCCAGGAAACATGTATCAATTCAATGTTTTTTTTTTTTTAGAACAACCTTTTTTTGGGAGCAGTAATTTTAATAAGTGAAGCAATAAAAATGAAATATTCCTTTAAATGTTGTGCCTGGTGGGTACCTATAGTATGCTTGTATAGTGGAGCAGTTTTCCTCGCCCGCCCCCCCCCCTCTTTTCCTATGGCTTGCCAGGTTTCATGCTCGGTTAAGGGTCTGGTATGGATTATGGGGGGACCCCTACGCCATTTTTTTTAATTGTGTCGCAGGGTTCCCCTTAAAATCCATACCAGTCAGGTCTGGTTTGGATTTTGGGGGGACCCCACGCCATTTTTTTTCAAATTTGGTGCAGGGTTCTGATTAATTTCCATACCAGACCTGATGGGCCTGGTATAGATTTTGAGGGGACCCCCACACAATTAAAAAAAAAAAATTGGTTCGGGGTTCTCATTATTATTCATACCAGACCCAAAGGGCCTGGTAATAGACTGGGGAGGGGGCCATGCAAATTTTTTCAATGAGTTTCATCTATATTGCTGAGACCTGACAATTAATTACAGCCGCAATCAGTTTTAAATGACTTTTTTCCTGTAGCTTGTGCTAGGGTACTGTTCTAAACTCAGGAAAACTGCGCCACTTTAAAGGCATACTAGGGAGACCCTCAAGGCATGATATTTAAAGGAATATTTCATTTTTATTGTTTCGATTTAAGCATTATTAAAATCACTGCTCCTGAAAAAACTGCCTTTTTTAAAGCTTTTTTTTGCATTGATACATGTCCCATAGGGCAGGACCCAGGTTCCCAAACACTTTTTATGACAATAACTTGCATATAAGCCTGTAAAATGCGCACTTTTGTTTTTCATGCTAGTGTCCTATAGACTTTAATGGTGTTTTGCAGCTTTCAAATTTGCCGTAAACACTGCATATTGTTCGGTGTTCGCCGAACGTCCGAACAACCAAAGTTCAGCCCGAAATTATGCTTGTGCCGAACCGTTTGCCCATCCCTACTCTTTGGTGTTTCACGGCTTTCGAATTTGCCACGAACACTGCATATTGTGCGGTGTTCGCTGAACGTCCAAAACAACCAACATTTGGCCCGAAAATGATGCTTGTGCTGAACCGTTCGCCCATCCCTACTCTTTGCACATATCGAATACAACACCAAAAACGTAAACTATCACGTATCTGTGATACAGCACTGACGGCTTGGTACCAGATACCACAGTATACCTTTGGAGGACTAGTGTCCAGGCCTCAATGGGTTATGGTGGGTGGTCATAGTCTTATGGCTGATCAGTGTGTAAATATACAGGAATGTTTTGCCTTGTATTTTAATTTATTAGAAACTGAATGGGTTGTTTTACAAAGCAAGAGTTCACATATACTTTAAGACCGGGTCCAAGTCATATTCAACTTATGTTCTCTACCTCATGCATATGTAACCCAGACTGTAGCTGATAACTGTTGTGGAATTTCTTTCTTTGTTGCTGCTGTGTTATATTTCTGTAGTGTGAATAGAGTTACACATAGTTAGTCAGGGTGAAAAAAGACACAAGTCCATCTAGTTCAACCAAACAAAATGAATTAATTAATACAGAAGTGCCACAGCCATCTTTAAGGAGACCACTATGCAATACCTATCTATAGGGTGCATCCAGTGTAGTAGGTAAATATCTTAGCTGGGTGTGATTCAATCCTGGAGGTGATTGGCTGATGCAACAAAGGAAGGAGAAGGGGAGTCTGCAGGCTGTGGAGGAAATAGGTGGGGACTGAACAGAAGCAAGCAGATGTGTGGGGAAACAATAGAGCTGCTGCTGCTGGATGAACAGAACCCTGCCATAGCTGGCTACAACTGGGAGAGAGACCTCAGAGAAGACTACTCATTGCACATGACCTTGCTGAAAGACCAGGGACTTTCTCCCTGGGAGCGTGCGAGGTGTAATTTGAATACCAGATTTGAATTGAACCAGAGCACTTGTCTGGAGATCCAGAAGAAGGCACTTCTGGGTCTGGTACAACGCTAATACTGCCCAAAATGCATTTTATCAATCACTGGCTAGTGTGTTAAAAATGGTAATGTAAGCATTGTGTTTATATACTTTTGCTAGGTAAATGCAGTTCAGTTCTGGTAATTACTGTCAGTCAAGCCGCGTACACACGTGGCGGACTGTCTGGCCAACTTAGTCCGTCAGACAATCCGACGGACAGTCCGTCATACTTTCGAATGAACGGACTTGCCCACACACGGCACTTTTTGAGCGGACTAATACGGCGGACTAAGTCCGCCATACTATCCGCCCTACTTTTGAAATGAACGGACTCGCCCACACACGCGGAGGAAAGTCCGCTCATTTCGAGCGCGTCTCCAGGTAGGCGGGGCCCGCGAGGGAGACGTCGCGGACCCCGCCGCCTGGTATGGACTTAAAGGGGAACCCCAACGCCGGAAAAAAATCAGCGTGGGGGTCCCCCCCAAAGTTCACAACAGACCCTTGTCTGAGCACGCTACCCGGCCGGCCAGGAAAGGGGGGCGAGCGAGCGCCCCCCCTCCTGAGCCGTACCAGGCCGCGTGCCCTCAACATGGGGGGTGCCTTGGGGAAGGGGGGGCCGCGCGGCCCCCCTCACCCCAAAGCACCTTGTCCCCATGTTGATGAGGACAAGGGCCTCTTCCCGACAACCCTGGCCGTTGGTTGTCGGGGTCTGCGGGCGGGGGGCTTATCGGAATCCGGGAGCCCCCTTTAATAAGGGGGCCCCCGGATACCGGCCCCCCACCCTATGTGAATGAGTATGGGGTACAATGTACCCCTACCCATTCACCTGTGAAAAAAAGTACAAAAAAAACACAACACAGGGTTAAAATATTCTATTGCACAGCTCCGGGGGTCTTCCGTCTTCGGGGGTCTTCTCGCCGGACTCCTCCACTATCTTCTTGTAGCTCTTTTGCTAGCGGAGGAGTCCGGCTTTCTTCCTCGCCGCCGGCCTCTTCTCCCGACTTCGGGGGTCTTGTCCCCCTCTTCGGTTCTTCTGCCGGGCCACCGCGCCTTCTTATAGGTCTTTTACAGGCGGTGGCCCAGTCTTCGACGCTCTCTCCGGCCGGAATGCCAGGGACGCACTCCGCTGCCACTTATATAGGGACAATGGGGCGGTGTCACATGGCTTTATGTCACATGGGTTGGTCACATGGGTTGATGTCACATGGGGACTATGACATCGTAAGGGGGCGGGGTCACCATGTGACCAACCCATGTGACATAAAGCCATGTGACACCGCCCCATTGTCCCTATATAAGTGGCAGCGGAGCGCGTCCCTGGCATTCCGGCCGGAGAGAGCGTCGAGGCAACATCTCCTGGAGAAGAAGAAGAAGAAGAAGAAGAACGGAAGGCGGCGGAGGCGGCGGCGACAGAAGACCGGGCCACCGCCTGTAAAAGAGCTATAAGAAGGCACGGTGGCCCAGCAGAAGAACCGAAGAGGGGGACAAGACCCCCGAAGTCGGGAGAAGAGGCCGGCGGCGAGGAAGAAAGCCGGACTCCTCCACTAGCAAAAGAGCTACAAGAAGATAGCGGAGGAGTCCGGCAAGAAGACCCCCGAAGACCCCCGGAGCTGTGCAATAAAATATTTTAACCCTGTGTTTTTTTTGTACTTTTTTTCACAGGTGAATGGGTAGGGGTACATTGTACCCCATACTCATTCACATAGGGTGGGGGGCCGGTATCCGGGGGCCCCCTTATTAAAGGGGGCTCCCGGATTCGGATAAGCCCCCCACCCGCAGACCCCGACAACCAACGGCCAGGGTTGTCGAGAAGAGGCCCTTGTCCTCATCAACATGGGGACAAGGTGCTTTGGGGTGGGGGGGCCGCGCGCCCCCCCCCCTCCCCAAGGCACCCCCATGTTGAGGGCACGCGACCTGGTACGGCTCAGGAGGGGGGGCGCTCGCTCGCCCCCCTTTCCTGGCCGGCCGGGTAGCGTGCTCGGACAAGGGTCTGTTGTGGACTTTGGGGGGGACCCCCACGCCGATTTTTTTTCGGCGTTGGGGTTCCCCTTTAAGTCCATACCAGGCGGCGGGGCCAGCGACGTCTCCGTCGCGGGCCCCGCCTACCTGGATACCCGCTCGAAATGAGCGGACTTTTCTCCGGGTGGGAAAAGTCCGCTCATTTCAAAAGTACAGCGGACTGGCACACACACGGGCGGATTGTCCGCCGAAATGCGAGTCCAGCGGACATTATTTCCAACATTCCGAAATACTTAGTCCGCCAGACTGCACGCTGAAAATGTCCGCTAAAGCCCACACACGAGCGGACTGTCCGCTGAAATGTGTTTCGGCAGACTAAGTAGGCCAGACAGTCCGCCCGTGTGTACGCGGCTTCAGAATACTGGTGTTTAATCATGTCTCTCAGAGTAATTTTGTTGTCTTATTGATTGTTTGTATAAGGACACTTGCTTTTAGGCTATGCTTGGCCTAATAAAGTCTTTCAAACATATCAAGGTGTGTTGGTAAGTGCTTGGTGAGCAAGGTGTGTCATCTTCAGGTGTGAAAAGAGATCACAAAACACTTTTTAAAACTCCTTACCTGTGTACCCTGCATTTTGTGCCCCTATAGCAAGGCGTACAGATTTTTTTTAGAGATGCTGCTTTGCTTGGGTCATTTTATTGCTTATCAAGCCGGAAATATTAGATTTTTTCCAGGTAAAAAGTAGGCACACACACACATATATTAAAAAAAGAAGGCATAAAAGCAGCATTATGTTGATTTGTATGAAAAACTAGGGCCATAACCTTGAATGCATGAACAAATTGTATGATCAGCTAGACAGATCTGGGGATTGTAATAGCTGAGCACGAGTACTTCTGTATGCACATATGAGCCTGTGATGCAAATGTACAATGGTGAATATTTATATTATGAAAATCTCCATTAAAATATATTTTCATGGTCTGAAGCAGACCATTTACTTCAAGCATGAAACCACGTATTATGCTGTGAATTAGCCTACAAGTGTCCTTGCTGTTTTACAAATTATATTAGTAGAATGCTTTTATTAAGAACGATATTACTGAAATTTACTCCAAGAAGTAATAAAATGAAATAATTTTGGCATAAGTTTCCCTACAAGTCATTCACTTTAACATTATTCAGTACAATTTTCTGCCCAGTTTAATCTCTTCAAAATAATTCTACAAGAAATAAAAGTTGACATATTCCATTGTTAATACATGCACTGACCTGATAAAGACTTAGTATTTAATGCAGAAAATAACCTAAACACATGATCATTGTCTGTGTTATCAGGAAAGCAACAGAAGAGTGAAGATTTCAGTGATTCTGTGATGTTATATGGTGCTGCTAGTTAGATGTTCTTTTACATATAAAGAGTTTCTAAATACCAAAAGTTTCCTTGTTGTTTTGCTTGCCTGTATCGACATTTCTTAACCTTCTTAACCTCCTTTTGGTGACAGCTGTCAAATTTTGAATATCGCATCACTTTCCCATAGACTGAGGGATGTTTACTAGAAGGAATGCAGACAGCAATGGATATGCATATGATATTGTGGGAGAGCACAAAATCAATGGCTAAAAGTATTTTAGTTGATCACAAGGTCAAAAGCATGCCAAAGTATTTTAGAGTTCTGAGGGACTCTGTTTATCAGGGCATAAAGCCCAACCCCCCCATCCCCATTGTAGCACTCCGGCAGCCTTTACAAAGAAAAACATTTAAGAATAGCTTTTTTCAGGTGTATTTGGTCTGGGCATGTCACAGGTCCTCTGGTAATGGTCAGATCCTAAATGTAATGCTGTCAACTGCTCTCTGCAGCATCCTGTGAGTCCAGGGTGCTGGTCATCTGAGTCCAGGGTGGGCACCTTTATTTGATGGACACAAAAGTAATGTGACGGCAGTGGAAATCGCCTAGAATTTCTATAGCTCCTGGTAGATGCACAGGCCTTTCTGCCTTCCAAGGGTCAGAGGACACCCAATGGAAACACTGTAAAAAACAATAAGAGGGTGCACCTTACCCAAGTGGTGTTTATTGGAATAAAAAAAGAATGAAATATACTAAAAAACAAAGGACACAAAGCGACCAGGTTACCGGGACCCTGTCCAGCACACTGGAGAACCTTCCATATGGCTGACGTGTTTCAAGGGGAGATCCCGTCTTCCTCAGAGCCCGTCTGTGATGCTGCATTGGCACATTAATATAGCAAATGGGTCTTATCACATGATCTAAAGACCCATCCCATTGGTGGGTGGGAATAGGAGTGGTCAGAGACCAAGCCACATTCTTGTGCATAATAACACATGCCTAAAACAACAATGATGCTAATGGTGTCAAAACATAATGGGGTTTTTGGACATATAATATGCACTTAAAGATCATCAGTAGCTAATGATCTGCAAATGCTGGAAACAGAGCATATACACATGCTGGAGAGGATGGGAAAGGAAGGAAAAAGGATGGGGTCAAGAGGGGGACCCAAGAGATGACATATGTAACCCAATGGTGTTGAATGGCACAAAACTACACTACACTAAACTGTGGGTCTCCAGATCCTCATTGAGTTCTTTGGGTGCCAAAAAATCCAAAGTAAAAATCCAAAAACTTGCAAACCTGCAAAGCCTCTGATGTCATCTGCCATTGTCCAAATCACTGGGCATGGCTTTAATCCCAAACCCTCTCATGTCCGAATATTACTGCATGTGCCTCTTTGAAGTGAAGAGGAATTGTCTCTGTTTTGGTGGATGTTACCCTTATACTCCACCAATTCGAACCCTCAAAGGTCTGAAATTGCAGCCTACATAGAGTAAGCCGTAAAGACAAAGAAGCCCATAGACCACATATTAATGAATTGCTTAATGGGAAAAGTTCTCCCATCTACACCCACAATGTGACGCTTCCAGTGCCACATAGGACTACATGTCCCACAGTTGTAGAATCCACACTTATAACTCCCTTTTTGATCAAAGATGGAGGTCCACACTGTCTGACTGCTAACCAATGGTCCTTTCACCTTCTGCACCTTACTAGGGGCCACAACACTTCTTAATCTCTGTGGTCTCCTAAAGATGAAATTAGGTGGGAGGGGACCAGAAGTGAGCCGTGCAGGATGCCTCAGAAAGGAGCTCCAGGGATTTTGAACCTCCGTCCACATCCACCAGAGCCTTAAAAAGCCTGTAACAGGTTTGGACCTCATAGATCTGTTAGGCTTTACCTCCTGCATCGGCCCATACCACTATTGTGCAGATTCGGTACACATCGCGCCTCAGGATGCCTCAGAATGGAGCTCAAGAGATTCTGAACCTCCATCTACATCCATCCAAGCCTTAAAAAGCCTGGAATGGGTTTGGACCCCTTAGATCTGTTAGGCTTCACCAGCTGCACTGGCCCATACCACTATTGTGCCGATTTGGTACACATCGCGGCCTCCAGCCTAGTCCATGGCCTGCCACCATTATGGTCGATCCCAGCATCATCCTCAGGTTCAGAGGGACGCATATCTGCCATCCTCCATCTTGGTAGCACTGCACCACTCCAGCCTACCTCCCCACCATCCTGGAGAACTTTCTGAGAAAGAGGCCTAAAGCAACAAACAGCTCTCCCCTCAGCCATAGCTTGAGGCCGGCGGTCATTTTAACTCCATCCAGCTCCATCCTCGGGCACTGACAGGTATAACCTCTACATCCTTCCCCCAGATAATACACACCATCCCCTTGCCCTCATCCACATCATATGGGAGGTTTGTCTGGGTGTTTTGCCTAGAAATAAAGGTGGCCCGAGGTGCATGCACGGCAGCTCCTAAGATGGCCGCATAGAGGAGCATGCAGGGCTTCTGATCATGGTGGACATGTAGGCTTGGAGCTCCATCCCCCGCCACCTCTCCAGGACACCCTCTGACCGTTCCGCAGTTTTGCCAGTCACGGGAGTCACCTCCACAATCTCCTGCCACGATTGCACACCACATGGGAAAGATTGGAGACCAAAGGAAGAATTACACTGCAGTCTTTAACACTCGGGCCTCCTCCGCCATGGAATGCTTCTTGCATAGGCCCTCATCCATGGCCTCAAATGACAGGGACAATGCCCAGAACCCTCCAGAGCGCTCTGAACATGAGACAGGTATTATCACTGATCTCACCCACACTCCAATGCAGGGGCCTTCCCCCCCTCTAACGGCAGACATTTTGGACACTAAACTACAAGCCCTGCTTCAGGCCATTACACATAACATTGCTGTGGAAGTAGGTAAACTTGCTAAGGTGCTCAGAGTGGAGATAGGCCAATTAGGAGACCGCACTGACACCTTGGAATCTAAGTTTGATGAGCTGGTGCAATATGTCCAAGTCTTAGAGGAAGACAATGCCGCCATTAAACACTCCGTCACTCAGCTTCAGGCACAACAAGAAGACCTTGAAAACAGAGAACGCAGGCAAAACCTGTGGATCAGAGGTATCCCTGAAGCAGTAGAAGAAAGAGACCTCCGCTCCTATCTTCTGGGCCTGTTTAATGTGGTTGCCCCTAAAATCTCTGATATTGACTGGCGGTTAGACAGAGCTCACAGATCCTTGGTCCCCAAACCACCAGCTGGAGCCAACCCGAGAGACGTGATTGTCAGATTCCATTACTATGACAGCAAAGAGGCTTTAACTATCGCCACCCGAAATCATTCTAGGCTTGACTTCAAAGGGGCCAGGATTCAGATCTCCAACGATCTCTCGCCTATCACTCTAGCAAGACATAGAAACCTCCGCCCGCTAACACTGCACTTCCAAACCCACAAAGTTATATACCGATGGGGGTTTCCTTTCCACCTCTCTGCTTCCCGAGAGGGCATACAATACTCCCTCCGTGACCTCCAAGAAAGTGACACTTTTCTACGTAACTTGGGCCTACCACCTCTCCCAGATGAGGATCCTGTCCTGCTTCCCACCACTCCCAAGCCACCAACAGATCTGGGCCGCATCTGGACTCCAGTGCTGCAGAAGCTGTTCAAGTCCAACTTCACTCCTCAGAGGCACCCACCATCCAGATTTCCAACCTGAAGACCTCTCAGACTGGCTGCAGATTTGATTGTTTTTTCTTCCATTTGGCCTCCTGATGTTCCTGTTTGGCCAATTACCCCTTAGGGGGTCTGTTCATGCACCCACATTCCAATGGGGTGCTACACCCATTGCTCTCTAAAGTTGTCCTGCTTAACTTGTTCTGTTTTCAGTATGGATTCTAGATTTTGTGACTCAGGCCTTTCCATCCTGGAAGTCGGTGGGGGACCCCCCTCACCTCCCCCCTGTGTTCGGTGGTCCTCATACTCCCTCTCCTAGCTCGAGGCTTCCTGGAGGTGCCCGGCTTTCCAGGTTTCTTCTTGGATGACTTTTGGATTCTCATTTATTTTATCCATTTTATTTTAGATATTTTTTATTTTTTTATTTTTTTTTATTTTTACCCCTACTTTCAACTCCATTTGCATTTATATTTTTATTTCCTCACCATTTTTCCTCTGGTCTTTTTTCTTGACCTGAGGTTGCTACATCTCATAGAAGGGTTATGTTCATGCTATAATGCTGCTTCTGTTTTACATGTTGTTACATTACTTTCAGATATATATCCCTTGCACCATGGAATTCCCTACCTAATCTACACTATGCTAAGGTTAACATACTTGCTCACCAGGTCGAGTTGTTATGGCGCTAAAATTCATTATCTATAACGTAAAAGGTTTAAACTCCATTCAAAAGAGATGGCTGGCTTTGAAAGAGTTTAAAGCTTCTAAACCTGATATAATCCTGGTCCAGGAGACTCATTTCTGTCCTGAGGGTTCCCTCAAATGTGCTAGCAAAAATTTCCTGACATCATTCAAGGCCTCCGATCAATCAGGGAAACGGTCTTAATTAATCGCTCTTGTCCTCTGCTAGTTAAATCCTCATACTTGGACCCCCGGGGCAGATTTATTATCCTGGACTGCTTGTTTCTCTCTCAATCTCTCACTATAGTTAATGTGTATGCTCCCAATACTGGACAGGTTCCTTTCCTTACCATCATGTTTGACATCCTAGACAAATTCTCCCAACCCTTCACAGTGATTGGCGGGGATTCAATATGACCATGTCCCCCATAAAGACAGATGTGTACTTTTCCCGTCCAATACACTATCCATGTCTAATCGTCTCTCCAAATCATTTTGTAAACTCGTCAGAGCCAAAAATCTTTTAGATGTCTGAAGGATCAAACACCCCATACACAAACAATACACATTCTATTCACACCCTCACAAACTCTACTCTAGACTAGATCACTTCTTTATCTCTCTACCCCTTCTGACATCTATGGTTTCTTCTGAAATCAGTCCCATAACCTGGTCAGACCACTCCTCAGTACAACTAGATCTGGCCCTGTTCTCTGCCTCCCCTAGGACTTGCCATTAGCGCCTTAAACAAAACTTTTCTCCGAATCCCTGAAACCAGATACCACTTAACCAACAGTCTTGTTGAATATTTCCAGCTTAAGCTGTCTTTCGGGGACAATTCAGTGCTACAGGTTCCCGCTTGAAGAAAGACAGGGCTTTTCAACGTTCTTCTATCTTGTCCAAACTCTACAAAGCTGAGAAACTTTTACTTTCCTCCCCCGTGGTGGCTGGACCCGAGCCGTTTCTTTTTGCAAAATCAAATCAGATCACTAGATATAAAAAAAAATTGATAAATCCCTTCTCTGGTCCAAACAGAAATGTTATGAGTACTCGCACAAACCCCACGGAATGTTGGGAAACAAACTGAAACCCCACCCCTTTTACTCATCCCCAGATTTTTTGAGGCAACCCGATGATACTCCTACCTACTGTCCTTTCACTATGTCTAAAGTTTTTGGAGAATTCTATTACAAACTGTACAATTGCCTACAAACAGATCTCCACTACAACTTTACACAGGAGAAATTTGACTCCTTCTTTGATGCCCTACACTTACCCAAACTCTCTCCTGACCACAAACTCTGAAGTCTCTCCCGAGGAATTAGCTGACGTAGTTAAAAACCTTCCACCTCAAAAATCCCCTGGTCCGGATGGCCTGCCCTACTCATACTATAAAACCTTTCTACCAATTTTAAGCCCACATCTGATTTCCCTTTACGCCTCCCTTTTCAAAGATAATAAACCTCAACCCCAATTCCTCCATGCCCATATTTCCGTGATCCCAAAACCTGGTAAGGACCCCTCTATCCCAGACAACTACAGACCCATCCCTCTTCTTAAAGAGGAGCTGCACCTTAAAAAAAATATTAAAGACCTACACGCTCCGGGCATTATCTACCAATTGTACACTCATTTCACCTCCCCCCCTACATCTCTCCCATCCTATACAAGTGGCTGGACTACAGACCTTGATTTAGACCTCGAAGTAGATACAATCTGGACCAACACAAATAGAGCAACGCAGAATGTTATAGCCTCTGAGGCTAATTATAAAGTCCTCATGCGCTGGTACTTGGTCCCAGCCAGGATAGCCAAATTTGTTCCGGGATATCCCGCTACATGCTTCAGGGGCTGTAACACAGCGGGCACACATTTCCACATATGGTGGTCTTGTCCAGTAGCACAGCGTTTTTGGATAACTACCTTCCAGATTGCATCGACCCTTGCAGGGCATTCTATTTCACCAGACCCTTCGTTGGCTCTTCTCAACTTGACTCCCCATAACTACACTCGTAGTCAATTGGCTTTGTTTCTGCAACTTACCACAGCAGCTAAACAAACTATTGCCAAGGCCTGGAAAACCCCCACACTCCCGGTGGCAGAAATGAAGAATAGGGTTACAAGGGCCATGATTCACTCCAAATCAGAGGCGAAACGCCTCGATCGTATGCCCCAATTCTACAAAATTTGGCAACCCTGGATACAATACTTCCTACCCCCGGATTTTGACCCCTATTTATTTGAACCCTAAATTACCCGCAGAATTGGGATGGTCTCCAGCTTGTGAAGGCCTGGGGCTGCGCGGACCGGTTGACCGACCCTCCTCCTTTTCTTTCCTCCTATTCTTCACCTCTCCTTTCCCTTCATTCTATTCTCCTGCCCTTATTTCTGTTTTCTTCTAGCTGTGCTTTCCTTCTTTTCCCCTCTCTCCACGTGGAAATTTTCTGTACATGCAGTACCATAATTTCTTTGTTTACAACTAATTTAAAGGAAGAGTGTAACTGAACTAGCTGACTCTGATACAACCGGAATGTCTCATTTCTGTTGACTATAAGTTTCAGCAAGTACTCTCCGTACAGCCTTAAGCGACATACACATTTGCTTGTCTGTATCGCGTTATTGAGTATGATGTTGCAAGTTGTTTGTTTCATTGTTTTGCATACTTTGTTATACCTAAACCCTTTTAACAATGTACTGTGTAATCTGTCTGTGAAATGATAATAAAAACTTTTTGAAAGGAAAAAAAATATTAAAAGTCAGCAGCTACAAATACTGCAGCTGCTGACTTTTAATAAATGAACACTTACCTGTTCCAGGGTCCAGCGATGTCAGCAGCAGATGACGAGCAATCGCTTGTCTCTCACCTGCCCCCACCACCATCCTCTGTCAGGGAACCTGTGATTCCCAGAACACAATGGGGGGAGGGGTGGGGCATTTGTGGCTAGCTGCAGCTAGCTTGTCCTGGAAGTGGGTGCAGATATCTGGATTATACAGGTATCTGCACCCACTCCCCCTGAAAGGTGCCAATTGTCACACCAGAGGGGGGAGGGTTCCAATGAGCGGACCTTCCAATTTAGGGTGGAGGTCCAATTTACTCCAACTATAAGATTTTCACAAAGATCCTAGCTAACCGATTATCCCGTTTAATACCTAAACTAAGACCAGGTAGGCTTTGTGACTGCCAGACACACAGGCGACAACACTAGACGGACCATTGACCTCATAGACCTGTTAAACAAAACATCCTGCCCAGCCCTGATACTGAGCCTCAATGCACAAAAGGCCTTTGATAGGCTCAGTTGGCCTTTTATGTTTGCCACACTCTCCTACTATGGTTTTAAAGGCCCTTTCATAGCTGCATTACACTCCCTCCTCCCAAGTCCAATTATCCTCTCACCTATCACCACCCTTTCCCTTAAGTAACGGTACAAGGCAGGGATGTTCACTACCCCCTCTCCTTTTTATTCTCTGTCTGGAACCCCTGTCTGCTGCCATTTGCACCCACCCAAATATCAGTGGAGTCTTTCTACGACAAAATTAGTACAAATTGTCCTTGTTCGAGGACGATATTCTGCTGACCTTAACTAGACCTAGCACTTTCCTCCCAAACCTACACGCCCTGCTTAAGGAATTTAGCTCTCTCTCTGGATATAACATCAACACGAGCAAAACAGAAGCCCTACCAATACTTATTCCACCCTCAGACCTTACTGTCCTACAACAGAACTACTCCTATCACTGGTGCCTGAATTCCCTTAAATATCTAGGGATCAGTCTAACCTCCTTATATTCAACCCTCTACCAGGCCAATTTTCCCCCTCTCTTTTCCGTGACATTGACTGACTCTTGCAGCAGTGGGATACCTATCCCATCTCCCTCTTGGTTTGCATCAATGTCCTGAAGATGTCTATTCTGCCAAGACTTCTTCATCTATTCAAAACTTTACCAATCCCCATCCCAATGCCAGAGCCCAAAGCTACCCAAAGGTCTTTCCTTAACTTCATCTGGCACTATAAGGCACACTGTATAGCTAGCTCAGTAATATTATCCTCTAGGTCCATAGGTGGGTTGGGAGCCCCAGACCTCATTAAATATTTTTTTGCGACTCATCTCAAACCAATCATTGTTTGGTCATCCAGAATGGCATCCAGCACCTGGTTGGAAATTGAAATGAACATTATTAGTCTGGTCCACCCCGTTCTATGATTTGGACGGATCTTAAAACCTCCATAACGCAGCTTAGGAACCTTTGCTTGCACACAATGATATTTCCCCTTTAATATGGAAGACATGCCCTCAAAAATTTTTCCTCTCATCCCCATGTCCACCACTGTTAAAGGTGCTATTCAATCCTGATATACCAGATAGTCTATCATATACACAAATGCTTCCATGGACACAAGCTGGAATCTTCCAGTTCCGAAACCTTGTACACCCACTTACCCATACACTCCTGCCTCATGATGAACTTCAACAAAAACATCAGATGCCTAAACAACTATTTTACTCCTATCTTCAAATCAAACACTACTTCCATTCTAAATTTCCCACTCTCACCCTAGACAAGCCAACTTCTTTTGAACTCCTTTGCTCTCAGGTCCCATACCAAACCCACCTTATCTCAGACATCTATAGATACTTACATGAAGCTTCCTCACTTACTGACACATGCAATGCCTACATGGAAAAATGGTTCCAGATTGTCAAGAGACCTATATCTGTCCCTCAATGGCAAAAGATATGGGAAACTGCCTCTAAATCTTCACGATGCGTGGAGCAAAGGGAGACGACCTATAAAATACTGCTGTTTTGGTACAGAACCCCAGAGATCTTGCACAGATATGATCCCAAGGTTCCCAGAGTTTGTTGGAGATGCAGAGGGGACATTCGCTCTCACTTCCATATATTCTGGGAATGTTCCACTATTCAACCCTTTTGGTCCTCTATTCATACTCACTTACAAAACCTTTTTAAAACTGACCTCCCATTAGATCCAATTACATTTTTTCTAGGTCTGCCGTTTCCCAGGGTCTCCAAGCATACGCAGAAACTGGCTTGTTTTATTCTCCTGGCTGCAAAACAGGCTACGGTGGTAAGTGAAATGTTGTCTCACTTACCACTCACCCTTTCACAGGTATTACAAATATTGGAACAGATCCGCAGAATGGAACACCTTACAACAACTATTCATGACACACTCCCTCAATTTCCGAAGGTTTGGGACCTGTGGGATAACTCAGAGCTTAACCCTGGTGCTACTCTATTGTCTCCAGCATTATAACTCCTTCTTAATAGTATAAATGAAATGCTTTCAACTCCACTGACATACCCTTTTTAAGGATTCCATGGTACTCCCCCCTCCCCCACCTCCCTAGGTGGGATTCCCATGGGGTGCCTTTGATTGGTATAGGCACTGCTGAGACCCCACTAAGTTTAGACTTGGTGAGCAATAATTCTTATTGTGTGAAATGTCATTTAGTCTACACCGCCATCTCCCCGGTTATCCCCTCCCCCATCTTATCTCCCCCTCCTAACCCATGCATTTACCATAGCAAGCTCTTGTTAAATTGGTAGCATTGTAGCCCTACCCTTAAGACTCAGACCTATGTTATATGCTTCACAAACTGATTTTATGTATTACGCTACAATTAATGTTTGATGTTTCCTTTCCTTTTGTAATCTGATATCTTTTAATAAAAACACAATAAAAAAATTGTTTTATCTGGCATGATGTCTATTTAACACCAGATCATTACTAAGAAGGTTCCAGTTTTTCTTTATAATGTGTTGTATTTCCCAGGCTTTGCTGTTGTATCGAGTGCAGAACCATGCAGATGATTTTCCAACATTCCTCCGGGCAACAATTTCAGAGGATGTAGAAGGGCACCTATCATCACAACTCCCTGTATAGAATGCTAAGTACTCATTATAAGCTTTATCAATATGGCTATCCGCATACCCCTTTTCTTTAAATTTCTTTTTCAGAACCAGTGCTTGCACCATATAGACCTGTTCTAATGTGCATGTGCATTTTATTCTGAAAAATTGTCCAAAAGGCTAATTTCTGATTCCACTGGGGATCTTTACATTTAAAAAGGAGTTCCCAGCACTGGAATGTGTCTTGGACAGGATAGCTCATCATGTGTAGATCTTAATTCGAGATCTAAAAATACTAAACAGCTCTCATTAATGATGTGCATGAAGGAGATACCAAATGGGTTTTTCATACAGTGTTCCAAAAAACCTTTAAGTTGGAAATCTGTACCATCACAGATAATCAGTATGTCATCAATGTACCTTGTATAAAGGACCAGTTTTGCCCCAAAATGGTTATTATTCAAGATAAGCTGGGGTTCCCAGTACCCCATAAACATATTGGCATAAGTCGGGGCGAACCTGGCCTCGAAAGCTGTACCCTGGGTTTGTCTATAATGCTTGCCTAGAAAAGAAAAGTTATTGTGTTTAAGGGCAAACTCTATACAATCAAACAAAAATTGGGCTTGTTTGTGGTTGAATACCTGATCTTTAGATAGAAAATATTTAATAGCCCTTAATCCAAACTCATGTTTGATTGATGTATACAGTGAAGTTACATCAAGAGAAACCAATGGAACAACATGTTGACCGCAGTCGAATGTTTAGAGAAAATTTTAGTAGCATTATATCAAGTAAAGTCACATCAAGATGACACCGATACAGACATAGACACAGCAAAGATTAACACATTTCACAAATCAAGTTTGCTTAATCATAATCTAACATGCATCATTGAACGTAATACTAAAATATTATATTCTCAGCTGAATGTAATAGGTGCTTGATTATGCTGATTAACTCTTCTCAAAGGTTTCTGCAGAAAAACATACAGAAACCCTAGAAAACATACAGTGCATAAAATATTAACCACTTGCCGACCGCCGCATGATGATTTACGTCGGCAGAATGGCACAGGCAGGCAAAGGGGCGTACCTATACGTCCCTTTGAATTTGCTGCCTAGTGGGCACACATGCATTGATGTGGCGCGTGTTCGCACCTGTCACGGGAGCGTGCTCACGGGTCCCCCGAACTAGATGTTCACCGGCGGCCCGTAATGGCGGCGAGGAGATGCAGAACGGGGAGATGCCTATGAAAACAAGGCATTTCCCTGTTCTGCTTAGCAGCATGACAGGGATTTACTTCCCCACACATCCAGAGAACACACTTAACCCTTTGCTCGCCCCCTAGTGTTTAACCCCTTCCCTACCAGTGTCATTTATACAATAATCAGTGGCTAGTTGTAGCACTGAGTGTCAAAAGTGTCCGATCTGTCTGCTATAATATATCACAATCCTGATATAGTATATAGTAGAAGAATACATATCTGACAAACTGTGGAAGAACTTTTTATATATATATCATTTTTTGGGGGATATTTATTATAGCAAAAAGTAAAAAATATTGCTTTTTTTTTTCAAAAATGTCAGCCTTTTTTGTTTATAGTGCAAAAAATAAAAGCCGCAGAACTGATCAAATACCACCAAAAGAAAGCTCTATTTGTGGGAAAAAAAGGACATAAAAACTACGCAGTGCCGAATTGCAAAACATGCTCTGGTCGGGAAGGGGATAAATCCTTCCGGGGCTGGAGTGGTTAAAAACACTGCACAAATAGAAAGTAAGCAAAAATATAAAAATAAAAATAACAACTATAAGAAGAACTATAGAAAAATGATTCCTTCTGTATACATCTGCCACTAGTATATGGACCCTCCATGAATTAGAATAAAAATAGAAAGTAAAAAAAATAAAAATAAACTTATGAACAATCCATAACCAAAAAGTTAAGTTTGGATTTTTCATTATTATTTACACTTTATCATTGATGACATCTGATATTAATATGACAGATACAGAAGGACCTTCTGTCAGTCGCACATTCAGAACTTTGATTGATAATCCTCTTAGGAATGATGCACATAGTGCTGTTAAACAAAATAATGAGGATTGTTCATGGTCAATTACACTGCTATTTCATATGTTGGAGAAGTGCATGATCAAAGAAGCTAAATCTTATTGGGAGAAAATGACACTAGCGAAGTATCTAACAGTGGAACGTACATTGAAAAGTCTCCATATCAAAAAATTCCGCAGTTTGATCTACACAAAGAGAACCTAAAGAGACAATGGACGGATACACTATCTTCCTGCTCATTTGATCTTATGAAGATAATTATTACATCTAAAACTTTGGAGCTTGAGAAATTACAAGAGGAAATTACTACCTTTTCAACAGGAAATTTTGTCTTTAAAAAGCATTGCCCAATTTATGGAATTAGACCAAAGGTTGAATGACAAAATAAACAAAATTGAAAAAGGACACAATTGATGGAAAAAAGGAAAAACGTCTCTGTGATAAATTGGATTACGAAATGAACAATGTTGACATCTGGAAGAAAACGGCCAATGGGGCCGACATGTCAATTATCATGACAAAAAACAGGTCAGTTTCTCTGAGACAGAATCGGAGTTCGTGGACAATACCCTAGCTTTGACAATATCGGACACTTCTATCGATCAACCCGGGGATTCCAGCTCCTTACATGAATCTAGTACTCCAGCGGGGCTAAAAAGCAGCAACAAAAAGTTTCAAAAAATCAAAATCAAAAGGTCACAGAGAGGAGGAAGAAAACACTGTAGATCCTGCCAGGAATCGCTATTCTTTAAGACCTCAAACACAGAAAAAATAAGTACAGCAAGGAATATAATCAATGTGTCTAATAGGATTCTATCTGAAGAGGATTCTTCATTGTTATCAAAAGGTCTTGGTTTTTGCCCCCATTCATATTTTAATCCTTTTGATACTGTCTTGGACATTAATAGATTTATACGTAATTTAACCATTCGTAGACATTACTTTAATGCAGATAAGGCTGTTATAGATAGAGTTGATTATGATGTTAATAATAACCATGATTATCCTAATTTTTCTTTCAGGGAACCATGCAATATCACTGATATGGAGGATTTACAGTCCGAGGGTTTATCAGTGTCAGACTCAGAGTCACAACTATGAGGCACACATCGTGCTCCTCTTCGAGTGTTATCTTTTTTTTATCCTATACAATATCACAGTTCTGACATGGAAAAATTCCAAAAACTGGTGGAATGGGACCTATTCATCTTGGCCTCACAGGTTTCCTCAAATTTACATATCAGTGATGATAATCTCAGTCATAAAGAAAGTTTCACTCTAAAAACTTTGATGGATGACCCATCTAACATGGTTCAAAATGCTGACAAAGGAGGAGCAGTGGTAGTTAGGGAGGCTTATAGAAACAAAGCCATGAGACAACTCATGAACAAAAATACGTATACTACCCTAAAGAGTGACCCCCCCTAAAAGATATAAACATATTCTCACCCTATTGGTCAACAAGGGAGTGGATCTGGGGGCTTTTACAAAGAAACAAAAGCGTTAGTCCATGATTTTCCTGTTTTGTCCACCTTCCACCACCTCCCCAAGGTTTATAAGGGTATAAATCCAGTACAAGGGAGACCTATTGTTTCAGGTATTAATGAACATCTGGGTGAGTGAGTGGATGGTCAACTTCAACCGATATTTCATGTTGCCAAGTTTTTTCAAGGATATTAAACATTTTTTGGAGATTTGGGATACAATTGAATGGAGCGATAATTTCACATGGTTATCCTGCGATGTTTCAAGTCTCTACTCTTCCATACCTCATGATTTTGCTCAGAAGGCAGTTTAATATTTGTTAAAATATAATAATAATAATAATAATAATAATAATGGTTTCGTCTTAGAAGTCTTTGATTTTTTTGTTGACTCACAATAATAATTTTTTTGACTGAGTTTTCTATCTCCAGAGGTGTGGGGCCGCATTGGGGGTGACATTTCGCCAATATTTTCATGGCTTGGTGGAAGAGGTCCCACATCTTTGGAGATAGAAATCCTTTCAGCAATTGGATCATCCTGTATTATAGGTACATAGAGGATCTGATCTTTGTATGTCACCAGGATATTGAACTTCATTCATTTTGGGCCCATCTGAATGATAATTCATGTAATCTGCATTTTACTGGCTACAGGAATGTGGATTCAGTGAGTTTCTTAGATGTTCGATTGACTTGTAACAATGGGAACATTTCCACTTGTTTTTATAGGAAACCTCTAGCAGGCAACAGCCTTTTGTGTGCCAGTTCGAGTCATCCGTACCACACTATCAAAGGATCCCAGTGGGGCAATTCCATAGATTGCATTGAATTTGCAGTGAACAATTTAACTTTGAAAGAGAATCCCTGCTATTATACAATTTTTTAGCAAGGTGCTATCCAAGGTGTTCTTTGGACAGAGCATATGCTATAGCTTCCAACAAAGATAGGAGAGACCTATTTTTTTAGGCAGAGAAAGTGCAAAATAAAGAGAGATCGCAGGGAACGCCCTTTACTAGAACTTACATATAGTCTTGAATTTAAACAGATTAAGCACATTGTTAATAAATATTTACCTTTACTTCATAATGCTCTGACATGTGCAAAAGTACTAGAGAAGGGGATGATATAGTGGCAAGGAGGGTGAAATCACTGGGTGGTTATTTATCACCCAGTTTTTTTCAAACCAATACCAATCTAATCTTTGACTTGGCTCCACTGTAAGGGCAATTTTAATGTGGTTCTCACGATTGTCCTTGTTGTCCACACATTTTGCGTGTTGATATGATACGCTCCATGGTTGATGACAGAACATACAGTATAGACAATTTTTATAATTGTAATACAGTCAATGTGGTGTATGTCATTACCTGTGGAGCGTGTTTCATCCAGTATGTAGGGAGGACCACCCGTAGTCTTAGGGACGGATTCCGTGAGCATTTGGCAGACATAAGAGTGTGCAAATCCACCAATGTGTCTTGTCATTTCAACTCCATGCATGGAGGGGTTCTGTCCTTAATACAGGTACAAGTCATTGAAAAGGTTAGAGTCCCTCCAAGAGGAGGGGATGTGTTCCACCTCCTCTGTAAGAGGGAAGTATTTTCGATCTTTAAGTTACAGAGTGGGATGTCACGCATTATTATGAGGGTTAATATGACATAGTGCCACTTGTTGGTATCTCTTTGTATGGCATTGGTGCTAATATATTTAGACTTGAATCTATTTGTGACTTTTTTTCTCCATAAATTTAGTGTTTTGTTAATTTAACTTTTGATACATTTTCTATAGCATATGTTTATATGAGGAAATTATTGTAAAAAAAGTGTTTTTGTATTTTTTTTATAAAAAATCCTTTGTATTTTCTGTAAATTTTTTTGAGGTTTTCATATATATATTCTCTTTTTTGTGCGACTGTACTACCTGATCTGTTTGCCACTCATTTATGGGTATACCTTTACATGTTTTTGGTTGTGGATTGTTTATAAGTTTATTTTTATTTTTTAACTTTCTATTTTTATTTTTATTTATGGAGGGTCCATATACTAGTGGCATATGTATATAGGAGGTGGCAATAGTTTTTCTATAATTATTCTTATAGTTGTTATTTAAATTTTTCTGTTTTTTCTATTTTTGCTTACTTTCTATGTGTGCAGTGTTTTTAATATATGTATGCACTATATGTTTGCTTGGGTTTCTGTATGTTTTTCTGCAGAAACCTTTAAGAAGGGTTAATCAGCATAATCATGCACCTATTACGTTCATCTGAGAATATACTATTTTAGTGTTATGTTGAGTGGTGCATGTTAGATTATGAGTCTTTATGGATTTTAGGGATGTGGTAGAAATATGGGGTGGCTGGATGTTTTTTTATACAGAAAGAAGTATTAGTCTTTAGTTAAAATGCCATCCACTAACGCTATGTCCAGTAAGCCCTTGAGATCTTTCTTGTATTTCAAGACCGGGTCACGGGGAAACACCTCATATGTATCCCGATCGCCCAGGAGTCTCAAAGCCTCACTGACATAAGCATCCCTAGCCTGTATGACCAAACTTCCTCCCTTATCGGCTTGTCTATCGTGTTGAAATATTTTTATAATCAACTAGTGTAGTAATGGCACCTTAGAGCTCTGCTCCAAGAAGAACCACACCGGGGGACACAGCACAGCTTAGGCTCCCAGGACAACACCTGCTGATGCCCACCGCCTCGGAGTGCCCGCCGCTCACACCATCATGGTCCTTGGGGGCACAAAAAGTAAGGTAAAGTCCGGTAACATCAAGGACATGATGGCCTGCTCATCAACCAAGATGGCGCCGACCCCCTCCTCACAGCCCAGCATGCACAGTCTCTGCAGGAGAATAACGGTGAGTCTGATTCGGATACAGTCACCTCAGACATACAGTCAAGCATTATCAAGCAGTTTGAACGTATGCTACAGAGAGCCGTGAAACAGATTTCAAACCAAATAACTGAAAAAATAACCCGTGAGATCAGGGAGCTGGGGCACAGAACAGCTGAGCTGGAAGGGAGGGTGGATGAGCTGGAGAATAACACACAGTACTTGCAGTAGCCAGGGGAAAAGATTTGCAGACCTTTCACCTCTAACAGTTGCAAAGAGACATGCTCTCAAGCCCCGCCTTCAGATTCTTCAAAGTAACCAAATCACACACCACTGGGGTTTCCCCTTCTCGGTACGCCTTACCCACCTGGAAACCAAGTATGTCTGTCATACACCTGATGAACTACAGACTGCCCTACAAGATCTAGGTCTGCTTGATCAGACACCATCTAAAGATGCATCCTAATGGAGGAATTGATTCATATCTCCCAAGAACGCCTGCAAAGCATTACAGCCACCTGGGCATGTTGGATCCATTTTAAAACCACAGAGAACTATAAATCTTATTTTACACCCATTGCCACGTTATCCGGAACAAACTAGTAGGACACCACGTCCACAAACCCTCAGTGGGGGCCGAGACAGAGAGCGGTCCCTACTCTTTTCCTTTCTCCCATCCCCTCAGCCCCTTCCTTTCCCTACCTTTCACTACTTCTCTTGCCTCCCCCTCTTACCCATCCCTTCCTCTGTATCACTGCCCGTGACTAGACCCCTCTACACTAGCGCGTTCTCTCATCACCCAGGTTGCGAGGTAGAGGCTAACCCCTCCGGAACCAAATCTTCTATTGCTTGGGCCTGTTAACAATGGCCCCATTGACACTGTTTCAACCGCCCTTGGGGGTTAGCTTCAAACAGCGGTGCATACTGAGAGGACTCCTTATTGCTATGTTCGAATACAAGACTAGTTGCCTTGAACAATGCCTAGTATTCTCCCAATGTTATGTCTAGTTATGTAACACACTGCAAAATGTTATGTTGACTGTACTGTATTGCACACTGATCTTGTAACCTTTTCAAGAAAATAAATAAAAAAACAATTTTGTGGAAAAAAAAAAAGATGCATCCTGCAGACGATCAGCCTCCCGCTCTCCCCAGAAATTGTCAACAGTGAACAATGACCACACAGGTCACTCACAGCAAAACCTTTATAAATGAGGCCATTTTGATAATCTTGCAGCACCTGCCGAGGACTCGATGGACTGAATTTCCACGTATATGCCTCCTACATGACATAATTCATCCCTCTTATTGTCCCCCTGGACAGATGTATATATGTTACAATGACCTTGAACACTCTGTCCCATAGGAACTGTCTTTCTGGTACTACCATCTAAGCGAGCCCAACTTGTTTGGGATGAACTAGTTCTAAAGATTCCTCCTTGCTTGGGACTTAGTCTTTAGGCTTCACCTGACCAACATATCTCTTTGGGAGGCACGTAACCTGCTACTACAATCCCTCCCGGGCTGCCCCTTGCAACTCTAACTCAAGCCATTGATCAAATTCCTCTCCCCTCCTTTTTTTTTTAATGTATTTATTTATTTTTATTTGTCTCTTTCTCCCTCCTCCTAGTTTATGCTACAGTTGCATCTGAGCACCAATACAGATGCACCATTGCTTCACATGTATGCTGGATCTGATTATGTTTTTTTTTTTGTTTTCTTTTTTTGTGTTTAAGTTTGGGGTTTTCCTTTTCTGATATGAATGTTGTTTGTATTTTGGTATACCCTGAGCTTCTAGACAACTCCCTCCAGTGTGAGGCACTGGGAGACAATCAGTTGCACTGACCATAGATCTAAGCTTTACCCATGGTACAACTTATCAGTGGTGTTCAACAGTTGACCTCCATTTATTGCAATGCCAAGTTAATTTTATGTATATGTTTATTAGCCTTTCTTTACCCCCCGGTGTTGTTCCCCCATTGGAACGCCTTGCTCCTCACTTTACTGCCCTCAGATCCCTGCCCTTATTATGCAGGTTCCTAATGGTAGCCTCAGAGCCTCTACGGGACCACTTGTCGCTCCCCTAGTATGCTCCTGCACCCTACTGTACAGCTCTGATTTAACGTTATCACTTGTAACTAGGGATGAGCCAAACACCCCCCGGTTCGGTTTGCAACCAGAACCTACGAACGGACTGAAAATTCTCATAAACATTATAACCCCATTAAAATCTATGGGACTCGAACGTTCAAAATCAAAAGTGCTAATTTTAAAGGCTAATATGCAAGTTATTGTCCTAAAAAGGGTTTGGGGACCCGGGTCCCGCTCCAGGGGACATGTATCAATGCAAAAAATGACATTTCTAACAGAAACTGCTTGCAGTTTTAACCCTTTCATGACTAAGCCTATTTTTGGAATTTGGTGTTTACAAGTTAAAATCCATATTTTTTGCTAGAAAATTACTTGGAACCCCCAAACATTATATATATTTTTTTAGCAGAGGCTCTAGAGAATAAAACGGCGATTGTTGCAATATTTTATGTCACACGGTATTTGCGCAGTGGTGTTTTAAATGCAACTTTTTGGGAAAAGGGACACTTTCATGAATAAAAAAAAAACAAAACAGTAAAATTAGCCCAATTTTTTTGCGAAATGTGAAAGATAATGTTACGCCGAGTAAATAGATACCAAACATGTCACACTTTATAATTGCGCGCACTTGTAGATTGACGACAAAGTACGGTACCTAAAAATCTCAATAGGCGACGCTTTAAACATTTTTTACGGTTACCAGGTTAGCGTTACAGAGGAGGTCTACTGCTAGAATTATTGCTCTCGCTCTGACGATCGCGGCGATACCTCACATGTGTGACTTGAACACCGTTTACGTACGCGGGCGCGACTTCCGCATGCGTTTTCTTTGCTTCGCGAGCTCGCGGGGACGGCGGGCGCTTTGAAAATTTTTTTTTTATTTTTTTATTTATTTTATTTATTTTTAAATGACTAAATTGTTTAAAAAAAAAAAAAAAAAAATTTGATCACTTTTATTGCTGTCACAAGGAATGTAAACATCCCTTGTGACAGTAATAGGCGGTGACAGGTACTCTTTATGGAGGGATCGGGGGTCTAAAAGACCCCCCACCCCTCCTTTACACTTCAGTGTATTCAGATCGCCGAAAACGGCGATTCTGAATACCGGATATTTTTTTAAAACCGGCGCCATTGGCAGCCGAGTAAACGGGAAGTGACGTCATGACGTCGCTTCCGTGTTTACGATGAGGAGACTGGAACGAAGCCAATTACGGATTCGTTCCAGTTCCTCCCCAGCAGCCAGAGCCGACGGATCTTTAATCGGTGCTCCCGATCGAGCGGGAGCACCGGTAACAGCGGCGAGAGGCGGCGGGAGGGGGGGGCGTCCCCTCCCGCTCCTCCGGCATAACAGCCGAGCGGCTTTTAGCCGCATCGGTTGTTATGCCTGGATAGTCAATCGCCTGCTGTAAAAATCGGTACCGGGATGATGCCTGCAGGTGCGGGCATCATCCCGGTATAACCCCCGGAAGCCGAGTACGCAGATGTGCGTACGCTCGGCGGGAAAGGGTTAATGTAATGTCTGCTCCTGGCAATATGGATTAAAATCAGTGAGAAAAATGGCTTGGATACCCCCACCCCCCCACCAGGCCATTACCAGCCCCCTTGTATGAATATTAAGGGGAACCCATATCCAAATTAAAAAAACGAAAGGCGTGGTGCCCCCAGGCCCCATATACTCAGAACAGCAGTATACAGTCGATGCAAACAAGACAGGGACTGTGTAGGTTTGTTGTTAAGTAGAATCTGTTTGTAATCTTGAACTGGTACATTTTTAAAGTGTAGCGCCAGTCAAAAAAATAATGTTTTAAGCTTTTTAGAAAACATAGGGAAGGGTTATCACCCCTGTAACATTTTTGCTGTCTGTGCACCTCTTCAGAAGATTTTACCTCACTTTCTGTCCCAATGACCAATGTTTTTTGAAAATGTGTGGTTTTTAGTAAAATAAGGATTGGGATAACGCATCAGTTGGAAGGAGACCCATTTTTCCCATAACAACTCTTACAGGATAGAATTTCCCTTCCTAGGGGTAGATTTAATCTCACTTCCTGTTGTCTCCTTCCATTTGCAAGTAGGATACGTTTGTAAGTTGAATGTTTGAAAGTAGGGGCCTGTCCTATATGCTCTGCAGAAATTTGGGCCTAAGGTTTTGGTGTTGCCACAACACTGTAAGCCCTCAAGGCTTACATGGGTTCGACTCGAACAAGAACTTCATCCCTACTTGTAACTAACAGGATGGTTAAACTCTTAGCTGTTCCCTCTGACATTGTTCCTTTCTCTCTTTCTTTCTTTCTCACCTCGGTAGAGGAGGTTCTATGTTCAGGCTGTGTTCCCATCACAGAGACCACTAACATGCACAAATGGCCCCCTTAAACATTCTCTCTTTGAATGTTCAGGGCCTTAACACCCCACACAAATGCACCAAGGTGCTACGATCCTTTGCAGCTGCCTAAGCTCATATATTATGCTTGCAGGAAACTCACTTTGTTGATAAACCGACCCCCAAATTTCTCAGCACCTCCTATCCACAATTTTATACAGCTTCAGCCACAACCAAACAAAGAGGAACCCATATCGGATTTCACGGTTCCTCACCTTTCACCCTTACATCCCAAATTAAAGATCCTGAAGGCAGATATTTAATCCTTACTGGGTATATAGCAGACACTGCGATCACAATCGTATCATATTACGCTCCTAATAAACGCCCGACAGCCTTCTCTCACATCTGTTCCAGGTCGTAGATAAACATAAGTTTGGACCAGTCGTTCTATGTGGGGACTCTAATCAAGTAAATTTCCCCTTTCTAGATACATTTCCCCCAACCCCATCCTCTACCTCAGTTAAGTTGACATTCCAACACCAGCCAGCTAGCTTTATACCCCCTATTCCTACCCACACAAATCCTTTTTTCGCATTGACCATATTTTCTTAGTGACCGGTATAATTCCAGAGATCCTATCCTCTGTCATCACCCCCTTTTTGTGCATGGATCACTGTGCAGTATGCACCACTATAGCCTCCCCGATCCCCAGGACACAAGATACCTCTTGGTGTATAATGATACCACACTCACTCACCCCTCTCACCGCTTAGATATTGAAACAGCTCTCAAAGAATATATTTCAGATAATGATACAGATTATTTCAGCTCTGACACTGTGGGAAGCTCATAAATCAGTTATACGAGGTAGATTGATTCAACAGGTGAATACCCTTAAGCGCAAACACAAGATCCCCTTCTAAAAGCTAGAGGCAAACTTTCGTGCAGGTCACACTGCTTTCCAATCCACCCCAACCCCACTACTACTTCACGTCTCGATAAGGCTTAGCTTGATTTTGACTTTTTCTTTACCGATTTTGCTGACAAAATCACTCACAAACGCCAACATATATTTAGTCTCAAGGCTAATAAATCCGTCACACCTATGGCACAGACACTGTGGGCGATCCACCACTCCACAGCATCGGTACGACTAAAAACTACCTGTAATACTTATACAAGTAACCCTATTAAAAATCTTTGAAGTATTCTGCTCCAATTTTGCCAAACTATATTCACCTTCACAAAACTTCGACCCCGCTGTGGCTGATGCTCTATTCTCCTGTATTACCCTCTCTTCACTTAAACGAGAACTGCAGGATTCACTTGAGTGTCCTATCACAGACTTGGAAGTGACGGCAGCCATTAAAGCTTTGAAACTATGTAAAAGACTGAGTCCTGGCGGGTTCTCGGCAGCTTTTACAAACAATTTGCACCCATATTGGTACCTATGCTCACAAGTGCCTTTAATTCCCTGCTCACGGGACATTCAATTAGATCTGAAACACTAACTTCCATAATCTCTATGATACCCAAACCTCAAACAGATTCTTCTTCCTGGATAAACTAGCATCCCATTTCCCTACTAAGCCTTGACATCAAATTGCTAGCCAAGATCCTTGCTACACATTTAAATACCATTATTTGTAAATGAATACACCGTGACAAAACCGGTTTTGTTCTCTTACTCTCCCAGGCAGCCAAAAAACAGATGCATACATTCATGCTTTATGTCCCTTGACATTAAGAAGGCTTTTGACTCTGTCACCTGCCCATATCTTAATTACACCCTTCAGTGTTGGGGCTTTGGGACTAATTTCCTGACCTGGATCTCCTCCTTATATAATAACCCACGTGCATACATCAACTATGCAGGCTACAAATCTGCCATGTTTGACATTAGAAGAGGCACCAGATAAGGCTGTCCCCTATCCCCACTGTTGTACGCCTTACTCATCGAACATTTGGCACAGCTGATCAGATCTGACCCTGATGTGAATTGGGAGGACACCAACTCAAAAGTTTTCTCTTTGTGGATGATATACTAATCTTCTTATCTTACCCACACATTTCAGCCCCCAAACTGCTCTCTATATTAGGAAGCTTCGCCCACATCTCCAGCCTAATTGACCCTAACAAATCGAAATCGCTTAATATATCCTTAGCACCGACAGAACTCTGACAAGCCATGACCTTTTTGTCATTTATATGGGCATCACACCATCTTCGGTACTTAGAAATTCAACTCATTGCCTCGCCCACTGATCTATTTTTTGTCAATTACTTGCCCCTGTTAAAGCAGGTGACTAGTCTCATGACCCAATGGTCCTCTTTACCCCTATGCTGGTTGGGTAGAGTTAATGCTATCAAGATGTCAATACTACCCAAATTCTTACACCTATTTAGAGTACTTCCCATTCCTGTACCTCTGTATTTCCTACGCCTTACACAAAGCAGAGTAATGACTTACATTTGGGGCGATCAAACCTTGAATCGTCAAGTCTACCTTATTTCTTCCCAAACTTAGCTGGGGCCTTGGAATCCCAAATTTTCCATCCTACTATTATGCGGTGCAACTTGCACAACTACCTAAATATCACACAGCGAATGAGACACCACTGTGGGTAGCAGTTGAATCTGTAGATTGCAATCCCATCTCTGTAGCCAATATGCTTTGACTTCACCCCAAAGATAGACCCTCTATTCTAAATCCCATCACCAAACATTCCTTGAAAATTTGGGACAAATTCAGAGACACACAAAACCTACAATCACCCCATAAACCGCTCCCCTCCTTGCTTAGGAACCCTGCATTTTACCCGGACTGGGATTTGCCCACTGCATTCACCACCTGGTTCAACACTAACTTATTTGGACTCCACAAACTGGTTTCTAACAATGCTATTCATCCTTTCCCCACACTATGCAAGACTTATGGGCTCCCTAGGTCTGACTTATTTCACTACCTACAGATCAAGAATTTCTATATACTATTCCTCAGAACGGGATCATTACTGAGTCAGATGACACAATTCGAACTAATCTGTAAGAGTGACCCACATATTCAAGGTCTCATTTCGATTCTATACCAACAACTGAACACCGTTCCAAATACAGAACCACCATCATATACAGAGAAATGGGCACAGGATCTGGAGCTCACAATTGAGATCGCAGACTGGGCTAATATATGGAAGGCAACTAAATCCTCCTCACCAAATGTCTTAGCAATCAAAACCAACTACAAGGGCCTAATATGCTGGTACCTAGTGCCTGCAAGGATAGCTAAATATGCTCCCTCGTGCTCAGGGAGCTGCTTTCGAGGCTGTTCAGCTCCATGCACACGCATTCACATTTGGTGGCACTGGCCAGTTGTCCAAGAATTCTAGAGGCATATCTTTGATATGGCTTCTAGAGCCCTAGAGACAGCTGTTCAACTTGATCCGGCGATGGCTCCCTTATACCTTAAACCCACTGAGCTTACACACTCTCAGTTTCAATTAGTCTTACAACTCACAACAGCAGCCAAGCAAACCATAGCCAAGGCATGGAAGGCCCAGACTTTGGGTGTGGCTGAAGCAAAATAGAACGAATAGAGCCCTTGTATTTCCTAAAATGACAGCTGTGGAAAAGGAAAGCATATGGAAATTTGAAAAGGTTTGGCAACCTTGGGTCAAACATTGCTTGCCCACTCCTTCGAGAAATCCGACTTGGTAAATGAGAATCTGCTTTTACTCTCTGAAATCGTATCCTGCATGGAAGCCGCACTACTGTTCTGTAACCCCCCCGACTTGTTTACAATTTGAAGCAAGACGGTGGGAAGCTGACGTATAGTAGTACCTTCAGCTGGTATGTACAGCTCCACCTTCAGCATTAGGTGGAGGTATGCACAGGTAGTTGGGTGAACTGGCTAAATCTTGCCATTTAGTTTGCCCATTTGGCCAACTCTGAACAGGTTACATAGTTACATAGGGGGGTATTTACAAAAGGCAAATCCACTTTACACTGCAAGTGCACTTGAAAGTGCACTTGGAAGTGTAGTCACTCTAACTCTAATGCCGCGTACACACGATCGGAATTCCGGCCAGAAAAAGAGAGCTTTTGATCGGAAAATGTGTGTATGCTCCATCGGAATTTAGCTGTCCGAATTTCCATCAGCCGTGATAGCACGTTCTCAATTTTCCCGACGGAAAAGCGGAAATTCCGATCGTGTGTATGCAATTCCAAAACGCCAAAAATCATGCATGCTAAGATTCAACTACAAGACAGAAGCTATTGGCTACTGGCTATTGAACTTCCTTTTTCTAGTCCCGTCATACGTGTTGTACGTCACCGCGTTCTAAACTATCAGAATTTGGTGTGACCGTGTGTAGGCAAAACAGCTTGAGCTGAATACCATCAGAGATTTTTCCTACGAGAATTCCGATCGTGTGTACGCGGCATAAGGGGTAGATCTGACATGAGTGGAAGCTCTGCTGATTTTATCATCCAATCATGTGCAAGCTAAAATGCTGTTTTTTATTTTCCTTGCATGTCCCCCTTGGATCTACAGTGACTTTACTTCCAAGTGCACTTTCAGTGCAAAGTGGATTTTCCTTTAATAAATAACCCCCATTTGGATTGGGGTTGATCTCATGGTCAACCTGAACCTGAAGCTTATCCCTGGTGATCACTTAGACCTCTGTGCTAAGTTATACCTATGTTTTCAAAAACAAAGAATAAGTAATAAAAAGAGGAAAGCACCCAAAAGGGCAACAAACCATACATCACAAACATTCAAAATTAGCATCAAAAGCTCGTTGGTACATGCAGTTGCGAGCATCATATAATTCCGCCATTTTATTTCCCAGTGACATTAGGGGTTGTGTTTATGAGCTATCGTACCAAACATAAGCTAACCACCCATATATGACAACATGAACAGAATGTGACATGGGACAGAAATAAGAAGGGATGTAGGAAGTGGGAAAAGGGGGTATAAGGTAAAGGCAAGAGAAAGAAAGAAAAGAAAAGAGAGGGGAGGGATAAGCGGCATACATAAACATAAGCGACAAAATCAGCCATATAAAGCAAAAACAGTCAGCACTATAACCAAGATCAGAAATAATGGTATCAAAAGTATTCTAGGATGAGGTCTTATACAGTTGTTCCCTTACATAGCCCGAATGATTGCATCATTGTGTTTACAGTAAGTTTGATTTTTTTTCTACCACTTTCTATATGTACAATACTGTTTGAAGTGGCTTGTATATCACACTGTGGATAATAATAAACTATGGTTAAAAAAAAAGTATTCTAGGAATCTTTAGCAAGCCTGTCTTAAGCTACAATAGCATTATATTAAGTATCTTAGCTTTAGATTTGATCCACATCACTGTGATAAAGACCAGGCTGATGCATTTTGGCCCGTAATGGGTCATTATCTATAGCTGGTTCATCAAAGCATATTTTGCAATATGCAGCCACCTAAACTGCATGGCTTGTAAAACTTCTGACTTAAAGTGTGTCAGTATTTTCTATTATGTTTTTATTTTATTTTTAAGAAGTCAAGTTTCTCCTTTGGTAATTTTGAGATGGCCCACAAACTGACACTTCACAACTAAAGCCTTTTATTAACTTAAGAGGGGTTAAACAATGTTTTTTTTTACATTCACAGGGCTATTTGTCCTTAACCACCTCGCGCCCGCCCTATAGCCGAATGACGGCCGTAGAGCAGGCGCGTTCGTCCGGGAGGCCGTCCCTGGACGTCCTAATGTTTACTTCCGCAATGCGCGCCGCCGCGGGCGCGCATTGCGGAAGTTCTGTGTTCGCCGTGTCCCCCGGGGACAGGCAAACACAGATCACTGTAAACGGCCAATCACAGCGGCCGTTTACAGCGTGATCGGCGTGTCCAATGGGAGATGATCTGTAAACATATGAGATCATCTCTCAGTGCCGCTCTCCCTCCTCACACAGACAGTGTGAGAGGGGAGAGATGAACGGCTGCAGCGGCAGCCGTTCTGCCTGGAGTTGATAAAAAAAAAAAAAGGGCCATCCTCCCCCAGCAGTGCCATCCTCCCCCAGCAGTGCCATCCTCCCCCAGCAGTGCCATCCTCCCCCAGCAGTGCCATCCGCCCCAGTTCCATCCACCCCAGTGCCATCCACCCCAGTGCTACCTGCCCCCAGTGCCATCCACACCAGTGCTACCTGCCCCCAGTGCTACCTGCCCCCAGTGCCACCTGCCCCCAGTGCCACCTGTTGTCAGTGCCATTTGTCCCCAGTGCCATCTGTCATCAGTGCCACGTATAAGTGCCATCTGTCATCAGTGCCACGTATTAGTGCCATCTGTCATCAGTGCCCCGTATCAGTGCCATTTGTCATCAGTGCCACCTGTCAGTGTCACGTGCCATCTGTTGTCAGTGTCACGTGTCATCAATGCCACTTATCAGTGCCATCTGTCATCAGTGTCACGCGTCATCGGTGCCATGTATTAGTGCCATCTGTCATCGGTGGCACGTATTAGTGCCACGTATTAGTGCCATCTGTCATCAGTGCCACGTATTAGTGCCACGTGTCTTCAGTGCCATGTATTAGTGCCATCTGTCATCAGTGCCACGTATAAGTGCCACATATTAGTGCCATCTGTCATCAGTGCCACATATTAGTGCCATCTGTCATCAGTGCCACGTGTCATCAGTGCCACGTATAAGTGTCATCATTGCCACATATCAGTGCCATCTGTCATCAGTGTCACGTGTCATTGTCCTGGTGCTTCAAAAGTGTAATAAATAGTCAACAAGTTAGATGTGTAATTTATGTTCCTAGAACACATGATGGCGCTACCTGCATGTTGGGCCTCTCTATGTGGCCAGGCTGTGAAAAAGTCTCACACATGTGGTATTGTAATACTCAGGAGGAGTAGCAGAATTTTTTAGGGGGTGTCATTTGTGGTATACACATGCCACGTGAGAGAAATAACCTATTACAATGACAATTTTGTGGAGAAAAAAAAAATGAAAAATCTTCATTTTGCAAAGAATTGTGGGAAAAAAAAATGACAACATCAAAAAGCTCACTATGCCTCTTACTAAATACCTTGGAATGTCTACTTTCCAAAAAGGGGTCATTTGGGGGGTATTTGTACTTTCCTGACTTGTTCGGGTCACAAGAAGCGAGATAGGCCACCAGTACATCCGATGTGATCAATTTTGTGCGATTCGCACCACAGCTTGTAGACTCTCTAACTTTCACAAAGACCAAATAATATCCACTAATTTGGGTTATTTTTTACCAAAGATATGTATCAGTATAAATTGTGGCCAAAATGTATGAAGAAAAATTTATAATTTGCATAATTCTGTCACAGAAACAAAGAAATATGCATTTTTTTCAAAATTTTTGGTCTTTTTTCATTTATAGCGCAAAAAATAAAAACCCCAGAGGTGATCAAATACCACCAAAAGAAAGCTCTATTTGTGGGAAAAAAAGGAAAAAAAAAATCATTTGGGTACAGTGTTGCATGACTGAGTAATTGTCATTCAAAGTGTGAGAGCACCGAAAGCTGAAAATTGGTCTGGGCAGGAAGGGTGTTTAAGTGCCCAGTAAGCAAGTGGTTAATATGACTAATGTTGCAACTATGTCAATAACATTTTCAGACTGAAGCATTTTTAATATCAAGGCAAAAGGTGAAGGAGGTGGTGACAAATTACTGGTAATGCATGCAAAACCACCACCAACTTCATCAGTGAGAAAATTATTTTTCTAAATCAAATTCTTTTTCCTGAAAGGCTCCATGGCAGCATACGTGTGGGTAGCCCCGCCTCCACGATTACCCAATAGGACCCAACTCCCATAAATCTTTGCTCCCGGCTACTATCAGTGTTCCTTTTTGTCCTCCCCAGTAGGACCAGATGGTTTCTTTCCTGGAAACAAAACTTCACGACAATCGATTGGCTAATTGACTGAGAATTTTTCCTCCGATAGGCCCTGACTGTTAAGCAGGGTATGGAGTGTATTTACAGAGTAGCGCTGAAGAGAGGATTTCCTACCTGAGTGCGCACGGTCTGTGTCCCGTTGCTATGGGTGACCATTATCTGCTTGGAGGTGCGGCGTGTGTGTCCCAGTCCGTTCGGCCAGGTGATCGTTGGTGGAGTGGTGAGCCTTTTGTCTATCCATGGCAGCATTGTATTTGTGTGTATTTTCTCCTTTTGTTTGTCTAGCGGTCTCCTCTATGCTGTTTGCGGTCGCTTCCGTGTTCCAGCAAACCTCTCTCTCCTACTTCCGGGTTATGCAGGCGTTCTGCGCATGTGCGAACCCGGTGTGAGACCGAGGCTTGGTTCCCGCGCATGCGCGCGAGCGCCTCACGTCTGACGTCGGCAATGACGTCACGGGCGCCAAATTTAAAAGCCTTTGGAAGCTGTCAGAACCCTGGGAATGTTTGCAGTGGTCGCAGCGACTTCCCGGGGCTGTCAGTGCGGCGGTTTAAGGTAAGAGCATGTCCCTTAGGCTAGGGAAATGCTTACTTAAAAAAAAAAAAAATATTTTTATTTTTCTCTTTGGTTGCAGTATTTCTTAAACTGTTGGTTTATTTGGAATATGGACGCCTTACTGCCTCCTAGTGGCCAGCCCGCTCATGTTAGGTAGGTTGCTTGTATTCATGTTTTTTTTATATAATGGAGAGAGTTTTTGGCATAGGTAGGATTGACTGTGTATCTTTTTCTCTCTCTGTCTGTTTTATCTTTACAGCCCTTCTGGGTCTGATCCACAGCTTAATACCTCTAGACGCAGTGGATCATCAAGATCACACCGCCAAAAATCCTCCTCAAGGTCTAACCAGCATAGGTCAAGGTCTGAACAGCGTGACAAGAATTATTCTCACCCCCCTGCTGCTCACTCCAGCAGGCATACGGAAAAATCATGCTGGGGGTGCAGGATGCCTGTTCCATCAGACAAATCCTTATGCGATCACTGCTTCTCCAAAGCTGCAGATGAAAGGGATGGTGCAGACCAGCGTTTGGAGTCATTAGTAAGACGGGTTGTGAAGGAGTCTTTGCAGGAGAGGGACGCTCTACAGTTGTGTGAATCCCCGTCAGAATTATTGGCTCCTCCAACCGGAGAGAACCTATTGCAGGAGACATGGGAATCCTCTCAACCAAGTCGCCTATCTGCTCCTATCTCAGACAGTGAATCTGACTGTGAGGATCCTGGTTTAGGATTTGACTATGGACTGGTGCCTTCATTGGTCAAAGCAGTGAGAGAGGCTCTGAAGTGGGAAGACCCTATTACTTCCCCCACCAAAGCAGAGAAAATTCTTTAAACAGCTCAATAAGGAGCGACAATATTTTCCTTTCCTTTCAGAGTTGGGTGACATTATCACCGAGGAATGGAGCAAGATGGATAAAAAGGGTTCCATGCAGTCAAAAATCCTGAAGTTATACCCTTTTAAAGAAGAGGATGTGAAGCACCTGGAGTCAGCTCCACTGGTGGATGCAGCGCTCATGCGTTTGGTGAGATATGTAACCCTACCTTTAGAGGATACGGTATCTTTTAAAGATCCTTTGGAAAGGCGGATCGATTCAGACCTTAAAAGGATATACCTGACTTCTGGAATGGCTTGCAAACCAGTGCTTGCAATGGCAGCGGTATCTAAGGCCATAGAATCCTGGGCTGATTCCGTAGAAGAATTCCTGAGGGGTATTTCTATTGAAACAGCCAAAGACTCCCCTATTCAAGAAATCAGGATGGCGTCTGCCTTTTTGGGGGAGGCATCTATTGATGTTATTCGCCTGATATCTCGGGATATGTTAGCAGCGGTCTCAGCACGCCGTGCGTTATGGCTCCGTCCATGGCTAGCGGATCCAGCATCCAAACAGGCCTGGTGCCGTATTCCTTTTGTTTGGTAACAAGCTGGATACTGCCATATCCGGGGCTACAGGTGGGAAATCTGGGTTTCTTCCCCAGGACAGACGTCTTCAAAATCAAAAGCGTCCATTTCCTAGAAGACAAGGCCCTGATCGTGCCAGGGAGGCGCGGAGCTATAGACCTGGTTGAGAATTCTCAAGGTCATGGAGATCCAGGCAGTCTTCTTTCAAAAATACCTCAAAAGGGGGTTCGTTCGGCAAGCAGGATTCCGCAAAATCCTTTTGAAATTGGGCCCGCTCAAACTTGTCAGGTGGGGGCTCGTCTTCTCCACTTCAGGCATGTTTGGGCGGCCTCAATTCGGGATTTTTGGACAGTAAAAACAGTTTCCTCAGGTCACAAGTGAGGTTTTATCAGCACCCCAAGGCTAAGATTTATTCCCACAAATCTTCCAGAATCAAAAGAGAAGAAACAAGTCCTATTGACCTACGTGAACTCTTTACTGGATCAAGGCGCAGCCATTCCCGTTCCAGAAGAAGAACGTGGAGAGGGCATGTATTCCCCTCTGTTTCTGGTTCAAAAGAAAAACGGCACATGGAGGCCGGTAATAGATTTGACCCATCTCAATTCCTTCATTCGCAAAGAGAAGTTCAAGATGGAATCTCTGCTTACCATCCAGCAGTCAGTTCATCTGGGGGACTGGATGATATCAGTCGACTTGAAGGACGCTTACTTCCATGTTCCCGTGGCAAAGGAGTTTCAACAGTACCTCCGCTTTGCGGTAGGCAATCAACATCTTCAATTTACATGTCTTCCCTTTGGGTTAACAACGTCCCCACGGGTCTTCTCCAAAGTTCTTTTGGCAGTTGTGGCCTTTCTCAGAGTCAAAGGTGTTTGTCTCCACCACTATCTCGACGACCTTCTTCTGCTATCCCAGAACAGAGAGCAGCTCTTGGAGCACAAAGACCTAGTCATCTCCACTCTACAGGAGTTCGGGTGGCTTCTGAACTTAGAGAAGAGTCACCTAGATCCAACTTAGTCTCTTGTTTTTCTAGGGGCGCAGTTCAACACAGTGGAAGGTACTATCGCCCTTCCAGAAGAGAAGGTTGGAGTCATACGAGACAGGATTCATGCAGCCCTTGCATCATCCCATCTCTCGGATCTCCAATGTCTGAAGGTGATTGGCACAATGTCAGCCACCATTCCCATGGTAAAGTGGGCCCAGTGGCACACTCGTCCCTTTCAGAAGGGGTTTCTACAACAGTGGGACTTATCCAGCCAGACACAGCGCATATTCCTCACTCCAGCCATGAGGACGTCTCTTCTTTGGTGGCTGCAGGGGAAGAACCTGCGCAACCACCATTCGATCATTCCCATCTCATGTATCACAGTAACTTCAGATGCCAGCAACCGAGGATGGGGTGCTCACTGCCTTTCGGATGTCGCTCAGGGCAGGTGGACATTTCCATCACAAAGAGTCGTCTCCAATGTTCTGGAGCTAAGAGCGGCCTTCCAGGCGCTTTGGTCATTCCACCATCTGACAGCGAATGCCTCGGTCATGCTAAGGTTGGACAACACAACCGCGGTGGCTTATGTAAAGAAGCAAGGGGGAACTCGCAGCTGATCTCTGTTACAGGAGATGGAGCCGATAATGAATTGGGCTCAGAAGAATTTGTCCAACCTTTCTGCGGTCTACATCCCAGGGGTGCAGAATGTTCAGGCGGACTTCCTATCGCGTGTCGAGTTGGACAACAACGAATGGTCCCTACACGGGGAAGTATTCGATTGGCTCCTGACCTTAGGATTGTCCCTGGAAGTCGACTTGTTCGCTTCCCCGTGCAATCAGAAGCTTCCGAAATATTACTCAAGGTTCAGGGATCCTCAGGCATATGGGATAGAGGCCCTCACAGAACATTGGAAGTTTCAGACAGCTTATGCCTTCCCTCCAGTTCCGGTGATCCTGCAGTTCCTTCGGAGGCTCAGGACAGAGAAGGTGGAGATTCTCGCAGTGATTCCATTCTGGCCCAACAGGCCTTGGTTCCCTCTACTGCTGCTCCTCAGTTATCAAGAGCCAGTTCCCCTGCCTCTCAGGCCGGATTTGCTATCTCAAGGCACAAGGTTACATCCATGCCCATCATGTCTGCACCTCAAGGTATGGTTTTTGAAAGGGAAAGGCTAGAAGCTCTTGGTTGTCTGAAAGAAGTCATTCCAACCCTTCTAAATTCCAGACGCGGGAGTACTAATAGGGTATATGAGCGCATATGGTCCAAGTTTTCAGCCCATATGTCCTCCAGAGAAAATTCTTGCAGTTCTCCAACAGTACAAGACATACTAAGCTTTCTCCAAACAGGCCTTGATATCGCTATCGGTTCATTGAGAGTCCAAGTGTCGGCTATTTCAGCCTTTACGGGTATTTCCTGGGCAAACCATGCACTGGTACGACAATTCTTCAAAGGAGCTATCAGGCTCAGACCCCAAAGAAAACCAAGGTTTCCTAAATGGGACCTCCCTTTAGTGCTGGATTTTCTTTCAAACCTTGGAAAGGATTCTACAGAGCCTCTGTCCATAAGGGATCTCACTCTCAAGACTATCTTCTTGGTAGCTATAACCTCAGCCAAGAGAGTTTCTGAGATTAGGAATCTTGGTTCAGAGGAACCTTTTCTGACTTTCTTTCCAGACAGGGCAGTATTGATTCCCATGTTGGGATCGAATCCCAAAGTAACCTCGGTCTTCCATGAGAATCAGGAAATTGTGCTTCCCACTTTCAAAAACTCAGAGAGTCAGGATGTTCATCCTCTGGACGTAGGACACGCGCTAAAGCAATATTTGGAAGTCACAGCTCCTTTTAGACAAAAAAAATTCTTTTTGTTCTCCCTCATGGCAAGAATAAAGGATTGCAAGCTTCGGCTAGATCTATCTCTACCTGGATCGTTCAGATCATTCAGAGGGCATACAGAGCAAAGGGCTTGGCTCCTCCTGAGGCATTAACGGCTCATTCAACATGGAGTATTTCAACATCGTGGGCAGCTTCTCGTCATGTGGCGCCTGAAGTTATTTGCAGAGCGGCTTCTTGGTCTTCCATTAATACCTTTGTTTCTCATTACTGTGTAGAGCCAGCGGCTCTGTCTTCTGTTAATTTTGGTTTGCAAGTTTTGTCGGTTGACAATGCTAAATAAACTTTTGTTCTTTGCTCGACATTTTGCCCACCCGGGTGTGTTTGGCGAGTTATTTCTCACACGTATGCTGCCATGGAGCCTTTCAGGAAAACGGAAAATTTATATCAAATACTTACCGTAATTTTCCTTTCCTGATAGGCTCCATGGCAGCAGGAGTTCCCTCCCAAATGTCTGGAGTTGGCTAGTTATGGAACACTGATAGTAGCCGGGAGCAAAGATTTATGGGAGTTGGGTCCTATTGGGTAATCGTGGAGGTGGGGCTACCCACACATATGCTGCCATGGAGCCTATCAGGAAAGGAAAATTACGGTAAGTATTTGATATAAATTTTCCGTTATGTAGCGCACCCCCTAAGGAGCTGCAGATGAACCTGGATTCCTCACTCCTGCACAGTCAGGAACACCGAACCCCCACAGGCACTCCAGAGCCAGAGAACAGTCTGCAGCCCCGTTTCCATTATCCATAAGGTGTTAACAACTTGGATGGGGATGGAAAACCATGGGATGCCCTCCTGAACCCATCAAAACCCTTGCAACAACCTCAGGGACATCTTATTATTGTATATTATTGTATTATTATACAGTGTATATACAGTCTCTCTTGCACTCCTATGAGACTTGCTAGATCACAGATCAGAGTAAGGGGTCAATCCCGACCCCTTACCACGTGATCAGCTGTCAGCCAATGACAGCTGATCATGTGATGACAACAGAGGCGGTAATCAGCTATTTTTCCTCCTCGCACTGACAGCGCGAGGAGAAAAAAAAAGCTGATCACCAGCGGCCATGAGAGGGACATCAGTCCCGATCATGGCGAGCTGGCGCCAGCTCATCAGTGCCCACCTGCCACCTGCCAGTGCCACCTAAGAATAGGCAACAGTGCCGCCTATCAGTGACCACAGTACCACTCATCAGTGCCCATAGTGCACATAGTGCCACTTATCAGTGCCCATAGTGCCACTCATCAGTGGCCACAGTGCCACCTAGCAGTGCCCACAATCTGCCTCAACATCAGTGCTGCACCTCAGTGCCACATATCAGTGTCATCTACCAGTGCCCATCAGTGCCACCAATCAGTGCCCATCAGTGCCACCTATCAGAGCCACCTATCAGTGCCCATCAGTCCCATCTATCATGGTACCTATCAATGCCCATCAGTGCCACCCATCCACGTCACCCATCAGTTCCACCCATCAGTGCCATCTTATCGGTGCCCATCTTTGCCCATCAGTGCCCCTTTATCTGTGCCCATCAGTCCTGCCTTATCTGTCCCCATCAGTGCCACCTTATCTGTGACTATCAGTGCCGCCTTAACTGTGCCTATCAGTGCCCACCAGTGCAGCCTATCAGTGCCCACCACTTCTGCCTCATCAGCGCATTTCAATGAAGGAGAAAAATGACCTGTTTGCAAAATTTTATAACAAACTATTAAACATGATTTTATTTTTTTTATTTTTTTTTATATTTTTTTGTTTGTTTAGCAAAAAATAAATCTCCAAGGTGTAATTAAATACCACCAAAAGAAAGCTCTATTTGTGGGGAAAAAATGCAAAAAATTTCATTTGGGTACAGTGTAGCATGACCGCACAATTGTCATTCATAGTGCGTCAGCGCCGAAAGCTGAAAATTGGTCTGGGCAGGAGGGGGGTTTAAGTTCCCAGTAAGCAAGTGGTTAAACGAAGCATTAAAATATTTATTCCAATTTTCCTTAATTCTGTTTCCTGACCCCAAAAATCTTTGGAGGACTCATCACACACTTATTTATAAAAAAAGTTTTTTCTCAAGACCATTTGATCTGCTCCCTTTATGTCATGGGTCCACTTACTCCCGGGTTGGCAGGTCCTGCATGTCTTTTTGTTTTATGAATGAGAGATCAGCATTGGCAGAATGTGTTGTCTAGAGAGCTCACACAGCATGGCAGCACTGTGTGATTCTTTGACCAGGCTGGGTATGCATAAAAAGACTTGCTGATAGAATGCTCAGAGCTCTGTCACTGGTATGAATGAACAATATATTATAATATAATATTAATATTAATCGTAAAAGATCACACAGCTTAGAGAGGGGGCAGAGCACTGTGTTAATTGTACCTCCCCCAAAGGAACATCCAACATTTTGGCTTTCGAAGGGGGTGGAGCTACAGCCAGCATAAAACATTTTGGGGAGAATGGAGCCATCAATCAGAACAGAACCGAGTGTTATATGTACTTTGCCGCCTGTAGAGTTGAATATAATAATACAAAAAAATACAATAATTCTTATTTAATATTCTTTCTAAGCTAGGGTTGGGTTTACATACTGTTTTTCATCTGTTTTGCTTTGCGAGTTTCTACTCATCTGTTGAATTCCCCACTATACAGATGTTCTGTAAAAGCTCAGAACTCACTAATTACCTAAAAAATATAAACATATTTTCAAAACTGTTATTTGCGTATCTGAAATAAGTTATATGGTCAGTAATGGAGAGTGTCATTTTAGAATAATGCAAATGACTAAATTCCACTCTTAGGTGTAGGCTGGGCTGCAGATTCCCCTTAGGGGCTCCAAGGTTGGGGCACCAACAGTGAAAAAATAAGTAAAAGTGTAGGGGTAAGTGCCGCTGCCCATCACCTGAAGAGTGAACCTCCTGTGTGAGTCACTCCTCTCAGGTGAAAGTGCATCGACCAACCATTTTCCTTTTTGATCCACCAGGGTTCTCTATATGCTTCCACCAAACAGCATAGTGATGTGGTGATGGATGTTGATGGATGGTGCTATTTGGTGGAGGGATATAGAGAATCCTGGTGGATCAAAAAGGAAATAAGGACCAGAAGGCAGCTTTGATGGCATAGTAAAAGCAATTTTGACACACATGTTTTGATGCAAGCTAGCTGGATATTCTACTGCCCTGTACACACGGTCGGAAATTCCGATGGAAAAAGTATGATCAGATTATGTTGTTGGAAAATCCGATCGTGTGTGGGCTCTATCAGCCTTTTTCCATTGGAATTTCCGATGCACAAAGTTTGAGAGCAGGATCTACAATTTTCCGACGACAAAATCCGATCGCATTAATTCTGATCATGTATAGACAATTCCGGCGGACAAACTGCCGTGCATGCTCAGAATAAACTAAGAGACAAAAGCTATTGGCTACTGGCCCGTTTATAGTCCCGACGTACGTGTTTGACATCACCGCGTTCTGAACGATCAGATTTTCCGACAACTTTGTGCGACCGTGTGTATACAACACAAGTTTTGGACAAAATCTGTCAGAAAAAATCAGATGGATTTTGTGGTCGGAATGTCCGACTGTGTGTACAGGTCATACCAGGGTCGCGGATGAGGTTATTATTGCAACCTTATCCAGTGCAAAGGCCTCATAGGGATACAAGGATCTGAATACCCCAAGACTGGATGTGCCAAAGAGGAGGCGATCACTCTAAAAATTGCCACACGCTCACTATATGCGATTTACCCCTGCAGGGGTGCTAGGATCTGGTGAGTGGGGATCTGAAGGGGAGATAGGAAGTCACTTCACTATTTTGCACAAGAGTTGGAGTTAAATTCATGCACAAATCACTTTGAATATCAGCACAAGTCACTTGGAATTTTGCCATTTTGCACTACAAAGACTGGACTGTATTTTCATTTTTATTTATATTTTTGCTTACATTTTGCTACAATGTAAAATAGTGAGTGTACAGCTTGTGGTCTTTGTGGATTAGGCTCTTTATCTTCTCAGATGATAAAGCTGCCCATTCCTCTTGGCAAAAAGCCTCCAGTTCCTGTACATTTGTGGGCTGTCTTGCTTGAACTGCACGTTTGAAAACTCCCCAGAGTGGCTCAATGATATTGAGGTCAGGAGACTGAGATGGCCACTCCAGAACCTTCACTTTATTCTGCTGTAGCCAATGACAGTTTGACTTGGCCTTGTGTTTTGATTCATTGTCATGTTGGAATGTCTATGTACATCCCATGCGCAGCTTCCTGTCTGATGAATGCAAATGTCCCTCCAGTATTTTTTGATAACATACTGCATTCATCTTGCTATCAATTTTGACCACATTTCATGTGCCTTTGTAGCTCATAAATCCCCAAAACATCAGCGATCCACCTCCTCCGTGTTTCACAATAGGAATAGGCCTTGTTGACTCCTCTCCAAATATAGTGTTTATGGTTGTGGCCAAAAAGCTATATTTTGGTCTTATCACTCCAAATGACTTTGTGCCAGAAGGTTTGAGGCTTGTCTCTATGCTGTTTGGAGTATTGTAAGTGGGATACTTTGTGGCATTTGCGTAGTAATGACTTTCTTCTGGCGACTCGACCATGCAGCCCATTTTCTTCAATTGTCTCTTTATTGTGCATCTTGAAACAGCCACACCATATGTTTTCAGAGAGTCTTGTATTTCACCTGAAGTTATTTGGGGGTTTTTCTTTCCATCCCAAACAATTTACCTGGCAGTTGTGGCTGGGATTTTAGTTGGTCTACCTGACCGTGGTCAGGTTTCAACAGAATCCCTCATTTTCCACTTCTTGATTAGAGTTTGAACACTGCTGATTGGCATTTTCAATTTCTTGGATATCTTTTTATATCCCTTTCCTGATTTATACAGTTCAACTACCTTTTCCCACAGATGCTTTGACAATTCTTTTGCTTTTCCCATGACTCAGAATCCAGAAACGCCAGTGCAGCACTGGATGAAAGATGCAAGGGTCTGTCAGGAGTCCAGAAACTCATTAACCTTTTATACACACACAAACACACTAATTATAAGCAAACAGACCAAAGGTGAGGATGGTTACCTTCAATAGCCATTCAAATCGCTTTGTGTCAACTTGTGTGCATGTTATCAGGTCAAAATCACCAGGGTATGTAAACTTTTGATCAGGATCATTTGGGTAGTTTGTGTTGTCGTTATGATTTAAAAAGAGTAAACACAATTGATTGATAATAAATGGCTTCAGCCAAACACTAACCATGAGTGAAAGGGTGTTATCATTCATATTCTCAGAAAAATGACCAAGAAATCATAAATTCTGCCAGGGTATGTAAACTTATGAGCATAACTGTGGATAACTGCAAAATCAGAGCAAATGGTTTGGCCTGGCAGTGGGACATGCCCTCAAACTAGCAGGAAAGTTCTAAACTAACCGTAGAAAGTATTATTTTACTGAAAGAGGATTAGTTGCTTGGGCAGACTTCCGTAAGAGTCAGTGAGTCAGTCAACAATGAGTGAATATAAACATGACCAAGTCATGCTTCCTTGACAAAGCCAAAGAAGTGCTTCAGTAGTGGATGAGGCCCTGCCTGGCACATCGAAATAAGCTTGCTGGAGAGCAGAAAGACTGGAAATCATAGGATCGCGACACTCCCACAGTGATGAGGCCTAAGCCAGTGCATCATCGGGAAGGTGTGATATCACCCTTGGAATGATCAGTAGTGAAATGGCAGGCCGCTAACTCTAAATGAATTGAGCACTGATTGATAAAGCCCCAAGAAGCTTTTGGATTACCAGAAAGGCGAGGCAGCGTAGCCGAATGACAGCTACAGCACGGCTCGATAACTCTGGGAGGGCGTACATTGACATCCTCCCAGCATCACGCACCCGGGAATATCCGTGACTGCCAGATCCTGTCACATGTTCAGCCATCCTAACCACCCCCATCCGTTCCAAGCCATACCTATCCATGCCACATCAGTTCTCATCCATGCCACTACAGTTCCTCACAAAAGTGTTATAGGTAGTCAAATTAGATTTGAAATGTATGCCCCTAGAACACCTGACAGTGCTCCCTGCATGTTGGGCCTTTCTGTATGGCCAGGCTGTGTACATGTGGTATCGTCATACTCAGGAGTAGGAGAATCTATTTTGGGGTGTAATTTTTGGTATGTACATGCTATGTGTTACAAATATTATATAAATGGAAAACTTTGTAAAAAAAAAAAAATTGCAAATTTCCACCCCCAGTGAACAGCCCCCATCTGGTGATCTTCCTGTTCAAGCCAGCTGGTTTACTCACCTTTAGTGGATCAGACTGTAATCCAAAAAAAATCAGCGACATGGGGAAAAGGAGTAAGTATTCAGTGTATCTTATTTTATTTGCTAATTTAACAAGCATAAGCAGTTAATCAACAGAATTGCGCAAATCTGTATTAATGTTTTAATTGCATAAAGTTAAAATTTACTTGAACACAGGAAATTGAGTCATACTAGTGTTTTTATTCAATCTATAATCTTCATTTTTTTTCTTTTATTAAGGTTTCATAGCAGCAAACTATGTTTTCTTTTATTAAAGTTTCAGAGTAGTAAACAAAATTCACAGGTCCTTGATTCAACAAATCTATGTTGTATGAAGAACCTCAAATGCTGCTTGAGAGTAGAAAATATAACACAAATAAATGTCTCTAGGCCAATTTCTGACATTAAATCAAATAATAAATAAATGGCTCGTGCTATATCATTAAATATTTAGTATCCTAAACTTCAGAAGAATTATACATCTGTATCAAATTTTTAAATGCTGTGATCTCTTATTTAATCCTAATTACATTGTTATAAGTATATGTACACAGTGGGGAAAATAATTATTTGATCCCCTGCAAATTTTGTAAGTTTGCCCACTTACAAAGAAAGAAAGGGTATATAGACTTTATCATAGGTGTATTTTAACCACTTCAATACTGGGCACTTAAACACCTTCCTGCCCAGACCAATTTTGAGCTTTCAGCACTGTCCACTTTGAATGACAATTGCGCGGTCATGCTACACTGTACCCAAATGAAATTTTTATCATTTTTTTCCCACAAATAGAGCTTTCTTTTGGTGGTATTTGATCACCTCTACAGTTTTTATTTTTTGCTAAACAAATAAAAAAAGACCGAAAATTTTGAAAAAAATAATTTTGTTTTTTTTGTTTCAGTTTCAAAACTTTAGAAGAAAAAGAGAATGTTGGGACTTTAAATGAGGCGGTGACCAGGTGAGGTCAATTGCTTCCATTCCTATTTGAATAAAGCAATCAGGATGACTGGGGGTTGGGACTTTAAATGAAGCAGACAGGTGTAAAACATTTTAAACTTATTGGAAAATCAATGGTAAGTTGCATGAGGGTAATCATGAGTACACCAAGAAGACCAATATATTCCATTCAATGGATAAACATCCAGCAATAACAATTGACCACTAAAAATACAAATCACATATTACAAGTGATTATTAAGTAAGTAAAACATATAGTTGACATAAAACATGGCATATAGTAGCTCTATGCATTTTGTGGATTCATCCACTCTTCAGGAGCATGCAAGTGGAAAACTGAATGCTGTAGTATAATAATAAGAATATCTGTAAGGTCTGACCCTGTCACGGAAAGCAGAGATTAAAATAAAGTAATTCGAAGTAATATTGGCTAGGATAAACCCCCCCAAAACCATTCTCAAAAGTACTTACATTATCTGTATCTATGCAGTAGCAATGTGCCAAAATATATCAGAATAACCCCATATGGGTATCACTGGTGGGAGCTGAGGTGGTTAAGGCAGACCAGGACTGGACAAAGATGGTTTCCAAAAAACAAAATTCCAAAAATTAATAATGGTCAACAGTGACCATATGTTCTAAAAATAAAAGAAAGATTGTAAAATAGGTTGGAAGATCATATTATGTGGTACAATAGGTCATCTGTCCTAAACTTGGTAAAGGATAGGATAATGAGATGCTGCTGATGTAATGCGCTTCCGGAAGTGGGGACAGGTATCCACTTCCCCTGAAAGATACCAAATGTGGCACCCGAAGGGGGAGGAGACTAATGAGCGGAAGTTCCACTTTTAAGTTGCAGTCAAGTGAGTTAAATAAGTATTTGAGCCCCAAGAAAAAACATGACTTAATACTTACATAGTTACATAGTTACATAGTAGGTGCAGTTGAAAAAAAGACACAAGTCCATTAAGTCCAACCTATGTGCGTGATTATATGTCAGTATTTCATTGTATATCCTTGTATGTTGTGGTTGTTCGTCTGCTTATCTAATAGTTTTTTGAAATTATATTATTATTATTATATTATGCTCCTCACTGAAACTACCGCCCGTTGAAGGGAATTCCACATCCTTTCCGCTCTTACAGTAAAGAACCCTCTATGCAGTTCAAGGTTAAACCTCTTCTAATTTTAATGAGTGTCCACGTGTCTTATTAAACTCCCTTCCACGGAAAAGTTTTATCCCTATTGTGGGGTCACCAGTATAGTATTTGTACATTGAAATCATATCCCCTCTCAAGCGGCTCCTCCAGAAAGAATAAGTTTAGTGCTCGCAACTTTTCCTTCTAACTAATATCCTCCAGACCCTTTATTAGCTTTGTTGCCATTCCCTGTACTCGCTCCATTTCCAGTACATCCTTCCTGAGGACTGGTGGCCAGGACTGGAGAGCATACTCCAGGTGAGGCTGGACTAGAGTCTTTTAGAGTGGGAGATTTATTGCTTTATCTCTTGAGTTAATTCCCTTTTTAATGCATGCCAATATTCTGTTTGCTTTGTTAGAAGCAGCTTGACATTGCATGCCATTGCTGAGCCTATCATCTACTAGGATCCCCGGGTCCTTTTCCATTCTTGATTCCCCCACAGATTCTCCCCCCCCCCCCCCCCAGTGAGTAGATTGCTTTTATATTTTTGCCACCCAAATGCATTACTTTCCATTTTTCCATAATAAACCTCATGTGCCATGTAGTTGCCCACCCCCATTAATTTGTTTAGATCTTCTTGCAAGGTTTTCACATCCTGCGGAGAAGTTATTGCCCTGCTTAGCTTAGTATCGTCTGCAAATACAGAGATTGAACTGTTTACCCCATCCTCCAGGTCATTTATGAACAAATTAAATAGGATTGGTCCCAGCACAGAACCCTGGGGGACCCCACTTTCCACCCCTGACCATTACGAGTACTCCCCATTTATCACCAACCTATAAACTCTCCCTTTTAGCCAGGTTTCAATCCATGTACTCACCCTATGGTCCATGCCAATGGACCTTACTTTGTACAGTAAACGTTTATGGGGAACTGTGTCAAATGCTTTTTGCAAAATCCAGATACACCACGTCTATGGTCCTTCCTTTATCTAGATGGCAACTCACCTCCTATTGGTGCTACATTGGCTCTTCTCCAATCAGCTGGTACCATTCCAGTGAGTAGACACTCGTGAAGACTGAGGAGAAGAATACATTCAATACCTTCGCCATCTTCCCAGAAATAGAGCTTTCTTTTGGTGGTATTTGATCACCTCTGCGGTTTTTATTTTTTGCACAATAAACAAAAAAAGAGCGCCAATTTTGAAAAAAACTAATTTTTTTACTTTTTACTAGAATAAATATCCCCCAAAAATATGTAAAAAAATGTATTTCCTCAGTTTAGACCAATATGTATTCTACATATTTTTGGTAAAAAAAATTGCAATAAGCGTATATTGATTGATTTTCTCAAAAGTTATAGCATCTACGAATAGGGGATAGTTTTATGGCATTTTCATTTTATTTTTTAAAGGGTTAAGTGCGTCCTAGGGAGTGATTCTAACTGTGGGGGGTGGGCTACTAGTCACATGACATCGATCACGGCTCCTGATGACAGGGAGCTGTGTTCTTTGTCATGACACAAGCCAGGATGGGGAAATGCCTTGTTTACATAGGAACTTCTTTGTTCTGAGGCTCTGTGACGCGATTGTCGGACATCGAGTCCGCTAATCCCACGGTCACGGTGCACTCGGCGGGGTGGGTGCGCCCCTGCTATCCCTGGCTCTTAAAGGGGACATACAGTTAAGCCCATTTGCCTATCACTGCCATTGTGCCAACGTATATTGGCATGCAGCAGTCGGCAAGTGGTTAAAAACAAAAAACATGCTGTGCGAATATATGTCAAGCACTAGCACGCCTGCCAAGAATAGGTGCCATAATGTGTTTAGTACGTTTACTTCCCATGATTGTCAGCTCCATCTATGTCCATAATGCAGTATTTCCTGAAATACCGCAGTTAGGAAAATACTGCATTATATCCACATGATGGAATTGATGATTATATTGAGTAAACATGTTTCACAAATTATGGCAAATATTCGTAACAGCTGTGTAAGAGATTGAGACATTTGCACTCAGACATTCTGACCTCTATGTATGACCAATAAACATATTTTTCAGTATGTTTGGCATCATGCTTGTCTGTAAACAGTTTTCTTAAGCGACTTTTTTTTTAATCTGTTCAAAGTTCCTTATTTGAAGCCCATATGCAGCCCATTTGTTAGCTGAAGGTACATAAACGACAGCCTGGGAATGCAGATGTAAATGCCAAGGCAGAAGCTTTACAAAGTTGCCTGCATCAGAATATGCTGTTACTGGCAGGATTTTCTGGTTAGAAACTACAAGAGTCCCAAACATTATTTGCTTAATAAAGCTATACACAGTGAGGCATGAGGCCAAAATACTGAATAATAGATTTTTGTTTACACTTTAATAAACAGTTGGTGACAGGTTCTATGCACACATTAGTGCACTCATGCTCAAAGACATGTTACATTAGGTCTATGATACATTGAAAAGACTTGACTGTAGTTTTCATAGTGTTTTTTATCCTTGGGACATGTTTTATGGATTGCTTTATGGATTGTTTGCTCTATGAGCAGGGAATACAAGACAATTTCCCCCGATATTGTTTACTTTGGGAATTGTGCTGCAGAAAATGTGCATATTTATGGTCACAACCAGTTTGTTCAGACTAAATATTTAAAGGTTCAACGAGAGTTATATATTGCAGTGTTTTTTGGCAGAAAATTTCTATTTCGTTTTAGTCTTCATCTTTTGACTAAAATGCCATTGTAGTTTTAGTCCCATTTTAGCAATCTGCAAATGTTTTAGTTTTAGTTGTATTTAGTCGACTAAATCTGCAGTACATTTCAGTCAACTAAAATGTCCTACATTTTAGTTGACTAAAATCATTTTAGTCGACTAAAATTTAATGGGTTTAGTGAAATTGTAATGCATTATTTAAACATTTCTCTAGAATTTGCAAACTTATTATATGCTCCTGGAGTAAAAATGTTTAATATATTATTATTTATGGTATTAAGGTTTGAACAAACTCACAAATACAGATTTAGACTCTCAGGGTGGTCTGAGGAGGCCTGTAATATACAGTGCTCTGGACGGTGCTCTGAGGAGGTTTGTAATGCACAGTGCTCTGGATGGTGGTCTGAGTAGGCCTGTAATGCTGCACAGTGCTCTGGACAGTGGTCTGAGGAGGCCTGTAATGCTGTACAGTGCTGGATGGTGGCCTGAGGGGGGCCTGTAATGCACAGTGCTCTGGGACAGTGGTCTGAGAGGCTTATAATGCTTCACAGTGCTGGATGGTGGTCTCAGGGGAGGCCTGTAATGCACAGTGCTCTCGATATCGGTGGTAGGAGGAGGCTTGTAATGCACACAGTGCTCTAGATGGTGGTCTGAGGAGAGGCCTGTAATGTATACACTCACTGTGCTCTGCTCTGGATGGTCGTGAGTCTAAACTCTCTTCAGGAGGCCTGTAATGCACAGTGCTATGGGACAGTGGTCTGAGAGGCCTGTAATGCTTCACAGTGCTGGATGGTGGTCTCAGAGGAAGCCTGTAATGCACAGTGCTCTGGATAGTGGTGGTAGGAGGAGGCCTGTAATGCCCACAGTGCTCTAGATGGTGGTCTGAGGAGAGGCCAGTAATGTACACACTCACAGTGCTTTGCACTGGATGGTCGTGAGTTGGAACTCTCATCAGGCGACCTGTAATGCATAGTGCTGCTCTGGACAGACGTTTGAGGAGGCCTGTGATGCTGCACTGTGCTAACTGCTAAGCATGGAGCTCCGAGGAAATCGGAAGTTCACAAGGGTAAACATCACTCCCTCATATTTTTGTTTATAGTTTCAGTGGATGAAAATGGGGTGTAGTTTTCGTTTCATTTTCATCACTGTAAAAGGGCCGCTGAGCGGCGATCGGGGATCCGGTGTGTCCCTAGGGACACAGCCATTCTCCGATGGGGGGTATTGAAGCGGTGGCGGCGAGTGGCGGAGCAGCTTTACCGGTGGTGATCCGTCACAAGCTGCATAACAACATCCGGGAGCGGCGTGCATGGCACACGTGCTCGCTCCCGGAGAGGAGACGAGTAGTGATCGGGGGTGAGGCTGGCTGAAGCTTTTTCCCTAGCTACAGCCCAGCCCCGATCAGTGTAAAAAGAGAAGAACACTGGCTATTTAGTGGCTGGCTGTGCCCAATGACAGCCAGTCACTAAATGTAAACAAAAGGTGTGTGTAACTCCTGTTGCTGGGTTCTCCTCTTCACACACCGATCCAGTGTGTGGAGGAGATCAGCTAACAGTGAGTTACCACTACTGTACCCCAGTAATTGCCTTACTGTGCCCAGATTGCCCCCCTAAATAAAGAGTACCTGTCCCCAGAGTACCTGTCCCCAGAGTACCTGTCCCCAGAGTACCTGCCCCCAGAGTACCTGCCCCCAGAGTACCTGCCCCCAGAGTACCTGTCACCGGAGTATCTGCCACCTGCCAGAGAACTACCAGAGTACCCGCCACCAGAGTACCCGCCACCAGAGTACCTGCCACCAGAGTACCTGCCACCAGAGTACCTGCCACCAGAGTACCCGCCACCTGCGAGAGTACTACCAGAGTACCTGCCACCAGAGTACCTGCCACCAGAGTACCTGCCACCAGAGTACCTGCCACCAGAGTACCTGCCACCTGCCAGAGTACCCACCACCAGAGTACCCGCCACCAGAGTACCTGCCACCAGTGTACTTACCACTAGAGTACCTACAGCCACTATGTCCAGAAAGGTGTACACCCCAGAAGAGGCATACCTAATACTCAGCCTGACCGATTAGAGCAACGGGGAGCTCTCACCGCTCAGTTCTGGTTCCGATTCTGCTTCGGAATATGAGCCCCCTGAAGGCAGTACATTGGGATCCAAATTAGAGGAGGAAGCAGTCCGTCCTAAAAGAAGACGGTCTAAGCACCAGGCAGCTACCAGCAGTGCCAACAGTGGTAGACCCCAGGAGGAGAGGCCCGGTACAAGTACAGCTAGACCCCAGGAGGAAAGGCCCAGTGCACGCCAAAGAATTAGGGCCCAAACCCATCTTCCAGAAGGCTTGGCAAACCCATTGTGGCTGCCTTCTACCACAGGATCAGCCACAATCCCCACTTTTACAGCACAGGTGTACAGGTTAACACTGCGGGTTTTTCCAAAATAGATTTTTTTTATTTATTTTTCCCCGATGAATTGGTTCAAGGCATCGTGGACCAAACCAACCTTTTTGCCCAACAATTCATTGCAGCCAACCCCAGCTCCAGCTATGCCCTCCCTTTTGAATGGCGACCCTTAACAGTGGCAGAGTTACGATACGAACTTATAATGCGCTTCCTGCATTTTAGTGACAATGCACAGTGCCCCCCCCCCCCCCCCCGAAATCACCCAAACTTTGACAAACTGTATAAAATTCGCCCCCTAATTAATTTTTTTTCTAATACGTTTTCCGAACTTTATGTCCCTGACAAAAATATATGTGTGGACGAATCCCTGGTGCATTTCACAGGCCGGCTGGGAATCAAGCAGTATATCCCCAGTAAGAGAGCGAGGTATGGCTTGAACCTGAACAAGCTCTACAAAAGCGCGACCGGTTATGTGTACTCATTCCCCGTGTACGAAGGCAAAGATTCCCAGTTCCAGCCCCCTGAGTGTCCATCCTACATGGGAATAAGTGGAAAAATTGTTTGGGAGTTGACATTCCCACTCCCCCAAAAGGGTTATCATATTTATATGGATAACTATTACACTAGTCTGCCCCTTCTCCGCCACCTGTACCTAAAAAAAACTTTGGCCTGTGGTACAACAAGGAAAAATCGAAAGGGCTTCCCACAGCGTCTTGTCACCACATCCATTCAAAGGGGGGAATCGGCAAGCCTGAGGAATGAGGAAGTGTTGGCTGTGAAGTGGAGGGATAGGAAAGATGTGTACATGATGTCCACCATCCACAATGACACCAGGGTTGAACTTCACAGAAGATGCGGTCCCGTTCGCAAGCCTTCCTGCATCAGCGAGTATAATAAATTCATGGGGGGGGGGGGGGGGTGGATTTAAATGACCAGATGTTGCAGCCCTATCTTTCAACAAGAAAATCCCTTTTTTGGTACAAAAAAATAGCAATTTACTTTTTTCATTTGGCCCTTTTAAATTCTTTTATAATCTACCAAAAGTCAACAGAAACACCCACCACCTTCATAAAGTATATTGAAGACATTGTCACTTCCCTGATCTACCAAGAAGATTCCCCCCCTGAAAGCATTCGCTCAGATTCTGGCAACAGACTACATGAGCGTCATTTTCTAGACCACATTCCACTATCAGGATCCGGAAGATCACGCCAAAAAAAATGTCGGGTGTGCACCAAAAGAGGAATTAGGAAAGACACCAGCTTCCATTGTCCCGACTGTCCCTCCCAACCTGGCCTTTGCATCGGACAATGCTTCAGACGATATCACACTCTGGAAAACTATTAGCCCCTATTTCTAATACTGCTATTTCCCCATTTTCAATTTCCATCCTGAATATTTCCCTGCCTCAACCAACCATATCATTGTCTTCCATGTGAACTGACCCTGGCCTGTTTCTCGACTATGCCTCTGCCTACCATCTGCATTGTTTATCCGCCATGTTTCTGCCTTTCAAGTGAACTGACCCTGGACTGTATCGACTATGCCTCTGCCTACCGTCTATTTCTGCCTTTTACCTGCGCTGACCTCGGCCTGTTGACCATGGTTTTGCCTGCCCCTTGGATTGACCTTTTACCCTGCTATACAGGGGTCTCACATGTGAGGGGCTCCAAAATAGTGTTCAGAGTTCAGAAAACTGGTTTTGTTTTTTTGTGTTCCCAGAACAGGGTCTTGCTGTCTAGAGGCTTGGGAGAAGTCTCTACCCCTGTCCCCATTCTTTCCTCACCGATGCCCTAAGCTTGGCTGTGCTGACAACATCTCTACCTGACTATTCCTGCCTGCTGCCTGATTTGCTGTCCCTGTCCATGTTCCTGCCTGCTGCCTGGACCGATGCTCTCCTCTGTGGACCACTGCACTCCTAAACCGTAGGTAATCTTTTCTTTACCCTTTTCTCAGTAGAATGTATTTTGGTTTGTAATTGGTATGTACAGTACATGCTATGTGTTAGAAATATGAAGGGCCTTCAACAATGTGATAGGTTAGCAGGAATTTATGTGTGTAATTTATGCTCCTAAAACACCTGACAGTGCTACTTGGATGTTGGGCCCCTGTATGTGGCCAGGCTGTGTAAAAGTCTCACACATGTGGTATCGCCATACTCAGGAGGAGTAGCAGAATGTATTTTGGGGTGCCAGTTTTGCTATGTACATGCTATGTGTTATAAATATTTTATAAATGGTCAACTTTATGTAAAAAAAAATGCGTTTTCATTTTTTTCCACAGTTTCCAAAAACTTCTGAAAAAAAATGAACCATTCAAAAGACTCATTATGCCTCATAGATTATACGTTGGGGTGTTAGCTTTCCAAAATGGGGTCATTTTATGGGCATTTTTATTGACCTGGTGCTCCAGGGCCTTCAAAAATGTGATAGGTTGTCATCAAATGAGATGTGCAATTTATGTTCGTAGAATGCCTGACGGTGCTACTTGGAGGTTAGACCTCTGTATGTGGCCAGGCTGTGTAAAAGTCTCACACATGTAGTATCACTATACTCAGGAGGAGTAGCAGAGTAGCAGAATGTATTTTGGGGTGTCATTGCAAGTATGCATATGCTGTGTGAGAGAAATAACTTGTTACTATGCCAATTTTGTGCAAAAAAAAAATTATAATTTTCCCAAGAATTGTGGGGAAAAACTTCCCAAAACTCACCATGCCTCTTACTAAATACCTTGGAATGTCTGCTTTCCAAAAAGGGGTAATTTGGGGGGTATTTGTACTTTTATGGCTTGTTAGGGTCTCAAGAATTGAAATAGGCCTTCATTGCATCAGGTGTGATCAGATGTGATCATTTTTCAATGATTTGCACCATAGCTTTTAGACGCTATAACTTTCACAGAGACCAAATAATATACACTTATTTGGGTTATTTTTACTAAAGATATGTAGCAGTATACATTTTGGCCCAAATTTAGGAAGAAAAATGTTTTATTTGCAAAATTTTACAATAGAAACTAAAAAAAAAAACAGTTTATTTTTTCAAAAAATTCTCTTTTTTTCACTTATATTGCAAAAAAAAAAAAAAAGCAGTGATTAAATACCACCAAAAGAAAGCTCTGTTTGTGAGTAATTGTCATTCAAAGTGTGAGAGCGCTGAAAGCTAAAAATTGGTCTGGTAAGCAAGGTGTATAAAAGCCCTGTATTGAAGTGGTTAAACTGTATCAGAGCACCACAAACTAAAAAAGGTATTTCATTTATTGTTAATGTTCAAAGCAAACTCACCCATAGATGTGAGGAGAGAAGAAGTGAAAAAAGGAAGAAAGCAAAGACAAAAATGACCAACAATGGAACACACACCAAACATACGTTTATAATAACTGACAGTGATACAAGAGATATTACAAAAATAAATGTTTCCCATGTGTTTTAACCGCTTCCTGCCCGCCCTATAGCCGAATGCCGGCCTTAGGGCGGGCGGCTTCCCGTGCCTGGCCGTCCCTGGACGGCCTGGTGTTTACTTCCGCAATGCGCGCCGCCGCGGGCGCGCATCGCGGAAGTTCTGTGTTTGCCGTGTCCCCCGGGGACAGGCAAACACAGATCGCTGTAAACGGCCAATCACAGCGGCCGTTTACAGCGTGATCGGCGTGTCCAATGGGAGATGATCTCATATGTAAACATATGAGATCATCTCTCAGCGCCGCTCTCCCTCCTCACACAGACAGCGTGTGAGAGGGGAGAGAAGAACGGCTGCAGCAGCCGTCAGTGTAAAAAAGAAAAAAAAAAAAAAAAAAAGTAAAAAAAAAGTTTAATAAAAAGTGCCATCCTCCCCCAGAGCCATCCTCCCCCAGTGCCACCCCCCCCCCCAGTGCCATGCCCCCCCCCCAGTGCCATCCTGCCCCAGTGCCATCCTGCCCCAGTGCCATCCTGCCCCAGTGCCATCCGCCCCAGTGCCATCCGCCCCAGTGCCATCCTGCCCCAGTGCCATCCGCCCCAGTGCCATCCGCCCCAGTGCCATCCACCCCAGTGCAATCCACCCCACCCCAGTGCCACCTGCCCGCAGTGCTATCTGTCCCCAGTGCCACCTGTTGTCAGTGCCATTTGTCCCCAGTGCCATCTGTCATCAGTGCCACGTATAAGTGGCATCTGTCATCAGTGCCACGTGTTATTAGTGCCACATAGTGCCATCTGTCATCAGTGCCACGTATTAGTGCCATCTGTCATCAGTGCCACGTATCAGTGCCATTTGTCATCAGTGCCACCTGTCAGTGTCACGTGCCATCTGTTGTCAGTGTCACGTGTCATCAATGCCACTTATCAGTGCCATCTGTCATCAGTGTCACGTGTCATTGGTGCCACGTATTAGTGCCATCTGTCACCGGTGGCACGTATTAGTGCCACGTATTAGTGCCACATGTCATCAGTGCCACGTATTAGTGCCACGTGTCATCAGTGCCACATATTAGTGCCACGTGTCATCAGTGCCACGTATTAGTGCCACGTGTCATCAGTGCCACGTATTAGTGCCACGTGTCATCAGTGCCACATATTAGTGTCATCTGTCATCAGTGCCACGTGTCATCAGTGCCACGTATAAGTGTCATCATTGCCACGTATCAGTGCCATCTGTCATCAGTGTCACGTGTCATTGTCCTGGTATTTCAAAAGTGTAATAAGTAGTCAACAAGTTAGATGTGTAATTTATGCTCCTAGAACACGTGATGGCGCTCCCTGCATGTTGGGCCTCTCTATGTGGCCAGGCTGCGAAAAAGTCCCACACATGTGGTATTGTAATACTCAGGAGGAGTAGCAGAATTTTTTGGGGGGTGTCATTTGTGGTATACACATGCCACGTGAGAGAAATAACCTATTACAATGACAATTTTGTGGAGAAAAATAAAGAAAATGAAAAATCTTCATTTTGCAAAGAATTGTGGGAAAAAAATGACAACATCAAAAAGCTCACCATGCCTCTTACTAAATACCTTGGAATGTCTACTTTCCAAAAAGGGGTCATTTGGGGGGTATTTGTACTTTCCTGACTTGTTTGGGTCACAAGAAGCGAGATAGGCCACCAGTACATCAGATGTGATCAATTTTGTGCGATTCGCACCACAGCTTGTAGACTCTCTAACTTTCACAAAGACCAAATAATATCCACTAATTTGGGTTATTTTTACCAAAGATATGTAGCAGTATAAATTGTGGCCAAAATTTATGAAGAAAAATTAATAATTTGCATAATTCTGTCACAGAAACAAAGAAATATGCGTTTTTTTTCAAAATTTTCGGTCTTTTTTCATTTATAGCGCAAAAAATAAAAACCCCAGAGGTGATCAAATACCACCAAAAGAAAGCTCTATTTGTGGGAAAAAAAGGACACAAAATTCATTTGGGTACAGTGTTGCATGACTGAGTAATTGTCATTCAAAGTGTGAGAGCACCGAAAGCTGAAAATTGGTCTGGGCAGGAAGGGTGTTTAAGTGCCCAGTAAGCAAGTGGTTAAACGTTGTAAAACTGTATTTCCTAAACTGTAGACACATTTACACCTGAATATTTATTTTAAACACACAAATACGTCAACCTACAACCCATCATTTCATCTCGTAATATTTTGGATGTTAAATTTAAGGTCTTGACAGTGCTGTTTTTCTCCAATTTATATTCACATAAAACAATCAGGGGTTTCATTCTATCACTGTGCTTCACTTCCTAAGTTGAGCACTGTATATAGACAGCCAGTGAATGGAAAACATTGGTGATGTGAATGAGTAATTGCTTGCCAGCTAGTCGACAGGGAGAGAGCTGACACAGGGTTGCACATATTTCATGAATAATGAGAGGAGTTTCAGCTCTGTGAAATCACTGTCTGTTGGGTCAGAAATTTCACATTAGTGGATTCATCAGAGCAGATCGGTGTCAGGGAGACATTCTTTCCTCAGGTAAACATACCTTTTGCTTCAATAAACTGTCATATCTTAGTTGTAAGTAGAGAGCAGGCCATCACACTTTTGTTAGCACACGTCTCAAACAGCAGCAGCACTTGTCTTTTAGGTTTACCTCTGTACAGCACAGCTTATCGGAAAGGGTAAACCGTGCCACATTAAATGGAAATTTTGTATGTGCAAATATTTTAATATGTAGATTTAGTTAAGGAGAAGAATATACCTTCAGAGAGATTCATTTACGGAAAAGTAACTAGTACATTTAAAATATTTAAGCCTGAAATCATTCAAAACATATATAAAATTTCCATCTCTGTACACAAATTGTAATGTTTGACACTATAAAAACTTTTCTGTACAGTCAATATTTCAGCTGTTAGGGTAAAATATATGTAACAACAATTAATGCAAGAAGCTTAAATGTCACATGATTATTTGTCATTGTTTTGTGGCATTTTTGGGCTCATTCATTGCATTGTAATAAATGCAACCACATTAATAAACAAAGAAAGTGTATTATTAAATTTTTGCATTGCAGAGCATTGCAACTACAGTATGATCATGGCATCTCAGAAGCAATGCACAGACTCCTGCTTATATACACGCAAATCCAGGCCTATATAGCTGTATAAACTCTCTGTAACTGTATGGGGCTATAGGAAGTAAACAATGGAATAAAATGGACAGACATAAAAAAATGTTCCTTGTTCCCAATTTAACCACTTCCCGACCAGCGCACGACGCTGTACGTCGACAGAATGGCACGGGCAGGCATATTGGCATACAGGTACGTCCAATATTCAATGCCGCCTGCCATCGGGAGCGCGCCGCCGGCGGCGCGCTTCCACGCTGGTCGGGACCCCCGTGAGTCCGGTCGCGGGACCCGCGGACTCGATCGCCGCGGGCATCCCCGCGATCGTCTCACGGATCGGCCGAATGGAGGAAATGCCGAGTAAACAGCATTTCTCCATTCTGCCTAACAACTAGTGACGCTGATCTCTGCTACATGTGATTGGAGCAGAGATCAGTGTTCACTAAATGAAAGCCCAACCCCCCCACAGTTAGTAAACACCCCTAGGAACACTTAACACTGCCAGTGTCATTTACACAGGAATCCCTGCATTTATATAGCAGTGATTACTGTATAAAATGACAATGATCCCAAAAATGTGTCAAAAATGTCGATGGGTCCCCCACACTGTCGCAGTCACAATAAAAATCGCTGATCGCCACCATTACTAGTAAAAAAAAAAAATAATAAAAAATTATTAAATAAAAATGCTATAAACTATCCCTATTTTGTAAACGCTATAACTTTTGCGCAAACCAATCCAATAATCGCTTATTGCGATTTTTTTTACCAAAAATATGTAGAAGAATACGTATCGGCCTAAACTGAAGGAAAAAAATGTTTTTTATATATTTTTGGGGGATATTTATTATAACAAAAAGTAAAAATAATGCGTTTTTTTTTCAAAATTGTCACTCTATTTTTGTTTATAGCGCAAAAAATAAAAACCGCAGGGGTGATCAAATACCACCAAAAGAAAGCACTATTTGTGGGAAAAAAAGGACGTCAATTTTGTTTGGGAGCCACGTCGCACGACGCGCAATTGTCAGTTAAAGCGACGCAGTGCCGAATCGCAAAAGTGGTCTGGTCTTTGACCAGCAAATTGGTCCGGTCTGAAAGTGGTTAAATAAAAACCTTATATTTAGATATTACTGAAATTGGCCAAACAAAAGTTAAACTTTCTCTATTAAAATTAAAATAAAATAGCATTGTCCCAATCACGAGTCATTACAACTTTGTTCAACTAATATACTTAAATTACCTTTTTCACTAAACTCTACAGAAGCAATATTGGCTTCTACAAGGTAACAGCAGTACGGCGGCTGAAAGGGTAACCCTACATAGCAGGCAGCATTTATCATGCCACCAGGAGAAGTTTTAAAGCTTTACTCAAGTCTTACATTTATTTAGTATTTGCAGCAAGTCCTCTCCTGCATACTTTTCAAAGTACTCTCATTTTCCTGCCCACTGTCATTACAGAAATACAAGTATCAGAAACTGCAGCAGCTACCCAACCTCCCACCCAACTATGCACCCAACTTTCCCTACCCAACTTCTTGCTGGAATGACTACATGCATCCTTAAAATATCTTAAACTTTTTTGAACCCATCTTCACTCTCCACTGACACCACCAACTGTGGAAGGGCATTCCACATTCTTACCACCCTAACTATAAAGAATCCCTTACACAGTTTAAGATTGAAACCATACTGCATTGTATGGCTACATGTCTTTTTTAGAGATCTGAGATTAAAAAGTATCTCTCAGTGTTAGAGTCCCCATTTAAAGATTTGTATATTGCTATCATATCCCCTCTTAAGTTTCTATTCTCCAGGGAGAATAAGTTTTCTTATTGTAGTCATTCCCCATCATAACTGAGGTCCTCTAGCCCCCTTATTGGCTTTGATGCCCTTCTCTGGACTCTCTCTAGTTCAAGCCCAACTCTTAATCATCTTTACAAAGTACCATATGTGGATGTGTTCTGTAAGAGATAGGCATCATTTGTGGGCATGTTTTTGTTGCTGTTACTTATAGTGTTACTGTTACTTATAATGGATGTGCTTATAACGGATCGACAGCTTTGAGATGTATTGGTTAGGAAATTGCCTGGAGACCCTGTCATATTGAGCCTCCCTGTATCACTTACAAGCAGCTGCACGTGCTTCTTATATTAATGTGGACTGGCCTAGTAATCGGTTGCTTGATCTGCTCTGAGTTGTCAACGAAGTACATACAATGTCCATACATATGTCTGACACCTGCTGGTGATTGATGGGGGAGATCAGTGTCCATGTACTTGGAATTATTTCAATACAAAACAACCATACTCATGATAATGATGCTGGATTGGTTACGGGGGGGGGGGGGGGGGGGGGGGGGGCTATGTTCTATGCAGGAACTCGTGAGCCTACAGATCAGGGGAAATATTGTACATTTACACCTCCATGGGGAAAGCCCACTGATTTGGGAGGCGTTGAACTATGATGAGGCAAGGTGATATGACATGGTACAGGGATATCTTCTGGCTCCTCCTACAAAACAAGAGCATGCAGAAAATAAAAAAGTGGCTGATAGCCCCAGTGATGCTGTTACTGCGCCTTCAACAAAGTATATTTTAAAACCAGAAACTTTTTTTTTATGTTATATACTTGTTGATAAAATGGGAGGTGGGGAGTTTTAATATAAATAAAGTAATGTATAATGTTTTGTTGTGTGACCATTTATCTGTGTTTAAGGCTTCACAAAAGGTCTTGTTTGTTGGAAGAAAGGGGATTTAACTGCACATCAAGGTGCACACAAGCCACAAGGTAATATGTAGGGAGGACAGAGAAGTATCCATGATGGAAACCAGTGTTTCTTGGTGCCAAGCAGAGATGAGCTTTGTGTTCGAGTCAAACCCATGTTTCGACTCGAACATCGTCTGTTCGTCTATTCAGCGAATCCCGAACATTATGGGCCGTTCGCGCAAAATTTGAATATATATATATTCAGTTTAGCTAGATTCGTTCCTGTGTACTGTGTCCTTTGCGCAGTGTTCACTTAAAGCTACCCCAATTGCTGGTGTTCTGCTGATCCTATCCGCAGGCAGCTGTAGCAATTACAGTGGGTGTATTGTGCCATCTGCACAGTGTGCACCTAAAGCTACCTGTCAGGAAGATCCTTCTCACAGGCATCCGAGCGGTGTAAGTCACAGAAGATCTTCTGTGCAGTTTGAAGAGCGTTACCGCGATCGGCGGTGCGCGCGCGGCCGTTTGACGCAATTGGCGCCAATAGCGCTATTTAAAGTGGATCCTTGCTTCACTGCCTTGCTGCCTGATCAACAGCGTTCCCGTGTACCCTGGTATCCTGCATCTGAACCTGAACCTGCATTCATATCCTGATCCGTATTGAACCCGGCTTGTTCCCGACTCTGCTGTTTGCTGCCTGCCCCCGACTTTGGCTTTGTACCCGACTACTCTGGATTCCGTTTCTGTACCTGATCTGCTCGTCTGTGCCTGACCTGGACTGTTACACCATCCGTTATCTGTCAGTTGCCTGTTTACCGCTGCTGTACTACAGGACACCTCCCAGTCTACCACCATACCCGGCTGTTACTCCCTCTGCGCTTGTTGCCTTCTACCTCTTGCTGTGGACTACTGGACTCTTCCCACCTCCCGCTGTATTCAGTTTGCACCAGCATTCACTGCCAGACTACAGAACTCCTCCCGTTGTTCGTTGTACCCTGCAACCACTTGTATCCCATTGCCGGACAACACGAATCCTTCTGCTGTCTGCTGAACCTTCCATTACCTACATTCCGCTGCTGGACTACAGGACACCTCCACCATCATCGGTCTGCTGCTCTTTACTCCAACTGTCCAGTCAGGCACTTGTGCCCCTCTGTGCTCCCGAGCCCCTGTCATCACTACCAGGGTCTCCCGAGTCAGAGGTCTACGAGAAGCCGCTCCCAGCATTCCGGGCTCTGCCTTAAGGTACGTGACACTACCCAAATTGCTTGTGTTATGCTGATCCTATACCACAGACAGGCAGCTGCAGTAATTACAGTTAGTGTATTGTGTCATCTGCACAGTGTGCACCTAAAGCTACCCCAATTGCTGATGTTCTTCTGATCTTATACCGCAGGCAGCTACAGTATTTACAGTTGGTGTACTGTGTACTCTGCACAGTGTTCACTTAAAGCTACCCTAATTTCTCTTGTTCTGCTGACCTATCCACAGGCAGCTGTAGCAATTACAGTTGGTGTAATGTGCCATCTGCACAGTGTGCACCTAAAGCTACCCCAATTGCTGGTGTTCTGCTGATCCTATCTGCAGGCAGCTGTAGCAATTACAGTTGGTGCATTGTGCCATCTACACAGTGTGCACCTAAAGCTACCCCAATTGCTGGCGTTCTGCTGATCCTATACCGCAGGCAGCTGTAGCAATTACAGTTGGTGTATTGTGCCATCTGCACAGTGTGCACCTAAACCTACCCCAATTGCTGGTGTACTTCTGATCCTATACCACAGACAGGCAGCTGCAGTAATTACAGTTAGTATATTGTGTCATCTGCACAGTGTGCACCTAAAGCTACCCCAATTGCAGATGTTCTTCTGATCCTATACCGCAGGCAGCTACAGTATTTACAGTTGGTGTACTGTGTACTCTGCACAGTGTGCACCTAAAGCTACCCCAATTGCTGGTGTTCTTCTGATCCTATACCACAGGCAGGCACTGCAGTAATTACAGTTGGTGTATTGTGTCATCTGCACAGTGTGCACCTAAAGCTACCCCAATTGCTGATGTTCTTCTGATCCTATATCGCAGGCAGCTACAGTATTTACAGTTGGTGTACTGTGTACTCTGCACAGTGTGCACCTAAAGCTACCCCAATTGCTGGTGTTTTTCTGATCCTATACCACAGGCAGGCAGCTGCAGTAATTACAGTTGGTGCATTGTGCCATCTGCACAGTGTGCACTTAAAGCTACCTCAATTGCTGGTGTTCTGCTGATCCTATCCGCAGGCAGCTGTAGCAATTACAGTTGGTGTATTGTGCCATCTGCACAGTGTGCACCTAAAGCTACCTCAATTGCTGGTGTTCTGCTGATCCTATCCGCAGGAATCTGTAGCAATTACAGTTGGTGTATTGTGCCATCTGCACAGTGTGCACCTAAACCTACCCCAATTGCGGGTGTTCTTCTGATCCTATACCACAGACAGGCAGCTGCAGTAATTACAGTTAGTGTATTGTGTCATCTGCACAGTGTGCACCTAAAGCTACCCCAATTGCTGGTGTTCTGCTGATCCTATCCACAGGCAGCTGTAGCAATTACAGTTGGTGTATTGTGCCATCTGCACAGTGTGCACCTAAAGCTACCCCAATTGCTGGTGTTCTACTGATCCATATCCGGAAGCAGCTGTAGCAATTATAGTTGGTGTATTGTGTCATCTGCACAGTGTGCACCTAAAGCTACCCCAATTGCTGGTGTTCTGCTAATCCTATCCACAGGCAGCTGTAGCAATTACAGTTGGTGTATCATGCCATCTGCACAGTGTGCACCTAAAGCTACCCCAATTGCTGGTGTTCTTCTGATCCTATACCACAAGCAGGCAGCTGCAGTTATTACAGTTGGTGCATTGTGTCATATGCACAGTGTGCACCTAAAGCTACCCCAATTGCTGGTGTTCTTCTGATCCTATACCGCAGGCAGCTGCAGTAATTACAGTTGATGTACTGTGTACTCTGCACAGTGTGCATTTAAAGCTACCCCAATTGCTGGTGTTCTTCTGATCCTATACCACAAGCAGGCGGCTGCAGTAATTGCAGTTGGTGTATTGTGTCATCTGCACAGTTTGCACCTAAAGCTACCCCAATTTCTGGTGTTCTTCTGATCCTATACCGCAGGCAGCTGCAGTGATTACAGTTGGTGTACTGTGTACTCTGCACAGTGTGCACTTAAAGCTACCCTAATTGCTGGTGTTCTCATACTAATAATACTACAAGCAGGCAGTTGATTCTGCTAGCTGCAGTATATCAGTATATACATCACAGCTTTGTGCAGCTACATCTCCCTGCGGGCCATTAGTATGTCTGGAAGGCCAACAAGAAGAGGCAGACAGTCACAAGCCAATAAAAGAGGGCAAGCAGGCTCTGTGTCTAGAGGCAACAGTGCTGGTCATGGACACGGTGCATCCTCATCAGCACATGGGCATGAGACATACTTGTCCTTTTTTTGGCAGCTGGCCGTGTTGAGCCGCAACATGCCGAAGACTTGGTAGAGTGGATGACCAAGCAGTCCTCATCCTCCTCATCCTCTCTCACCCAAACTTAGTGTACTAGCAAAGCAGCTGCCAACGTAGCCTCTTCCCTTGGCTCAATGGCATCAGTCACTCCTTCCCTAGCCCCACCATGTCCTCCTGAGGAGTCCCCCAAACTGTTTGAGCACAGTGTTGGGTACATACTCCAGGAGGATGCCCAGCGTTTTGAAGGCTCTGATGATGATACCCAGCTAGAAGAAGGCAGTAACGTGAGCCTAGAGAGGTGGTGCCAAGAAGGACAGCAATCTGGCAGTGATGTTCCCCCAGCTGCAGCATACTGCCAAGTTGTCTCCAGTGATGAGGAGGGAGGGGATGATGAGGTCACTGACTCCACGTTGGGGCCTGATAGGAGAGAGGAGGAGGAGGCACATTTCCAATGAGACAGGATGCCCGCCAGGGGCCAGCTTAAGGGCAACACACCGACTGCATCACATCGCAGAGCTCCGCATGTGCAGGGCGCTGCCTCTGCACGTTATTCTAAAAGTTCTTTTTTTGAGTCGAGTGCATCAGATCGTACCACTACTATTTGCAACATATGTCTCAAGGGTATCTCGCGTGGCCAAAACATCAGCCTTTTGGGCACCACATGCTTGACCAGACATATGTCGACCTGCCATGCAGTTCGTTGGCAAGCGTACCTAAAAGACATACACCAAAGAACAAAGTGGACCTCTCCTTGCTCCTCATCAGCTGGGATCTCCAACCCCACTATACCTTCAGTCCTCTCTGAAACCTGCACTGAGAGGAATGAAGGTGTAGAATTAGGTGTGTCACAGCCAAGTACCTGCAGGCAATCTGCTAGCGGTACACTGACATTCGATTGTACCAGCAAATTTCCCTGCCCCAGCTGCTGCACCGCCGAAAGAAGTTCACTCCCAGCCATTCACATGCCCAGTGGTTGAATGCTAGCTTGGCTAAATTGCTAGCACTTCAACTGCTGCCTTTTCAGTTGGTAGACTCTGCCCCCTACCATGAGTTTGTGAAATGTGCAATTCCTCAGTGGTAGGTTCCCAAACTCCACTTTTTCACATGGAAGGCAATTCCGGCTCTCTACCGGCATGTGGAAGGCAATGTCTTGGCCTCACTGGACAGCGCAATCAGGTGCATATTACCGCTGACTCATGGTCCAGCAGGCATGGACAGGGATGTTACCTATTTTCATTGCGCATTGGGTGACTCTGCTGGCAGCTGGGAAGGATGCAAGACAAGTTGCAGTAGTGTTGGAGGTTGTTCCGCCACCACGCCTCCAAAATGCTACTACTGGTGATTCTGACACACCTCTCTCCTTCACCCCCTCCTCTTCTTCTTCCTCCATGGCCTCTTCCTGTGCTTTGTCCTTGGAACCAGCAGTGCTCCGTATGCGTTCAAGGGGCTACACACATACGCAGGCAAAACAATGCCATGCAGTGCTTGCGCTGGTGTTCTTGGGGGACAGGAGCCACACTGGGGCAGAGATTCTGTCAGCTCTGCAGGGGCAGGCTGGGAGGTGGTTCACGCCATGCCAGCTTAAGCCAGGAATGGTGGTTTGCGACAATGGCACCAACCTCCTCTCCACCCTCCGACAGGGACAACTGACCCATGTGCCCTGTGTGGCTCACGTCCTTAACTTGATGGTGCATCGGTTCTTGGGCAGTTACCCGGGCTTACAGAATGTCCTGAGGTAGGCCAGGAAAGTCTGTGTGCATTTCTGCCGCTCATATAATGCCAGTGCTCGGCTGGCTGACCTCTAAAAGGAATTGAACCTGCCCAAGAACCGCCTAATCTGTGACATGCCCACCGGGTGAAACTCAACATTGGCCATGCTGCAGCGGCTGCAAATGCAGCAGAGGGCCATCAATGAGTACCTTTGCGACTATGGCACCAGGACAGGGTCAGGGGAGCTTGTTTTTTTTTCCCACGCCAGTGGGCCATGATCAGGGATGCATGCACTGTCCTGTCACCATTTGAAGAGGCCACACGGATGGTTAGCAGTGACAGTGCATGCATCAGTGACACTGTCCCTCTTGTCCACCTGTTGGAGCACACTCTGCGTGGAATAATGGACAGGGCACTTGAGGCAGAACAGAGGCAGGAAGAGGAGGACTTCCTTACCTCTCAAGGCCCCCTTTATCCAGACAGTGTTCCTGCTGCCCCACCAATCACACAGGAGGATTGTGTCAGCATGGAGGTGGAGCCTGGCACTCAGCATCAGCAGCAGTCATTTAGGGATCATTTACAGTCCGAAGAAACCCATGGACTTGTATGTGGCTGGGAGGAGGTGGCTGCAGATCATGTTGCCCTTAGTGACCCAGAGGACTCCGGATCGAATGCCTCAGCTAACCTACACTGCATGGCCTACCTGATCCTGCAAAGCCTGCGAAAGGATCCCCATATTAGGCGGATAAAGGAGAGGGATCATTACTGGCTGACAACCCTCCTTGATCCACGTTACAAGGGTAAGGATGAATATTAAGGGGAACCCCGAACCAAAAATGAAAAAAAAAATTGTGTGGGGTCCCCCCAAAATCCATATCAGGCCCTTCAGATCTGGTATGGAAATTAAGGGGAACCTTGCAACAAATAAAAAAAATGGCATGGGGTCCCTCAAAAAAACATACCAGACTGTTCAGGGCCTGTTGAGAAGGGGGTGCATCCTCTCATCCCCTTCTTTTCCAGCGGCCTGCCAGGTTGCATGCTCGGATAAGGGTATGGATTTTGGGGGGACCCCTATGCCTTTTTTTCCATTTTGATGCAGAGTTCCCATTAAAATCCATACCAGACCTGAAGGGCCTAGTAATGAACTAGGGGGATCTCATACCCTTATTTCAATGAGTTTTATCTATATTGCCAAGACCTGACAATTCATTACAGCATTGATCAGTTTTAACCACTTTCAGACCGGACCATTTTGCTGGTAAATGACCAGAGGTCTTTTTACACTTTGGCACTGCGCTGCTTTAACTGGTAATTGCGCGGTCATGCAATGTTGTACCCAAACAAAATTTGCGTCCTTTTCTTCCCACAAATAGAGCTTTCTTTTGATGGTATTTGATTGCCTCTGCGATTTTTATTTTTTGCGATATAAACGTAAAAAGACCGCAAATTTTGAAAAAAAATGATATTTTCTACTTTTTGTTATTAGAAAAATCCAATAAACTCAATTTTAGTCATACATTTAGGACAAAATGTATTCAGCCACATGTCTTTGGTAAAAAAAAAGTCAATAATTGTATATTTATTGGTTTGCGCAAAAGTTGTCACATCTACAAACTAAGGTACGTTTTCTGGAATTTACGCAGCTTTTAGTTTACGACTGCCTATCTCATTTCTTGAGGTGCTAAAATGACAGGGCAGTACAAAACCCCCCCAAATGACCCCATTTTGGAAAGTAGACCCCCTAAGGAAATTGATAAGAGGCATGTTGAGCCCATTGAATATTTTATTTTTTTGCCTCAAGCGATTGAATAATGACAAAAAAAAATTTTTTTTTTTTTTTTTTACACAAAGTTGTCACTAAATGATATATTGCTCACACATGCTATGGGCGTATGTGAAATGACACCCCAAAATAAATTCTGCTGCTTCTCCTGAGTACGGGGATACCACATATGTGGGACTTTTTGGGAGCCTAGCCGCGTACAGGGCCCCGAAAACCAAGCACCGCCTTCAGGCTTTCTAAGGGCGTCAATTTTTGATTTCACGCCTCACTACCTATTACAGTTTTGAAGGCCATAAAATGCCAAGATGGCACAAAACCCCCACAAATGACCCCATTTTAGAAAGTAGACACCCCAAGCTATTTGCTGAGAGGCATGTTGAGTCCATGGAATATTTTATATTTTGCCACAAGTTGCGGGAAAATTACAAACTTTTTTTTTTTTTTTTTTTTTTTCACAAAGTTGTCACTAAATGATATATTGCTCATGCATGCCATGGGCATATGTGAAATGACACCCCAAAATAAATTCTGCTGCTTCTCCTGAGTACGGGGATACCACATATGTGGGACTTTTTGGGAGCCTAGCCGCGTACGGGGCCCCGAAAACCAAGCACCGCCTTCAGGCTTTCTAAGGGCGTAATTTTTTGAGTTCACTTCTCACTACCTATTACAGTTTTGAAGGCCATAAAATGCCAAGATGGCACAAAACCCCCACAAATGACCCCATTTTAGAAAGTAGACACCCCAAGCTATTTGCTGAGAGGCATGTTGAGTCCATGGAATATTTTATATTTTGCCACAAGTTGCGGGAAAATTACAAACTTTTTTTTTTTTTCACAAAGTTGTCACTAAATGATATATTGCTCACGCATGCCATGGGCATATGTGAAATGACACCCCAAAATAAATTCTGCTGCTTCTCCTGAGTACGGGGATACCACATATGTGGGACTTTTTGGGAGCCTAGCCGCGTACGGGGCCCCAAAAACCAAGCACCGCCTTCAGGCTTTCTAAGGGCGTTACAGTTTTGAAGGCCATAAAATGCCAAGATGGCACAAACCCCCCCCCCCCAAATGACCCCATTTTAGAAAGTAGACACCCCTAAATTTAGGGGTACACTAGTGAGACTAGGTAATAAATGGCGGGTGCCCTGAAACTATAAAAAAATAACTAACCAACCAGCGTCACCTGTAACAGTTATATGGTGATCACTGGTGAAAGGGTTAACTAGGGGGCAATCAGGGGGCTTTATGCGGTAGTATATGGGGGTCCCTGGCGCTATAAAAAGCTGCGGCGAACCTAAATACCTACCTGCCTAACTAGCGTCACCTGTGACACTAATACAGCGATCAGAAAAACGATCGCTTATTAGGCTGGGTTCACACTGGAGCGATGCGGGAACGCCACGAATGCGCGGCGGGTTCCCGCATCGCATGCCTCCCGGCGGCAGTTCACACTGCCCTATGCGAACTGCTGGGAGTGTCAGTGAAATGTTAATGACACCCCCAGATCAGTTCGCATATCGCAGTGCGATCTGCAAACTTGGATCGCATGGTGTGAACACCCATGCGATCCGATTCTGCTGCGGACCAAAAAAAGGGTCCCGTGCGAGTTTGCGGCGGGTGCGACACGAATTCAGCCATACTATCTGTATAGCTGAACTCGAATCGCACAGAGATCGGATGTGATTTGCACTGCAGTGCGGTGCGAATCACATCCGTTCTCATAAACCGCTGCAATGTGAACCCAGCCTTAGTGACACTGGCGACGGGGGGTGATCACGGGGTTAAACCTTTATTGGGGGGGTTAGGGGGTACCTTAGAACTAAAGGGGGCTAACCCTAACTGCCCTAACAGTTATTAGTCACAAATGACACCTGCCGGGTGATCAGGGGGTTAAACCTTTATTAGGTAATAAATGGCGGGTGCCCTGAAACTATAAAAAAATAACTAACCAACCAGCGTCACCTGTAACAGTTATATGGTGATCACTGGTGAAAGGGTTAACTAGGGGGCAATCAGGGGGCTTTATGCGGTAGTATATGGGGGTCCCTAGCGCTATAAAAAGCTGCGGCGAACCTAAATACCTACCTGCCTAACTAGCGTCACCTGTGACACTAATACGGCGATCAGAAAAATGATCGCTTATTAGGCTGGGTTCACACTGGAGCGATGCGGAAACGCCGCGAATCCGCGGCGGGTTCCCGCATCGCATGCCTCCCGGCGGCAGTTCACACTGCCCTATGCGAACTGCTGGGAGTGTCAGTGAAATGTTACTGACACCCCCAGATCAGTTCGCATATCGCAGTGCGATCTGCAAACTCGGATCGCATGGTGTGAACACCCATGCGATCCGATTCTGCTGCGGGCCAAAAAAAGGGTCCCGTGCGAATTTGCGGCGGGTGCGGCGGGTGTGGCGGGTGCGGCGGGTGCGGCGAATGGCTGAACTCGAATCGCACAGAGATCGGATGTGATTTGCACTGCAGTGCGGTGCGAATCACATTCGTTCTCATAAACCGCTGCAATGTGAACCCAGCCTTAGTGACACTGGCGACGGGGGGTGATCACGGGGTTAAACCTTTATTGGGGGGGTTAGGGGGGTACATTAGAACTAAAGGGGGCTAACCCTAACTGCCCTAACAGTTATTACAGTCACAAATGACACCAATGCAAAAAAAAAAAAAAAAAAAAAAAAAATGACATTGGTGTCACTGTGACTGGGGGGCAGGGGTAATTGGGGGGGTGATCGGGGGGTAAAGGGGGGGTGTGAGTGTGCCTGGCATGTTCTACTGTGTGTGGGATGTGTTGGTGCAACTCACTGATCCGCTCTCCTCCGTGTCGGAACGAAAAATACCGACACGGAGGAGAGAATACATCACTTCCTCTCCTGTGTTTACATTACAGGAGAGGAAGTGATGTCACCGGGGATTTCCATTCGTCGGGAGCGATCGCGAGGGGGTGGCCATGAATGAATGGCCGTCCCCTCGTCCGGGATCGCTCCCGAACGAAAACCGACCGCCGCAGGCACCGGGCGGGGGCCCGATCGGGCCCCCGACCCGCGGGAGGCAAAGGACGTACATATATGTGCTTATGCCTGCCCGTGCCATTCTGATGACGTACATCGGCGTGAGGCGGTCGGCAAGTGGTTAAATGACAATTTTTCCTTAAGAAATGTAATTTTGCTGTGGTTTTATTCTAAACATGGGAAAATGAGCCACTTTACAGACATACTATAGACACCCCCCCAGGCATGATATTTAAAGGAATATTTCATTTTTATTGTTTCACTTTAAGCAGTAAAAAAACACTGCTCCCCAAAAAACGCAGTTTAAAAAAAATGTTTGCATTGATACATGTCCCCTGGGGCAGGACCTGGGTCCCCAAACACTTTTTATGACAATAACTTGCATATAAGCCTTTAAAATTAGCACTTTTGATTTTTCGTGTTCATGTCCCATAGACTTTAATGGTGTTTGTGTGTTCTTTCAAATGTTTTGCCTGTTCGGATGTTCTGGTGTTAACCGAACCGGGGGGTGTTCGGCTCATACTTACTGAAGAAATAATAGCTCTACTTTAGGTGTACTTCCACCTCTACAACAAATTTTAAATGAATGAAGGAAGAAATTTGGAGCAATAAACTTTTTCTGGTATTAACGTATTACTTTTGCACTACATTTGAATGCTGCATGTTGAAATTTTGCACCATGGTACATTAAAGCATTTGTAAAAAAAAATAAAAAAAATGTATTTCCTTTATTTTAGGTAAAATATGAAAGAGTTAAAACCTCTGCCAGGTTGTTATTACAGCAGGGACAGGGAAGTTGGTCAGAGTTGATGGGAAGATGGATGAAGACAAATACAGGGCAATCTTTGAAGGAAACCTGTTAGAGTCTGCAAAAGACCTGAGACTGGGGTGGAGGTTCACCTTCCAGCTGGACAGCGACCATAAACATACAGCCAGTGCTACAATGGAATGATTTAGATCAAAGCATATTCATGTGTTAGAATGCCCCAGTCAAAGTCCAGACCTGAATCCAATTGAGAATCTGTGGCAAGACTTGAAAATTGCTGTTTGAAAACTTTTAAGGGGTATGAATGCTTGAAGGCACTGTACATTTGTGATAGAAAAAAAGGATTGGAGTCTGATAACAGCCCTTCTCAGTACTTTTTTGGTAAAAGATAAGTGATCCAGGAGAGCCAAACAAACCCAGTGAATGCTAACGCATTTCAGGCAGAGCCTTAGCCATACCTAGTGTTCTGCTGGTTTTTTTTGGGATGTCCCAGATCACTTACTTTTTCAGATAAATTACTGTGAAGGATTGTTATCAGACATCAGCTATTTTTTTTAAATTAATACTTTTGAGGTATATAGGAACCTGAATTGTTGAGGCTGACTTCCCTGGTGTGTATACTTATGTGTAGGTTGAGATATAGATCTACAAAATATAGTTTATCTACAAAATAAATGTAATCATTTGAGGATTTATGGTAATCTTTTAAGATGAAAGAGTCCAGTTTTCAGTGATCTGGGATTTAGGGTAGCCATTAATAACTTTTAAACTATCTTAGCATATGGCTATTAGTGGAAACAAACAGTAAAACATTTTAAAAAGTGCATTTTAAAATGGAAAATTCATTACAAATAAATATTTAAAATAACATTTTTTTTCTTTGTTGTTACTGTACCTGCAGTATTGTAAGTTGGCAACAGGGTCTAGTTAAAGCTTAAATTAAAATTTTCTTTTGTTTTGTTTTGGGTAAGGTGGGGAGGAGTTCAAATTTCAATAAGCCTTTATTTCTGTTTGTGCCATTAATTAGGAAGCCTTGTTCCTGTCAAGGTACTGACAGCAATACAAATTTTGCCAGAGGCTCTAACTCCCTCTCTACGATAATTTTTTTTCTTACATTAAATTAAATGAAATATCCTCAGTGGGGCCACAGATGGCAATAAAAGCTTGGTCTAAAAAAATGTAGTCCTAGTCTTTTTTATATTCTCTTCTCTTTCCCTGCTCTATGTGAACATAAATTAAAAATGTGAACATAAGTTGGGCTTTACCAATGTATGGTAAAGGTAACAGCCATGAGTTGCAACTCATGTAAACAAATAAAAATGTTGTATGATACTAAGACAGCTATGCAATGATCTTGTTTAATTTGATCACATCCTTTTTGTTTTTTTAATAACTAAGGAAAGCAAATGCATTTTCACTTCTTGCCGTTGTGCCACATTTAATTTACATATTTCAATTCAAGTAATACATTTTGGATGGTTTTCAAGGTTTACATTGGTCAATTTTGTCTCTAGCTTGATAAATTGTTTCAGAACAGAAAAGATCTTATTTATTCATACTCCAACAAAAAGATTACACAATTTTATTTTTCTATCTTCTACTTTTCTGGGCTGAAACAACTTTAACACAGCAAACTGACAGCTAAATACATTCTGGGAATTGAAAAAAAAGGATTTCTTCAAAGTTCTTTTTTCACATTTTCTATAAATTTCTGAATCAATTAATGGTGTTTTTGAAAGATTGGACATCTGTAGGCAATAAGAAATGTCAAATTTCTTAGAAAAATATGATTTGTTTGATTTATAGTGGCATAAAGCTATTCTGGTATTAGTGGAGATACAGGGCAGTGCATGATGCAGCCAATGACTAATTGTTCACATTGTTAATGTTTCCAGGGCTTTGTGCTGATAAAACCTAATGTTATCAATGCGCTGATGTTAAGAATACATTGAAACATTAGTGTTTCAGTTTTCGTGCTATTTTTGCATCATAAATTTTCTGCTGAACAAAGTCTGACACATCTGACTAAATGTTATTTCTGTAATAAATTGCTGAAAGTGATTTTCAGCTTTGTTACATTTTAGTTTCCTTAAACTTATTTTCACATATCAGCTAACAGAGGTCATACTTCAATTCACTAGTGTATAATTATTTTCAAAGGTAATATACCATACTTAGGTTATTTTTTATCTTATAAATAGTCTATTAAAAAGGACAGCTCATTTTGTTATGAGAAAAAGTGGAAGAACAACTGAAAACTCTACACCTTCACAAAAGTAGAAACAAATAGCATGATCTTCAGTCATAACAGTCCTTTAACCTAAAATGCACACTTATGACTTATCCCCTAGAACCTAACCCATTAAAAATCCTTAACACTTTCCCTACTTTCACAGCTATGCATTTTTTAAACCATTTTGCAGTTTGCAGAAACGCACTACAGTCCATTTATAATGGCTTCCTATGGTACACATTCACATCTATGCGTTTTGCAGCCAGTGCATTTTTGGAAAGGGTTGGTGACTTTTTTTCTGTGTTTTGCATGTAATAGACTTCAATAGGGTCACGTTTGTGATGCAAATTTTGATGCGTTTTGTTTTTTTCTTCCCCTCTCAAAACACTGTATATAGCTGGTTGCTAAAGAGCAGGCTGGGAAGCCGTCCACCATATCCTTAACAGCCAATGAGTCATAAGCTGAATGTAAAAAAAAGAATAAAAAAAAATTGTGAAAAAAGACCCTTTGGAGGTGGTAGGAATTTGGAGGGGACTCACCCATGCTAAAACAAAAAAAATGGCATGGGATCCCCCAAAATCCATAGCAGACCCTTTTCCGAGCATGCAGCTCGGCAGGCCAGGAAAGGTAGGGGACGAGCGAGCACCCCCCTCTTGTGAACCATACCAGGCTGCATTCCCTCAACATTGGGGGGAGTGGTGATGGGGACAAGGGCCTTTTCCCAACAATTGATGGCTGGGGGGGTCTGCGAGCAGGGGCTTATTGGAAATTGGAAGCCCCCTACCCATTCACCCCAAAAAAAGCAGTGCAGTATTACAGAAATCAAGAGATTTTTTTGACAAGTCCATTATTAAAAATGAAGAATGTCCCCCATCATAGCCCCAACGTGTCTTCTTCCTCCAGCCTTCTCCCTCCGGTCGTTTCTTCTCCCTCCGCTGTCTTCGCCCTCCGGTGGTTTCTTCTCCCTCCAATGTTTCCTTCTCCCTCTTCTCCTTCCCTGCCGCTGACCCGCTAAGAAAAAAAAACTGTCTTCCTCTGACACTGGCAGCCTCCCTTGTGTTGGCTCCACCATCTGCCATTTCTTGTATAATCATCTGGTGATGTCACCCGGAGAACTCCCCCCTTGTGACATCACGGGCCATGACAGGGGACGGGTTCTCTGGATGATGTCACCGAAGGACCTGGTATGGACTTGGGGGGGGGGGGGGGGGGGGATTCCACGCCTTTTAAAAAAATAATAATTTTGCGGGCAATTTTTTTTTTACATTTAGCCATCAGTGGGTAACTCCGCTGACAGCTGATGACTCATCGGTGGTTAAGGACACGGTGGCCGGCTTCCCAGCCTCCTCATTAGCAACCAGCTATATAAAGTGTGTTTAAAGAGAGCAAAACAAAGAACAAAAAAACCTAAAACACAAAGTGGATGAAAACTGCATGCAAAAATGCATCACAAAATGAGGGTTTAAAAATGCAAGATGCACCGCAAAACAGGCGGGGGGGAAGGAGGACAGAGAAGGACAGAGCAGGGCTGCGGATGATGGAGGCACGTAAACTGACCATGGTGCTAGGGCTCAGCAGCCATGATAAACCGCTGTCCGTTTACGGGGGGGGGGCATAGACAGGCAGGATTAGCCAGGTTTTATATTAAAATTCACACTTACCCTCCTAACTCTAATGCCGCGTACACACGGGCGGATTGTATGGCCTACTTAGTCCGTCGAAACACATTTCAGCGGACAGTCCGCTCGTGTGTGGGCTTCAGCGGACTTTTTCAGCGTGCAGTCTGGCGTACTAAGTATTTCGGAATTTCCGTAATACTGTCCGTCATACTTTGGTTTCAGCGGACAATCCGCTCGTGAGTAGGCTAGTTCGACGGACTAAGAATGGCGCATGCTCAGAAAGGATTTACACGGCGGAAGGTTGCATTGCTGTGTATTGGACTTCCTATTTATAGTCCCGTCGTACGTGCTGTACACGTCATCGCGCAAGCTTTCAATGGACTGTTTGTGCATCCGTGTGTGGTCAAGTCCGTTCATTCGAAAGTATGACGGACTGTCCGTCGGATTGTATGACGGACTAAGTAGGCCATACAATCCGCCCGTGTGTACGCGGCTTTACACATAACTCCTGGGAAAAGCTCCTGACATTAAAACAACACCAAACAGTTAACTTCTAAAGTGAGGCTATAACTCTTAACCCCTCCCAACACATAATGTCCGTGGTCACTTACTCCACCCCATGTAACATTTAAAGTGGTTGCAAATTCTTTAGATATACCCAGTGAAGTGACTAGCCTCAGGCGATACACAGAGATGTTTATATGCAGCATTTTTCTGTGGAGACTTCTAAAACACACAGATCAAAGGATTTTTCACGGTAGCAGAAGGCATTGGGTGGGAATCTGACATCACACACACTGCAGAGCTAGAGTAAAGAGCTGCATGTATTCTCATAGCGTGTCGGGAAGGGACATATCCCTTTTACACAGGCTCCCAAGCTCATAGAAAAAACTAGTTGGGCTATAAGTCACTTGCTGTGTGCTGGGGGGAGGGGCATAGCTCAGGATGCTGTTGTGCTGTCTTAGCCCTTGTACACACGGTCGGAGAATCTGTCGGAATGAGTCTTATCGGACCGTATCGTCAGATAATCCGACTGTGTGTGGTATGCATCGGACTGATTCCGTCGGAATATCCGTCGGACCCAATTTTCCAACATGTTGGAAATATTTCCTGACCAACTGAGCCGGACGGACCTAATCCGATCATGTGTAGAGCATTTTCATCAGACCAAGTGCCCCGCATGCTCAGATCAAATTCCTACATCAAAGCTATTGGCTACTAGCCTGAATGTAGTCCCATCGTAACGAAATTACGTCATCAAGATCGGATTTTTCGCCAACTTTGTCCGACCATGTGTATGCAACAGTTTCGGACAAGATCCGACTGACAAAATCCGACGGGCAAAATCCGACGGATTTGATTGTGAAAATCTCTGACCGTGTGTACAGGGGCTTAGAGTTCTATGAGTGACTGATGCAGATAGCAGAGGGATCAGAGAGGAACCACACTCTTTGCTTTGGATTCTGGCTAATACACACTATAGAAGAATGTGCTTTGTTCATTTTTATGTCTGAGGTTTACAACCACTTTAACCTAAACCCTAAAATGAGTCATAAATACTTAACTCATGCAACCCAAACTCTTAATTTAACCCCAAAAGCAGGACTTAACATCTCCTAACCCTATCACTTAACCCCTAAATGGAACTCTTAACAATTAACCTTCCCTTATTCTGTTACATACTGACCAAGTACAGCACCATTAACTTCTAACAAAACAATGCACAACCTGCACGGGAATCATGAAGTGCCAAGATCCTGGATCAACATATATTATTATTAATTATAAGTATGAACCTCTGTCATGTTTTTAACTCTATTTATGGCTCTTACTTCTACTACCTCTTTCTGAAACACTCTTTAACAGGCTAGGAAGTGAAAAATGCTCAAAGGGGATCCAGATACGAAAAAAAAAAAAATCTGAGAGTTTATTATTTTCCAAGTCTACTAAGGAAAAGTTTCACTGCCATGTGTGACCCTTGGTGGGATTTCCACTAGCCTGCATTACCTATGATACCTATGACACCCATCAAAGAAAAAGGACGTGAAGAGAAATCTCTTCAATGAGCACAAAGACGGAATGAGTTGGAGGCTCTAGGACCAAAGTGGATTTATTCCTGCATTGTGGGGTGGACTATATGAAGTGAAGTGCAATGACTCAAGTTAGGCCATTCCCATGCCCAATGGGACCTCTAATGCCGTGTACACAGGACCGGACTTTTTGACAGCAAAGGTCCGACGGAATGAGTCCATCGGACAATTCGATCATGTGTGGGCTCCATTGGACCTTTGCTTGCCAAAAATCTGGTGGACTTTAGAAATAGAACATGTTTTACATTTTTCCACCAGAACTCCGCCGGACCGAGAAATCCATTCGTGTGTATGCTAGTCCGACGGACAAAAACCGACGCTAGGGCAGCTATTGGCTACTGGCTATGAACTTCCTTATTCTAGTCCAGTCATATGTCATCACGTTCGAATCCGTCAGATTTTTGTGTGATTGTGTGTGGCCAAGTCCGTTCATTCGGAAAGTCAGTCAGAACTCTGCCGAAAGTCCGTCGGAAAGACCGTTGGACCTAATCCATTGAAAAGTCTGGTCGTGTGTACGTGGCATAAGAAGTGCTTTGAACAAAATTCAAGAATTTTAGAAAAGAAGGAATGCAAAAACAATGGTTGAAAGTTGAGAAATATTTATTTCATCATAGTATACCCAAAAGAAACAATTTAAATCATTTAGGGAGTTCCTAAACATTATTTTTTCGCAGGGCTCAATATATTGGTTAAAATTGGACCAGACTTGAAAAGGATCAAACATAAATAGGAGTATTTGTGAGAAAGCAAACTTCAGTAATGTATTTAACCTCCAAAAAACATTGGGTTACTTTATTCAGATATATGATGGTTAAATAAAAATACTCTGACTCTCTACCATTTGTGGGGCCCTCCCCTTATCAATCTGTTAGCAATGGTAAATTGATAGAAGTTCTAACTCTTTCCTCTTCATCTAAAAAAAATCAAGAAAAAAAAATCACCAGAGCCGAGCTTTGAAGAATTTAGTATTATAAGAAAGTTTCATATAATATAATTTACTGGGCTTTTAGTTATAGTTATAGTTCCTGCAGTCCTAGAGTATTGATTTTCTACTTACTTGCTATATGCTACAGGGCTCTCTGTCTGTTTTAGGTCACGGGGGGGTGTTACACTTTTATCAACGTGTATCAAAGTGTAGTGGTCTTCTTCTAGTCTTGCTTCTATAAAATAGGGATTGTAAGGTGAAAAAATTGCAGTTGTAATTGTGCATACCCTTGGGGCATGTGCTGACCCATGATTGATAATTTATAAAAATGAAAGCGAATAAAAAACATCAAATTTCAGCAGCCAGTCTTCCAGTGCAGGTTAGAAAATGAAATTTCATAACTCACTGATAGGTTGCTATAGGCAAGAGTCTTATTCATTGTTTTCCAGAGATTATGTTAGTCTTATATTGTCTTGCTCAGAATCTTATGTGCAATGTCAAGCACCATATGACTGATACTATCTGGTTCTACTAGCATTTTGTAAAAAATGTTTAACTTCTTTCTTTCTAGCACATAACCTTTTATAGTATGTTTTAAGCCCTTGAGTATATAGACAGGTGGCATTGCCATCACTTTATCAGGCTAGCAGAATAGAGAGTAATGTGGTGATCCAGAATCACTCTATCACTTCCTAACTATTGCACAATATTAAACAAAGTGGTCATGTGAACACTGTTTATTACTGTTACTAAGGGAGCCTGGCACAGGACTAATGTGTCCTCTGCCATGAACTCCAGGCGCCATTTTGTGAGAGTCTGTGGACCATTGCACTCCGAGTTTTCTTGATATTTTTGAAATCATGTTGGACGCAGAAAGTGTATATATACTGTATAGCCTAGCATGCATCATTAGGTGACCCACAGTGTGGGAAATATATTAAAAGCAGGCTCAGGACCCTGCTTGTTAGGGAGCAGTTAGGCCTAAAGACATGGATGGAATCTGGTCAAGGGGGGATAGCTCAGGCTCTGGACAGGTGGTCCCTGAGAGGACATTGTAGGAAATGAAAGGTTCCAGAATTTATTACCAGAGGGCTGGAGCACTAAAGCAAAGCAGCAGAATGTGGGCAGCGCCATCTTCTCTGATAAGCTTACCACTGAATTTCCTGGTGGAACAATGCTTAGGAATCACACTTCATGCAACTTCCTGTATGTAAGCCTCACATTCTCACATGTGCTGCTAAATGTTAACATAAGTTGCAATTTGCTTAAAAGTGATATTGGAGAAGGCTTTGGGGTTGATTTACTAAAATTGAAGCACTCAGAATCTAATGCAGCTGTGCATAATAACCAATCAGCTTCTAACTTCACGTTGTTCAATTAAGCTTTGACATCAAAACCTAGAGGCTTATTGATAACTATGCAAAGTTGCACCAGATTCTGTGTGCTCCAGTTTTAGAAAATGTACTCCTTTGTGTTGTTATAACTGCTGATTATGCTTATATAAATGTAGGAATGTAGCATTTTCACTAAATTCCTTTTAGTAGTTTTGTGAGCACTGTCGTGGGTTGAACTCAACCTAACTGTACCTTAACAGGAGTATCCCTCTAAGCCCTTGTACACACGGTCGGAGATTCCAACAACCAAATCCGTCGGATTTTGTCCGACGGATCTTGTCCGAAACTGTTGCATACACACGGTCGGACAAAGTTGTTGGAAAATCCGATCTTTCAGACGTGATGACGTAATTTCGTTACGATGGGACTACGTTCAGGCTAGTAGCCAATAGCTTTGATGTAGGAATTTGATCTGAGCATGCGTGGCACTTTGTCCGATCGGTATTCTCTACACATAATCGGAGTATGTCCGATCGGAGCATTTTGTCGGAAAATATTTCCGGCAAGTTGGAAAAGTTGGTCCGACGGATATTCCGACGGAAACAGTCCGATGCAGACCACACACAGTCGGAATAACCGACAAAACGCTCCGATCGGACACATTACGTCGGAATCTCCGATCGTGTGTACAAGGGCTAAGTGTTTTTCCACTGCCACATGTTCTTTGAGCTTGCTCCAGCATGGCACACTAAAGAGATATATTCTGCATTAAGAGTTTTGATAACCAACCAATCGGTGAGCTTTGAAAACCTTATGTGTATGTGCATGGTGGGACAACAATTAAATACCCGAGGAACCTTATATTCTGTTTCTTCCATCTAGGGCTTCTGCCATATGAGGATGCCAGTTCAATGTCAGTCTCTTCTAGGTCTTTGACCTAGGCACATGAAAGGATGGAGGGATTTCCTCTTCTGGGAGACAACCCTGAAGGTTCTTTGCTGTTGGAAGAAGAGTAGACATGTGCATTCGTTTTCGTCTGAATGCATTTTCGTCGGAATTTCAGGTATTTTCGTTATCGTTTTGACAAAAGATAATGAAAGCACAGAGTCTAAAAAATGAAAGATCTGACATAAATGAATGCTTTATTTTCATTTTCATTTTGACAAAGTTCGATACAGATAGGAGATTCAACGTGACTCTAACAATAACAATCTGTGTTGATTGAACTTGTATCTTAACAGTCCATTCATTCACACAGAGGCAACATGACTTCCAGGATGACTTTGGGAGGCAACTTGGACACGACTTGTGTGTGAATCACAGCGCGACTTACAACACGACTTTAATGTAAAAAAAAAAATGCCATGGGTTCCCCTTCAAGAGCACAAGAGCATACCAGGCCCTTCGGGTCTGGTATGGATTTTAAGAGGAACCCCGCACCAAAACAAAAATGGTGTGGGGCCCCCCCTCAAAATCCATACTAGACCCTTATCCGAGCACGCAACCTGGCAGGCCGCAGGAAAAGAGGGGGGATGAGAGAGCGCCCCCCCTCCTGATCCGTACCAGGCCACATGCCCTCAACATTGGGAGGGTGCTTTGAGGTAGCTCCTGAAAGCACCTTGTCCCCATGTTGATGAGGACAAGGGCCTCATCCCCACAACCCTAGCCGCTGGTTGTGGGGGTCTGCAGGTGGGGGGCTTATCGAACCCCCATGCATTTTTTTTCTTATTTTTTTTTCTTAATGCTAATGCTAATGACCTGTGTGCAATGCAAATAGCCTTAAAAAACCCCATAGAAGACGTACAACATTAGAAGCCTACTAAAGCTTGTAGGCTAAATATTTGACCGGGAATGTATGATTGCAGCATCATAAGTGAGTTTCGCTGCTCCGTCGAATCTTCTTTAAACATTCCAACAGACACCCTTAAGCCTTCAATGACAGATTCGACCGTAATTCATTTGGATTTTCGGACTAATGCAATTTTTTAACGAAAAACAAAATAAATAAATACGAATTTCGGGAGTAACTAAATAAATGTATTTTTCGGACGAAAACGAAATTCTGAAATTAAATATTTCAGTCTGCACATGTCTAAAGAAGAGAGCATAAGGCTTTGGGGAAGCAAACTTAAACTGTGAAGAGGTATGGTTGTGCTATAATCAGGAACCTTTCCATGCTGTCCTTCCTTGCATATGAAGATTGAAATACCACTTGAACCTCCATCACCAGGGAACCCAAGCTCTGATGGAGTCCAGCCTGCACAGTTTGTGATTTGATAGGTAACAACTAGAGATTTTGAGAGATCTTATATGGATGCCTAGTTTGATGCATGTGATGCAAGACATTTAGGGATATCATGTTCTGCACCTAACCCTCCTTCCTATATTGCTATTTGCACTATACATTTTTCTGTTTTAAAAGTTATTAAAGTGACTAGCACCCATTCATTCTGAACATTTAAAGAAAATAACCACACCTAGAATGAATATTCCTAAGATTTTATTGTATCGTAATTGTAGTGTAACTAGACTATGTTACATTTTTGATCAGGTAAATCGTAATGTTGCCACTTCTGCTATGCACATATAATATTCTAAAAGGGTCAGAGAGCAATATATTGCATATATAAACTATTTGAAAATGTATGCTAAATGAAATGTGTGAAATGAAAAGTCTTGGTTCTACTTTGACCTGGTATGTTTGTGCACATGGTTGTAAATAGTAGCTGTTATCCTTGAACAGCTTTTACACCTTCTGTTATGCACTTTTTTCAGTAAATTTATGGGGAATGTCAGGTTAAGTAGTCCTGATTAGACTGTGAAAAAGTGTACTGATTTTAAAAATCTTGCTCTATCGTAAAATAAAACTGAGCTGTCAGTGAGCTGTTGTTATCCATCATGAACCTTCAGATCATCTAAACTAAACATTTCATCCATTTGTCTGTTGCTCATCATTACTGTTAATGAAAAATAAAATAATACAGGTATGAGAAAATGTGAGAAAATGGGGACTTTAAAGGTGCAAATTGACACAAAATGTATACAAAACTTTATTTTATTTTATATCAATTCAATTAATGATTTGTACAAAATTCAAAGTCACAAGACTAATACATTTAACACATTTTACATGTTCCATGTTACAATTGATGCCTCCATCTTGACATGTTTTGCCAAATATTGCCAAATATTTTACAGCTTCTTCAGGAGTATAAGCATCAATCTAGATTAGATGATAAATAATCCATAAGGAAAAATATACTTAAAACACATTGCATGTAAACAATCAATTATATATTCATAACGTAAAAACTGATAAGACAAGATAGATTTACATACAGAATGAAGTAATCTTTCTGTATTACATATCAAATAATGTATTGGCTGCTTCATATTTATTCTTATTTTTTAGGTTACATTATATACCTCTTAGGCCGCGTACACACGGGCGGACTGTTTGCTCAACTTAGTCCGCCGAAACACATTTCCGTAAAACTGTCCGTCCAAACTTGGTTTGAGCGGACAGTCCGCCCGTGTGTGTGCCAGTCCGCTGTACTTTCGAAGTGAGCGGACTTTTCCCGCCCGGAGAAAAGTCTGCTCATTTCGAGCGCGTCTCCAGGTAGGCGGGGCCCGCGAAGGAGACGTCGCTGGCCCCGCCGCCTGGTATGGACTTAAAGAGGAACCCCAACGCCGAAAAAAATCGGCGTGGGGGTTCCCCCCAAGTCCACAACAGACCCTTGTCCGAGCACGCTACCCGGCCGGCCAGGAAAGGGGGGCGAGCGAGCACGCCCCCCCTTCTGAACCGTACCAGGCCACCGCGCGGCCCCCCCACCCCAAAGCACCTTGTCCCCATGTTGATGAGGACAAGGGCCTCTTCCCGACAACCCTGGCCGTTGGTTATCGGGGTCTGCGGGCGGGGGGCTTATCGGAATCCGGGAGCCCCCTTTAATAAGGGGGCCCCCGGATACCGGCCCCCCACCCTATGTGAATGAGTATGGGGTACAATGTACCCCTACCCATTCACCTGTGAAAAAAAGTACAAAAAAAACACAACACAGGGTTAAAATATTTTATTGCACAGCTCCGGGGGTCTTCCGTCTTCGGGGGTCTTCCCGCCGGACTCCTCCGCTATCTTCTTGTAGCTCTTTTGCTAGCGGAGGAGTCCGGCTTTCTTCCTCCCCGCCGCCGGCCTCTTCTCCCGACTTCGGGGGTCTTGTCCCCCTCTTCGGTTCTTCTGCCGGGCCACCGCGCCTTCTTATAGCTCTTTTAGAGGCGGTGGCCCGGTCTTCTGTCGCCGCTGTCGCTGTTGCCGCCTTCCGTTCTTCTTCTTCTTCTTCTTCTTCTTCTTCTCCAGGAGATGTTGACACGACGCTCTCTCCGGCCGGAATGCCAGAGCCGCGCTGCGCGGCCACTTATATAGTGACAACGGGGCGGTGTCACATGGTATATGTCACATGGGTTGGTCACATGGTTTGATGTCACATGGGGACTATGACATCGTAAGGGGGCCATGTGACCATGTCACCATGTGACCAACCCATGTGACATATACCATGTGACACCGCCCCATTGTCACTATATAAGTGGCCGCGCAGCGCGGCTCTGGCATTCCGGCCGGAGAGAGCGTCGTGTCAACATCTCCTGGAGAAGAAGAAGAAGAAGAAGAAGAACGGAAGGTGGCGACAGCGGCGACAGAAGACCGGGCCACCGCCTCTAAAAGAGCTATAAGAAGGCGTGGTGGCCCGGCAGAAGAACCGAAGAGGGGGACAAGACCCCCGAAGTCGGGAGAAGAGGCCGGCGGCGGGGAGGAAGAAAGCCGGACTCCTCCGCTAGCAAAAGAGCTACAAGAAGATAGCGGAGGAGTCCGGCGAGAAGACCCCCGAAGACGGAAGACCCCCGGAGCTGTGCAATAAAATATTTTAACCCTGTGTTGTGTTTTTTTTTGTACTTTTTTTCACAGGTGAATGGGTAGGGGTACATTGTACCCCATACTCATTCACATAGGGTGGGGGGCCGGTATCCGGGGGCCCCCTTATTAAAGGGGGCTCCTGGATTCCGATAAGTCCCCTGCCCGCAGACCCCGACAACCAACGGCCAGGGTTGTCGGGAAGAGGCCCTTGTCCTCATCAACATGGGGACAAGGTGCTTTGGGGTGGGGGGGCCGCGCGGCCCCCCCTTCCCCAAGGCACCCCCCATGTTGAGGGCACGCGGCCTGGTACGGCTCAGGAGGGGGGACGCGCTCGCTCGCCCCCCTTTCCTGGCCGGCCGGGTAGCATGCTCGGACAAGGGTCTGTTGTGGACTTGGGGGGGGACCCCCACACCGATTTTTTTCGGCGTTGGGGTTCCCCTTTAACTCCATAGCAGGCGGCAGGGCCAGCGACGTCTCCTTCGCGGGCCCCGCCTACCTGGAGACGCGCTCGAAATGAGCGGACTTTCCTCCGCGTGTGTGGGCGAGTCCGTTCATTTCAAAAGTTGAGCGGATTGTTTGGCGGACTTAGTCCGCTGTAATGAGTCCGCTCAAAAAGTGCCGTGTGTGGGCAAGTCCGTTCATTCAAAAGTTTGGACGGACTGTCTGTCGGATTGTCTGACAAACTTAGTTGGGCAGACAGTCCGCCCGTGTGTACGCGGCCTTAGATTTCATCAAATATTATTTAAGGTTGCAATGACAGTTGACACCCATAGGATAATGGTCTGGGCAACTGAGTAGACAGCCATAGGAAGGATAAAGGTACAGGCTATACAAAGGATATATTTGTAATTATACTTTTAATACATATATAACTATACTGCATAACACTTCACAGCGTATCTATATTAACTTAGAGGGAATCAAATTTCCTACGTAAAACTCATTTTAGGACTCTATTTTTGTCTGAATTATCCAACACCCACAAGGTATGGAGATCCACAGACCTAAAATAAGGATGTATTCACTATTGTTACAGTATGCAAGCATTAGTCTAATTACTGATTATATTGGCCTAAGATATTACAGCTGCAAGTAGTTTTAAGTGACTTTTTTTCTCTTATAAATTTCATTTTGCTGTGGTACTGTTATAAACATGGGATAGGCATACTAAAGACACACCCAGGCACGATATTTAACCACTTAATAACCGCCCTATAGCCGAATGACGGCTACAGGGCGGTTTCTTAACTCTGGGAGGCCGTCATATGACGTCCTCCCAGAATTCTGCTCTCGCGCGCCCCCTGGGGCGCGCATTCGAGAGCATCCGTGACCGCCGGGTCCACAGGACCCGGCGCATCACGGATCACGGTCAAATGACGGAGTGATCACTTGTAAACGAACCGGCGTCATGTTATGACGCCGGTTCCTCCCTCCCCCTCTCTGTACCGATCGGAACAGCGGAGGGGGAAGAGATCGGTGTCAGGAGCGATGTGGGCTGCATCTGCAGTGCCCACATCGCTGCTCACCGAAAATTAACCCCTCAATTCCCTGCAAATACTCTGCAATACCCTGCCATTACTCTGCATTACTCTGCATTACTCTGCAATACCCTGCATTACTCTGCAATACTCTGCATTACTCTGAAATACACTGCATTACTCTGAAATACTCTGCAATACTCTGCAATACTCTGCATTACTCTGCATTACTCTGCCTTACTCTGCAATACTCTGCATTACACTGCAATACTCTGCAATACTCTGAAATACTCTGCATTACTCTGCAATACCCTGCAATACTCTGCAATACCCTGCAATACACTGCAATACTCTGCATTACTCTGCATTACACTGCATTACTCTGCAATACTGTGCATTACTCTGCAATACTCTGCATTACTCTGCAATACCCTGCAATACTCTGCAATACTCTGCAATACTCTGCAATACCCTGCAATACTCTGCACTACTCTGCATTACTCTGCAATACCCTGCAATACTCTGCAATACCCTGCAATACTCTGCAATACCCTGCAATACTCTGCAATACCCTGCAACACTCTGCAACAATCTGCAATACCCTGCAACGCTCTGCAACACCCGCCAATACCCTGCAACACTCTGCAATGCTCTGCAACACTCTGCAATGCTCTGCAACACCCACCAATACCCTGCAACACTCTGCAATGCTCTGAAACACCCGCCAATACCGTGCAACACTCTGCAATGCTCTGTAACACCCTCCAATATCCTGCAATGCTCTGCAACGCAATACTCTGCAACGCCATACTCTGAGATACCCAGTCATACTCTGAGATACCCAGCCATACCCAGCCATAGTCGGTGATACCCTGCAATACCCAGCCATAGACACCCCCCCCCCCTCCCGCCGCCCTCCGGTGCTTCTACCGACTCGCCAATATGATCAAATCAAGAAACTTTTTTTATTTTTTTCAGGCTTCCCAGCTTAGAGGTGAGATGCGGGGTCTTGTTGACCCCATATCTCACTGTAAAGAGGACCTGTCATGCCATATTTCTATTACAAGGGATGTTTACATTCCTTGTAATAGGAATAAAAGTGATCAAAACATTTATTTTTGGGGAAAAAAATGTCAAACTAAAATAAATAAAGTAAAATGAACAATAAAAATATATATATATTTTTTAAAGCGCCCCTGTCCCCATGTGCTCGCATGCAGAAGCGAACGCATACGTAAGTCCCGCCCACATATGAAAACGGTGTTCAAACCACACATGTGAGGTATCACTGCGAACGTTAGCGCGAGAGCAATAATTCTAGCCCTAGACCTCCTCTGTAACTCAAAACATATAACCAGTAAAAAAAAAATTAAATCATCGGCTATGGGGATTTTTAAGTAGCGACGTTTGGCGCCATTCCACGAGCCTGTGCAATTTTGAAGAGTGACATGTTAGGTATCAATTTACTCGGTGTAACTTCATCTTTCACATTATGCAAAAATTGGGCTAACTTTACTGTGTTTTTTTTTTTTTAAGCACAAAACAATTTTTTTCCCAAAAAAAGCATTCGAAAAATTGCTGCGCAAATACCGTGCGAGATAAAAAGTTGCAATGACCATCATTGTGTTCTCCAGGGTGTTTGCTAAAAAAAAATATATAATGTTTTGGGATTCGATGTAATTTTCTAGCAAATAAATGATGATTTTTACATGTAGGAGAGAAATGTCAGAATTGTCCTGGGTGCTCCAGAACGCCTGATGGCGCTCCCTGAATGTTAGGCCTCTGTATGTGGCCACGCTGTGTAAAAGTCTCACACATGTGGTATCACCGTACTCGGGAGTAATAGCAGAATGTGTTTTGGGGTGTAATTTGTGGTATGCATATGCTGTGTGAGAAATAAACTGATAATATGACAATTTTGTGAAAAAAAAAAAAGTAAAAAAATCTTGATTTTGCAAAGAATTGTGGGAAAAAATGACAACTTCAAAAAACTCATCATGCCTCTTACTAAATACCTTGGAATGTCTTCTTTCCAAAAAGGGGTCATTTGGGGGGTATTTGTACTTTTCTGGCATGTTAGGGTCTCAAGAATTGAAATAGGCCGTCAGTACTTCAGGTGTGATCAATTTTCAGATATTGGCACCATAGCTTGTGGACTCTATAACTTTCACAAAGACCAAATAATATCCACCAATTTGTACTCATTTTTACCAAAGATATGTAGTAGTATAAATTTTGGCCAAAATTTATGAAGAAAAAATTACTAATCTGCTAAATTTTATAACAGAAACGAAGAAAAATTCATTTTTTTACAAAATTTTCTGTATTTTTTCTTTTATAGCACAAAAAATAAAAAACCCAGCGGTGATTAAATACCACCAAAAGAAAGCTCCATTTGTGTGAAAAAAAGGACAAAATTTTCATATAGGTCCAGTGTTGCATGACTGATTAATTGTCATTCAAAATGTGAGAGCACCGAAAGCTGAAAATTGGTCTGGTTATTAAGGGTGTTTAAGTGCCCAGTGGTCAAGTGGTTAAAGGAATATTTCATTTTTATTGTTTTACTTTAAGCATGATTAAAATCACTGCTCCTGAAAAAACTGCAATTTTTGAAACTTTTTTTTGCGTTGACACATGTCCCCTGGGGCAGGATCCGGGTCCCCAAACACTTTTCAAACCTTTAAAATTAGCGCATTTGATTTTTCATGTTCGTGTACTCTAATGGTGTTCGTATGTTCATACAAATTTTTTGCCTGTTCGCAAGTTCTGGTGCAAACCGAACCAGGGGGAGTTCAGCTCATCCCTAACTTTATTAAAGATACCTTTTTTTTTACTTACACTTGTGTTCCTGATTCCTTAAGTGCAGTCCAACAATCTAATCAACCCATGTTGGATGCCTGTGTATGGCATCCCTGACAATATAATTTGTATAGCCTGGACCTTTATCCTTCCTTTGGCTGTCTACTTAGTTGCCCAGACCATTATCCTATGGGTGTCAACTGTCATTGCAACCCTAGACAATATTTTACTGAAATCTAACAGGTATGTAAAGTCACCTACAAAATAAGAATTATTATGAAGCAGCCAATACATTGTAGGATGTGTAACACAGAAGGATTACCGTATTTATCACTGTATAACAAGCACCTTAACTTTAAAGCGGGAGTCCGCCGGGAGTCCGCATTTTTTTTTTTAAAAGCCAGCAGCTACAAATACTGCAGCTGCTGACTTTTAAAATAGTGACACTTACCTGTCCAGCGGGCCCGCGATGTCGGCACCCGAAGCCGATCTCTCGATCGTCTCTCGGGTGCTGCCGGCAGCCATCTTGGGTATGGGAATCAGGAAGTGGAGCCTTTCGGATTCATTTCCCGGTTCCCTACTGCGCATGCGCGAGTAGCGCTGCGCAATAAGGATGGACCCGCTGCCTCTGGGATCTGTGTGTTTCCCAGCAGGCAGCGGGGGACTTTCGGAAAGGGGCGTAATCTACGCCCCTTTCCGCAGAGAGCTATCCCGGAAGTGGGTGCAGATACCTGTACTGTACAGGTACCTGCACCCCCTCCCCCCTGAAAGGTGCCAATTGTGGCGCCGGAGGGGGGGAGGATTCCAATGAGCAGAAGGTCCACTTTAGGGTGGACCTCCGCTTTAAGAGGGAAGTTTCAGAAAAAAAAATTACATTTTAAAATAAGGGTCAGTGCTCTGCAGCCTCATCAGTGCCCATCAATGCCGCCTGATCTACAGTGGTGTGAAAAAGTGTTTGCCCCCTTCCTCATTTCCTGTTCCTTTGCATGTTTGTCACACTTAAGTGTTTCGGAACATCAAACCAATTTAAACAATAGTCAAGGACAACACAAGTAAACACAAAATGCAATTTGTAAATGAAGGTGTTTATTATTAAAGGTGAAAAAAAATCCAAACCATCATGGCCCTGTGTGAAAAAGTGATTGCCCCCCTTGTTAAAACATACTATAACTGTGGTTGTCCACACCTGAGTTCAATTTCTCTAGCCACACCCAGGCCTGATTATTGCCACACCTGTTCACAATCAAGGCATCACTTAAATAGGAGCTGCTTGACACAGTAAGGTCCACCAGAAGATCCTTAAAAGCTACACATTATGCCGAGACCCAAAGAAATTCAGGAACAATTGAGAAAGAAAGTAATTGAGATCTATCAGTCTGGAAAGGGTTATAAAGCCATTTCCAAAGCTTTGGGAATCCAGCGAACCACAGGGAGAGCCATTATCCACAAATGGCGAAGACATGGAACAGTGATGAACCTTCCCAGGAGTGGCCGGCCGTCCAAAATTACCCCAAGAGCGCAGCGACGACTCATCCAAGAGGTCACAAAAGACCCCACAACAACGTCCAAGGAACTGCAGGCCTCACTTGCCTCAGTTAAGGTCAGCGTTCATGCCTCCACCATCAGGAAAAGACTGTGCAAAAATGGCCTGCATGGCAGAGTTCCAAGGAGAAAACCACTGCTGAGCAAAAAGAACATCAAAGCTCGTCTCAATTTCTCCACAACACATCTTGATGATCCCCAAGACTTTTGGGACAACATTCTGTGGACCGATGAGACAAAAGTGGAACTCTTTGGAAGGTGTGTGTCCAAGTATATCTGGCATAGAAGGAACAGTGCATTTCATAAAAAGAACATTATACCAACCGTAAAATATGGTGGTGGTAGTGTGATGGTCTGGGGCTGTTTTGCTGCTTCAGGACCTGGAAGACTTGCCGTGATAAAAGGAACTATGAATTCTGCTGTCTACCAAGAGATCCTGAAGGAGAATGTCCGACCATCTGTTCGTGTACTCAAGCTGAAACGAACTTGGGTTCTGCAGCAGGACAATGATCCTAAACACACCAGCAAGTCCACCACCGAATGGCTGAAGAAAAACAAAATGAAGACTTTGGAGTGGCCTAGCCAAAGTCCTGACCTGAATCCTATTGAGATGTTGTGGTATGACCTTAAAAATGCCGTTCATGCTCGAAAACCCTCTAATGTAACTGAATTAGGACAATTCTGCAAAGATGAGTGGGCCAAAATTCCTCCAGGACGCTGTAAAAGCCTCATTGCACGTTATCGCAAACGCTTGGTTGCAGTTGTTGCTGCTAAGGGTGGCCCAACCAGTTATTAGGTTTAGGGGGCAATCACTTTTTCACACAGGGCCATGATGGTTTGGATTTTTTTTCACCTTTAATAATAAACACCTTCATTTACAAATTGCATTTTGTGTTTACTTGTGTTGTCCTTGATTATTGTTTAAATTGGTTTGATGTTCCGAAACACTTAAGTGTGACAAACATGCAAAGGAACAGGAAATGAGGAAGGGGGCAAACACTTTTTCACACCACTGTATGCCCATCTGCAGCCTCTAATATGCCCATTATTGCAGCATATTTAGTGCCCATCTACAGCCTCTAACATGCCCATGATTGAAGCCTCTAACATGCCCATGATTGCAGCCTCTAACATGCCCATGATTGCAGCCTCTATGGTATACATCTGCAGACTTGCCTTTGCAGATAATTTCAGCTTTGCCAGTGCTGGATGACACAGATCCGCCGATCTCTTGTGTATTCTGTACTCAGTCACTTACAGTCCCGCCCTGGCTCATATGATGGACAGAGGAGGGGTCCAATGCCAGGCCAGGGGGGTGAGACTGTGTGTGACAGCACCGGATACACAGGAGATCGTGTATCTGTGTCATCCAGCGGCACTTGTCCCCTCCTTCCACTCCGAGAAGCAGGGATCGGCGTATAACACACACGTGCGATTTCCCCCTGTTATATGCCGATAAATATGGTACTTTAATCTGTATGTAAATCTATGTTGTCTTATCAGTCTTTATGTTATGAATATATAATTGATTGTTTACATGCAATGTATTTTAAGTATATTTTGTCCTTATGATTATTTATCATCCAGATTGATGTATATACTCCTGCAGAAGCTGTAAAATATTTGGCGAAACATGTTGAGATGAATGCATCAATTGTAGCATGAAACATTTAAAATGTGTCTGTTAAAGTGGATGTAAACCCTCACATATACCCAGTGAAGTGAGCAGCCATACACAGAGATGAAACACATCTCCCTACATAAGTTTTACATGTATATCTGCTGTCTTCAGCTTTATATATTCTTTAGAAAATTTAGATCATGTTAGGAGATTTTCTCTTCCTGTTCAGCACTGCAGAGAAGCCTGGGTATACAGTCAAGGCAGCTGATTGCAGGAAAGGCACACGCCCCCCTCTACTCATAGGTAGAGACTTTCAGAACTGTTTGTTGAATAGTTCAGCACGCTGCTAATCTATTTATAGCACCCTCCCCAACACAAAACTCTGGCTGCTTTTATCTCAATTGATGGAGAACTTGTCATAAGTTATCAGACTGATAACAGAAGAACAGAGCAGGAGACAGCTATGGGACATACAACTTTGAAGAGAGATGAGAAAACACTGCAGATACATGTGCCCAGCTCAAATTTCATGAATCAGGGTTGGTTTGCATCCACTTTAAATCTATTAGTCTTGTGACTTTGAATTTTATACAAACAATGAATTTTATTGTTATAACTGATTATTTCATAAATTTTATGTCGATTTGCACCTTTAAAGTCCCTATTTTCTTGTACCTGCTGGACAGTATTTAGCACTGCAGTGTGGTCACACTGTAGCTACACATTGGGCATAGTTGCCAACATTTGAAAAAAGCTTTTAGGGACACATTTTTCTGTGTGGTAAGAAAACCTCTGTAGGCGAGGCATACCCTTAATTAAGAGCAAGGCATGCCTTTAATTAAGAGTGGGGCATTCATATATTATGGAGTAGTTATACAAAAAACAAGATAAGTAATAATAAGGCACGTGAAGTGGGCATGGTTTAAAATATACTAAATATTGGGCATGGCTTAAAGGGGTTGGGTTTATATAGGGTCTGACTTGACTTTGATAGTGCAGAATGTGGTAATTAGAGATGGGCCAAACAGCAGCAGAACTCCTGAACAGGGGAAAAGTTCTAACCCAAACGGTGAACCCCATTGAAGTCTATGAGAGCCAAACAGGAAAAATCAAAAGGACTTATTTTGAAGGCTTATATACAAATAATTGGCCATAAAAGGGGTATGGGTTTCGGGTACTGCCCTGGGGGGAAATATATTAATGCAAATATTTTTTTTTAAACAATTGTTTTTTCAGAAGCAGTGACTTTAATGATACTTAAAGTGTAACAATAAAAATGAAAAATACCTTTAAATATAGTGTCTGTGGTATCCCCTTAGTCTGGCAGTAAAGTGGTTCATCTGTAGCATGCATAGAACATGGTGCAGCAATAATGACATCTCTAAAGAAAAAGACGCGTCAAATCACATTTAAGTTGACTCGTGATTGCAATTGTTGGAACCTGCCTATGAAAAATAAAAAAAATAAAAAAATGGGTCTAGTATGGATTTTAAGGGGAACCCCACGGCAAGATTAAAAAAAAAAAGTTGTGGGGTCCCCCCAAAATCCATACCAGACCCTTATCTGAGCAAGCAGCCTGGTTGGTCGGGAAAGGGCCCTCCTCCTGAACCATACCAGGCCACATGCCCTCAATATGGGGGGGTTCTTTGGGGCCGGTGGGACCCCCCAGCCCCAAAGCACTTTGTCCCCATGTTGATGGGGACATGGGCCTCTTCCCCACATCCCTGGGCTGTGGTTGTGGGGGTCTGCGGGCAAGGGACTTATCAGAATCTGGAAGCCCACAGATCCCAGCCCCACCCCAAAGCCCACCTTATGTTGAGGGCATGTGGCCTTGTATGGTTCAGAAGGGAAGGCCCTCGCTTGCCTCCCCCCCCTTTCCTGACCTGCCAAGCTGCATGCTCTGATAAGTATGTGGTAAGGATTTTGGGGGGACCCACACTGTTTAAAAAAAAAAAATGGTGTGGGGTTCTGTTTTTTTCTTTATTCAGCTGTCAGAGCTCACGTTAGGGATGATTGGGTAAAGCTTTGCCCAATCACAGTGGAGAATGCACCGTGCAGCACACAGTGCATTGCAGGGTGAAAACCAGCCAAACACCCTGCAAATTCGGATGTTCCTCGAACAGGGTGAACAGCCACTGTTTGTCCCAAACTCATACTTGCACCAAACTGTTCACCTAACACAAGTGGTCATATTTAATAGGGAATGTACAGTGCAGAATGTGGGAGGATGGAGATGTGTGTGTGTAGGAAGGAGATAACTGTGTGTGGGTGTGTGTGTGTGTGCGTGTGTAGGATTAGGATAACTGTGTGTGTGTGTGTGTGTGTGTGTAGGAAGGAGATAACTGTGTGTGGGTGTGTGTGTGTGTGCGTGTGTAGGATTAGGATAACTGTGTGTGTGTGTGTGTGTGTGTGTGTGTGTGTGTGTGTAGAATGAAGATGGCTGTGTGTGTGTAGGATGAAGATGACTGTGTGTGTGTGCAGGATGACGATGACTGTGTTGCCGCATACACATGATCAGACTATCCGGCGGACATAGTCTGGTGGACAAACCGTCGGAAAGTCCGCCGGACTTTCCGAACGAGCAGACCTGCCCCCACACAATCGGACTAGGTCCGCCAGACTATGGCGGGAGTCCGTCGTACTTTTGAAATTAACGGACTTTCCCACACACGGAGGAAAGTCAATTCATTTTGAATGAGGCTCCAGGTAGCCGGGACTAGCGAAGGAAGTCAATGTCGTCACCTCCATGGGGCGAGATTGACACGTCGCTGGCCCTGTCCCCTGGTATGGACTTAAAGGGGAAGCAGAGGATGCTGGGACTGTGACATCATAAGAGGCGGGGACATCACCCGGTGACCTCGCCCATTCTCCCTATATAAGTCGCCACGCAACACGTCCCTGTCATTGCGGCCAGAGAGAGCGTTGAGTCAACATCTCAAGGAAGAAGAGGAAGAAGAAGAAAAGAGAAAAGAGAAGGCGGCGGCGACAACGACAGAAGACCGGGCCACCGCTAGTAAAAGAGCTGGAAGAAGGAGCGGAGGCCAGGCAAGAAGAACCAAAGAGGGGGACAAGACCCCCGAAGTCGGAAGAAGAGGCGGCGGCGACAGAAGACTGGGCCACCGCTAGTAAAAAAGCTGGAAGAAGAAAGTGGAGGCCCAGCAAGAAGAACCGAAGAGGGGGACAAGACCCCCCTTCCCCAAAGCACCCCCCATGTTGAGGGCACGCGGCCTGGTATGGCTCACTCGTTCCCACTCCCTTTCCTGACCGGCCAGGTTGCGTGCTTGGATAAGGGTCTTATATGGACCTTGGGGGGGGGCGTTTTTTCAGCGTAGGGCTTCCCCTTTAAGTCCATACCAGGTGATGGGGCTGGTGACATGTCAATCAAAGACAAGGTGCTTTGGGGTGGGGGGGCTGCGTGGCCCCCCTTCCCCAAGGCACCCCCCCATGTTGAGGGCACGCGGCCTGGTACGGCTCAGGAGGGGGGGGCGCTCGCTCGTCCCCCCTTTCCTGTCCGGCTGGGTAGCGTGCTCGGACAAGGGTCCGATGTGGACCTGGGGGGGACCCCCACGCCGATTTTTTCGGCATTGGGGTTGCCCTTTAACTCCATACCAGGTGACGGGGCCAGCGACGCCTCCTTCGCTGGCCCCGGCTACCTGGAGACGTGCTCAAAATGAGCGGACTTTCCTCTGCGTGTGTGGGCGAGTCCGTTCATTTCAAAAGTACGGCGGATAGTCCGGCAGACTTAGTACGCCGTATTAGTCCGCTGAAAAAGTGCCGTGTGTGGGCAAGTAGCTCGTTCGGAAAGTCCGCCAGACTAAGTCCGCCGGATAGTTGGCTACGTGTGTACGCGGCATTTGTGTGTGTAGGATGGAGATCACTGTGAGTGTGTGTAGGATGGAGATGACTGTGTGTGTGTGTGTAGGATGGAGATGACTGTGTGTGTGTAGGACAGAGATGACTGTGTGTGTTGGATGGAGATAACTGTGTGTGTGTGTGTGTGTGTGTAGGATGGAGATGACTGTGTGTGTGTGCGGGGGGGGGGGGGTGGAGATGACTGTGTGTGTGTTTGTGTGTATAGGATGAAGATGGCTGTGAGTGTGTGCAGGACGGAGATGACTGTGTGTGTGTGTGTGTGTGTGTAGGATGGAATGACTGTGAGTGTAGGATGGAGATAACTCTGAGTGTGTGTAGGACAGAGATGACTGTGTGTGCGCGTGTGTTAGATGGAGATGACTGTGTGTGTATGTAGGATGGAGATGCCTGTGTGTGTCAGTGTGTGGTGTAGGGTGGAATGACTGTGTGTGTGTATGTAAATGATGGAGATGGCTGTGTGTTTGTGTGTCTGTGTGCATGTAGGATGGAGATGACTGTGTGTGTGTATGTATGTGTGTGTAGGACAGAGATGCTTGTGTGTGTTTGTGTAGGACAGAGATGCCTGTATGTGTGTGTTGGATGGAGATGACTGTGTCTGTGTGGGATGGAGAAGACAGTGTGTGTGTGAGGGATGGAATGACTGTATGTGTGTAGGATGGAATGACTGTGTGTGTGTGTGTGTAGGATGGAGATGACTGTGTGTGTAGGATGGAGACGACTCTGTGTCTGTGTGTGTGTGTGTGTGTGTGGGGGGGGGGATGGAATAAGTGTATGTAGGATGGAATGACTGTGTGTGCGCAGAATGGATATGACTGTGTTTATGTGTGTGTGTGTGTAGGATGGAGATGACTGTGTGTGTGAGTATGTGTGTAGGATGGGATGACTGTGTGTGTGTGTGTGTGTGTGTGTGTGTGTGTGTGTGTAGGTAACAGATCCCTGCTTGAGTACTTCCGTCAGTACACAGCTTCCTCCAGTCTGGACCTTCAGATATCAGATTTTTACAGCCAAATATTGTAACCAAGATCCAGATGAGACAAGCTCAGTTACACAGCTTTAACATGGACTGTTTATTTTGAGATCTTCACACAAATATATACACCAGGATGACAATACAAACTGTAATCAGAAACCTAATTAACATGAGCTAATTAACAAATGGTTTAGACAGCCTAGGTGACTCAGAGGCATGACCTTTCAGGACAGCCTTCCCGTCTTTTATATAATCACAGCAAACCTTCTCACAATAGCAGAAGCTAATTACAATCAACAATACAAACAGTGATCTCCCCCCTCCTAAGCCTAGCAGGCAACAGACTACAGTAGGAGTAGACTGTCTTGCTCCTATACAGTTCTAGAGGCCTGTGATCACCTATTGCATTTAACATGTCGAGTTCAGAATCAAACAAACCAAGAATAGTCTTTATATATATCCAGGGAGATATTGTTGATAAATATTACTGTCCCATTTTAAGTAATCAAAGCCACATTTTCTTAGTCACCCTGTGCCCCTAATGGACACAAGGTAACTTAGACATAGGGGGTGCATGGGGAGCTGAAACAATGGTTTCCCAACCTACCCAAGGGATTCTGGGTTCCACGGGCCCGCCAGTCACAGAGATGACTGTGTGTATAGGATGGGGATAACTGTGTGTGTGAGTGTGTGTGTGCGTAGGATGGAGATGACTGTGTGTGTGTGTGTGTAGGATGGAATGACTGTGTGTGTAGGATGGAGATGACTGTGTGTTTGTGTGTGTGTGAGTTTGTGTGTAGGATGGAATGACTGTGTGTGTGTAGGATGGAGAACACTGTGTGTGATTGTGGGATGGAATGACTGTGTGTATAGGATGGAGATGACTGTGTGTGTGTGTGTGTAGGGTGGAATGACTGTGTGTGTGTGTGTAGGATGGAATGACTGTGAGTGTGTGTGTGTGTGTGTTTGTTAAGGATGGAATGACTGTGTGTGTGTAGGATAGAGATGACTGTGTGTATAGGATGGAGATGACTGTGCGTGTGTGTGTAGGATGGAATGGCTGTGTGTGTGTGTGTAGGATGGAATGACTGTGAGTGTGTGTGTGCATGTTTGTTAAGGATGGAATGACTGTGTGTGTGTGTAGGATGGAGATGACTGTGTGTGTGTGTGTGTGTAGGATGGAGATGACTGTGTGTGTGTGAGTGTGTGTGTGGGTGTGTGTTTGTGTGTGCGTGTGTGTGTGTGTGTGTGTGTGTGTAGGGTGGAGATGACTGTGTGTGTGTGTGTAGGATGGAATGACTGTGCGTGTGTGTGTGTGTAGGATGGAGATGACTGTGTGTGTGTAGGCTAGAGATAACTATGTGTGTGTGTATAGGATGGAGATGACTGTGTGTATGTGAGTGTGTAGAATGGAATGACTGCGTATATGTGTGTAGGATGGTGATGACTATGTGTGTGTAGGAAGGAGATGACTGTGTGTGTGTGTGTGTAGGGTGGAGGTGACTGTGTGTGTGTGTAAGATGGAGATGATTGTGTGTGTGTAGGATGGAGATGACTGTGTGTGTGTGTGTAGGCTGGAATGACTGTGTGTGTGTATGTAGGATGGAATGACTGTGTTTGTGTGTTTGTCAAGGATGGAGATGACTGTGTATGTGTGTGTAGGGTGGAGATAACTGGCAGCCATTCCCACGAGATAAAGACCCCAATTGACCACTGATTGCTCCTCTCCTTTCCTCCATGAAAGAGAAAACACAAGGAAAGAGATCCAAGCCATCCTGATTTTCCACCAGAGATGGAAATGCAGAGAAAGCCCAAATTGCAGCAGTGAACATTCCTCTGCTTGGGTCGAAACCTGCCTCACACGTGTTGCAGCTCAAACCCGGCTGGCATATTTACCTCCACCTCTCTCAGGCTGGCCACACCCCTATCTGGGTCCTACCCAATCACTGAGAGACAAGCTCCACCTAACCGCCTTACATGCTGACTTCATTGAAGTAGAGGAGGTTGGGGGAGGATCTGAGAAAGCTGTGTTTCCTCTGTGCTGAGACGGTGTTTTGGAATACAGAGTGAACTAAACTGCTGACTGTCTGTAACAGAGCTTAGTTTTAATGATTCTGCCCAGGACAAGGTCAGCCTGGGACATCAGTCAGTTTTCCATGAATGTCCTGGGCAATTAGGGACTGTTGGCAACTATGTATCTGAGCACCCAGTCAGTGCCTAATCAAAAGTGTCTAAATCTTAACCTGCTTTTGCATGCTTTGATCTGATTACTTGCTATAAGTATATTATGTATTACATTTAGCTTGTTCTCAGCATCTATCTCCTAAGTCATCCCTTGTTCCCTGTTGCGTTTGTTGACTTCAGGTTTATGCTTTTTGTCTGGTTTTATCTTCAGCTTGTTTCTTGAATGCCAGTCTTGTCCTTGTCTCTACTTTATGATTTCTTACATTTTTAGGGCCCTACATAAGTTGTCTGTTGTCACCCCAAGCATTTCCAAGGGCTGTTTTTTATTTGTACTACAGTATCACTAGAAAGGATCAGAGAGTGCAGGGGTCTGGGTCAGAGCCTTGTGCCACCACTTGGTGAAGGGGTTCTCTCTATTTTGTGACATGCAGACTAATAGAGAAGCAAGACTTTGTGTGGCTCTTTCCACAAACTATATTTACATTTTTTTTTATTGCTTTCATACAACCTTTAAAGTGATATTAAAGTATTGGGTTTTTTGTTTAAAAATAACAAACATGTTATACTTACAGTGATTTTGCACCGAGCAGCCCAGGTCTTCCTCTTCTCTGGTCACTCCCCAGCACTCCTGGTCCCTCCTGCCCCCACAACAAGCAGCTTGCTATTAGGTCACCAGAGTTGAGCCGCCGCTCTGTGTCCATTCAGGCATGGAACCGTGTCTCAGCCCCACCCCCCTCTCTCTCTCCTCATTGGCTACCTGACTTTGCTTGATAAAAAAGAAAATAATTTGGGACTTTAGATGAGGCCTCTGAAGTAGGGATCAGAGGTACCTCCATCCCAGCTTTTGCGCAGCAAAAAGAGAGAAAGGGTTTAGGACTTTTGAGTGAAGCATGCAGCTGGAGAGCAAGGAGGCACTGAAGGTTATCAAAATTAATTTTATTCCATAAATACAAAATACAATACAGTACATTACTGGCACAGAGATACACTGAGACCCACAAGCCATCTAAAGTTGAGTTGCATAATTTATAATATGCAATATAAATACGTAAACATAAGATACAATTGTATATGACATCCCATACATTAGTGATAAAATAGTCACTGGCTATAAACATAAGGTAGCAGCATTGCTGGCTCAAACACCTGGATGTATAACCATGATTGTAGCATCTATAGTTCGACGCGTTTCATGACTAACTGTCACTCATCAGGAGAAGACGCTGTAGGGATGTCTAAAAAATGTGAACAGTGAGTAAACTGAACACATATAAGATGGGGAAGGGGGAATGATGGAACATTCACCCATACTTACAGGTCAACAATGAACGTGGAGTGCGGCGGTGGATGCCAAGACGAAGCTGTGGACAATTGTCTCCCACGGGAGCAGAGACGGCAAAAACATTGGCAAAGCAACAGGGAATCCTAAAGGGTGAGGTGTGACTGGGGGAGTTGACCCCACCAAAATCCATGTATGTGCATGGTATGTGAATGAAAACATCTGTAAATGAATATAAAAGTGTGTATGAATATGTGAATGTCAGATATTGGTGAATCAGTAATCCAAATCTATTATAAGAAAGTGGTAACAAATGTGGGAAGTGAATGTAAATGTGGAATAGAACGTGAAAAAAACATGAAAAAAAAACACACTATAAAGGAAAGACCAATATTGTTGATGTGCCTGAACTTAAATGGGATGGGTGAAAGGATGAATGGAGATAAAAAACTACAAAGGCAAAAAATGAAAAAAGCAGGGATGAAAGAAGAAAATTACCTCTTAAGTGGATGTGCATGTATGTGAAATAGCCGTGCATGATAACCCAGAAAGCACCAGCCCAAACAGAGAGTGCCCATTCAAACAGTGGAAGTATGAATACTCCACTGCAGCCATTGTATTCCACCAATGTCACGCGGGCAGATATGGGAGAGAGGGAAGGCGTGAACCCGAGCGATAACCACCCAGCGAATGGCGCCAAACACACTCACTCATCCAAAACGCCGGATGTAAAGCCCAGGAAGCCAGCACACTGACTTTGATTGATAGCAGCAGGAGCCAATAGCGCCTGCTACTGTGTCTCAGCCAATCCGGAGGGAGCATCCCGGACAGCCAAAGCTCTCGTGCAACAAAGCTGGATCAAGATGTGGCTCAGGTAAGTATTAGGGGGGCTGCTGCACAGAGAAGGATTTTTATCTGAATGCATTCTATGCATTCAGATGAAAAACCTTCTGACTTTAGAACTACTGTAAATGATTCATGTTCAAATGTGTTCATGAAAAAATATAAATAAGCTAACCTTTACATTTTTAAAATATTTTTTTTAATCAATCTCCCACTTAGGTAACATTCTGATATTGTCAGCTGTAGGGATGAGCTTCGTGTTCGAGTCGAACGTACGTTCGACTCGAACATTGGCTGTTCGTGCGTTCGGCGAATTCCGAACGTTTTGGCCGTTCGCGTCAAAATTCGAGTGACGCGCGCGCGGACCACAATGCACTGCGTTGGCGCAGTGCATTGCTGTCCGATGATTGGCCAAGCATGCACTGTGACCCCGCATGCTTGGCCAATCGCAGCGCCGGCAGCGAGGAGAGCCATGATTGGCCACAGGCATCCTGCCTGTGGCCAATCATAGCTCAGACTGTGTAGTGCACGCCCCACACTATATAAGGCCGCCTTTAAGGCGGCCTCCTGTAGTGTGTTACTTTGCATCTGAAGCAGTGGGTGTTCTGTGTACCTTCAACACAGTACACACCAATCGTTTTTGGCTGATTTCCTATCTTGCTGCTGTGTAGTGGTTGTTGTCTGTGCCCTGACTGCAGTATACACCACTATATTCACCTCACCTATATAGCTAGTGATCTAGCTTTAACCACTTAACAACTGCCCATTGCCGATTAACGGCTTCAGAGCGGTTGTTTAACTCAGAGAGGCCGTTAATTAACGGCCTCCCAGAATTCTGCTCTCGCGTGCCCCGAGGTGTGCGCACTCGAGAGCATCCGTGACCGCCGGGTCCATAGGACCCGGCGCATCACGGTAAACGGCCGCTCATAGCGGCCGTTTACCACGTGATTGCTCCGTCAAATGACGGAGTGATCACTTGGAAACAAACCGGCGTCATGTTATGATGTGGGCTGCATCTGCAGTGCCCACATCGCTGCTCACCGAATTTAACCCCTCAATTCCCTGCCAATACTCTGCAATACCAGTGCATACTCTGCAGTACCCCGCCATTACTCTGCAGTACCCCGCCATTACTCTGCAGTGCAGTACCCCGCCATTACTCTGCAGTGCAGTACCCCGCCATTACTCTGCAGTGCAGTACCCTGCCATTACTCTGCAGTACCCCGCCATTACTCTGCAGTACCCCGCCATTACTCTGCAGTGCAGTACCCCGCCATTACTCTGCAGTGCAGTACCCTGCCATTACTCTGCAGTACCCCGCCATTACTCTGCAGTACCCCGCCATTACTCTGCAGTGCAGTACCCCGCCATTACTCTGCAGTGCAGTACCCCGCCATTACTCTGCAGTGCAGTACCCTGCCATTACTCTGCAGTGCAGTACCCTGCCATTACTCTTCAGTACCCCCATTACTCTGCAGTAACCCCCATTACTCTGCAGTACCCCCCATTACTCTGCAGTACCCCCCAATACTCTGCAGTACCCTGCCATTACTCTGCAGTACCCCGCCATTACTCTGCAGTACCCCCCATTACTCTGCAGTAACCCCCATTACTCTGCAGTACCCCCCAATACTCTGCAGTACCCGCCATTACTCTGCAGTACCCCCAATACTCTGCAGTACCCTGCTATTACTCTGTAGTACCCCGCCAATACCCCGCCAATACTCTAATACCCTGCCATAAATTGCCATACCCAGCCATACTCAGAGATACCCAGCCATACACGGTGATACCCTGAAGTACCCAGCCATAGACGACCCCCACCCCTCACCGCCCTCTGGTGCTTCTACCAACTCGCCAGTACGATCAAAGCCAGAATCTTTTTTTTAATTTTTTATTTCAGGCTTCCCAGCCTAGAGGTGAGATGTGGGGTCATATTGACCCCCCAGATTTCACTGTAAAGAGGACCTGTCATCCCATATTCCTATTACAAGGGATGTTTACATTTCTTGTAATAGAAATAAAAGTGATCAAAAATATATTTTTGGGAAAAAAAATGTCAAACTAAAATAAAGTAAAATGAACAATAAAAAAATAAAATAAAAATTAAAGCGCCCATGTCCCCATGTGCTCGCATGTGCCACACATGTGAGGTATCGCCGAGAATGTTAGAGCGAGAGCAATAATTCTAGTCCTAGACCTCCTCTGCAACTCAAAACATGTAACCAGTAAAAAAATATTTAAAGCGTCGCCTATGGGGATTTTTTAAGTAGCGACGTTTGGCGCCATTCCACGGGCATGTGCAATTTTGAAGAGTGACATGTTTGATATCTATTTACTCAGCATAACTTCATCTTTCACTTTATGCAAACATTGGGCTAACAAGTGGTTAATAATAGAGCTTGCAGTCAGTAGTGTTAGGAGATAGTGCGTGCTGTCTGCGTGCTCTGTACCCAGTACATACCGCTATAATATAGGGCAGGCCCCTACTTTCAAACATCCAACTTACAAACATCTCCTACTTGCAAACGCAAGGAGACAGCAGCAAGTGAGATGAAAAAAGATGGACGACAAAACAAAATTATACAGGGGTGATAACCCTTCCCTATGTTTTCCAAAAAGCTTAAAGATATTTTTTTTGACTGGAGCTACACTTTAAAAATGTACCGGTTGAAAATGACAAACAGATTCAACTTAAGACAGTCCCTGTCTTGTTTGCACCGCCTGTATACTGCTGTTCTGAGTATATAGGGCCTGGGGGCCACACGCATTTCCTTTTTTTAATATGGGTACGGGGTTCCCCTTAATATGTGTACAAGACCCAAATAGGCTGGTAATGGGCAGGGAGGGCTACCCATGCCATTTTTCTGAATGATTTTCAACCATATTGCAGGAACCAGATATAACATTAAAACCGCAAGCAGTTTTAAATGGTGTTATTTCCGTTTAATGTCATTTTGTGCAGGGACTGTTCTAAACACGGGAAACACGTGGCACTTCACAGGCATACTATAGACACCCCCCAGGCACCATATTTAAAGGAATATTTCACTTTTTTTTTTCACTTTAATCGTCATTAAAATCACTGCTCCCGCCAAAACGGTAGTTTTTAAAACTTTTTTTTGCAGTGACCCATGTCCCCTGAGGCAGGAGGCAGGTCGCCAAATCCTTTTTAGCACACTATCTTGCATATTAGCCGTTAAAATTAGCACTTTCCAATTCGAACGTTCGAGTCCCATAGACTTCAATGGGGTTCTAACGTTCGTACCGAACGCGGGGGTCGTTCGCAAGTTCTGGTGCGAACCGGGGGGTGTTCGGCTCATCCCTAGTCAGCTGGTTGATGTGTATGTGTGCACACCAAATGTCATACTGCAGACAGAGTATTCCTTGCAATTGAGTCTCCGAGCTTAGTAAATCAGGCTCTAAAATACAAATAGATCATTATTCGATTTTTTTTTCTGCCCTATTATATTGTAGATGTAAAACATGCCATTTATATTCTCTGTAATTGCAGCAGGCCTGAAATCAGGGTCTGAACTGTTAATAAATTATTATGTCATGCAATTGCTGCGTGAAGGAATTCTGCAGAGCTCCCACTGCATTAAATGTCACCTCATGTCTAAGCCAATCCATTTGATAATTGCGTACGTTCTATCTCTTGACATTGGAAGACAGCTCTTGGTTATTTAAGTCAACACAAAGTAAAATGAATATGTTAATATGCGCCAGAGGACATGATCTATGGCCCTGACAAATATAGTATGTGGCACTATGAAAAAATGATATATGTATGTATATATATATATATATATATATATATATATATATATATATATATATATATATATATACATAAGTATATTCCATACAATAGTAAGGCAATTCTAAAGCTGCCAATAGGTATATGTGCAAAAGCATGGTGCCTGGTTGTATTTTAGAATCTCATATGAGAAAAAAAAGAAGACAGTGACCTCTGGGCTTGTTTAATCAAAGCAGCCCATTCTCTTGTGCCCTTTTCCTAGCTACTGGAGCATAGTGAAAGGCACTGACTGAATCTCTTGCTGCTGTGAGAGCAAGCTCTGAATTATTCATAAGTGCTCTAATGGTAAGTGATGAGATCTCTTCATGCTCAGGCCTTGTCACAAGGTGTTTATTACTTTGTTTCTCTACCCGCCTGCTTTTACTGTGGGTCAGGAGAACCCTATATACACTCTTGACATGCACTGCTAAAGATAGCACTTTAAAAATCACTTTCGCCTGGGAGGTCATCTGAAAGTTATTATGAACAAATTATTTCTTTATTTCCGCTGACTGGCTATAAAGCCTTAATGATCTGTCACCTAGCAATAGGCTGCCTATTCAAACATAAAAAAATGCCAAGTTGATGGGTTTATAACTGGAATCAGTTTGTTGTAGTTGTTTCTTGTCAAGTAAGTGTCCAACATGCATTATGAATCTGCATATTCATGAGCCATGAGAGATACTGATGTTATGATGAAGGAAACCTAAGTGATAACAGTATATAATGTTTTCCTGCTAAAGTTTAATAAGTCCACAATATATTTTAAGCCTTATGTCTGCATTTGATTTGTGGGGCATTTAATATGTAATAGGCCTAAATTAAATGGTGGAAGAAAGAGCCCAGACAGATCCAAACGCTGTAGGAAAGTGTACTCTTTAACAACTTGCTTACTGGGCACTTATACCCCCTTCCTGCTCAGGCCAATTGTCAGCTTTCTGCGCTGTCGCACTTTGAATGACAATTGCGCGGTCATGCAACATATATAATATATATAATATTTATATGAAATTGTTATCACTTTTTTTTGAGACAGATAGAGCTTTCTTTTGGTGGTATTTAATCACCACTAATGATAGGCAGCATTGATGGGAATGGATAGACACTCATAGACAACACTGATGGGCACTGATAGGGGGAACTGATAAGGAGGCACTGATATGCAGCACTGATGGGCACAGGTATGTAGCACTGATGGGCACTGATATGCAGCACTGATGGGCACTGATAGGCAGCATTGATGGGCACAGATTAGCACTGATGCAGCTGCACTAATAATCAGGGCTCTGATGATCAGTGCCCTGATTATCTGTGTACATGTCCCCTGTCAGGATTGCCTGTGACAGCGCGTGAGGAAAGAAGAACCGAAAGTCAGCAACTCTGTTTACATTGTGATCAGCTGTGATTGGACACAGCTGATCATGTGGTAAAGGGCCGCTGTGATTGACCCTTTACCATGGGCTGCGATCGGCTGTGTCCGAAGGACACAATGATCACAGAGTGCACTGGGCAGGAGGATGTGCACAGATGCCCTCCCAGAACAACAGAGCCACGCTGTAGCCATCTTGCGGCTAGAACATGGTAAGGACGGGGTTAAAAAAATAAAACAAAAGCTCTCAACTTCATACAAATTGACCAGTGTTAAAACAGTTTAGTGGGCTTCCTCTGGTTGTGAACTTTTATTTTTCACAGTAACACACTGCTTTGTCCTAAAAGTTTAACGTGTTACTAACCCACAACAGTAAAATCAGTCTGTATATGCAGTAAAGAATGCTTGTTATACTCATTGTGGAACCTAAGGGGTTAATCCTCCATCTCAGCATAAGTCCAAAAAGACCTACTCTGTGGATTCAGTGCAAGCTAATGGTTTGCCATATTTTCAGCTAGACCCCCCCACACACACTGGAGGCATTGCTGCATAGGGAAAAGCCTACAGCCATAGGTTGATCACTTTTCAACTGCTAAAGCTAGTCTTTGCAACATGTCACCACATACTTATGTGGTAAAGTTATATGCAGCAAAGAATCACATATTTATCATGCTACTGCCATAGTGGTTAAAATGTTGAAAGGGCACACAACACAAATTCACCAGGGCACTGTACAACTAGTGATGGAATTTCCTGTTGGGTGTACTAGATCATGGCCCTCAGATACACTTTAATAGATATTTGAGTTGTTATATTCAGCGCTTAGGTTCAAAAAAGGCTGCTGCCTCCCCTGAGGTGCTTTAATTAAAGCTCCAATAAAATAAATTGTGTGTGTAATAGGGTGAATGGTGCTGCCTAACCCCATGAATAGTGATCCTCTCCAATGAATCACTCCTCCAAGTGGGTGCTCAATAGGTACGTATTTAATTGCTGTACATAGCGTGTCCCGTCACCTGAAGGGTGACTCCCCACAATGCGTCACTCTTCCCAGGTGAGTATGCAAATGAGTAATTGGTGCCTATTCTCATCACCTAAAAAGTTTACCCAATGGGTCACTTTTACAAGGGAAATTTAGAGGTGTGTGTTTAACCTGTGACCTATATTGGGTAATGTTCTATTCTTTGTGCTATTGGAAGATTTATATCAATACCTACTTCTGAAGTGTTCGTGCATAAAGTGATGCTAATCTCATCGAATCATCATGTACAGGCAAAATTCATTCCTGAAAATACATACTTGTGCAAATTCATGTATAATAAATTGATAGTGAATTAATTATGGTATTAAAAAAAAGAGTAACTAAAGCAAAGTCCAGTGGAAAAAGTATACGAAAAAAAATAAAGAATAAAAAAATATAATCAATGGAAAATAATTATTGAAAAAGAATAAAGTCCAGTCTTAAATGGTGCAAAAAATTAAAAAAAAAAAATGTAAAATTGACTTGTGCCTGGATTTTCCACCAGTGTGCAGAGAACCAAGTGACCTCCATGCAAACCAAACACAAAAGACGCACGTGAGAAATGGATGAAGGGAGGAGGAAGAAAAAGATGAAGAGAGTATAAGGTGATGGAATATACAATTTAAGTGATGCCCAATTTTCTGAAAAAGAATGGATATTTTGGATCTGGACTTGAAATTTGCACCTGCCAAAACATTAAACGAATTTGAGGCCTACATCGATCTTCAGAAATTCATCAGAAAATTCAATCTGAAAAAACATTTTGCACTGAATGAAGACAAAAGAATACCAGAGTACTCAGAATTTACTCAAACCAATCTCAAAAATAACTTGATTTTTAATCCTAACACCCCTGGTAACCAGTGCCTTGGGGCCTTTAGAAAGATGGTAGAAGAAGATCTGAAGAGCCTGAAAAGGAAAACATCTGGAAACACGAACATATGGAAAACCATTAAAGAAATAGAGAGAAAGAAAGAAGTAGTGATATGTCCGGCTGACAAGGTGGGGGGGAGCTTGGTTATATTGACTTAAAAAGACTATGAAGAAGAAATGGAGAATCTACTCAAAGAGGAGAACACGTATAAAAATTGAAAGGGAACCGCAAAGAACGATATGAATAGAAGTTAAAAGCACATGTAAAAAAGGGGAAAGACAAAGGAATACTGAGTAAGAAAGAAGCTGAATCAACTCACTTTTCTCCCGGTTAGGAGAATACCTTGACCAATTCCTAAAACCATTGATACAAAAAGGGAAATTGTACATAAGAGACAACACACAATTAATAACAGAATTGCAAAACATCACAGCAGTGGAGCATTACTTGCTTTGCACCATAGACGTTAATTCATTATACACGAGTATTGTACAGAAAGATAACCTAGAAGGTGTAGAGAAGGCACTACATGAAAACACTTAACTGAAGCAAGAACAAATATGTTTTATTCTTGAAGGTCTCCAACTAGCTATGAAAAACAATTATTTTTGGTACAGGAAGAATTATTATGTTAAAACTAAGGGGGTGGCAATGGGGGCACATTATGCCCTCAGCATCACCAACCTCTTCATGAATATGTAGGAGTAAAAATATATTTATGGCAAGAAAATATCACAAATTAAGCTGTATCGAAGATACATAGACGAAAATCATTCTGTGGGAAGGAACAGTGGAAACCTTTGAAGAATTCCTCAGGGGAATTAACCTCCATAAGTATGGAATTTCCTTTGCTGGGAAGTTAGACCACCAGCAAATCGACTAACTGGATTTACAGATTTTCAAGGAAGGAAATTAACTATATACTAAAACATTCTTCAAAATAACAGATCGCAATGGCTACATACTAACTTCCAGCTGCCATTAACCTAAATGGAAGGGGAACATCCCCAAAGGGGAATTGCTAAGACTTCGAAGTAACTGCCGCATAATGGAAGACTTTGAAATGCAAGCAGATACCCTGATTAAGAGATTTCAAGAGAAAGCATATCTGAAGAACAACTTAGTTAAACTGAAAACCAAAATAAAGAGATTGGCTAGGAACTCAATATTGGTCAAAAAAGGCAAAAAGGTAAGAAACTACACTGATGTGGCATTCATTACTGTATTCAACACTCAAAACCAACTAATAGAATGCATCATCAGAAAATATTTGCCTATTCTGAGAGAAGACAGAATCTTATCCAAAATTCTACCAAAGAAACCCAGGTTCATATACAGAATAGCTCCCACACTCAGAAACCATTTAGTCCATAATGTGATTGATCCTCCAAAACCTGTAAAACTTTTTACGAAGATGAAGGGATTCTACATGTGTCAAAAATGCCTCCCTTCTTTACCAGTCCACACAATGGATCTTCTTCCGGATCCTTCCTAAGATCCTTCCTGGACAGCTTCCTGGACAGCTTGGGGAGGCCTTCTTGCACCACTTGGGAGATATCACAGTAACATCTGGGGACTCCTGCTGGAGACACTCCTACATCTTAAGTGTGGCACAGTGGTGTAGTGGTTAGCACACCTATCAGAAAGAAGGGTCGCTGGTTCGAATCCCAACCACAACACTACCTGCCTGGAGTTTGCATGTTCTCCCTGTGCCTGCGTGGGTTTCCTCCAGGTACTCTGGTTTCCTCCCACACTCCAAAGACATGCAGGTAGGTTAATTGGCTTCTGTCCAAAATGGGGACCTTGGATTGTGGGCTCCTTGAGGGTAGGGACCTATGTGAGTGTGCAATGTACAGGGATAGGGACAATGGTAGACACTCTCTTAGGTTGAACTGGATGGAGGTCTTTATTCAACCTTACTAACTATGTATCTTTGGCTCTGGCCCCACCCTTTTAATAGTGACTTGTCCCCTCACATAGGGCCCTGACTCCTTCGGGAATGAGTTGAGTCCAGTCATCTGGGGGACTCAGGGGTTCATGAGGTCTTCTGGATAGAGCATCCGCATCACGGTTACCAACTCCTGGTCTGTATTGGTTAGGTGTTGGAGTCGGTGTGAGAGGTTTTCCAATAGCCGGGCACCTAGTTGACTCCTTCACTGGGGCCCTCTGAAGTTTTCCGCCAGCTGTTTGGAATTTGTTACTGCCGCTGGGCTCTGGCACATTCGCCTGAAATGTCCTATCCCTCCACATTTAAAATAGGTTCTAGGTGTGGGTTTGGTAGGGCGGTCAAAGGTCTCTGGGGTTTCTTTCGATTGTACTTTCTCCAAATGAGGGCTTGCCAGTTGAGTCATCAGTATTGTCATCATTTCCAGAATCTCTCTCTGGGTCTGGAGCAACTTTTCCAGTCCAGTCTGACTTGCAGAAAGGTGATGATTGGGCAAGAGCCATGATCCTTGTTCAGCCCTTGCTGCCAGTACACTGGGCTCCCAGACATCTGAGGGAGCATCCACTTGCCGTACCTCAACACAGGAAGGGCTAGGGGGATTTGATCTGTTTCTGGTCTCTCTCAAGCTCTACTTTCTCTGCTTCGTTCACCTTCTCTATAAGGACTTCATCTGGCGTGGATGGGTTCTCCAAGTACTGTCTCAGAGCTACCTTGACATGGTCACTCTTTAACCCTGTGGTCACTGATCTCCGGAATTTCCGTTTTATGAGCTCAGCCCCAAAGTGATCTCCGAGTCCTTCCTCTTGTGTGGCTGCCAACAGGCGATCCTTGAGTTCAATAGCCCGGAATATAAATATTTGGGAGGTCTCGTTATTACCTTGCGTAATATTCATCAGTTTATAATACAACTCGGGAGTATCTTCCTCCTCATAGTAGCTCTTTAAAAGCCTCATCAACTGATTCAGTGCCAATCCAGCTTTCCTTTCCAACATAGCTCTGACGCTAGACAAGGGACTGATAGCCTAAATTACTGCCTCCTTAATTTCAGAGTCTGAGTATCCTTTCTCTAGTCCTAACTCTACTTGGTGTGAGAGACTGATGTAGGACAGTTTATCTTTCTGTCCTTTTTCTCCTATTTGACAATCTATGCGGAAATCTTTCCAGATGGTTATTTCTTGCAAAGGGCCCAAAGTGCGCATCTTCTGCACTGGGCTAGGGCTCTCATCCGTTTGGCTAACAGGGGGACCTTCCTGAGAGGCACGGGCTCCACCAATGAGCCATAAGTCTGGTGGCCTCCTGAAATTTCACATTCATTTCTTCAAAGTGTCACTTCAGATAAGCTACCTGTTGTCCGGCTCCCTGATGAGTAGAAATCCTTGTTTCATGACTTAAGGGTTCCACTGCTTCTGAGTTGGAGAGTACCACACTTTCTTACTAGGGGGTGTCAATAGAAATTCCATTCTCTCTGACATTTTTATGCTAGCACCGTGGAAGTTTTCAGGGATATCTTGCCTCCACTCTATCAACGCATAAGTGCAGTCAGTCTCGTGGCTGGGCCTTACTGAGACCACATAAGCTTTTTTTGTCTGGAGACAAGGCCTGCTTCACACCAATGGACTGCCTTATCGGGGTCCATGGTAACCAGTGGGGGTGGGGTTTCTCTCTTGAGTGACAGAAATCCTAGACTAGCCCACACGTGTAGCACTGACCCCCGAAGGAGCTGCTAATTTGAGTTGGCCTTCACTCTTCTGAGAAACCCCCTTTCTGTGTGACTCCGTCCCCTTGGCACAGCTATGGTGCAATAATAATACAGTACAATATAAACAGTATAAGGTACCTGTATCGATCCCTCAGGATCCTCTGGCTCCACCTGGTGGGGAAAGACAGTAGGCCACACACTTGTACGCTTAACCAGAAATACTTTTACTGAAAGTATAACAAATAAGTGATTACAGAGATTGGACTGTCATCCCAACGTAGAACGTCAGTACAGCATGAATCAACAATCACTTACAATAAACAATATGCAAGTATGTTATTATCTAGACCTGGGAGCTCCCCTTACTTAAAGTCTACGTGAGGCCACACTTACAGTATTTCCTCCTTTATCTTCTTTCTTCGCTAGCTTAAATGGTTCCTCAGATAATTGTAATCCAAAGGGATAAGTAAAGAAAGTTAACTCAGAATACTCCAGGTATAACTCCAAGAACTTGTAATCACACTTGGGCGCTAAAGTGAACTGGGCCTCAAGCCTACTAAAAGTCAGTTGCTCAGTTACGCTTCCGTGGAACAATAGGTTCCAGCGAGGCCTGTGAGTAAGTCTAACTGCGTGCAATAGTATTAAACAGTGGGTCGTAACCTGCTCACCAACTGGATCAGAGTTTGGGGTGATGGCTTTGGTCCGATAACTGCAGCTTGTTCCCGCTTAAGCTGGGCCAGATGCTCTGTGTTGCTCCGCTGACTGGATCCGGTCCTCCGCTACTCCGACAAGCATCTCCGAACCTCGTCAATCCAATCACCAGCTCTCAGGCTCCGTCAAGTCACCTCGCAAACAGTTCGGTTTGCACTGTCTGCCAGTGTATCCGAGAACCTTCCACACAGTTCCGCACAGGCAGGCAGCGTGGACCCAAGAGGCCAAATATGGCCACTGCAGCTCCTTTTATCTCTACCTCGACCTTTTATCTACCTAGCATGCACTGCATATCAGAGTGTTCATGGGTAGGTCACACGGACTCCTGGGTAACAAAGGTCAAACCTGTTACCAAAACAAACATTGCTTCCTATGAAAGTCTTTTATGTTTTAAAATCACCATATCTCTGCATTACCATTGTTTCAGTAGATGGCTCCAAACACTGAGCCCTCGCAATGTCCACAGATTTAACATTGATATAAACATAACTAAATTAATACACAATTATGTCCCAGCTACATATGGTTTAGGAGGGAGGCACATGCATACTGCTTTCCTTTTCCTGACCACCTATACAAGAGTTCTGTGAGCTCATTGTATATTTATTATAGATGGGAACGGAGTCTGTGATATGACATATTGGAGAAGTGGACATTTCTTTGATATATGAACATATATCCATGTATGGACTTTTATTCATTTTTTATATATTCTATTCTATTTTTTGAACCGTATAATTATTTGAAACCCACTGTCCGTCTTTTTTTAACCATTTTCTTGGACTTTATCGTTCACTGTTACAATGCTGTCAGTTTTTAGGCTGATTGCTAATATGCCAATGCGCAAGATCACTTTATATTGTTTATGTCTGTTTTGTGTATTGTGAACATGAATAGATTTTGCAGCAGGTTTATTTTATTAGCACTTCTTTTTTTCACTTAATATGTACGCTTAGTTTTTTTGTGTTTATTTCATTTATTTTTGTATTTCACTTTTTACCAGTTATTGATTTTTCCATTTTTCAGTGACATCTTTTTGGTAGCGCGAAGGCCTTTTTTGTTTATTCACCTACACTGCCTGCCCAGATAAGGATTAGATATGAATTTGTAGGGTGCATATGTTTAAAGGTACAGTCCACAGAAAAAAACTATAAAAAAACAGTTCCCACTCAAATTCAAACCAGATCCTTTTCCAGGCATGTAACCTGGGTGCTCAGGAAAGGGGGCAGTAAGTACCAATCCCTTCTCGAATTGTACCAGATCACATGCCTTCAGCATTAGAAGGGTACATTGCTAGTGGGGGGTAAAGTCTCCCACCATAGAAAGGCACCTTGTGTCCATTTTGAGGGGACAAACATATTCTTTTCCCCAAAGGACATTTGAGTTTTTGCTGGAATTATCCCTTAAGGGTTCCCTAAACCGCCGCCACTCCTAGGGAAATGAGTATGGTTTACATCAGTACCTTTTCTTACTCACTCCCCCAAAAATTTTATATACGCAATTAAAGAAACCCACACCATGAAAAAAAGTCCTTCATTAAATAACTAAATATAACAAAGATGTTTTCATGCCACCTGGGGATTTTTTCTACACTGCCAAAATGACCCATAGCCCGATGATGCTGTCATTGCATTTGACCGATTCAAATCTTCCTGCTGTTTTAAACAAATCAACTGTGGGTCCTGGTTGATTTACAAACAGAAACTGACTGGGGATCTGTCATTCAGCAGTGGTATTACTGCTGCCACTGCTACTAAATAACAAATACCTGGCTGCTGTTTGTAAGTAAACCAATTACTTTTAAAGGGTTAAATTGTACTGCTCTGTAACTTTATGTACAGCTTAAGGGCATCTTCTGGACATTTTTTTGTCCAGAATAAAAGACCTTCTCCCTTCTGAACAGTATTTTTTAAAGGGTCGCATTGGCCAACAACATATAACCTTCTTTTTAACTAAAAAGCTTGCAAATTTGCCTTTGAAACTGTCAGATAAAACAAGATTTGGCTCCCATAGACTTAAGGAGTCACTTTTCTTGATAAAAAAACATTCCCCTCTGAGCGATCCATGTACATGTACAAAGATTTTCACAAACTTTGTTGCAGATTCCTATCAACCTTCTAACATACTTTCCAGTCACTGTACTAAATGTGTAATATATGTATGGCAGCTTGTATCAGAAATTTTGCACTCTAATGGGGATAATGGCTTTGAAGTATTTTTGTGCACTAAGTTTTGACATTTTATTACAGCAGAACCCGGGATTTTCAAAAAATCCCCCATTAATACACCCCCTCACACAAAACACTAAGCAGTTATTACATTTGTGAAATTCCTTACCATTGAAGAGAAAAGTCTGATTTTCAGGAAGTCAGCTTTCTAAGTCAAAAAATGCAGCATGTATTCTGCTAAGGAGGAGCTGTTAGAACAGTAATTGTATCATATCCTCTTCTCTCTCTCTAAACCATAATTGCACTACATTTCCCATGAATCTTTGGGATTGCACTGAATGTGGGAGGGTACACTAGGCCTGTACATGTAAATGTGAACTTTCCCACTTCAACATAAATCACACCCCTCATTTACCAGCCAGCCATACTAACGAACAGTATGAGAGGTAGGTTACAGCCTTATACATGCAAAGCATGTCTGTTCTCTCCACTCCAGCCACAACAGGAGATAAACATAATGTTCTTACTTGCTTTATGTAATCATTACTGAATTGTACACACATCCCATAATTATATATTATACACACTGTACTCTGCTGTAATTCAGTATTAGAAATATTCCTCCTTCTGCTGAAGATTTGATATATTTTTAACAGCAATCAGTGACCACCAGTGCAGCATGTCAGTGACCACCAGTGCATCTTGTCAGTGACCACCAGGGCAGCTTGTCAGTGACCACCAGTGCAGCTTGTGAGTGACCACCAGTGCAGTTTTGTCAGTGACCACCAGTGCAGCATGTCAGTGACCACTAGTGCATCTTGTCAGTGACCACCAGTGCAACTTGTCAGTGACCACCAGTGCAGCTTTGTCAGTGACCACCAGTGCAGCATGTCAGTGACCACTAATGCATCTTGTCAGTGACCACTAATGCATCTTGTCAGTGACCACCAGTGCAACTTGTCAGTGACCACCAGTGCAGCTTGTCAGTGACCACCAGTGCAGCATATCGGTGACCACCTGTGCAGCATATCGGTGACCACCAGTGCAGCATATCGGTGACCACCAGTGCAGCTTGTCAGTGACCACCGGTGCAGATTGTTAGTGACTACCAGTGCAGCATGTCAGTGACCACCAGTGTAGAGCAGGATCGTTATAAGAAATGATCTGGATGACACGACAGGCTGTGGCAGGTATTGTATGTGAAATACGATCGCTGTAATCTCCCGCCAGCATTGGAACAGTGCGCTTTCAATCACAATGGTGGTCGGCGGGATGTTATGGAGTTCGGTATTTCACATACAATACCTGTCACAGCCTGAGATTCTCACTGTGTCATCCGGATGGTTTCTGATAAGGAGATGGCGGGCGTGCAGCGGCGGTGGGGGGGACAGGGTTGGAGTGGGGGTGGTGACTTGCAGGGAGCAGAGGACGAGGAGGAGGAGAGAGGAGAAGGAGGGCATCTCCTCCAGGGGCGACACAGACTGGGGGCTGTGAGACCCCTCCGCCCACTACATTTCTATTTCCTCCCTGCTCTCTCTACAGAACTACTGGTGGGAAGTGCCAAGACTGCTGGCTGAGGACACAGGAGGAATAACAGCCAGTGGTCTTACAAACAGGAAACCACAGGGCAATAACAGTTTTTCAGCAAGATCAGCAGGCTACTAAAGAGGAAATACAGAAGAACATGGATAGCATAGTTGGTGAAGGTAGGAGATCAGCAACAACATGGAAAAAAGGTTTTTGCCGGAGTCCTGCTTTAAATGTTTTGAACAATACAGCGTGGTAATATAATAGAAAAGATCACAAGCTAAACTATGAAACTGTTTTGCCACTAGCCATTTGGTACAAAGTTAAAGATTTTAGCTTTATTTTTTAAGAATAAACTTTCATATAATTTATAGATCTGTCATGACTGGTTATAAATTGTATGGCTGCTACACTAAATTGGGTGCCAGAGGCAAAAGCCTTTTTTAAAGTTGAAATGAAGATTGTAGTGTTGGTGCTATATTAAGGCCAACCTAAATGTAAATATAAAAAATCAATTACGCATTCCAAAAGTACTGATGCCAGATTATGGCGTTGCTGATGAAAATCATATTGTCCTGTAACACCAGCTACCGCTTAAAGACATCTCCCATGCAAATAATTGAAAGGAATGGTATTTTTCCCACGTTGGCCTCAGAGTTAAAAAAAAAAGCAGGACACTCTTCTCGTCACATGGTATTTTTATATAATTGTTTTTTTTTCTGCATTGATACATGTACCCCATGGCAGTTCTCAGCTCCCTAATGCCCTTTGTTTTACAATCACTCATATATTAGACTGGAAAATGGCCAAAAATAAATTTTCAAGTGTCACGTCCCTAGACTTTCAGTAGTATTAACCACTTGCAGACCAGCTCACGCATATATACTGCTGTAGGTCGGCTCTCCTGTGAGAACCGATGCACCTGTACGTCAGTCCATGCAAGGAGGATAGTGGGCGCATGCATGCCCGCAGGTCCCAGGGGCTCAATGTTTTCCGGTGACCTGCAATCCCGGTGAGGAGAGGCAGAACGGGGAACTGCCTATGTAAACAAGGCGATTTCCCTTTCTGCCAGATGACATATCAGAGATCTACTGTTCCTTGTGATCGGGAACAGAGATCTCTGTCATGTTCCAGTAAGCCCACCCCCCCTACAGTTAGAACACACTCAGGGAACACAATTAACTCCTTGATCACCCCCTAGTGTTAACCCCTTCCCTGCCAGTGTAATTTTTACATTGATCAGTATCAAACAGCATTTTTATAGCACTGATCAATGTAATAATGTCCCTGGTCCCCAAAAAGTGTAATTTGTAGACATGTGCATTCGTTTTCGTCCGAATGCATTTTCGTCCGAATTTCAGCTATTTTCGTTTTCGTTTTGCCAAACGATAACGAAAGCACAAAATCCGAAAAACGAAAGATCCGACATAAATAAATGCTTTATTTTCGTTTTCATTGTTACAACAGTTCGATATAGAATAGGAGATTCGACGTGACTCTGACAACGTGTCTATAGAACCTGTGTTCGAATGTGCCTAACCTTACCTCTATTAGTCCAAGATTATATAGAGAAAATATTCGACAGAGAAAAAAGATTTGACAGAGAGAAAAGATTCTGCAAGATACTGTCCTAAAAAGTGTTTGGGGACCCGGGTCCTGCCCCAGGGGACATGTATCAATGCAAAAAAAAGTTTTAAAAACGGCCGTTTTTTCGGGAGCAGTGATTTTAATAATGATTAAAGTGAAACAATAAAAGTGTAATATTCCTTTAAATTTCGTAGGGGGGGGTTGTCTATAGTATGCCTGTGAAGGGGCGCATGTTTCCCGTGCTTAGAATTGTCCCTGCACAAAGTGTCATTTATGCAGGAAAAAAAGTCCTTTAAAATCACTCGCAGCTATAATGAATTGTCGGCTCCCGTAATACAGAGAACACTCATTGAAAGTCATTGATAAAAAAATAAATAAATAAATAAAAAAAAAAGCGTGGGGGTCCCCCAAATTCAATTACCAGCCCCTTCAGGTCTGGTATGGATATTAAGGGGAACCCTGCCTCAAATGTAAGAAAAAATTTGACGTGGGGTTCCCCCTAAATATCCATAACCAGACCCTTCAGGTCTGGTATGGATATTAAGGGGAACCCCGCGTCAAATTTAAAAAAAAATTGACGTGGGGTTCCCCCTAAAAATCCATACCAGACCCTTTATCCGAGCACGCAACCTGGCAGGCCGCAGGAAAAGAGGGGGGGACGAGAGAGCGGCCCCCCCTCCCTCCTGAACCGTACCAGGCCACATGCCCTCAACATTGGGAGGATGCTTTGGGGGTCTGTGACCCCTCAAAGCACCTTGTCCCCATGTTGATGAAGACAAGGGCCTCATCCCCACAACCCTGGCCGGTGGTTGTGGAGGTCTGCGGGCGGGGGGCTTATCAGAATCTGGAAGCCCCCTTTAACAAGGGGACCCCCAGATCCCGGCCCCCCCCCTGTTTGAAATGGTAAGGGGGTACAAAAGTACCCCTACCATTTCACAAAGAAAGTGTAAAAAATGTTTAAATAAAACAAACACACTTTTGAAAAATTCCTTTATTAAAAATAAAAAAAAGATTCCAGCGGCGGTAATCCACTCTTGCTATCCATCGACGGACGGTCATATCTCCAGCGATGTCTAATATCATCCAGCGCAGCGCAGCATCCTTCTTCTGTCTCCGTGGAGGAGACACTACAGGCATTCCGGCGGCTGACGTTTGTTATATACGGAGGGCGGGGCCACCCGTCACCTGACCCCGCCCCCCTCTGACGCAAGGGGAAACCCGGGGTTCCCCGTGACGTAGGGGTGACCCGCACCCCTCTGATGTAACACAGGCAGGTTTCCGTTACATCAGAGGGGGGCGGGGTCACCCCTACGTCACGGGGAACCCCGGGTTTCCCCTTGCGTCAGAGGGGGGCGGGGTCAGGTGACGGGTGGCCCCGCCCTCCGTATATAACAAACGTCAGCCGCCGGAATGTCTGTAGTGTCTCCTCCACGGAGACAGAAGAAGGATGCTGCGCTGCGCTGGATGATATTAGACATCGCTGGAGATATGACCGTCCGTCGATGGATAGCAAGAGTGGATTACCACCGCTGGAATCTTTTTTTTATTTTTTTATTTTTAATAAAGGAATTTTTCAAAAGTGTGTTTGTTTTATTTAAACATTTTTTACACTTTCTTTGTGAAATGGTAGGGGTACTTTTGTACCCCCTTACCATTTCAAACAGGGGGGGGGGCCGGGATCTGGGGGTCCCCTTGTTAAAGGGGGCTTCCAGATTCTGATAAGCCCCCCGCCCGCAGACCTCCACAACCACCGGCCAGGGTTGTGGGGATGAGGCCCTTGTCCTCATCAACATGGGGACAAGGTGCTTTGAGGGGTCACAGACCCCCAAAGCATCCTCCCAATGTTGAGGGCATGTGGCCTGGTACGGTTCAGGAGGGAGGGGGGGCCGCTCTCTCGTCCCCCCCTCTTTTCCTGCGGCCTGCCAGGTTGCGTGCTCGGATAAAGGGTCTGGTATGGATTTTTAGGGGGAACCCCACGTCAATTTTTTTTTAAATTTGACGCGGGGTTCCCCTTAATATCCATACCAGACCTGAAGGGTCTGGTTATGGATATTTAGGGGGAACCCCACGTCAAATTTTTTCTTAAATTTGAGGCAGGGTTCCCCTTAATATCCATACCAGACCTGAAGGGCCTGGTAATTGAATTTGGGGGACCCCCACGCTTTTTTATTTATTTATTTATTTATTTTTTTATCAATGACTTTCAATGAGTGTTCTCTGTATTACGGGAGCCGACAATTCATTATAGCTGCGAGTGATTTTAAAGGACTTTTTTTCCTGCATAAATGACACTTTGTGCAGGGACAATTCTAAGCACGGGAAACATGCGCCCCTTCACAGGCATACTATAGACAACCCCCCCCCTACGAAATTTAAAGGAATATTACACTTTTATTGTTTCACTTTAATCATTATTAAAATCACTGCTCCCGAAAAAACGGCCGTTTTTAAAACTTTTTTTTGCATTGATCCATGTCCCCTGGGGCAGGACCCAGGTCCCCAAACACTTTTTAGGACAGTAACTTGCAAATTAGCCTTTAAAATGAGCACTTTAGATTTTGAACGTTGGAGTCCCATAGACTTTAATAGGGTTCTAAAGTATGCTATATACTAGCTCCGTCGAATCTTCTTTATACATTCGACAGACACCATAAGCCTTCAAAGACAGATTCGACCGTGATTCATGTGGATTTTCGGACGAATGCAATTTTTGAACGAAAAATGAAATAAATAAAAACGAATTTCGGGAGTAACTAAATAAATTAAGTTTTCAGACGAAAACGAAATTCCGAAACGAAATATTTTACTCTGCACATGTCTAGTAATTTGGGGTCAGATTTGTCCACCGCAATGTCGCAGTGCCGCTAAAAATCACAGATCGCCACCATTACCAGTAAAAACAATAAAAAAAAAATAAAAGTCCCTAAATCTATCTTGTAGTTTGTAGATGTGATAACTTTTGCCTATTGCGTTTTTCTTTACCAAAAATATGTAGGAGAATATATATCAGCCTAAACTGATAAATACATTTGTTTTTTTATATTTTTTTTGGATATGTATTCTAGCAGAAATTAAAACTTTTTTTTAAAATTGCTGGTAATTTTTTTGTTTATAGCGCAAAAAATAAAAACCGCAGAGGTGATCAAATACCACCAAAAGAAAGCTTTATTTGTGGGTAAAAAAGGACGTCAATTTTGTTTGGGTACAGCATTGCACGACCGAGCAAATATCAGTTAAAGCAATGCAGTGTCGTATCACAAAAAATGGCCGGTTGATTAAGGGGGCAAATCCTTCCGGGGCTGAAGTGGTTAAGCTTTCATTTTGCAGTTCTTGGACTTAACAATGTGTTCTATGGCCCGTGAACCAAACCCAAGATGCTTTACTCCTATCCCTAGCCGTTTAAATTTCCCCCAGCTGCTGCCACTCAATCACAGCTGCATTGCACTCTGTGAAAGGCCAGGATCTTTGTTCATGAAGAGCCTTTACTAATTGTTTTTGTTTCATTGTTTGACAGGACACACAACCTGTGATTGCTGATGTGTTCTTGCACCACCAGGTGGTGGGGAGGCTGAAGCATTTATTATACAGGTTTTAATAGCAGATGAGAAATTGGGGGGGGGGGGGGGGGTTGTAAAATACATAACTGTAGATGAAACTGAGTAATTGGCCAGTTTGAAACCCTAAGTAAAAATAAGGTAGAAGACAAGGCCGCTCGGTTACCTAATACCCTCTTTTTGTCAATTTGTCTCATTTTATTTTACACACACATACATGTGTCGTATATTGTGCAATATTAATATTAAGTCTTAACAAAAGTGAACTTTTCTTTACTTATTCCTTCACACTCTGCTATTCTGTGTCTCTTGAGCTTCACAAAATATTGATTTTGGTGCAGAAAGGCAGCATGCTGTCAATCAGCACATGATATTGATTGCTGCAGAGAGAGATAATTAAAATATTTTTTATTATTGATCCACATTGACCTATGAGTAAACCATGTCCTATTTGTAGAGTATCTATAACCATAGAACACATCTGATAATGTTCTTTCAAGTGATCAAGGAAATTCAGCCCCTTTTTTTTTCTTTCTAACCACAATGTAATTCTTTTTTTTGTTAAATATGATGCTTGAATTGGTTTAAGGTTTTTATCATGATTCTGGATGAGGTAAAGAGCAAAAAAAAGCTTCAGTTTTCATTTAACACTTTTTTTTGCTACCGCTGTAAAGGATCTCAGCAGCGGTAGCACTGCCATGTAAACAGACTGCAGCCTGCTATAGCATGATGATTGTGCCACACACATCATTAGTTATTGCCACAAATGCAGAAGTGACAGCAATATTTCTAGGGTCATCATGCACTGCTAACTGTAAATTGAGCAGTAAAGGATTTTAAAGCATTGCTTATAGATGATTTTGGGTAGGTATTTGTTTTTCACAGTTTTATGAGTGCACTCAGATTTAAGGCTTGCCATATTTTGGTACCTACTTACGTGATGCAACCTCACCTTTTAGATTTAAAAAAATAAAAGTTTGGTATTGTATTATGTTTGTGTGCACTAAAATGTATTTGAGTTTATTTTATTTTATTTTTTTTACTGAAAATATGGATAGATAAACAGTTGTACTAATATTGTGTGGCATAAAAAATAAATAAATAAATTCATCACTTTAATCTACAGTCCAGAGAAATATTCCCAATGCACATTTTCCTGGAAATGGCTACAAGGTAAATGGGTGCTGCAGGGACCACTGCAGCTGGAGACCTGGAATTAAAAAAAAAAAGAATCTGGCAAGAAAAGGGTTCATTCTAGAAAAAATAAATATTTTAATAGGATAACTGAATTTGGTTCCAGATCACACTTGGGCAATTTGCTAACCGCAACTTAAACAAGAAAAATAGATCATTTATTTTTGGTTGCATGATTGTCAAAACCAGACCCTTAATATTGCTCCTACTATTAAGAAGGTGGGTAGGGAGGTCTCCTAAACATATTCTTTAATATGCAGCCCAAAAAAAACGCAAAAAAGTATTAGTTTGTATTTTGGGCAAAACTGTAAGTTTATCATTTGGGACAAGGGTTTTCATGTTTTTTTGAGACATATCTTCATATCTGGTGAGTCCTACACTAAAAGTTTGCAAAGTAAGAATTACCCAAGCTTGATCCCAGAGTACACCCAGGTAATCCTTTTTCCTGGTGCCTCCATGGCAGCATACCTGTGACAAGCTCCGCCTTGGCTCCTCCCTCAGGACTAGTGAATATTATAAAAGAAAAGGTTAGTACAGCCCCCGCATTCTCCTTTTTTTCCTCATACCTCATGGCAGTGAATCCTGGTCGGCATCCTTACCTTCTGCATTCGGCAGCGTCCGTCCAGGTTCAAGCCTCTCCCGGACGCAGTTCCTTCTCTTGGGCAGCTAAACGCGCTTATAAGGTTGGAAGTCCCTTCTGTAGGATCTTTTGGGACAAGCAGTTTGTCTCTTAAGTAAGAGCTTTACCTGCAGTATGGGCGTTCAGGCTCCAGTCTATGGCAGCAGAGGTGGCAGCTTTGCTCTGTTCCTGAGACTTGTTGTTCCTCTCCAGTCTCACCTGTCCTTTCTCTCTCTCTCTCTTGCGCTCTGGTTCCCCTGGTTCCCATAGTTTTAGGAGGTCCCCCCTCCTTTCCCACGTGCGTTTGTCATCCTTAGACTCACTAGGGGCCGCACGCGGTGAATCTGTGTTATTTTATGATAGTTCAGAGTTCCCGCCGTCGTCTGCGCATGCACCGGCGGGTCGTATGTTTCGACGGCCAGTCTCGACGTTCGGCGCATGCGCGGTAGGGTCGGAGGATTCGACTGCCATTTTGACTGAGGGCGATTGGTTCCTTTTGCCCTCAGAGCGTCAGGGGAGTAGCTCAAGCGTGCCATCACTCCCCCTCCTCCTATTTATTTCCCCAGCAGCACCAGTGAAATGCCTGTGGTCAACAAGAGAATTACACTCTAGAGTTCCAGGCTATACCCACCCCTGTTAAGGTAAGGCATGTCTTAATGCATTTGTTTTCTTATACATGTGAGTATGCAAATATATATATGTATAGCTCTGAAGGAATAACTCGTTCATTGAAAGTGTATTAATTTATTAATTTATTAATTTATTGATTTATTAATTTATTAAATTATTTAAAAATTTCTTTTTTCATCGGAGCCTCCAAAAAAAAAAAAGTCATTACTTATGCAGGCAAATTCCCTTTTTTTACGTGAATCAGCGCACGACCGGTTGACATCTTTTCCTCTGACTCTTTCCTAGCCGTTACCTCTGCTAAGCCGCCTAACATGAGCCTTTCGCCGCCCGCTCAAGATCCTACTCTACTCCCAAGGTAAGGACCTACGCCCAGGTAAGTTTAAAAAAAAAAAAAAGAGTGCACTAAGGACGGTACTTTTTGTATTTCAGTCCTGTACGCCAGAAGACGTCTAAGAAGACCTCAAGGCGATATGAAGATGATGATGATGATTCCTGTCACAGCAGATAGAGTGGAACTCAGAACAGTATGAGGGTTCATTCCCAAGGTCGCTTCATCCTTGAGCATGTCAGAACCCTGGGCACTCCCAACATTTTCTGAACAGGACTCTGCGCTCTTCATGAATTAGACATCGCCTCCACTCTGAAATGCTATCTGCAAGCCACAGCTTCATTCCGGGCTTCCATCAGACTGTTCATAATTCCCTGGGGAAAATACAAAGGAAAGGAGGCATCAGCCAGAACGATCGCCTCATGGATCGTCAAACTCATCCACAAGGTGTACAGGACAAAGGGACTAGAGACCCCTTCGGCGGTCAGGGCGCACTCCACAAGAGCGGTTTCTGCCTCTTGGGTGGCAAGAGCGAATGTGTCGATCTAAACTATTTGTCGGGCAGTGACTTGGTCGTCCCAACACACATTCCTGAAACATTACAGGGTGGACCCAGGAGCTCTCTCCTCAGTGGAGTTTGGCAGACAGGCAGTCACTTTGGCCTTCGCCTCTTCTAAATAATAAATTCTTTAATAAACCTCTAAGCATTATCCCACCCGTCTCAGCTAGTTATTTGTCACAGGTATGCTGCCATGGAGGCACCAGGAAAACAGAAAATTGTACCATACTTACCATAATTTTCTTTTCCTGGTGCCTATCCATGGCAGCATACATTCCCACCCACGGTATTCTATATTAACGAGAATGCGGGAGCTGTACTAACCTTTTCTTTTATAATATTCACTAGTCCTGAGGGAGGAGCCAAGGCGGAGCTTGTCACAGGTATGCTGCCATGGATAGGCACCAGGAAAAGAAAATTACTGTAAGTATGGTACAATTTTCTGTTATTTGGTCTTGGGAGTTAAAGCACTACAAAAGGAGCAATGACAAGCCAGCTACTTTTCAAATATCTTTCTTAAAGCGGTAGTAAACTGCATTAAGTAAACCAACAAACAAACTGGTCAAACTGGTGCTACTATGCAAATTGCAACTAATATGTATCGATCTTGATAACTACATATTTTAACCACTTTTGAGCATTTTAATGACATGCATTTGTTAATATTTACATAATGTGCCAAATAGCATTATTTTTTAAAGCAAAAGCTCAAAGTCAAGGTGTTGGATTATGCTAAAAATAAGCCACTAGACCAAGCAAGCCAATGCTTCTTATCAGCTGACAGATGCAGTTGGTAAAACTGCCTAATTTTTTAGCAACAAAAAATTACAAGTACTGTATACCCACCATGACTCCTCTTTCACTGCTTCATGTTTCTCATCACCTATTTAATAATCCAAGTCATAGCACACACTGTACTGCTGCTGGCATACAGCCACTGCATCCAGTATTTACTTGCTTCCACTTCCCTGAATCCATCCAAGATATTTTGTTTAAATAGTGGACACTTTGTAGTTTGTGTGGGCACTTACATTTTTCTGTTACTTTGAGAACATTTATAACATTGATTTTTTTATGCTATTTTTTTTCTGTGTGCACTGTTTATATTTGGTTTGATATTGCATGCAAAGGTTAGGTATATTGTAAAGGAATTTTCATATTTAATTTATTTGCACCAGTTGCAGTAGCGCCTTCACAGATTTATTTGAATACTGTATGTATCCAATCTACAGATACTGTAGATTCTAATTAGACAACAGAGAATCATGGTGTTGCATTCAATAAAGAAAATGGGGGAAGGGGCATGTTTCCCTCTGGATGTTATTAACTAACTAACATGACCCAAACATTGCTATTCATTGGTAATTTATATTTACATTTATATGGCAGAAAAAATATAAATGGAAGATCATTTTTTTAATGGCTTCAGACAGCTGACGATATTGTGTTTCTGTGCAATTAGTAATATTTGTTTCCTGAATGATATACAGGATCTATTATTTTCCGAAGTATATTACCACAATATTCACTATAAAATACTTTGAATATCAGGACTAAGGATGAGCCGAACACCCCCCTGTTCGCACCAGAACCTGGGAACAGACCTAAACTTCGTGTGAACTTTAGAACCCTATTAAAGTCTATCGAACGTTCACAATCTAAAGTGCTAATTTTAAATGCTAATATGCAAGTTACTGTCCTAAAAAGCGTTTGGGGACCTGGGTCCTGCCCCAGGGGACATGGATCAATGCAAAAAAAAGTTTTAAAAACTGAAGTTTTTTAAGGAGCAGTGATTTTAATAATGATTAAAGTGAAACAATAAAAGTGTAATATTCCTTTAAATTTCATACCTGGGGGGTGTCTATAGTATGCCTGTGAAGGGGTGCATGTGTCCCGTGCTTAGAACTGTCCCTGCAAAGTGTCATTTCGCAAGGAAAAAAAGTCTTTTAAAATCAGTTTCCATTGTCGGCTGCCGTAATACAGAGAACACTCAATGAGTGTTCTCTGTATTAGCCAACAATTCATTCATTAATTAAAAAAAAAAAAAGCGTGGCGGTTCCCCTAAATTCAAGTACCAGGCCCTTCAGGTCTGCTATGGATATTAAAGGGAACTCCGTGTCAAATGAAAAAAAAAATTGACGTGGGGTCCCCCTAAATATCCATACCATACCCTTTATCCGAGCACGCAACCTGGCAGGCCGCAGGAAAAGAGGGGGGACGAGAGAGCGCCCCCCCCTCCTGAACCGTACCAGGCCACGTGCCCTCAACATTGGGAGGATGCTTTGGGGGTCTGTGATAATGAGGGGTCTGTGACCCCTCATTATCAGAATCTGGAAGCCCCCTTTAACAAGGAGTCCCCCAGATCCCACCCCCCCTGTTTGAAATGGTAAGGGGGTACAAAAGTGCCCCTACCATTTCACAAAGAAAGTGTAAAAATGGTTAAATAAGACAAACACACTTTTGAAAAATTCCTTTATTAAAAAAAAAAAAAAGATTCCAGCGGTGCTAATCCACTCTTGCTATCCAGCGACGCATGATCATCTCTTTGGGGGCCAGCGATGGCTGATCTGATCCAGCGACGGGTGATTTTTAGTCCAGCGCTGTCCATACATGCATCCGTCTTCTGTCTCCACTGCGGAGACACTGCAGGGATCCCAGCGATGACGTTTCTTATATTAGGAGGGCGGGGCCACCCGTCACCCGATCCCGCCCCCTCTGACGCTGGTGAGGGAAGCCATGGTGTTCCCCAGTGACGTATGGGTGACCCCACCCCCCTCTGATGTAACGCCGAAACCTGCATTACATCAGAGGGGGCAGGGTCACCCATATGACCCCGCCTTCAGGTCTGGTATCCATACCAGACCTGAAGGGCCTGGTAATTGAATTTAGGGGAACCCCACGCTTTTTTTTTATCAATGAATGAATTGTCGACTAATACAGAGAACACTCATTGATTGTTCTCTGTATTACGGTGTCTTGTCAATTAGGGTCCTCCATCAGATGCTGTCCTCTGCGTACTGCGCATGCGCAGTACACAGGAGCACAGATTCCGAAAATTGCCGAGGACGAACGGCGCCTGCGCCGTGAGTCCAGGTTCTATCCCCACCATCCAAGTGGACATAGAGTTAGAATAAAAAAGAGCCGAGCGCAGCGAGGCCGAGCCCGAAGCGTGGCGAGCGAAGCTCGCCCGCGAGGGGCCCTCTAAAATTCTAAACCCTATGTCCGCTTGGATAGTGGGGCTACCTCCTCCACTCACGGCGCAGGCGCCGTTCAGCTTCGGAGATTTTCCGAAGCTTCGTCTGCTCCGTACTGCGCATGCGCAGTACGGAACGGACACATATCGATGGCCGGACTGTATTAGGCAGAACAACGGCAGCCGACAATGGAAACTGATTTTAAAAGACTTTTTTTCCTTGCGAAATTACACTTTGTGCAGGGACAGTTCTAAGCATGGGAAACATGCGCCCCTTCACAGGCATACCATAGACACCCCCCAGGTATGAAATTTAAAGGAATATTACACTTTTATTGTTTCACTCTAATCATTATTAAAATCACTGCTCCTCAAAAAACGTCAGTTTTTAAAACTTTTTTTGCATTGATCCATGTCCCCTGGGGCAGGACCCAGGTCCCCAAACACTTTTTAGGACAGTAACTTGCATATTAGCCTTTAAAATGAGCACTTTAGATTTCTCCCATAGACTTGTACAGGGTGTTCTGGCTTTTCGAATTTGCCGCGAACAGCCCAAATTGTTCACAGTTCGCTGAACAGGCGAACAGGCAATGTTCGAGTCGAACATGAGTTTGACTCAAACTCGAAGCTCATCCCTAATCAGGACCAATTGGAAGCATGCAGGGCTCTGTTCCGGTTAATCGCAAACGTTTGCCTATATGTAAGCCTATAATAAGGCTTACCTATAGGTAGTGTGAACATCTCCTAAACATTTACCGTTTAGGAGATATTTACATTACATTCAACCAGTGACATCACTGGCATATGCACTCTGAAGGAATGGCCACGGGTGCTGTTCCTTCCAAGCCCTGTGCTGTGAACGGCGGCTCCCACACGGGAGTGATGCCATCGCGGCTTCGAAGTCTGCAAACCTGGAAGCAAGAGGGGTTAAAATGGAAACGGCTGCAGCACTTATATCGCGGTGCTGAAACAGCTTAATTTTAAGGTAAGTTTCACATAATGTGCTAATATGTGATGCATACTAGCACATTATGACTTTACCTTACAGGAAGGAAAAAAAAAAAATGTCCAGCGGCATACAGCCACTTTAAAATGTAATTAGGAAGTATAGCTATATCCTACCATTTAGTAAGGAATAAATACTAAAGGAAATGATCAAAGTAGACAAAGATAGGGCATTACTGTACAAGACTTTCATAAAAACACAATATGAAATAGATGAGGCCAGCCAGCAAACCCCATCCCCCACAATAAAGAAATTTAAAGGCTATTGATATTCATTTCTAGCTGAAATTACAATATCCAGGTCTCCCAAATTTGCAAGAGTTTCCTATGTTTATCATTTAAAATGCTTGTCAGACATCCATTGACCATTATGTTATCTACCTTATGTTTGACTTCTAGGAATAGTATTAGCTACCACTTCCAGCTCTTAACTTAAGAATATAATGTTGCTATGTAGGAGGGTCTGCTAGAGATTTCTAGGGATCTTGGTGGAACAGTGAATGTAAATTAATTTCTTCCAAAATGGCATTGTAAAAGGACCAGCCCACTAGGTATGTGGTTTATGCCCCAAAACAAAGCAACCACAAAAACAATTGTCTGAGCAATTAGCATTCAGATGAGATAAATAGGAATGTTGCTCTCGCAATGTGACTTTGTAGGCTACCTCTGCAGTATAAACATTGAGTGAACACAGCTAGATTTCCCCACATCTATGATCAATCCTCTTCTGGTCTAGAGTGTCAGAGATTTCCCTCCCACCTATCAACATATAAAGCACTAGTATGTCACTGTAAATTTGTTAAGTTGCAAGTGAATAATAGAAATCTAATTTGGTCCACTTGTTGGTAAAGGTAAGTGTGTTAAAAACATGTTAGTGATTTATCAGGGTCTCTGTTTTTGTTCGGAGAGGGGATCTTTTCATGCAGCTTGAAGGGCAACATTAAAAATACACAAATCCTTTAAATAATACATTAAATATAAAATTTACTTTGGGGGTGGCTTAATGCTGCACGTTAAGTTATCGAACAGTATTAAAAGCGACATTATTAAAAAAAGTGTGGGGGTTCCCCTTAAATTCCTAGCAAGCCCTTTTCCATGCATTCAGGCTAGGTGGCAAAAAAGAAAGGGCACTGAGCATAAAGCTCCCCTTCTTGTAACATGTCAGGCCACGTGCATTTTAGCATTGAAGGGGACTCCTAAAAAGTGGTAGCTGCAAAACCTTATCCTCCTACCCTGTCCCCCAAAAGGAGGGGCACTTATAGGAATTTGGAAGTCCCCTTATAATAAGGGGGGCCCCAGATATCCAGAGGAATGAGTACATTCATGCTCTTTATTAGGGATGAGCTTTATGTTCGGGTTGAACATGAGTTTGACTCGAACATTGGCTGTTTGATCATTCATCGAAATACGAACATTGTGGGCCATCTGCATAAAATTTGAGCGGTGTGTAATGCCCCATAATGCACTGTGACATCACAGTGCATTGCTATCTGATGATTGGCCAAGCATGCACTATGACCAGCATGCTTTGGCCAATCATAGCGCCATTAGCAAAGAGAGCACACTGCCTTTGGCCAATTATGGCTCAGGGGGTTAAGACCACACCCCACACTATATAAGGCTGCCTGCATGTCAGCCCTGTGTAGTCCGTTGACCGAGAGAAAGTGTCATTTAGATTTCATTTAGATTGAGCAGGCAGGTGATTCAGCTGCAGTGTATTTAGTATATATATATATATATATATATATATATATATATATATATATATATATATATATATAGATTGTTTTATATATATATATATATATATATATATATATATATATATATATCTAACGAACAAACTCTGGACAGCCGCACTCCGGATTAGATGAAAAGTAAAAGTGCCTTTATTCCTTCAAATGAAAAAACTCCACATCACACGAATCACCACAGCAAAGGGAAAACATAGAACAAAATTCTGACGCGTTTCACGCTAAATCCAGCGCTTACTCATAGCTAACATATTATATATATATATATATATATATATATATATATATATCCAATATATACAGTTTAGCTAGATCTGACTGCAGGCCACTCTTGGTGTACAGTTTCTAATATACTTCAGGCAGGCAGGTGATTCAGTTAGCTGCAGTGCATTTAATATATATATATATATATATATATATATATATATATATATATATATATATATATATATATATAGTCAGTCTCGTATATACATATATCCACTGCATACAGTTTAACTATATCTCCCCTCAGGCCATTCCTGGTATACTGTTTCTAATATACTTCTAGCAGGCAGGTTCTTCAGTAAGCTGCAGTGCATAAAATATACATACAGTCTCCTACATATATATATATATATATATATATATCCACTGCATTTCAGTCTAGCCAATCCTATATCTGACTGCAGGCCATTCCTGGTGTTTGTTATTCAAATACACTTTCAGGCAGGCAGGCAGGTGATTCAGTGATCTGCGATGCATTACATATATATACAGTCTCCTACATATATATATCCACTGCATTCCGGTCTAGCCAAGCCTATATCTGACTGCAGGCCATTCCTGGTATACAATGCTCCTGAAAAATGCTGGAATGAAGGAGTGTTTAGTGCAAAACATTCATTATAAAGTGCACAGTGCTCCTGAAAAAATGCTGGAATGACAAAAAGTGCTGCTTGCTATTTAAAGTGCCAAGATATAATTACAGTCTTTATGCATTTATGAGATCACTAGGTAGAGGCATGCGGTAAATAAGTTGATATAAAAAATTGATATAAAAAGTCCAACGCCAGAAAACCATAAACAATAAAGCTCCAATAAAACTCCAATAAAACTCTAATAAAAAGTTCTTCTTAAACAAAGGTGACAGAGTGCTTCAGGATTCCTGGATAGCAACCAATGCGATTTTGGTGTAAAAAGACAATAATCCGCACTCACCAGCTCCCCATCCCCTTAAGGGGTTAATGCGCCTTCACAGTGTGAGCTCCTGTGTCACTATGCTGAGCTGGTCCGGTTAGATATCCAGTGATAATCCAGGGATTTCCAATCGTTAAAGGTGGTGACTGCATCCGTTTTATGTTCTTTATTTTCTTTGGCTTCTTTACTTCTGCGTTCACCTGGTGATCTGGCCAGTAACAAACTTCCTATATTAGTGAGGCATAACTCTGGAGGAATGACCAGTAGAGGCACAGCAGGCAGCAGTATCCTCAGTCATCAGATGCCAGCTACTCCTCTGTTCTCCTCTGCACTTTAAATAGCAAGCAGCACTTTTTGTCATTCCAGCATTTTTTCAGGAGCACTGTGCACTTTATAATGAATGTTTTGCACTAAACACTCCTTCATTCCAGCATTTTTCAGGAGCATTGTGCACTTTACAATGAATGCTTTGCACTAAGCACATTAGAATTTCAATACCCTTGCGCATATTGGCAGCGATTTATACTTGCAGAGCATTTGTTTCACATAGCATAGGTTACTTGATATTTATTGTTTTTTTATTGGTCATTAGAATATTTTCATAATTTCACGCGAGACTTTATCACGTATACATCTTTATGTCACATTTTTTATTCTCCCACACATTCACACAAAATTGGGCATATATATAACATATTGACTAGCAAATACTCGCAATAAGTACAATTAATAGCAGGTGTGCGCCGTTACTACCACCTTTGATACATACTCACGTTACTCACCTTTTGGGTGAATTTAAAAGGTAGTGGCAGCCCCTTCCTTTCACCACTAGGGTTGTATTTTTTTTTATGTTATTTTTTATTCTATTTCATTTCACTTCAATTTTTCTTCATTTTCTGTAGATTGGGTTGTTTACCTATAAGTGTAGTTTTATTAGTAATTTAGGGTCCATAGTGCACCTTTACCCCTTCTTTTTTCATTCCTGGTATACGTTTTCAAATACACTTTCAGGCATGCAAGCAGGTGATTGAGTGATCTGCAGTGCATAAAATATATACAGTATACAGTCTCCTACATATATATATATATATATATATATATATATATATATATATATATATATATATATATATATCCACTGCATTCTAGTCTAGCTAAGCCTATATCTGACTGCAGGCCATTCCTGGTGTACATTTTCAAATACACTTTCAGGCAGGCAGGTGGTTCGGTGATCTGCAGTGCATTAAATATATATACAGTCTCCCACATAGATATATCCACTGCATTCTAGTCTAGCCAAGCCTATATCTGACTGCAGGCCATTCCTGGTGTAAGGTTTCAAAGTCTCCTACACACACACACACACACACACACACACATATACATATACATATACATATACATATACATATACATATACATATACATATTCACTGCATTCTAGTCTAGCCAAGCCTATATCTGACTGCAGGCCATTCCTGGTGTACTTTTTCTAGTAAACTTCAGGCGGTGTTTTGCTAATACAATTTTACAGCATGTCTGGAAGGCCACCAAGGAGAGGCAGATGCTCTCAGGCCACTAAAAGAGGGCAAGCAGGCTCTGTGTCTACAGCCAACAGTTCTGGTCATGGACACAGTGCATCCTCAGCACGTGGCCGTGGGGCACGATTGTCCTTTTTTTCCTGCAGCTGGCCGTGATATTGAGCTACAACATGCAGAAGAGTTGGTGGAATGGATAACAAAGCTCTCCTTATCCTCCTCATTCTCTGTAACCCAGGCTCAGAGTAGTTTGCCTGCCAATGCAGCTGCCAAAGCAGCCTATTCCATTGGCTCAATGTCATGGGCTAGGGGAGGGGGTTAGGGGGTACCCATGCCATTTTTCTCAATCATTTTCATCCATATTGCCAGGACCCAACATTGCATTACAGCCGCAAGCAGTTTTAAATGACTTTTATTCCTTTAGAAATGTCATTTTGTGCAGGGACTGTTGTAAATACGGAAACATGCGCCACTTTACAGGCATACTATAGTCACCCCCAGGTATGATATTTAAAGGAATATTTCACTTTTATTTTTTCACTTTAAGCATTATTAAAATCACTGCTCCTGAAAAAACTTCAGTTTTTCAAACTTTTTTTTTGCATTGATGCATGTCCCCTGTGGCAGGACCCGGGTCCCCAAACACTTTTTAGGACAATAACTTCCATATTAGCCTTTAAAATTTGCACTTTTGATTTTTCACATTCGGCTCCCATGGACTTTAACGTGTTCAAATGTTCTTGTGAACTTTCAGTCCATTTGCATGTTCTGCTGCGAACCGAACTAGGTGGTATTCGGCTCATCCCTACTCTTTATTACTCTTTTCCCCATTAAAGAAATAAACACACAGACCATGTGAAAATGTCCTCCAAATAAATTTCATAAAAAATTGTAAACACTATCCCCTGTTGTAAATCAAACATCCTTTATGTAATCTAATGATGTAGATCCATTGTTTATTGTGATGACCTCTGCTGCCATGATGACCTGCCGCCTGATGATGCTATAAAAGCTGTGTGTAGACCTATCAATCCAACTGTCAGTTTTTTAATATAATTGATTCAGATGGCTGTAAAACCACCTGATCACTCCCACAACCATTGGAAATTGACTCCCCCCCCAACATTTGATCTGTGCTCCACTGTTCCACCTGCAAGCCCAATATAGCCATGGGGGATGTTGGCGAGTAAAGCATAGGGAGATCGGTGAACATGCATTCTCTGATCCTTCTTGCAGTGGTTAAACCAGAAAGTGGTGAGGATTTTGTCACACCCAGGCTCAAAACCATCATTCCCTGGCTGCTTTTGCCAGGTAAACAGATATATAAGTATCATCTGTGCTTGAATAAATTAACTGCAGAAATGCAGTATGCAAAGGTGACATTAGGGGCCTAATAGACCTGTTACCAGCAATATTTATCACATAGACAGATTGTCAGTCTCCTACTCAATGGCAAAAAGTTAAGTAAAAAAAATGTTTTAAGGTAAAATAACACACATTCGCAAAACAAAAATCACAAAAAGTCCCCTGCTCCCACATACATGCGCCCAGTGCATTCAAGCACAAAAATAACAAATGATGCTATTAGGTATCAATGTGCATGCCAGAGTGAGAGTAAGAATTCGAGGGGCATCATTCATAATTACCTAAAACTGATTGTCAGGCTAGGTGCAGATAACAAGTAACAGTTCAGGTGTGCTGATTATACAAAGAGTTCAAAGCACATACCATGAGCAGGTCTAAGCAGAGCAGGTCAGCTGAGACTTGTAGTACACCGCTGCAGACGAAGGTAGATGATTGCTGGACCTTGTAGTTCACTGCTGTAGGTGAGGATAGATGATTGCTGGACCTTGTGGTTCACTGCTGCAGATGAGGGTACTAGTAGAATCAGGAAAAGCGTAGTCTAGGCAAGCTGGGTCATACACAGGTAGATCAGAATCCAAACGGTACAGAATCAGAAGCAAGTACGGAGGGTCAAACAAGCCGGGTCAAACACGAAAGTCACAGAGCAAATATCAGCTGGATCAAACACGAGTGAACTCTAACACGAGCGCTGACTGAATGCTGATACAGGTGATTTAAACGTGAGCAGGCCAATCACTGTTGTTTCCCAGACACAGGCTGTGTCAGGTGAGTTGTGCTGGGTCCTAAAGGGATTCTAGTACTGACAGTACCCCCCCCTTCTCGAGGGGTTGCTCCTGCACCCCCAGGCTTACTTGGATAACGGAGATGGAACTTCTTCTTAAGTCGATCAGCATGAAGATCACGAGCTGGTACCCAAGATCGATCCTCTGGACCGAACCCTTTCCAATGAACAAGATATTGTAAGGAATTGCGCACTCGTCTGGAATCAAGAATAAATGCCACTTCATATTCTTGACTGTCCAACATATCCACAGGTTCTGGTTCATTTACTAGGAGGCTGGAATGAACAGGTTTCAACAATGAAACATGAAAGACATTTGGAATGCGCATGGATGGGGGAAGTTTTAATCTGTAGGACACAGGATTAACAATCTCCGAGATTTCATAAGGCCCGATGAATTTTGGGCCAAGCTTTTTAGATGGAACATGCAGGGACAGATTCCGAGATGATAACCACACTTTGTCACCAACTTTATATTCTGGAGCCTTTAAGCGCTTCTTGTCAGCAGTTTTCTTAAAAGCCTGCACAGAGCGGGAAATAGCATGATTTACATCGGACCAGATTTTGGAGAAATGTTCAATAGTGGTGTTGGCATCTGGAACATCAGAGGGCGGAAGATCAAAGGAGCACACACGAGGATGCAACCCGTAAACACAAAAGAAAGGAGAGGTCCCTGTAGATGGAATAATCAGGTGGTAAGGAAGGTATACAGTTTGCCACAGCCATTGTTTGTTCTCGCCTCCTCTCTCGCTGGCGGCGGTCAATTCTAATAGCTAGACACATAGCCTCCTCCAGTGAGGCTGGGTAGGAGAAGTTGACCAGAGCGTCTTTAATCGCATCTGAAAGGCCAATTCTAAACTGGCTGCGGAGAGCTGCATCATTCCAGCCAGATTCCGGGGCCCACCTGCGAAACTCTGAGCAATACATTTCAGCTGTGGTAGTTCCTTGTTTTAAGTTACGCAGGGTCGATTCTGCAGTAGCAGCACGATCTGGATCATCATATAGCAACCCAAGGGCTTCAAAGAAGGCATCTACTGTTAGTAAGGCTGGATGGTTAGGTTCCAGGTTAAAGGCCCAAGCCTGGGGGTCACCCTGTAGCAGAGAGATAATGATTTGAACCCTCTGAGTTTCATGGCCAGACGAGGATGGCCTCAACTTGAAATATAATTTGCAGCTGTTTTTAAAGTTGCAAAACGCTTTACGGTCACCAGAAAACCGGTCGGGCAAAGGAATTTTAGGTTCAGATGGAGTTTTAGTAATGGTGGTAGTAGAAGGAGATTGCACCTTGGTGAGCTCTGTGGCCATTTCCTGAACTTGATGTGATAAACAGCAAAGTTCTTGTGCAAACAACTGAGCCTGTTCAGGATTCATGATAGGTTTCCCTTTATGTATTGGCTCGTGTTAATGTCAGGCTAGGTGCAGATAACAAGTAACAGTTCAGGTGTGCTGATTATACAACGAGTTCAAAGCACATACCATGAGCAGGTCTAAGCAGAGCAGGTCAGCTGAGACTTGTAGTACACCGCTGCAGACGAAGGTAGATGATTGCTGGACCTTGTAGTTCACTGCTGTAGGTGAGGATAGATGATTGCTGGACCTTGTGGTTCACTGCTGCAGATGAGGGTACTAGTAGAATCAGGAAAAGCGTAGTCTAGGCAAGCTGGGTCATACACAGGTAGATCAGAATCCAAACGGTACAGAATCAGAAGCAAGTACGGAGGGTCAAACAAGCCGGGTCAAACACGAAAGTCACAGAGCAAATATCAGCTGGATCAAACACGAGTGAACTCTAACACGAGCGCTGACTGAATGCTGATACAGGTGATTTAAACGTGAGCAGGCCAATCACTGTTGTTTCCCAGACACAGGCTGTGTCAGGTGAGTTGTGCTGGGTCCTAAAGGGATTCTAGTACTGACACTGATGACCTGTAAAGGTGCTTATACTGTCACCTGTGGACAGTTTTTGGTATTGAAGTTTGTGTCCCTTTCATGGGCACGCACAATTACAAGATTTTACATGGTTGGCAACTCTTGACTCAATGCAACCTAATCTTTTATATTTTGCCAAAATTGGCTAATATGTTATAGAAACAATATGGTCCAACCTACCCAGTGACACCGTACAAAAATAGGCACCTCATCTCCTTGTAAATATAGAATTGCAAAACAGGGAAGGGGATGGGGGGGAGAGAAGGGAGATTTTTAGGCGGTGCAGTTATAACAAAACTAGAACAAAATATGATAAAAATTCATATTAATTTATTAATATACATTAAAAAGCACTATAGTATCAAATATAGTACATAGAAATACAAAGAGCAATGTACGCATTTTTACTGGACTAGAGGGATCCCAGCAGTAAAAGTTGACAGGCTGATAGCACTCGTTCCCAACATGTTTCGCAACAAGCTTCTTCAGGGGAATGTGCAACTAATAATAAATATAATAGAAAATTAATATACAAAATTCATATCAGTATACAGTATAGTTACAAGGCTACATACATACATATAGCTACACATAGCAACCCAAGCGTGTGTGATCTGAACAAAATGGCGCTTACCACCTATCGCCCAGCAACCGCAAACCAGGAATCAACAACAGGATGGAAATATATGCACCCAACCGGCCAAATCAGAGGCCAATAAGCCTTATGGAGGACATAGATGGGGGTAAGTCAGGGCTAGAAATAAATAAATAAATAAATAAAGAGACAGAAATATTGGAGAAATATATGCAATATATTAAAAATAGTATATAGTATATACACTAGCCTCAGTTATATGAGGAGATAGGGCAAAGGCCTCAATAAAATTATAATATATACTGCCAACGACAATGCTTATTAATATATTAAATGGCGAGCAAAATACATGAGAATGTAACTGAAAAATAAATAAATAAATGGTGCCAAAACCAAGAACAGCAATGGTTAAAACTATCAAATAAGAAAGAGTATGTGCTCATACCCTAAATAATGGATGAGAACTGAAGCAAGTTGAAATGTAACAGTGTTGAAATAAACTATTCTCAGGATAGGAGACCAATCATCCAAGATAGTGTGCAGCCAGACAAGCAAATTAGTGCCTGGCTGCTCTGCCCCTGAATGGGTAATTTCCCTAGGAACAACCAAAACAAAAGACTAAACAACAGACTAAATAAACAGTGTATATGAAAATAAAATGAAAAAATATATGTCCGGACCAATAAGTTTAAGTTACCGGTGAGTAGCAGTACCAGCGTTGTGACAGTCAGGAGGTCAATCATGCGTGCAATGAAAGCCATAGACAGAGCTGCTTATATTTCCCCATCCATCGAGCCAGCGTCTGACATCACTGGCTCGATGCGGACACTATGGGGAAGACACCGCGCATGTGCAGAGCCAGCTGCGCCGACAGCCAGACTACATTTCCCATCATACCACTGTGCTGGCGGATGGAACTACCAGCTGGGCGGTTGCCAACAAAGGTTAGCAACAAAGAGATGGCCATACCGGGTCTCCACAGAAGTAGAGAGTGGAGACAAATGTAGGCAAGCCGGTTTGCATGCTAGCCCTATCCCCACAATAGGGGTCACAGCCAGCAATCCACCCATGACGGGTGTCCCTAAAGTCAATGACCCAAGAGACACCCTGAGTGTCCGTATGCCCCCCAAAAAAAGGGAAAAGGCCATAAGACCCACTAATCCGCCCCAGCGATGCAAAAAAATTATCGATTAAACCCGAACGCGGTGCTGGCGACTTGCGGAGCGCCACCATGTGAGCGAGAGTCATAGTGAACAACAGAGATCCCAGTGTTTGCACAACATGACCCGCGACCGCAGATACATACACACTAGGGCATCATGAAGACCGATTATCAAAAATGGACAAAGGAAAAGAAAAGAATGTTAATATATTTACAGCAATAATTAAGTAATTAATATAATGCTGTTTAGAGTTCAATGTGACTAAATACAATGATAAAAAATAAAAAAATGTATTAAGTCACATTGAACTCTAAACAGCATTATATTAATTACTTGATTATTGCTGTAAATATATTAACATTCTTTTCTTTTCCTTTGTCCATTTTTGATATTTTTGTATTTTAATTTTCTATTATATTTATTGTTAGTTGCACATTCCCCTGAAGAAGCTTGTTGCGAAACATGTTGGGAACGAGTGCTATCAGCCTGTCAACTTTTACTGCTGGGATCCCTCTAGTCCAGTAAAAATGCGTACATTGCTCTTTGTATTTCTATGTACTATATTTGATACTATAGTGCTTGTTAAATGTATATTAATAAATTAATATGAATTTTTATCATATTTTGTTCTAGTTTTGTTATAACTGCACCGCCTAAAAATCTCCCCCCCCCCCCCATCCCCTTCCCTGTTTTGCATGGCTAATATGTTATGTTTGTATGCACTTAAAGTTACCCTAATGTTATTTTTAATGAAAATATAGGTTTGATAATACATTGCACCAATAACTTTCCCACACATAAGAAAAAGTAAACACTTTTTATACATTCTGTGAGATATAATGCATTTTTAAAATAAAATGTGAATATCTGTATAATAGTTAAGCATATATTTTAGCACATTGTAAAATACTTGTTCTCCTAGTTCAACTTCTTTTTTTTAAAGAAAAAAGTAAAACACAGCAAAATGTGCAGCTTACTTGATGTCTTTGTCATGGAACAGGATTTCAGCAATTTTACTCTAATAATTGTAAATTAAAGTGACAATGCTGAGGAAAAGGCAAGGTAACAAGCGCTTGCAACAGCTTTGAAATCTATTCCTGAAGCTCAGAGGTGTTGGAACCTTTTGTGTGTGAGTCTCAACCCTGTCTCTGCAAGGTTACTTTTTAACAATATAAGGAGCATAAGTGCCTTTTCATCAAATGAAAAAAGCATGCCCACTGGCAAATGAATCATATTATAAAAATTGATTGTATCCCAAAAGGGAAAAATGTTATTGAAGATCCAGTGGCCTGGGATGATACTTCATTGATCATTGTAAGAAATACTTCCAGAAACTGTTTTTTAATCTTTCCGCTAGAGCATTAGCAATTATTCTTTAGCCCGTGGTGAGTAATGACTTCGGTTTCCCAGTTCCTCAATCGATAAAACATTTACCCTACTGCTACAAATGTGCTCTTCGCTTAGACAAGCAGAATTTTTCTTCCAATTATTCTTTTTTCTGTGTGTAACCTCATAAAATATTTTTAAACATATTTCAATGTAACTGAACAACACCTCCCTCTACACAATGTGCTACATCTCTGTTCTTTTTATGGAGAAAAGAGTTATTAGGGAATACTAACTTTTCAACTGGATTTTATTGTCGCCAACAGAAGCAGTTAAAAGCAAAAACGGTCCAAATGATTTACCTTTAGAGAACTCTTATAAAATACCTTTAGCCTTATTCAATAAAATGTCTTTAGCGTTAACTTCCTTTCTAAACAGCTTAGAAATCAAGAAGCATGGCAGTTTAAAGCGGGGTTCCACCCTAAAGTGGAACTTCCGCTGATCGGAACCCCCCCCCCCTCCGGTGTTAAAATTGGCACCTTACAGGGGGGAGGGGGGTGGAGATACCTGTCAAAGACAGGTATTTACACCCACTTCCGGGCATAGACTCCCGTGGGAGTCTATGTCATTTCCTGTCCTGCCGCGCTGTCTACTGGGACACACACGGGTCCCAGTGACAGCGCGGACAATTCCTATTGCGCTGCGCGACTCGTGCATGCGCAGTAGGTAACCGGGAAGTGAAGCCGATTCGCTTCACTTCCTGATTCCCTCACCTATAATGGTGGGGGCAGCAGCCAAGAGCCGAGCGATCGATCGGACTCGGCTGCCGTCATCGCTGGAACCCGGGACAGGTGAGTGTCCATTTATTAAAAGTCAGCAGCTGTAGTATTCATAGCTGCTGGCTTTTAATATTTTTTTTGTAGGTGGAATCCCTCTTTAATAACATGGTACTATGTTCCTATTTAAGAGGTGTTACCTAGCAACCTATTTTTCTTTTTTTTCTTTTTTTTTTTTTTATACATTTCTTTTACAAGCTTTATTAACCAAACTAAACAGTTCATTGGAGATGCAAAGGTGTTAAAAGATTATTGAATTATGAATTTGGGAGTGCTAAACTGCAGGCACTTGTGATGCATTGCAGGACTTTCCACCTTATCTAGCACTGTATTCTAATGTTGGGCCAAACACCCTCCTGTTCAGTTTAGCAGCAGATCTCACAAACAGGAGAAATGTTCTAACCCAAACGGCAAACTCCATTGAAGTCTATGGGAGCCAAACAAGAAAAATCAAAGTTCCTATTATGAAGGCTTATATGCAAGTAATTGGCCATAAAAGGGGTATGGGGGTTGGGGTACTGATTATATATATATATATATATATATATATATATATATATATATATATATATATATATATATATATATATATATATATATATGGTAGTTTTTTCAGGAGCAGTGATTTTAACCACTTAAGGACCGCCACATGTAGATATAGGTCGGCAGAATGTCATGTACGGGCACAAGCTTGTACCCATACGTGCTTGCCTTCCAGCGGGTGGGGGGTCCGATCGGACCCCCTTCCACTGGCTGCAACGGCCATTTCGCTTCAGGAGCGATCCAAGATGAGGGGATGGCCGTTGGTTTCTGGCCATCCCCTCTCGATCGCTCCTGGCGAATGAGAAGCTTCCCCTGCCTTTGCAGTGTAAACACAGGCAGGGAGGAAGTGATGTCACTCTCCTCGGGGCAGTCTTTTTGACAGGACTGCGAGGAGAACACATAGTAAGTGCACCAATCACTACACTGACATCTAGGTACACATAGGCACACAAATCACCCACCGATCACCCCCCGATCGCACCCCAATTCCCCCCCAGCCCGCCCCAGTCACAGTGTCACTGATTGCAGTGATCATTTATTTACTGATCACTGCATTTAGTGTCAGTTGTAACTGTAAAAACTGTCAGGGCAGTTAGTGTTAGGTCCAGGGTAGCCCCCTACCCCCCCATAAAGGTTTAATCCCCTGATTGCCCCTAGAGTTAACCCTTTCACCCCCTTTTGCCAGTGTCACTAAGTGATCGTTTTTCTGATCGCTGCATTGGTGTCCCTGGTGCCGCTAGGTAGCTAGTTATTTTTTTAGGTTCACCGCCAGGTTTTTATAGCATTAGGTACCCCCATATACTACCCAATAAAGGTTTTAACCCCCTGATTGCCCCAAGAGTTAACCCTTTCACCAGCGATCACTGCATAATTGTCACTGGTGACGCTGGATAGCCAGTTAGTTATTTCGTTATTTAGGTTCCCCGTCAGGTTTTTATATAGCGTCCGGGACCCCCATATACTACCTAATAAAGGTTTTAACCCTCTGATTGCCCCTAGTTAACCATTTCACCCCCTTTTGCCAGTGTCACTAAGCGATAGTTTTTTCTGATCGCTGCATTAGTGTCACTGGTGCCGCTAGGTAGCTAGTTATTTTTTTAGGTTCACCGCCAGGTTTTTATAGCATTAGGTACCCCCATATACTACCCAATAAAGGTTTTAACCCCCTGATTGCCCCTAGAGTTAACCCTTTCACCAGCGATCACCGTATAAGTGTCACTGGTGATGATGGATAGCCAGTTAGTTATTTAGTTATTTAGGTTCCCCGTCAGGTTTTTATATAGCGTCTGGGACCCCCATATACTACCTAATAAAGGTTTTAACCCCCTGATTGCCCCCAGGTAACCCTTTCACCCCTTTTTGCCAGTGTCACTAAGTGATTGTTTTTCTGATCGCTGCATTAGTGTCACTGGTGCCGCTAGGTAGCTAGTTAATTTTATGTTCACCGCCAGGTTTTTATAGCGTTAGGTACCCCCATATACTACCAAATAAAGATTTTAACCCCCTGATTGCCCCTAGAGTTAACCCTTTCACCAGCGATCACCGTATAAGTGTCACTGCTGACGCTGGTTAGCCAGTTAGTTATTTAAGTTCCCCGTCAGGTTTTTATATAGCATTAGGGACCCCCATATACTACCTAATAAAGATTTTAACCCCCTGATTGCCTCTAGTTAACCCTTTCAGCAGTGATCACCTTATAAGTGTTACGGGTGACTCTGGTTAGTTAGTTTGCTTTTTATAGCATCAGGGCACCCACCATTTATTACCCAATAAAGGTTTAACCCCCTGATCACCCAGCGGGTGATATCAATTAGGTTTTAGGGTCAGGGTCTGCGTCGCCCCAGGCAGCGCTAGGTTAGTGCCAGTACCGCTAACACCTACGCGCAAAGCATACACCTCCCGTAGTGGTATAGTATTTGCACAGATCAATATCTGATCTGATCAGATTTTTATTATTATTATTATTCAGGATTTATATAGCACCAGCAATTTACGCAGCGCTTTACAATATAAAAGGGAGACAATACAGTTACAATACAATTTAATACAAGAGGATTAAGAGGGCCCTGCTCAGAAGAGCTTACAATCTAAAAGGGTGGGGCAGGTGGTACAGAAGGTTATAACTGTTGGGAATGAGTTGATGGAAGTGGTAGGAGATTAGTTTGAGACGTGATAGGCTTCCCTGAATAGATGAGTTTTCAGGGATCGCCTGAAGGTAGCAAGAGTAGGGGGTAGCCGGACTGGTGGAGGTAGCGAGTTCCAGAGGATTGGAGAGGCTCTAGAGAAATCCTGGAGACGAGTGTGGGAGGAGGAGACGAGAGAGCTTGAGAGTAGGAGGTCTTGAGAAGAACGGAGGGGACGGTTTGGGTGATAATTGGAGAAAAGATTGGTGATGCAGCTCGGGGCGGAGTTGTGAATGGCTTTGTATGTGGTGGTTAGTATTTTGAATTTAATTCGCTGGGTGATTGGGAGCCAGTGTAGGAATTGGAGGAGAGGGTTGGCAGACACTGAGCGGTTGGTAAGGTGGATAAGTCTGGCAGCAGCATTCATGATAGACTGAAGAGGAGATAGCCTATGGAGAGGCAGGCCAATGCGAAATGAGTTGCAATAGTCAAGGCGAGAGATAACAAGGGAGTGAATGAGGAGCTTGGTAGTTTCATTTGTTAAAAAGGGGCAAATTTTAGAGATGTTACGGAGGTGAAGTCTACAAACTTTTGACAACGATTGGACTTGGGGCTGAAATTACAAGTCAGAGTCTAGGGTTACACCTAGTACCCTGGCGTGAGGGGAGGGCCTGATGGTTGCATTGTTGATTTTGATGGAAAAGTCATGGAGGGGGGCATGTGCAGGGGGGATTATTAATAGCTCAGTTTTAGAGAGGTTTAGTTTAAGGAAATGGTGTGACATCCATACTGATATGTCAGTTAGTAGGTTAGTAATGTGAGAGGAGACTGAAGGAGTGAGGTGAGGAGTAGACAGATAGATTTGGGTGTCATCGGCGTATAAGTGGTATTGGAAGCCATGGGCGGTTATCAGATCTATACTAGCGTCCCCAGCAGTTTAGGGTTCCAAAAAAATGCATTGTTAGCGGGATCAGCCCAGATACCTGCTAGCACCTGCGTTTTGCCCCTCCGCCCAGCCCACCCAAGCGCAGTATCGTTCGATCACTGTCACTTACAAAAAACTAAACACATAACTGCAGCGTTCGCAGAGTCAGGCCTGATCGCTAACAGTTTTTTTTGGTAGCGTTTTATATTTAAATCCTGAAGGTGGTGCTTGGTTTTCAGGGTCCCGTACGCGGCGAGGCTCCCAAAAAGTCCCCCACAGGTGGTATCCCCGTATTTAGGAGAAGCAGCAGAATTTATTTTGGGGTGTAATTTCACTTATGCCCATAGCATGTGTGAGCAATATATCATTTAGTGACAACTTTGTGCAAAAAAATAAGTTTGTAATATTCCCGCAACTTGTGGCAAAATATAAAATATTTCATGGACTCAACATGCACCTCAGCAATTTCCTTTGGGTGTCTACTTTCCAAAATGGGGTCATTTGGGGGGGGGGGGGGGGGGGGGTTTGTGCTATTTTGGCATTTTTTGGCCTTCGAAACTGTGATAGGTAGTGAGGAGTGAAATCAAAAATTTGCACCCTTAGAAATCCTGAAGGCAGTGATTGGTTTTCGGGGTGCCGTACGCGGCTATACTCCCAAAAAGTCCCACATATGTGGTATCCCCATACTCAGGAGAAGTAGCAGAATATAATTTGGGGTGCAATTCCACATATAACTATGGCATGTGTGAGCAATATATCATTTAGTGACAACTTTTTGTAAACTTTTTTTTTTTTGTGTCATTATTCAATCACTTGGGACAAAAAAAATATTCAATGGGCTTAACATGACACTCAGCAATTTTCTTGGGGTGTCTACTTTCCAAAATGGGGTCATTTGGGGGGGTTTGTGCTGCCCTGCCATTTTAGCACCTCAAGAAAGGAGATAGGCAGTCATAAATTAAAAGCTGTGTAAATTCCAGAAAATGTACTCTAGTTTGTAGACGCTATAACTTTTGCGCAAAACATTTTTTTTACTAAAGACATGTCACTGAATACATTTTGGCCTAAATGTATTACTCAAAGTTCGTTTATTCGATTTTTCTTATAACAAAAAGTAGAAAATATCTTTTTTTTTCAAAATTTTCAGTCTTTTTCCTTTTATATCGTAAAAAATGAAAATCGCAGAGGCAATCAAATACCATCAAAAGAAAGCTCTATTTGTGGGAAGAAAAGGACGCAAATTTTGTTTGGGTACAACATTGCATGACCGCGCAATTACCAGTTAAAGCAGTGCAGTGTGAAATTGTAAAAAGACTTCTGGTCCTTAGGCTGACAATTGGTCCGGGGCTTAAGTGGTTAATTACGATTAAAGTGCAACAATAAAAATGAAAAAATCCTTTAAATATAGTGTCCGGGGGGGGGGGGGTCCCTTTAATATCATCCATCATCTGATGTAAAATCTGTAACATACATAAATCATGCTGCAGCAAAAATGACATTTTCAAAGAAAAAAATGAGTCAAATCACATTTAAAATTACTCGAGGTTACAATTGCCGGCACCCAGCTATTCAAAAAAAAAAAATGCCCTGGGGTCCCCTCCAAGATCCACACTGGACCCTTTTTCAAGCATGCAGCCTGGCAGGTCAGGCAAGGGGGGGGGGGGCAAGCATGCATCTCCCCTTCTAAACCATACTAGACCACATGCTCTTCACATGGGGGGTGGATGCTTTGGGGTGAGGAGGCAAAGCACCTTGTCCTCATGTTGATGGGGGCAAGGGTCTCTTCATGACAATCCAGTGCTGTGGTTGTCAGCGCCTGCAGGCAGGGGGCTTATCGGAATCTGGAAGCTCCCTTTAACATGGGGGCTCCCAGACCTCGCCCCCCATGGGTATGAGTTTCAGGTACTCAGTACCCCTACCTATTCACCAAAAAGGTATCAAAAAATAATAAACACAAGAGACAGTTTTTGACAAATCCTTTATTCTCAATGTAAATCCACCGTCAATCCCGCCGCTCGCCAAACCAGAAAACTAAAGGAGGTGGCACCGCTCCCTTCTGATGTCATGGACTGGTGCAAGCTGGACATGTCCATACCCAACCCAACTACAAAAGTACCCCTACCATTTCACAAAGAAAGTGTAAAAAATAGTTAAATAAGACAAACACACTTTTGAAAAAGTCCGTTATTAAAAATAAAAAAAGATTCCAGAGGTGGTAATCCACTCTTGCTATCCAGCGACGGATGATCATCTCTCCAGTGATGGCTGATCTGATCCAGCGCAGCAATTCCATCCATCTTCCATCTCCACGGAGGAGAAACTTCAGAATCCCGGCGGCCTGACCTTTGTTATATGCGGAGGGCGGGGCCACCCATCCCCTGACCCCGCCCCCTCTGACGTGAATGGGGAAGCCGGGCTTCCCCATTGACGTATGGGTGACCCCGCCCCCCTTTGATGTAACACAGGTTACATCAGAGGGGGGCGGGGTCACCCGCACATCACAGGGGAAGCCCGGGTTTCCCCTTGCGTCAGAGGGGGGTGGGGTTAGGTGACGGGTGGCCCGTCCTCCGCATATAACAAACGTCAGTCCGCCGGGATTCCGCAGTGTCTCCTCTGTGGAGACAGAAGATGGATGGATTCGCTGCGCTGGATCAGATCAGCCATCGCTGGAGAGATGATCATCCATCACTGGATAGCAAGAGTGGATTACCACCGCTGGAATCTTTTTTTTTTTTTTAAATAAATGACTTTTTCAAAAGTGTTTTTGTCTTATTTAACTATTTTTTACACTTTCTTTGTGAAATGGCAGGGGTAATTTTGTGCTCTCTTACCATTTCAAACAGGGGGGGGCAGGGATCTGGGGGTCTCCTTGTTAAAGGGGGCTTCCAAATTTTGATAAGCCCCCCATCCGCAGACGCCCACAACCACCGGCCAGGGTTGTGGAGATGAGGCCCTTGTCCCCATCAACATGGGGACATGGTGCTTTGAGGGGTCACAGATCCCCAAAGCATCCTCCCAATGTTGAAGGCATGTGGCCTGGTACGGTTCAGGAGGGGGGGCGCTCTCTCATCCCCCCTCTTTTCCTGCAGCCTACCAGGTTGCGTGCTTGGATAAAGGGTCTGGTATGGATTTTTAGGGGGACCCCCACGTCAATTTTTTTTTTATTTGACGCGGGGTTCCACTTAATATCCATACCAGACCTGAAGGGTCTGGTATGGATATTTAGGGGGAACCCCGCATATTTTTTTTTAATTTGACACAGGGTTCCCCTTAATATCCATACCAGACCTGAAGGGCCTGGTAAATGAATTTGGGGGAGCCCCACGCTTTTTTTTATAATTTTATTTTTTTATCAAGGACTTTCAATGTGTGTTCTCTGTATTACGGGAGCCGACAATTCATTATAGCCGCGAGTGATTTTAAAGGACTTTTTTTCCTGTAGAAATGACACTTTGTGCAGGGACAGTTCTAACCACGGGAAACATGCGCCCTTTCACAGGCATACTGTAGACACCCCCCAGGTACAAAATTTTAAGGAATATTACACTTTTATTATTTCACTTTAATCATTATTAAAATCACTGCTCCCGAAAAAATGGCAATTTTTAAAACTTTTTTTGCATTGATACATGTCCCCTGGGGCAGGACCCAGGTCCCCAAACACTTTTAAGGACAGTAACTTGCATATTAGCCTTTAAAGTTAGCACTTTAGATTTTGAACGTTGGAGTCCCATAGACTTTAATAGGGTTCTAAAGTTCACACGAAGTATGCTATATACTAGCCCCGTTGAATCTTCTTTATACATTCGACAGACACCATAAGCCTTCAAAGACAGATTCGACTGAAATTCATGTGGATTTTCGGACGAATGCAATTTTTTTAACGAAAAACAAAATAAATAAAAACGAATTTCGGGAATAACTAAATAAATTTATTTTTTGGGTGAAAACGAAATTCCGAAATGAAATATTTCACTCTGCACGTGTCTACTATTCAATGAAGGGACATACCAATTCTTTGCTGTCTTTTCTGCCAGGGGGGCTTTTTGTTGTTCCCATGGTTTTGCGCCTAAGTACATACCCTAATAGGGTGGTGGTGGATTTTCTTGCAGATGACTATGTTAACAGCATGAGAATGCCTTGCTTTTTTCAAGAATTTCTAAGAATTGCTATATTTCCACATCTACATTTCAGTTTCCCCAAGTGGTTTCAAAAAGTTGTTCAGGGAGGTGGAGCTGGGCGAATGGCAGACCTTATTGATCTATGCCCATTACTTTTTTGCATGTGTTGCCCCTAGGTGTGAATCAGAAAAAGGAACTTAATACATTTTGGTTGATACATCATCTGTCTTATCCAAGAAGGGCATTGATCGATAAATTATGCTATTGGCCGGGATTTGACTTCAGTGCCCTCCATATGTGTTGCTTGGGTATATGTTATGGCCAAGGGTCACTTATGGCAAAAATGGATGCTGAATCTGCCTTTCATCTGTTGCCAGTCCAGCTGGAGAGCCAGCACTTGGGTTGTTATTGGCATGGAAAATGTTTTTATTAACTGTTGCCTGCCTATGGGCTGTTCCTTTTTTGACACTTTCAGTACCTTTGTGGAATGGGTGGTTTGAGAAGTGCAAACAAGGTCAGTGAAACGTCACCTCAATTATTTTCTTTATATAGGCACTCCGAGGTTCCACGTTCTGTTCTGTTTTTTTGGCATACATTGGGAAGTATTTAAAAAAGTTTGGTATTTCTTTGGCAGATTCAATTCTTGGGTATCATCATTGGTATAAGCCATGGAGTCTAGTTTGCTGACTGAAAAATTGGAGTATGTGTGATTAGTGGTTGATGAGATCAGGAAGGTGAGAAAAGTAAGGCTAATGCTGCGTACACGATCAGACTATCCGCCGGACAATTCCATCGTGTGTGGGCTCCAGCTGAGTTTTTCTTCCCAAAAGCCTGGTGGACCTAGAAATAAGACTGGCTTCAAATTTGTCCGCCGGACTCGGCTTTTAGTGGACAATCCATTCGTCTGTGTGCTAGTCCAACGGACTAAAACCGACGCTAGGGCAGCTATTGGCTACTGGCTATGAACTTCCTTATTCTATGTCACCACGTTCAGATCCGTCTGAATTTTGGAGTTTGATCATGTGTGACCAAGTCAGTTCGTTTGAAAGTCTGGCGGACCTCAGCTGCAAAGTCCGTCGGATTGTCCGCCGGACCAAGTCCATCAAAAAGTCAGATCGTGTGTGCACGGCATTACTATTGCAGTCTTTGTTGGCCAAACTGAACTTTGCCTGTCACATCATTCCAATGGTCTGCATTTTTTTGCCATGATGCAGCTGCCTCGGGGGGTGAGATTGCTGCACCGTTTCATTGAGCTGATGTGTGAGCACAAGGCTTACCTGGAAGTTTGGAATGAGTTTTTGACCTTCTTTAACAGAAGGTCATTATGGATGCCCCAGTCATGTCAGCTTTCAACACTGACTTTTATAGTGAAGCAGCAGGGAGCTTTAGGTTTGGGTCATACTTTCAAGGAGCATGGTGTGTTTTGGAATGGCCAAAAGAGTGGTGATTAGCAGGGTTTCTGAGTAACTTCATGTTCCTAGAGCTTTTTGCTTTTGTTTAATCTGTGGATATCTGGGGCCCTGAGTTTTGTAATTGCATGGTACATTTCCACTGTGATAACATGACTTTGATATGAAAGTGGTGAACAGTTTGTCTCCCACTTTACCACCAGTGGTGAGATTATTATATCATCTTGTTCTATGTTGTTTCAGTCTGAATTGTTTTCTGCAGGCTATGCATGTTCCAGGGGTGAGTAATATCATTGATGATACATTGGGGATTATTTACCCATTGCACTGCAAATGCACTTGAAAGTGCACTTGGAAGTAAAGTCATTGTAGAACCGAGGGAGATATTCAAGAAAAATAAAAAAACTGAATTTTAGCTTGCACATGATTGAATAATAAAATCAGCAGGGTTTCCACTCATTTCAGATCTACCTGTTAGATTTAGAGCGACTACACTTCCAAGTGCACTTGCAGTCCAAAGTGGATTTAGCTTTCGTAAATAACCCCTATTGTCTTGTTTCTAGTGGGACAGGTTCCAGAGGATGACATCAGCAGCGGAGCTGCCTGGGGTTCCTTTTCCCGAGCATCAGTGGTGACTGGCATTGGAATAGCAGGTGACCTCTTTTAACACTCAGTGAGAAAAGGTACTTGAGTGGTGAACTCATTGGTTTGGAAGGAATGGTCGACTTTGAGTTAATTATTAAAGTTAATTTAAAGGTTATATTTCTGATCAGGAAAGGCTTTATTTGCTATTATTGCTATTTTATTGGGACAGAATTTATATTGAGCACGTTGATGTAAAAAAATATGCAAAAAATTAACAGGGGGTTGGCAGTATTGGCTTTTCCTTTCAAGCTGCAAGTTTTTTGGTGTGGGCGTATGGTGCTAGATACTAGACACCCCAATGTCTTTTTGCAGGAGTTTGCAGGAGTTTGTAGCCACATTACCTTTGTAATGTTTGCATTTCCTAGTATGCAGTGAGTTTGTTTGAGACGACATTTGCTTTAGACTTTTTGTGGTATTGAGGATTGCCAAATTATTTAGCAAGAATAGCAGTGGTGTGGGTGGTTTGCTGTTGCCTAGTGTACATTTGCTACTAGGCCTACCAGGATTCATGATTTGAAGAAAAAATGAAACAGTTGGGAAAAGGTGTATTTATAGAATTATATGGAGTGTCTCCAGATAAGATTTGTCCAGTTTGCACTGCATATTTTAAGTTTTTAAGCAGTGAGGGCTACTGAGCATGACCCCCTTTTTATGAAACGTGAATGGATCGGCCTTGTCACTTTATTAGTTTGTGCACGTTTTTAGGCATTGTCTGGCAGGGACAGGGAGAGTTGTTAACCAGTTTAACGCACATTACTTTCAGGTGGAGGTTGCCCTGGAAGCAGCCAGATGGGGTTTGAGTCATCAGGTCATGAGACATATTGAGAAATGGGAGTCAAAATGTTTTAAGTTACAGTATATGTTTGCCCACACTTACTGTAATGTTTGGTTTTGCTCTTTTATGTGTAGTTTTGTATTTGGGACAGAAATTGCGTATTTCTTTTATGTGTTCTTGTTACAGACTTCCCCCTGGGAGGGGTGTGGATCTTAGGAGACTCATATGTTTTTTTGGTAGGCAACTCATGCTGATGCCAGGAATGAAGGAAGACAACTTGGCTTTCAAGGGAGCAATGCCATTTTGGCTGTGCATAAGAGGTATGATATGGGATAGAGTTCTGATTGTATATCATTACTATTCCAGAGTAGACAGGCTTCCCAATGTATTAGTAATTGATATGGGAGAAAATTACATGGGATTAGAGTGTTTAATGCGGTTGTGGTTACTGTATGGTCTGATATTGTGACTAGAATGGTCTGGTGTTATGCCTGCTCTGTTGAAGGCCTGAACAAAGCCAGAAATAAAGTAAATTGAGAGATTGGGCGGTTTGTGGCTAGTCTTGGAGAACTTGTGGTTGGGCACCTTGAATTGGAGGGCCAGACAATTTGCTACTGGAGGGGGGTTAGAGTTCACTTGAATGCTGTTGCAACAGATATTTGGTTTTTGGGCCAGCCGGAAGGGGTGCAGAGAGTGCTGCAGGTGTGGAGGGACTCGCTTGATTGAGGTGTCACTCAGGCTCACATGGTGGGTCAGGGTTTTTTTAGGGGGGTCAATTCATAGTTGAATTGTTACAAAACTGTTTGGCCCATATGGGGCATGGTGCCTCCACTTGGTTGATTATTGATGGCTCTTCCAGGCACCTGGTAAAAAAAGTGTGTGAGTTTGTAATGTCTAAGCCCCTGTACACACGGTCGGAGATTTCGACAACCAAATCCGTCGGATTTTGCCCGTCGGATTTTGTCCATCGCATCTTGTCCGAAACTGTTGCATACACACGGTCGGACTAAGTTGTCGAAAAATCCGATCTTTCAGAACGTGATGACGTAATTTCGTTACGATGGGACTACATTCAGGCTAGTAGCCAATAGCTTTGATGTAGGAATTTGATCTGAGCATGCGTGGCACTTGGTCCGATCAAAATTCTCTACACATGATCGGAGTATGTCCGATCGAACCAGTTGGTCGGGAAATATTTCCAACAAGTTGGAAATTTGGGTCCGACGGATATTCCGACAGAAACATTCCGATGCATACCACATAGGACTCATTCCGACGGATTCTCAGATCGTGTGTACAAGGCTTCAGACATAGATTCCAGTTACAAAACTGTTCCTTTTAAATACACCCAAATACCCCATCCTGCTTGCACTGCCATATTGTTTATTGAATTGTTTATTAAGTTAAAGTTATATGCTATTTATTTTGTTTTTGTGAATAAAATGGACATTAAAACCAATGTTGTGGAGTATGTGTAGTGTTGCTATTTTAAGGTAATGTCATTTATTTGCATGTAAATAAATACATTTCTGAAATGAAGGGGAGCTGCAGTCAGCACCGAAAGGCATCAAAACTCTCTTTACATGACACAGCTTTGTCACTTCACAGATTTTTTTGACTTTACTGAATTGATCTGAAGTTTCAAAACAGTGGTAAATTGTCCTTAAAAGTCAACAACATTCTTTAAGAAGCCTCTAGTCCTAACTATGTCAGGAAGAAAAAAAAATAATAATGTTTGTTTAACATTTGTCATTGAGCACTAACTAATTTTGGTACTAATATTTTTTCCTTTGAAAAAACCCTATGTCAGCTAGTCACTTAACATTACAATCAGTTTGCATACAGCAAATGTTCTGTTCTGTTCAGCCTGCTTTGTGTTTCCTTATTAAAAGAGACAAATCAATAATGCTTAGTGGTTATACATTTATTGATTAAATAAAACGTTGGACCATGCATTAAATACCCTAATTATAAGAAGGTGTTTTACAGCAATAAAAGCATGAATAATGCATACTGTTAACTTGCTGGGACAATACTGAGTCATCTTTTAACTTAAGTCAAGCTTTCAAAAGTTAAAGATCTGCAATCCCAAATGTAATGTGGTTGCAAAGTATAGTAAAGTAGCTTTGTATTGTTTCGCCACTGAATTTTACTTCACTTAGTGTGGGGGCAGTTTTAAATGTTGTTTCCACTAAGCCAGTTACATCATGCCCCCCCCCCCCCCCAATAAACTTCCACCCCCTCCCCTTCACACACACACAAAAGCATATGTTCCTCATAAAGGTGGTGAAATAATCACAATGAACTATGTTAAGTGGTAAAAGTAAAAATTACAAAATGATACAATCAGTGCCATATTGGTGCAACAGAAAAGGCACACAGGGATATAATCAGTACCTAATGTCGCAAACAGAATGCATGCAAAGAAAAATGTTGTCGCAAAACCATATTGGCACAATCAGAAACACAGGCATAGACACAATCAGTGCCATATTGACACAAGCAGACAGTGTTCAGAGACAGTATCAGTACAGTACTGATGCAACAAGAACAACATTTTAAGAAACTCATCCTTTCACTATCTTAGACCAGCCAGGGAAAATGTAAGTCTTTTGGTACTGTTTTTTTGCCTTTTTTTAGAAAGATGTTGGTCTTATTCAACTACATTTCTACTGTAATACAACAGACTGGGAGTGGGACTGTTCAGTTTATATAGTTTTTCTAACACTGCTACCATGTCATTGATGTATCTAAAATAAAATGCACTGCTTGGGAGTTATTATTATATTTTTTAGAAACAAAACTACATTTCAACACATTTGCTCCATGGACAAAGTGACACCATAACTTTGCCTGTGGTGGCCTTGTTTATCTCACTGCTGTTCAAACCATAAATTTAAAATATTTCTTCTACAACATTATTCTGAGACCTTCTTAAGAAAAACCTGCCCTTAGGCAGACTTAAAAAAAAAAAGGATTGGGTGGTAGGATAAGGGAAGCTCCTGAAGCAGTTATGGCACAACAAAGCTGTAATAGGGCTTCACAACTATCAAAATACCAGGCTTGCCATTTCTCATAGGCCGTGTTGGCCTTTACTTTCAACCGTAGCCTAATGAAGATTAAGTTTGAGTGGATGGCCCAGCATGTGTCACCTCACCTCAAATTATCTCTGCTTCTTCGCCTCCCTCTAAAAAAATAAAGCTAAATAACTAAACATTTATATATTTTTAGGACCCTTCAAGATCCTTCAGCCTCTGTGCTACTTTTTAAAGATATAACATTTTTTTTTTTTTTTTACATTCGTTTTTATTGAAAATTTTCAAAAGTAAAGTGTACAAACATGTCACATACAAAGAAAATCTGCAAAATGGGTGGTTCCCCTGTGACAGTAGGTTTAAACATTCCAACAGTTAGAAAGTCAACATTAGTAACAGATCATATCTATAACTTAAAGGGCATGATTCAGGTTAATCGAAAAGCGTAAGCTGAGTGTAATATCATGCCTGCGCATACAGATTGACAATGATCACAGTATAAGAAGAGCAAATAACAAACTTACAATACCAGTAGAGTGGGGAAAGGGGTAAAAATGGGGTTAGGGTTAGGGTTAGAGATGGACCTTGAGTACAATCAATATTTAATGAGTACGCTCTAGAATTATTATTCATTTCCAGCTTGGTGAAATCTTGCCCTCCATATATTCCACCGATTATCACATTTCCCACCCAGGCACAATCTTTTTGCCAGCAAGGTCTCATAAATGTGGTTAGTTTTAGTAATGGTAATGACTTCAGAAATATTTGGTACCACATTTGATTTCCATTTTCTAGTTATGAGTGACCTGGCCACTATGAGTAAGTGTGTGATGACCATGCGGAACTGAGGAGGAAAGGCCTCAATTCCCAAATTGAGCAATGCTAGCCCCGGGTCCGGGAGGTGAGCATTCCTGTAAGGGAAGATAGTAAATGAAAGACACTGTGCCAGAAGCTGGTTAAGTGCTTACACCAGAAGATATGTTTAATGGTGCCCACTCCTCCACACCCCCTCCAGCACAAGTTAGAATTTGCACTCGAAAATTTGGACATCCTATATGGCGTGAGGTACCACCTTAGTGTTAATTTATGGGAAAGTTCCCAGTGATTGGCACATTTTGTTGCTTTATAGATTGTGTTTATGGCTAGTTTCCACTGTTATTGTGTAAAGGTTTTCCCTAAGTCTTCCTCCCATTTTTGATAGGGAACAGATTTTATAAAGATCTGTTTGTGCTGGAGGAGGTTGTAGAAGAGAGGGATGCCCTTCATGGTTGCTGTTGGAGCTTTATAAAACGTCCATATACTGTCCTGCATGTATACCCAATAAGATTTATGTGACTTTAAGAAATGAGAAATTTGGGTAAATTTGTATTAGTCTCTGGGTGAAATGTTATATTCTGCTCTAAGGGTGGTGAAGGTCTTGAGTTGATCATCTTGAAATAGGTCGGTGATGTAGTTTATACCCTTAAGCTGCCAATCTTTTACAGTGATATTTTGGACAGCTTTAGATAGGAGATCAATACTTATAGGTATTTCTGACATTTTAGGCACTGATGGTGTAATTTTGTGGAGGTCTTTCCATGCCCGAAGTGTGGCTTGTAAAGTTAACGGTAAGTGTCTTAGTGGGAATGATTTCCAGAGGTCAAGGAACAACAGAGCTGGGAGGTCCGCTGTGGGGCTCATGAATTGTTCGATGTTTCACCAGGGGGCAGTGGACTCATGGTCAAGCCATGTTTTGATCTGGGTAAACATAGCAGCTCTGAGATAATCCTGTACCTCCACAAACCCCATACCCCCCACCATTCTATGTTTGGTTAAGAGGGCTTTAGAGCATTGTGGCCTTTTTGTATTCCATACATATTTAACAAGAAGAGAGTTTAATGATCTGAGGAAGGTAGGTTTAAGAGGAACGAGGAGGGTACAGAACACAAAACTTGAGGAAGCAGAAGCATCTTAAAGGAGGCCAGGCAACCTGACCAGGTTAGTTCAGTTTTGGAAAGGCATTTTGTTTCTACATTTAATTTATTAAGAAGTGGAAGATAATTTGCGTCTGCCAGTTTGTGTGGGTCAGCTGTAATCTGAAGGCTTAAGTATGGTATCCTATCTCTACTCCACGAGTAAGGGAAGGAGTTTTGCAAATCAATTTGGAGAGCTGATGGGATGTTCAAGGGGAGAATAAGTGACTTAGTATGGTTGACTTTATAATACAAAACTTGACTAAAGCTATCCAAAATGTAATGGGCATGGGATAAGGATTGGGATGGTGAAGTAATGAATAAAATGATATTGTCTGCGAAGAGATTCATTTTATGTGCCTTATCTTGGAAGGAAAAACCTTTTATACCAGGGTGGCTCCTAATTTTTTCGGGCAGGGGTTCTATTAGTAAATTAAAGATTGAGGGGGACAAGGGGAAGCCCTGTCTGGTCCCATTATAAATAAAGAAAGGGTTTGTCAGAATGTTAGAAGTGTAAACCTGTGCAGAGGGTGTCAAATAGAGGGCCAGGATTGCAGACAGGATGGGTCCTTCAAATCCAAACTTACCGAGGGCTGATTTCATATATTCCCAATGTATCATGTCGGACACCTTCTCCACATCCAAAGATAGGAGCAGAGAAGGCGCCCGACAGGCCCCTGCGTGACAAAGAATATCAATAACTCTACGGGTTGCGTCTGAAGCCTGTCTACCAGTTGTGAAACCTGATTGATCAGGATATATCAGTTTGGGCAAAATAGTCTCTGGGCTAAGATTTTGGCATAAATTTTCACATCTGTGTTCAAAAGTGAGATGGGGCGAACATTGGAAGGAGTGTCCAGGCTTTTCCCTGGTTTGGGGATGGTAATAACGTATGCTTTAAGCACCCCAGGTGGGGGTGATGCTACAGCTTGGGAGAAAATTGATTGTAATGTGGGAGATAATGTTTCTTTAAAAACCTTATAATAATCACTAGGGAGGCCATCAGGTCCGGGGCTTTCCCTAATGGTAGGGAGTGGATTGCTTTTTGAATCTCAGCTATTGAGATAGGCTCATTAAGGGCTAGTAGTTGTGTTTGTGTCAATACTGGAAGTTCAACACTCGATAAGAACTTCTGAATAAAATCTTCTGTTGGTTGCTGGGTGTTATTATCATGTTTAATATCATATAAGGAGGAATAATATGAGGCAAACGTGTCTGTATATATCTTTAGGATTGTATATTTTACATTTGTCTGATGTTCTAATTAGATAGGGAATTGTACAAGGATTTTTGTTCTTTTAGTCGTCTGGCTAGATGCTTACCTGCTTTGTTACCTGAAGCGTAGTATGTCAATTTTAAGGAATTAACTATCTAATTAACTTATCTAATCTATTCTGAGAGATCTTTGTTTTTTAATCCTCGCACTAGCCTAAATCAGGATTCCTCGCATAAACACTTTGTGAGCGCACCACAAGATCATAGGATCCTCAACAGAGTTGGCATTGGTTGTGAAATATTCTTTTAGTTGTTTAGTTAAATATGTCACCTATATGGGAGACTGGAACAAACTAGTGTCAGCTCTCCAAATGCTAGATACTTTATGTGCATTCTCCTCTGCCATCGTGATTGAAACTGGGGCGTGATCGGACCATGAAATTTCATGGATGGCGGAGGAGGATACATCTTGCAGCAAAAAACGATCCACAAGTATCATATAAATTTGTGAGTATGAATTGTGCCTGGAGGAGTGAAAAGAATAGTCACGTTCACCAGCATGTTGGCACCTCCAAACATCATACAGTTCTTCTTCTTGTAGCAAATGTTGAAGTGAGGGTAAAGGCCTTCTGGACTTAGTGGTGGTGTCCATAGTATAGTCTGATGTGATATTATAGTCTCCACACACTATCAAAGCTCCCTTTCTGACTTCATTTATCTTTTTGAACGTCCTTCTTAGAAACCTTGTCTGGTGAGAGTTGGGTGCATACAGACTTACTAACATGTAGATCCTGTGATTGAGAGATCCAACTACTATCAGGTATCTTCCTTCTGGATCAGATACTGTGAGCTCGTGTGAAAAAAATCACACTGTCCGTAATAGCAATTATTACTCTTTTTCTCTTTTGTGAAGCAGAAGCTGAGAATATGTGTGGGAAGTTCTTATGTTTAAAGGGAGGGTGGTCAGTTCTAAGGAAGTGCGTCTCTTGAATGCAGAGCACCTCGGCATGCAGTCTTTGGGCCTCTTTCCATACTGAGGCCCTCTTTGCTGGGTGATTCAGACCGTGAACATTAAATGAAATAGCTTTCAGTGGCATTAATGAGAGACAAGGTAATTAACAGCGTACCTTCATTAGCGTCACTTCTTTCCTTCTGTGCTGCCATCCTGTATGTTGAAGGCCTTCTTTGTTTGCATCCAGTAGTAGTTTCATTATCAATTGATCCATCTCTAGTTGGGGAGGAAGGGGACTGGGTAGAAAAACAGGGTAGAAATAAACATAAAAGAAAAAAACTGTTAACCACTTGCTTACTGGGCACTTAAACCCCCCTCCTGCCCAGACCAATTTTCAGCTTTCAGCGCTGATGCACTTTGAATGACAATTCGGAGGGCATACAACACTGTACCCAAATGAAATTTTTATCATTTTTTTCCCACAAATAGAGCTTTCTTTTGGTGGTATTTAATTACAGCTGGGAGTTTTATTTTTTGCTAAACAAACAAAAAAAGATGCAAAAAAAAGAAATAAAAAAAATCATGTTTAATAGTTTGTTATAAAATTTTGCAAACAGGTAATTTTTCTCCTTCATTGAAGTGCGCTGATGAGGCGGCACTGATAGGCTGCACTGATGGGCACTGATAGACTGCACTGGTGGGCACTGATAGGCATAGTTAAGGCGGCACTAATAGGCACAGATAAAGTGGCACCGATAGGCACAGATAAGGCAGTACTGATGGGCACAGATAAGGCGGCACTGATGGGCAAAGATGGGCACAGATAAGATGGCACAGATGGGTGGCACGGATGGGTGGCATGGATGGGTGGCACTAAGGGGCACTGATAGGTACTACTGATAGATGGGACTGATGGGCACTGATGGGTGGCACTGATAGGTGGCTCTGATAGGTGGCACTGCTGGGCACTGATGGGCGGCACTGATGGGCACTGGTAGATGACACTGATGGGCACGGATATGTGGCACTGGGGTGCAGCACCGTTGTTGAGGCAGATTGTGGGCACTGATGGGTGGCACTGTGGGCACTGATGGGTGGCACTATGGGCACTGCTGGGTGGCACTATGGGCACTGATGGGGGCACTTATTTATTAATGAGGTGACACTGGCAGGGGGCAGGTGGGCACTGGCAGGGCTGGCCCTGATCGGGACTGATGCCCCGATCACGGCCGCCGGTGATCGGCTCTTTTTTTTTTCCTCGCGCTGTTAGCGCGAGGAGAAATAATAGCCGATTACTGGCTCAGTTGTATCACATGATCAGCTGTCATTGGCTGACAGCTGATCACGTGGTAAGGGGTCGGGATCAACCCCCTGCTCGGATCTGTGATCAGGCGAGTCTCATAGACTTGGCGATCACAGAGCGTGCCGCGCGCACCCTTCAGGGGGCGCGCAGGCCGCTCGTGCACGGGACAACGTCAATAGACATAGTCCCGGCAAAGGAGGTCCGCGCTGTAGCCGTCATTTGGCTATAGCGCGGATCTCTAGTGGTTAAAGAGCCATGGCAAAAGCCATACGTTTATAAGAAAGAGCGATTCACTCATGAATCTGTTGGCAGCAGTGCTGCCCATTGTGTGGTCTCGTACCGAGAGGATCAAAGAAAAAGGTACTTAGTTGTGTTTACAATTGTAATCCGGATGTTTCATAGTTGGACTTGGGTGATGTCTTTTTACACGTCACCACTTGCCATGTATCCTGTGTTTCCACTTTAGATTATGCCGTCTGATTGTCATCATGCAGAGCAGGAATAATGTACCATGTTTGGAGAAGGGCCAAACTTTCATCTAGGTTGTTGATTACTGTTGTCTGGCCATCCTTAGTCACTGTCAGCTTAGTTGGGTATCCCCAGCGTTAAATGATGGCGTGGTTACACAGGGCTTTTATGAAGGGTAGGAGAGTCTTTCGCTTCTGCATTGTAAATTGCGATAAATACGCAAAAAGTTGCACAGTGGCATATCTCTCAGGGGGTAGTTTGTTGTTATGGAAAGCCAGCATAAATCTTTCCTTTATGTGAAAAAAATGGACTCTCATTAGTACATCCCTGGGGATATTGTCTGGGAGATGAGGCGGTTTTGGGAGACGGTGGATTCTATCTATCACAAGGTCTGTGGCAGAGGAGTCAGGCAAAAAAACCCCATCAGTTCTTGGGCATATTGTTGTAGTTGACCTGGAAGTACAGATTCAGGGATGCCTCTGAGCTTTATATTGTTTCTTCTGGATCTGTCTTCCAGGTCCTTGACCTTTGCTTTCAACCAGGTCACCTCATCTAACTGTTCATTATGAGCATCCACCATGGAGTTGAATGTGGACGCAAACTCCCCCATTTTATTGCTCCACGTGGTCGACTCGGTCCCCTAGTTCGTTTGTTTCTGTTTTAAACCCCCTCATGCACTCCAACATATCAGCATGTAATGTGCTGCGTAAGGAAATAAGCATGTCCTTGAGTGTAGTATCTGATATTGGCTGGTTAAATGTGGGAAAGGAGTCTATAGTATCTGCCAGCTCCCTGGTGTCATCTAATGGCTCTTGGGCTCCACTCACCTTGCCAGTGTTGTTCTCCTCTTCCATGCGTGGCCTAGATTTAGCTGGGCTGAGGGAGAGCGGGGGGGGGGGGGTGTGCTGCAGGCGAGCGGCATTGTGACCGTCCCTGCAATCCCAGGCTCTGAGTCATCGAACCAGATCCACTGGTGGGAGAGGGAGAGGCACCGCCAGTGCCATCTTGGCTTAGGCCGCGGGATTTCCTCGGGAGGAACTGAGGTAATTTCTACAGTTGAGATGCACCTTTTCATTTGGCAGCCACCCCGATGTGTCGGCGGCAGCTTTGGGTGCACTGTGGAGCAGATTCTGCCGTTCGGGAACACCGCGGTGTGTAGGAGATCCTCTCGGCGGCACGGAGCTATCGTCTCAAGCGTCCATGTGGTAGCTCGGTAGCCATGCCCCCCCAAAGATGTAACATTTTTATAAGATAAATAAATTATTTTTCTTCCACTGTCACTGTGATAGTGCACTGTGACTTCTCTGCTCTCTTCTTCAAACAAAATATTACAATAACAAAATAAATAATAAAACATTTAAAATATTACATTGAATCCAACATGTTATACTGGCAAAACACTTACATCAAATTAAAATGATCTGCAGTATAAGGCACGCATGAGGCAATGAGGCAGCAAAGCTAAAATAGAGCTAGGGGTGAAGTCAAATATTTAGCAATATTATATATCACCAAGATATAGCTGCTTACAATTAGTCTTAAAAAAAGCTTATTGTGTATCTCTGGAGGTCCACACAGTAATGCCCCAGATAAGAAAAGGCAATACAAGGTTTGATCAATGTCTTTCACTGTTTCTAGCTGTCAAATGCAGTTTAACTCCTTTTACTTAAAAAAGCTGATGGAGTACCTCTTTAGTATTTAAAAATATTGCCATGTTAGAATCCCTACTAAGAAATGTAAGTGCCTTCTTTTCTATTAGGTTAAGATGGAAAAGGGTACTTTTGCTGGGCATCAGCCTTTTTTGTTGGATAAAGGTCAAAAAAGGTAATATTGTCACTCCAAGCCAAAGGTAAACTTCCAACCTTCTGTTGAAATCAGGTCTTTCCTCTGAGTAGTGATACCAGCTACAGTAGCATTTAATATGCATAAACAAAAAGTCGGTACCTTTATAGTTAGTACTGCTAATGCCGCGTACACATGGGCGGACTGTATGGCCTACTTAGTCCGCCGAAACACATTTCAGCGGACAGTCCGCTCGTGTGTGGGCTTCAGCGGACTTTTTCAGCGTGCATTCTGGTGTACTAAGTATTTCGGATTTTTGGAAATTCTGTCCGTCGTACTTTGGTTTCAGCGGACAATCCGCTCGTCAGTAGGCTAGTTCGACGGACTAAGAATGGCGCATGCTCAGAAAGGATTTACACGGCGGAAAGGTGCTTTGCTGTGTATTGGACTTCCTATTTCTAGTCCCGTCGTACGTGCTGTACACGTCATCGCGCAAGCTTTCGTCGGACTCTTTGGCTATCCGTGTGTGGTCAAGTCCGTTCAGTGGAAAGTATGACGGACTGTCCGTCGGATTGTATGACGGACTAAGTACGCCATACAGTCCGCTCGTGTGTACGCGGCATAAGTTTATGTGTCTGTCATTAGCTTGTTGGTGTTCCTTTAGTGATAAAAATTAAATGTGTGGCACAGAGCTCCCCACTAATACTGCATAGTAAAACACACCGGCATTGTATAATATGACACACTAAGAGCACACTACATGTGAGGTCCTATACATCATTAGAACTAAATACACTGTGTGGAATATATAGGTAATACACAACAATAAACACTTTAAAGAGGTGTTCTGCCCGCAAATGCCCCCCCCCCCCCAGGAAAACAATTAAAGTCAGCAGCTACAAATACTGTAGCTGCTGACTTTTAATAATAGAACACTTACCTGTCCCTTCACCATCCAAACTATGCACTCACCTTAAATACAGACCTTCCACAGGTCATGTAAGTCTTCCCATTTAAGGGATATATATTAGAATGTCTGGCAGCTGGGATCCTGTTCTGGTGAAATCTGTTCCAGTATGCAGTAATCCCCATATACATGTATAAGTTGCTCATAAAATCAGATAAACTGACTAAGTGCTGAATTATTTAAAGGGGTTGTAAAGGTTCAGGTTTTATAAAACAAAAAAAAACATGTCATACTTACCCCTGCTGCGCAGTTGGTTATGCACAGAGTGGCGCAGATCCTCCTGTTCTGGGGTCCCTCCACAATGCTCCTGGCTCCTCCTCTTCTCAAGTGATCTGTCAGATAAGCGCAAAAAGCTCCTTGGCTGTCAACGACTGTATCAAAACGCTACCAAAAAAACTGTTAGCGATCGCAGGGATCAGGCCTGACTCTGCGAATGCTGCAGTTATGTGTTTAGTGTTTTGTAAGTAACAATGATCGATCAATACTGCACTTGGGTGGGCTGGGCTGGGCGGAGGGGTAAAACGCAGGTTCTAGCAGATATCTGGGCTGATCCCGCTAACACTGCATTTTTGGAAACCCTAAACTGCTGGGGACGCTAGGATATATTTGATCAGATCAGATATTGATCTGTTCAGACACTATACCACAAGGGAGGAGTATGGTGCGTGCGTGGGTGTTAGCGGTACTGACACTAACCTGAGGCTGCCTGGGGTGACGCAGACCCTATCTGACCCTAAAATCTATCTTTGATCATCATTATTGCGTCTTCCATGACACTTATATTGTGATCACAGGTAACAAGGGGTAATCAAGGGGTTAAACCTTTATTGGGGGGTTAGGGGGGGTCCCTAGTCCTATCTGAGCCTAATACTAGTTACCCTAACACTGATTAGTGTCACTAATGACACTAGTACAGCGAGCAAAAAAAAATCTGATTGCTGTACTGAGTGACACAGTGATAGGTGGTGATCGGGGGGATGATTGGGGGTGAATTGTGTGCCTACGTGACCTGGTGTCAGTGTAGTGTTGGTGCAACTCACTTGTGATTAAGGATGAGCTGAACACCCCCCGGTTCGGTTCGCACCAGAACCTGCGAACAGACCTAAACTTTGTGTGAACTTTAGAACCCTATGAAAGTCTATGGGACTCAAACGTTCAAAATCTAAAGGGCTAATTTTAAAGGCTAATATGCAACTTATTGTCCTAAAAAGTGTTTGGGGACCTGGGTCCTGCCTCAGGGGACATGTATTAATGCAAAAAAAAGTTTTAAAAACAGCCATTTTTTTCGGGAGCAGTGATTTTAATAATGCTTAAAGTGAAACAATAAACGTGTAATATTCCTTTAAATTTCGTACCTGGGGGGTGTGTATAGTATGCCTGTAAAGGGGCGCATGTTTCCCTTGCTTAGAACTGTCCCTGTACAAAGTGTCATTTCTGCAGGAAAAAAGTCATTTAAAATCACTCCTGGCTATAATCAATTGTCGGCTCCCGTAATACAGAGAACACCTATTGAAAGTCATTGATAAAAAAAAAAAGCGTGGGGTTTCCCCAAATTCAATTACCAGGCCCTTCAGTCTGGTATGGATATTAAGGGGAACCCCGCGTAAAATAAAAAAAAATGATGTGGGGTTCCCCCTAAATATCCATACCAGACCCTTTATCCGAGCACGCAACCTGGCAGGCTGCAGGAAAAAAGGGGGAGAGCGTCCCCCCTCCTGAACCGTACCAGGCTACATGTCCTCAACATTGGGAGGATGCTTTGGGGGTCTGTGACCCCTCAAAGCACCTTGTCCCCATGTTGATGAGGACAAGGGCCTCATCCCCACAACCCTGGCCGGTGGTTGAGGGGGTCTGCTGGTGGGGGGCTTATCAGAATCTGGAAGCCCCCTTTAACAAGGGGACCCCCAGATCCTGGCCCCCCACCTGTTTGAAATGGTAAGGGGGTACAAAAATACCCCCACCATTTCACAAAGAAAGTGTAAAAGAATGTTAAAAAAGACAAACACACTTTTGAAAAAAAAAAATTAAAAAAAGATTCCATCGATGGTAATCCACTCTTGCTATTCATCCCCCCCTCTTTTCCTGCGGCCTGCCAGGTTGCGTGCTTGGATAAAGGGTCTGGTATGGATTTTTAGGGGGAACTCCACGCCATTTTTTTTTAAATTTGGCGTGGAGTTCCCCTTAAAATCCATACTGGACCTGGAGGGTCCGGTATAGATATTTAGGGGAAACCCCACGTCATTTTTTTAAAAAAAATTACGCAGGGTTCCCCTTAATATCCATACCAGACCTGAAGGGCCTGGTAATTGAATTTGGGGGAACCCCACGCTTTTTTTTTTTCAATGACTGTTCTCTGTATTACGGGAGCCGACAATTCATTATAGCCGTGAGTGATTTTAAATGACTTTTTTTCCTGCAGAAATGACACTTTGTGCAGGGACAGTTCTAAGCACAGGAAACATGCTCCCCTTCACAGGCATACTATAGACACCCCCCAGGTATGAAATTTAAAGAAATATTACACTTTTATTGTTTCACTTTAAAGTGGTGTTGCCACCAAAAAATAAAAAAGTGATTAAAAATCTTTAAAAAAATGTAAAAAAAAAAATTGGAAAATTTTTTTTTTACTCACCTCTAAATACCTATTGCTAGGGGGTCCCTCGTAGTCTGCCTTCTTCCTTGCCCGGGCTGGTGACATCACTTCCCCTCGCGCAGCACAGTTACCTGGGACCTGTCACGTGTCCCAGATGACTGTGCGGCGTATCACGGCATGCGCAGTGGGTGCCTGGCTGTGAAGCCACAGCCAGGTGCCCACAGTACGAATGATGGCGCCACGAGCGGAGCAGGGAATGAGGGGGGGCTTCGTTCCCCTGCACCGCTGGACCCTGGGACAGGTAAGTGTCCGATTATTAAAAGTCAGCAGCTGCAGTATTTGTAGCTGCTGACTTTTTTTTAGGGGCACCCCACTTTAGGATATAGGTTTGCTGTGCTACTGATTGTTGCAGCAGCCTAAGTGTCTTTTGTCAGTTTAGAGAAAGGGACAGGACGGTGTGTCTGCTGTAGGGACAGTCAGTTTAGTCATTAGCTGTTACTATCAGGTCCACAAAAGTGCTATTCCAGTAATTGTTCCAGTAGCCTCTGTTTTGTCAGTTTATATAGGGACAGGCAGGAAGCAGTGTGTGAGGCAGTGAGGGTCAGTTTAATCAGTAGCTGTTACTATATTAGGTCCACAAAGGTTCTTTTCAGGACTGGTATCAGTGGTATGGTAATAGGCTTGTACACGTATAATATTCTTTCTTCCAAATATAGAAAGAATATTATACTTGACTGCTGCCCTTCTGCTGCAGTCTGCTAATCATTCACAACCTACTTGTTCCACAAAGGTCCTTATAAGGACTGGTAATAACCTGGTGTAGGGTGCTATAGTACATAGGGTTGAGTGAGGTACAGTCTGCTATTCTATAAGGACTGGTATAGGTCCACAATACATAGGGTTGAGGTGCACTACTGCTGACTGCTGCCCTATACTGCAGCAGTCCTTCATCGGTATAGGGACTGACGTACAGTCTGCTAATCAGTCACACACAACCTACTTGTTCCACAAAGGTCCTTATAAGGACTGGTAACTTGGTCTGTCTAGGGTGCTATAGTACATAGGGTTGAGTGAGGTACAGTCTGCTATTCTATAAGGACTGGTATAGGTCCACAATACATAGGGTTGAGGTGCACTACTGCTGACCGCTGCTCTATACTGCAGCAGTCCTTCATCGGTATAGGGACTGACGTACAGTCTGCTAATCAGTCACACACAACCTACTTGTTCCACAAAGGTCCTTATAAGGACTGGTAAGGTATAGGGTACTACAGTACATAGGGTTGAGTGAGGTACAGTCTGCTATTCCTTAAGGACTGGTATAGGTCCACAATACATAGGGTTGAGGTGCACTACTGCTTACCGCTGCCCTATACTGCAGGAGTCCTTCATCAGTATAGGGACTGACGTACAGTCTGCTAATCAGTCACACACAACCTACTTGTTCCACAAAGGTCCTTATAAGGACTGGTAAGGTACAGGGTACTACAGTACATAGGGTTGAGTGAGGTACAGTCTGCTATTCTATAAGGACTGGTATAGGTCCACAATACATAGGGTTGAGGTGCACTACTGCTGACCGCTGCCCTATACTGCAGCAGTCCTTCATCGGTATAGGGACTGAGAGTTTTGTCACAGGGTCATTTAAAAAATGACAGGCAGAGGAAGAGGCAGGCCCTTCCGCAGGGGTGGTAGGGGTAGGGCAGGAACAACAGGCTTGAGCCAAAGTGGGAAGGTGCAGAAGGTGCGTTCAATTACTTTAAAGGACGCACCAGACTTGGTTGAGTGGCTCACTCAGCCTTACTCTTCTGCACCCTCCTCATCCTCTCGATCTGCACCCTCTTCTTCACTCTCTGCTATGTGCACCCCCAAAGACACTACCACCAACAACACCACCACATACCTTCCGCTTGAGTCACAGGAATTATTTTCCGATCCATATCAAGACATTTGTGATGCGCAGCCACTCTTGGTATTGGATCAGGAAGAGGAGGTAGCAACAACCGCTACTCAGCAGTCTGACGACAGTACCCAGATCAGCCCAAGGAGGAGGTTGGTCCCCGGTGTTGCTGCCTACTCCAAGATCTCTACTTATAGCGGTGGGGAAGGTGACGTTGATGATGATGTGTCTAGTGATGTCACGTGGGTGCCCACAAGAGAGGAAGAGGAGAGGAGTTCAGAGGGAGATATGGACCAGCAGATAAGGAGGAGAAGCAGGAATAACTTACATTGCACAGGAGGGACAAAGCAGACTGCAAATGTATCAGGAGCGAGTCATCGACCATGTACGGTCACATCTGGCGCTCCCAGGACACCGACACATGGCTCCGCAGTGTGGGCTTTTTTTAACGTGTCCGCTGTTGACAATAGCGTTGCCATCTGCAATCTTTGCAGTCAACGCATTAGTCGCGGTAAGCCCAACACTCACCTAGGGATGACCGCCTTAAGAAGGCACATGAGCAGCCATCACCGAGCCCAGTTGGAGCAATGGAACACACAAAGCCACACTCCAGGCTCTCACCGTCCAGCCTCGTCTTCTACTTCTCCTTCTCCTCACAATTGTCCTCCACCCCACCTTCCATCACGCCAAGCTCACGTTTTTCTGCAAAAAGGCAGGCTTCCATGGGCCTAATGTTCGAGCGTAAAAAAATGATGACGCCAGATAACCCTCTTGACCAACGGTTGACGGCTGGCTTGTCAGAACTCATAGCCTGCCAACTACTGCCATATAAACTGGTGGACTCGGAGGGCTTTCAAATTTGTGGCCATTGGAACACCACAATGGAAGGTCCCAGGAAGGAAGTATTTCTCAGAGAAGGGCATCCCAGAGCTATATGGCCATGTTCAGTGGCAAGTGAATGTATCTCTGGCACACAGTGTCGGTGCCAAGATACATCTGACCACAGACACGTGGTCTAGCAAACATGGGCAGGGAAGGTATATCACTTTTACTGCCCACTGGGTGAACCTTCTGACGGCCAAGCATGTAACCCGTGGCACCCGTGTACATTTGGTTTTACCGCCACGGATTGCATGCAGGCCTGACTCTTCTTCTCCTCCTCCTCCTACTCCATCCTCCTCCCTCTCCTCCTCGGCTGACTCCTCCTTTTCCGTTGCTAGCGTCTCTTCCGCTGCGCCGCCCAAGCTCCCCAGAACCTATTCGACTTGCCAGGTGAGACGTTGCCATGCCGTGCTGCGTCTGTTGTGCCTGGAGCCAAGAGCCACATTGGCCCGGCACTCCTTTCAGCTTTGCGTTCACAGGCAGATCACTGGCTAACACCGCTCAATTTGACAGTTGGTAAAGTGGTGTGTGACCACGGTGCCAATCTGCTTAGCGCATTGAAACAGGGCAAAATGACGCACGTGCCATGCATGGCACACGTCTTAAACTTGGTCGTGCAGCGATTTGTTGTCAAATACCCTGGGGTCCAGGACATCTTGCGGCAGGCAAGGAAAATCTCGGCCCATTTCAGAAGATCTTACACGGCCATGGCTCGCCTTGCTGACATTCAGCGGCGACACAATCTGCCGGTCAGACGTCTTATTTGTGATTGCCCGACGCAATGGAACTCAACCTTCTATATGCTTGATAGGCTGCTCCAGCAGAAACGTGCAGTTAACGTCTACCTGTATGAACTCTGCGGCAGAACAGGTTCTGGGGAGCTGGGTTTTTTTTCACCGTGCCAGTGGCTGCTCATGCGCGACACATGCAGACTTCTGCGCCCATTTGAGGAGATCACCAAACTGGTCAGTCGCATCAGTGACATGGTACCTTATGTCTTCTTTATGGAGCGTGCATTGCGTCGTGTCATTGATCAAGCTGTGGAGGAGCAGGAGCGGGAAGATGAGAAAGTGGCAATGCTGGATGAATTGCCAGGGGAGGCTACTCTATCTGAGACAAGTCAACAACAGGAGTCTGAAGAGGAGTCAGAGGAGGATGGTGCCGGGGCGGATGAGGAGGAGCAAGAAGAGCATGCTTTAAACCTTTCTGGGATCCCTGTTGTGCGTGGATGGGGAGAGGAGAATGAAGAGGACGACATTATCCTGGATGATGAGCAGGAGCCAGGCCACCACACCGCTTCCACTTTAGTGCAAATGGGGGCCTTCATGCTCCAGTGTTTTAATAGGGACCCCATATAAAAAGCATAAGGGTCAAGGACCAGTACTGGGTGGCAACATACTTAGACCCCCGGTACAAACACAAAATGGCGGAAATGTTACCGCCGTCACAGAGGGCTGGCAGAATGGAGCACTTCCAGGCCTTGCTTCGAGAAATGCTGCATTCTGCCTTTGCGTGCTCTGGCAGAGGAGCAATTTCCACTCCTAGAGAAGGAGTTGCGGGGACCAATCCAACAGCGCCTGCAAGAAGAGGCCAGTTTGAAGATGTGTTGGTGACTTCGGATATGAGGTCATTCTTTCAGCCGACCCAGCGACAGGTGTCATCCGGATCCAGCATCAGGGAACGCCTAGACCGTCAGGTGTCCGACTACATCGAGTTAACGGCCGATGTGGACGCTCTGAGGAGTGATGAACCCCTGGACTACTGGGTGGGCAGGCTTGACCTCTGGCCAGAGCTTGCCCAATTTGCAATCGAACTGTTGGCTTGCCCCTCATCCAGTGTCCTGTCCGAAAGGACGTTCAGCGCAGCAGGGGGGATCGTGACCAATAAGCGTACTCGCCTAGCTCACGACAGTGTTAACTACCTCACATTTCTAAAAATGAATGAGGCATGGATCTCGGAGGAATTCAACACATGTGACCAGTAGACCATGTATATGTCTATAAACTATTTTTTTAAACGAGCACAGAGACCTTCTTTCTTCATTTGGCTCACTTCCTTGTCCAAAAAAAGCACACCGTACTATATGCCCGTACCCTCCTCTTTGAAGAGGTTGAGCGGTGTCATATTTCTACTGGGGCTGCTTATTATGAGGGGCTCCCACCATCCCTGTGCTGTGCTGACATCCTCCTGGGGCTGTACCTCTGCTGTGCATATTATGAGGGGCTCCCACCATCCCTGTTCTGTGCTGACTTTCTCCTGGGGCTGTACCTCTGCTGTGCATATTTTGAGGTGCTCCCACCATCCCTGTGCTATGCTCATTATGAGGGGCTCCCACCATCCCTGTGCTGTGCTGACTTCCTCCTGGGGCTGCTTATTATGAGGGGCTCCCACCATCCCTGTGCTATGCTGACATCCTCCTGGGGCTGCTTATTATGAGGGGCTCCCACCATCCCTGTGCTATGCTCATTATGAGGGGCTCCCACCATCCCTGTGCTATGCTCATTATGAGGGGCTCCCACCATCCCTGTGCTATGCTGACTTCCTCCTGGGGCTGCTTACGGTGCAGGTGTCAGTGCTGTATATCACGGTGCTGATGTCAGTTCTCTCTATCACGGTGCTGCTGTCAGTGCTGTATGTCACGCTGCTGATGTCAGTGCTCTCTATCACGGTGCTGCTGTCAGTGCTGCATTTCACGGAGCTGGTGTTAGTGCTTTATGTCACGCTGCTGATGTCAGTGCTCTCTATCACGGTGCTGTTGTCAGATGACTCTATCACGGTGCAGGTGTCATTGCTGTATGTCACGCTGCTGGTGATCATCTCCTGCACCCTCTTCTTTGCCTACCCTGGCCTTCCCTCTCCTCCATTGCCTTCATGCGCTCCATAGTCCTGAATTGTCACAACAATTTCCCATATAAAAAAAGAATGCTTGTAGTTGTCGATCCCAGATTCACCTCATACATGTGTTATGTCATTGGCCATGTGGTGGGACTATGTTTGCACAGCTATTAATTATTTTGTGGCTGCAAATTTTACCTGTAGGTTTGCGAAGTTCACCTTCCATTGAAGTCAATGGGGCCCGCCACGAACGTTCTGGTTCGCGAACTATCGGCCGCGTTCGCGGTCCGCATTCGCGAAACGTCCCGTCGGAAGTTTGTCCATCACTAGTGTGGACCCAAAAAAGATCATCAGCTGAAACATATACTGCTGGAGTCTTGGGGGGTGTACACTTTGTTTTTTTCACCTTGTGTTCTTAAGGACCTTTCTCTGAAAATGAGCGCAGGGCTTTTCTTGCTGAATTTTCTCAATGAGATGCTGCTCTCACTCAGTTATTTGGTACATAGACTTGTGTTAACCTGGAGTGTGGTCCCAAAAAAGATCACGAGCTGAAACATATGCTGCTGAGGTCTTGGGGGGTGTACACTTTGTTTTTTTCACCCTGTGTTCTTAAGGACCTTGCTCTGAAAATGAGTGTGGGGCCTTTCTTGCTGAATTTTCTCATTTAGCTGCTGCTCTCGCTCAGTTATTTGGTACATAGCATTGTGTTTTCTCATGGCTGCAGTTACATCATGACTGACACACTGCAGGAGAGGCTACAAACCACAAAGGTACTGTTGGCAGCTGCTCCATCAAAAAGGCCCACATTGAAGAGATTTCAATTTGCGCCTTATTCAGATGGCCAGCTACTGCTCTGAAACTAGCCAATTTTAAACAAACATATACCTGAATTCTGTATTTTGAATATTTTGGGAAACGTTGAGGATACAGGGAAGGAAGAGGGGGTTTGGGGAATGTGGGTTGTGGTTTTGAAATATACCATAACTTTTGGCAATTTATTAAATGTGAATAAAAGGCAGTGTGTTAGTACAACAAAAAATAAATACACCAACTATACTTCTTGTGGCACTAGCCAGTTTGAATAACAATCATCATGGACTGTGGAAAATTTTGCATTTAATTAGGAAAGCAATGTCCCAGAGTCTGGAAGAAGAGTGGAGAGGCGCAGAATTTAAGTTGCATGAGGACCAGTGTGAAGTTTCAACAGTCAGTGATAATTTGGGGAGCCATGTCACCTACTAATGTTGGTCAACTGTGTTTTTAAGTCCAAAGTCTGCACAGCCCTCTACCAGAAAATTCTAGAGCACTTCATTCCCTGATCAGCTTTATGGAGATGCTGATTTTATTTTCCAGCAGGACTTGGCAGCTGCCCACACTGCCAAAAGTACCAATACCTGATTTAATGATCATGGTATCACTGTGCTTGATTGGCCAGTAAACTCGCCTGACCTAAACCCCATAGAGAATCTGTGAGGTATTGTCAAGAGGAAGATGAGAGAAACCAGACTCAACAATGCAGATGATCTGAAGGCCACTATCAAAGCAACCTTCCATAACACCTCAACAGGGCTACAGGCTGATCGCCTCCATGCCACGCTGCATTGATGCAGAAATTCATGCAAAAGGAGCCCTGAACAAGTATTGAGTGCATACTATACTGTACATGGACATTTCTGTATTAAAAAAACTTTTTTATTGGTCTTGTGTAATAGTCTGATTTTCTGAGTTACTGAGTTTTGGGTTTTCACTAACTGTAATCAATAACCATCAAAATTAAAGAAAGAAATGCTTTAAATATATCACTCTGTGTGTAATGCATCTATATAAAATACTGTACATGACTTTCACTTTTTGAATTGAATTACTGAAATAAATTACCTTGTTGATAATATTCTAATTCTATGAGATGCACCAGTATAGCTATCTAATTTATAGTGTGGCAAAGTTCATTGATTCTACATCCTTTTATATTTGGGAAACATTTCTATGGAGGGTGCAGTTATTACCCTGCTTTAAAGATTTAGATACTCTATATTTAAAGTGATTGTAAACGCTCAATTTTTAAAAATCAAAATTATAAGAATATTATACTTTCCTGTGGCCATATTCCTCTTCTTCTTCTGGGGTTTCTCTCTGGCCTTGGCTCCTCCTCATTTGTGTCTGTTCCCATAGCAAGCCATTTGCTATGGGGACAGACAAGGAAGTTCGCTCCCAAGCCCGGTTATGTATGTCCATAAACACAAACAGCGCATCTCAGCTTTTTGTTTTCAACCCCTGATGTCTCATCTGCCTTCCACTGAAACTAATGGAGTGCAGATTTCAGTAGCTTTTTCTCTGGCCAAAGATACCAAGAAAAGTGACAACTTATTCCAGAAATGACATAATGCATATCACTTACTTGTTCATTCTAGCTAGGAAAAATCTCCAGTCCCTCTACCCAACGACATCTGTCATGGGGTCCTGGGTCCACAGGTTGGGCAGCAGGTCCTGGTAAACATGGCGTGGGGTGGTGATGTGCAGGAGTATGCACTACTGGGCATCGGTGGAAGCTGCACAGTTGTTTCCACCTAACAGCTGACAGTCGTCTTGTCAGATTTACATGCACTTCCACCTGCTGTAGTAGGTGGGATTGTGTGTAAACTTCTCCACTGCTTACAACGTGTTGAAAGTTTTGGCATTTTCCCATTATCAAAAGCTGCATAAAAAGGAGAACCCTTTCACTGTTGAACACTACTTTTTTTCCTTTTTTTTTTATCCGTACATGTCCATCAGTGCAGTTCCCAGCTCCCAGTCCCCACACACTTTGTTTGACAAACCATTGCCTTAAAAATGGGCAGAACTGATTATAAGATTTCCCCTATTGACTTCATTGGGATTTTTGGAATATATTTGCAATTTCTGCAAATTATGATGAGTTTGATGAATGGTCCACAAATGGGACCCAAGTACTCTTGCTCATCACTAATCAATAGAGTTTATAAAGCTTGAAGAATTGCCTAAAATCAGCATGTATGTAATACCCTCTGCTTACCTCCATAGTTGATTCTTCTATACCAAATTTTCTGATGCATTTTCTGAAAAGTCAGGCAATACTGTCTTCTTGCATGATTGTCTCACTGATCTTCAACCTAATATAATACTACTCAGGGGGGATTTTGGAACCTTAGCTGTCCTGATTACATAGTTAGTCAGATTGAAAAAAGGACACAAGTCCATCTAGTGCAACCAAAAAATAATAATTACAATCCCATATACACAATCCTTCACCCACAGTTGATCCAGAGAAAAACCCCAGCAAAGCATGCTCCAATTTGCTACAGCAGGGGAAAACATTCCTTGCTGATCCCCCGAGAAGCAATTGGATTTTCCCTGGATCAACTTTCGCTATAAATATTAGTACCCAGTTATATTTTGTACATTTAGGAAATAATCCAGGCCTTTTTTAAAGCAATCTACTGAGCTTGCCAAAACCACCTCTGGAGGGAATCTATTTCACATTTCACAGCTCTTACTGTGAAGAAACCCTTCTGTATTTGGAGATGAAATCTTTTTTCCTCTAGATGCAAAGAGTGCCCTTTGTCCTCTATGATGACCTTAAAGTGAATAACTCAACACCGAGTTCAATATTGGATCACTTATGTATGTAATGATTTATACAGGGGCAAAATTATATCTTTCTCTCTGGAGTCCATACCTCTCTTAATACAAGAAAGGACTTTGCTTGCTTTGGAAACCACAGCTTGGCATTGCATGCTATTATTGAGCTTATGCTCTACCAAAAACCCCAGATCCTTCTCCACCATGCATATTCTTAGCCCCCAAGTGCATAACTTTACATTTACCAACATTAAACCTTATTTGCCACTTAGTTGCCCAATTAGAGAGCATTGAGGTTGGCTTGTAAATTGGAGACATCCTGTAAGGACGTTATTCCACTGCATAGCTTAGTGTCATCTGCAAAGACAGAAATGTTACTTTTAATTCCAGACCCTATATCATTTATAAAGATATTAAATAGTAAAGGTCCCAGCATTGAACCTTGAGGTACACCACTGATAACCTTAGACCATTCAGAGTAATGCTGCGTACAGACGATCGGAATTTCCGACAACAAATGTTCAATGTGAGCTTGTTGTCGGAAATTCCAACCGTGTGTATGCTCCATCGGACATTTTGCTGTGGGAATTTCCAACAACAACTGTTTAAAAGGCGATTCTCGAATTTTCAGACAAAAAACTTGTTGTCGGAAATTCCGAGCGTGTGTACACAATTTCAATGCACAAAATTCCATGCATGCACGCATGCTCGGAATCAAGTACGAGATGGAAGCGCTCGGTAAAACTAGCATTCGTAATGGAGATAGCACATTCGTCCCGCTACTAAATTTTTAATCTTTTAATGCAGCGCATTCTCTTCTTCTTTATAATGCTAAAATAATGAAGTAGTTTTGATGCTAACATTCACACAGAGTTCTGACAAACTGATTTCTTTATTATTTCTCGTGATCTCCTGAATGATCTTTTTTTTTTTGCCATATGTCCATACTCCTCCACCTCCTGCCACAACTCCAACACCATAGCCACAGCCTGGAAGGAAGCATGCAAGGAAGTCTTGAGAGTGATGGCCTGGGTTCAGTCTGGTCTAACGTAATCGGCTGCTGCTCCTAATCTCATGGAATCCTAGACCTTTTTGCACACCCTATGATATGTGCTCCTCAGGCTACCAATTTTGCACTTCAAATAGGTCATGTCTGCCGTGGGAATCACCGGCTTCACCAATTCCAACAGTTGATCCAGCGCTGCCTTCCTCTTTAATTTGTTATTATAAAATGGGTGTTTTACTTGCCACAGACAGGGCAGCTCTCTGTACTTATCAAAGAAGTTGGGGAGGAAGTCATGGTCATTGAATTTATCCATATTCTCTGCAAGACACAACACAAGACAAACCCTAATCTCAGGCTAAACTCTCCTAATCTTGTCCCAATATAGGCCTCAATCTATGAGCAGTTCAGGCCACTAACCACTGATGCTCCAAGTTAAAATGGTACCTTTGTTTGCACTGTTGACACGTACGCTACTCTGTCCTCCGCTTACAGATCGTACGTACGACGCCCTTGACCTTCTTTCTAGTATATTCCCCGCCCCTTCTCTTTCGGCGCAGTGGGAGAGCACATGGCAGAGAAAGAGCAGGTGCATGCAGAGGAGAGCAGCAATGACAAAGAAAGCCTGGAGCCAGAAACATCACGATCCAGGAGGAGATTTAGGGCTCAAATATGGCCTTTGTTGAGATGGTGGAGATGGTGGACATCTTGAAGAGGTCCGACTATGACGGGAAATATGGACCATACAGAAACCCAAATGTGAGAAAGGCCAAAATCATGACTAAAGTTGTGAAAAGTCTGCAGCAGAATTTTGGGGTATGACGAGCCAAGGAGCAACTGAGAAAATGATGGTCAGACCTCAATTTGAAGTAGCAGGATCAATACAGAAGGATCAAGAGTGCTGCAAAAAAGTAAGTATTTTGTCGTGTATTCCTATTATTATTATTACTTGCATGCTGCTCCATGGGCTTTTTTTTACTGTTGTACAGTTGAAAATGGCGTTTAAAATGGCAAGTTTCCGGTTCGTGAGGACAGTAATCATTCGTAGTAAAGATCATTCGTTCGCCCACTAATATGATTTACAGATACAGCTTAACTACATTTGTTCAGACCTATTTGTATTAAAATAAGTTTATGGGGGGGCGTGTCCGGTGCGTGACCAAGATGGACGCTTGATCACAGAGCTCTCCACACTGACGGCCTGACATAGCGTCTGGAAGCTTCCCCCGGGAGAATTTTCTCATTGAAAGACCGGCGCATCCACCGTGTAGCGAAGGAGGGATGTCCCTCAAGCGTAAAGACGACCGGATTCCTCGGAAATTGATGGCGTACATGTACCAGCCGTCCGAGAGGCGCAGTCAAAATGGCGCCGCGGCCCTGTCTCGCTGTGGTCTGACGGAGACAGCTGCTTCTCCCCGCCGTGCGGGATGCATCTCCACACCAGACAACGCACTGGTAAGTGCTACTACAAGGGGAGACTCTTACTCTTCACCTCCGGGTACACCGTTAGCTAACAGCCCAGCGAAATCCAAAATGAGATTAGACAATGAATCACCTCAGGACAGCGCCCAGGTCGCCACCATGCCCTATATTTTACCTCAGCAGCCTGACGCCATTGCTTCCTTTCCTACAGTGGGACAAGCAGTAATGGATACTACTCTAAAAGAGATGCTGATGTCCCTCAGAAGCTCTTTACAGACAGACATGTTATCTTTAATGCAGAACTTTGGCTTAAGTATTACTGCTCTGGAACACAGAGCCACGCAGCTTGAGGCCAATATGGGAGATGTCACTGTCACAGTGAACGACATGATTGATGCTCAAGAAGCGCAGGCCCAAGAAACTTGTTGGATTAAGGATAAAATCGCAGATTTAGAGGACAGAGCCAGACGAAACAACTTTAAAATCCGTGGAGTCCCTGAATCTGTTCAGCCTGCTGAGCTACCCCTATATGCGAAAAACCTTCTTAAAGCTATACTCCCTGAGGCAAAAGGCATTGAACTGGTCATCGATCGTATACATAGATTGCCAAAACCTGCCTTCCTTTCAGATGCTGTACCCAGGGATGTGATTCTCAGGGTACACTTTTACCACATTAAGAGCAATTTATGCAAAAAGTAAGAGGACTACCCTCTCTCCCTGAACCATACGGCCACCTGCAAATTTACGCTGATTTATCTAAGCATACTCTGAGTAGACGCAGACAACTCAATACTATCACTAAGGCGTTACGTAACAATCAGATCCAATACCAATGGGCTGCGCCCGCCAAAATATCTATCCAGCATGAAGGATCAAAACACCTAGTTACCTCACTACAACAAGGTCTGAGGCTCCTACGAGATTGGAACATCATTCCTGTTCTTACTGAAACGGTCCCCATGGATCAGAGCAACACGGGCTCTATGTCCTCTCAATCCCTCCCACCAAGATCCCGCAGGAACCAACTCCATCCCTAGGATCCCGGGTTTATGGTCTTTACACGCCGCTCAGATGTGAGCTAGGTTCACGCTCGGTACAAAAAACTCTTTTACCCCCAATTAGTGTTTCCTAGCACGGCTGTGCTCAGGACTGTTCCATCGTAAACACTCCTTCATTATTTTTCTTCTTTTTGCTACTCCTAGCAGACATAATACGATTTCTTGCCTAAATTACAGGCATCCTTTCACATTACCTAGAGCCTCTATATAGGCTTTATTACCCTTACCTCACGATCAACAGCTAGTTCTGTTTGTATTCCCCCTTTTTTTAATTTTTTTTATTTTTTTTGCTGTTTGTTTGTCTCCCTTCTACCCTTTCCCAGCAGGTCTTTCTGAGTGTCTATCTATCAACCCAGCAAACGACGAGTATACTTCTATCTGCAAGCCGCGATCACCCTCCAACGAACCTTCCTGCAGCACCCTCTGAAACAATATATCAATTCTTCTGGGACCTCCATCTTCCTTTTGCTGCATTCCAGGTAACATCTCCGGATATTACGGTTCCTTCTGACCTGCCTCCACAGCCATGACCATCAAAATTGTTTCCATCAATGCCAAAGGGCTTAACCATCCTGCTAAAAGGGCCTCCCTATGGTCATTAGCCAAGCAAACCCAATGTGATATCTTATGTGCACAAGAGACTCACTTTCTAGCCAGTCACCCTCCTTCCTGCACAAACAAATTTTTCAGTACCATCTACACAGCCAATGCTACCTCTAAGAGAAAAGGGGTGCTTATTGCCATTCGCAACTCCCTCCCGTACCAGCTCACCCAAGTTACTCTAGATATCGATGGGCGATTCATCATTCTAACCTGCATGATTAATGCTGTCCCTTACACTATTGTCAATATATACGCTCCTAATGTACACTAAACGCGATTCCTCCGTAAGCTCCATAAGAAAGTTGCTGCAGTTCAACAGGGTGCAATGATATGGTGTGGAGATTTTAATTGCACTCCTGATCCCACATTAGACTCCTCTGTTCGCACCAAAAGACGCAGACCAGCTCTAAACCCCCTTCTATCTAACTTTCGTCTCTATGATGTCTGGAGATGTATGCACGCTGACGAAAAGGATTTTACCTTTTTCTCTTCCTGCCACAACTCTTACTCACGTATAGACTTGTTTCTTGCGGACCCTTGGACTCTACAAAAAAATCTCCTCCTCAACTATTCACTCTGCGACCTGGTCTGATCACTCTCCGGTTAGTATAACCATTGAGGACTCCTCAAAATCCCCTCCAGCCTATCTATGGAGACTCAACACTAGGATCCTGCAAACTGACCCATATGTTGGTCTATTACGGGACAATCTACTAGATTTTTTTTTCCCACAACAAAGACTCTGTTAATGATCCTCGTATATTATGGTCAGCTCACAAGGCATACATGAGAGGCCTATTCATCCAATATGGAGCTAGGGACAGGAGGCGTAGGAGGCAGCAGCTAAACGACCTTCTTACCAAAATACAAACTACTGACTCACTGAACAAACAAAACCATACTTCGGCACTTAAATCCCAACTAACTTCCCTAAGACTCGAACTTAGAACCTTGCTATTAGAATCCCATGACAAGTTGCAAAAACGCTTTAAAATGAAATTTTTTGCTGAGGGCAATAAACCAGGTAAACTACTTTCACGTCAGATCAATGGACATGTGTCGAAATCGCCCATACCCTATATGTTCCACCCCACTACCAAATCTAAACTGACCAACCCGCAAGATATTGCCAATGCCTTTAGTGAATATTACAGTGGCCTATACAACCTTTCTAACGATACCTCTCTCAGCCAGCCCCAACCCTCTCACATTCAGGACTTCTTACACTCGGTCCATTTACCCCAACTAACCCCTCAGCAATTGGAATGTCTAAACGTTCCATTCACACCTGCTGAAATTGGCAAGGCCATCCAAACCCTACCAAACAATAAAGCCCCCGGTCCGGATGGTTTTGTAGGAGAGTATTATAAGTTATTTAGTTTGACGCTTACTGAACACTTAACCTCTGTAGTCAACTCAGCTGCCTCCTCCGCTTCCTTCCCTCAAGAAATGCTCAAAGCCTTAATTGTTACCATACCGAAGCCAGGGAAAGACCCAAACGTACCTCAGAATTTTTGCCCTATTTCTCTCCTCAATCATGACGTGAAATTGTACGCAAAAGTGATCTCATCTCGACTCCTTGATCTATTACCATTATTAATACATCCTGACCAATCAGGATTTGTCAAGGGACGCCAGACTTCCGATGCCACGCGGCGTATGATCAATATCATACACTATGCAACGACCCATCGAGTGCCTTCTCTGCTCCTTTCTTTGGATGCAGAGAAGGCATTTGATAGGGTTCATTGGCAATACCTAAAACTAACCCTTGAGAAGTTTGGTTTTCAGGGTTTTATCCTCACTGCAATTTTAGCTTTATATTCTACCCCCTCAGCCCAAGTCTACTGTCTTTCTATGTTATCTACCCCATTTTCCATCACAAACGGCACGAGGCAAGGTTGCCCCCTCTTGCCCTTGATTTTTGATCTTGTAATAGAACCCCTCGCAGCAAAAGTTAGGTCCCACGATGCCATTTCTGGTTTTTCTATTGGAAAATCTGATCACAGAATCAGCCTTTTCGCTGATGATATTATATTTGCATTAACCAACCCTTTTACCTCCCTGGCTTCGGTACAATGTATAATTGATGATTTCAGCTATGTTTCGTACTATAAAGTAAACACTACCAAGTCCTATATATTACCTATGGCTTTAACTGAGCAGCAGCGAACCTTCTTGCAGAACAGTTATCATTACGCGTGGTCAGCAAGAACTCTCAATTATCTGGGTATAACACTTACTGCTAACACAACTGACCTCTACCAAGCTAACTATCTAACCTTCCTGCATGCTCTACCCACAGATTTGCTTGGACTATCTAAAGAGATGCTCTCCAGTGCAGGCAGGTTAGCTGCCTTCAAAATGATCCTACTTCCGGGATTACCCTATCTCTTCAGATCGCTGCCCATCCCATTACCCACTTCCTTCTTTACGCAAACCCATTCCCTTCTCAAACGCTTTGTATGGCAGAGCAAAAGGCCTAGAGTGAACCACAAGACTCTTACAAAACACAAACTGGCAGGTGGTATGGGACTTGTTGATATAAAAGACTACTATAATGCAGCAATTTTAGCGCAACTAAGAGCCTGGTTCACTCCTGACCCTATTAACCACTGGAGCTCCATTGAAGCTTCCCAGGTCCCTAGTGGCAACCTGAAAATTTGGCTCCTGAGTGCCCCCACTTTACGCAAATCTGACAAACTTATGTCTCCGACCATTCGTGCATCAGTAGCAGCATTCTCCTATCTCCTCACTAATTCACCTGCATCTGACACTTCGTGTAAAATACCCATACCGATAGACATCCTCAATCTGCTCATATCCCACATGCAGATAACCCCATGGAAAGATAAAGGTATAACACATATTGCAGACTTATACTCTTCTGACTTCCTCCATCCATTCCCTACATTGCAACGTACCTTTTCGCTCACATCAAAAGATTACTACAAATATATTCAAACATTGCACTGTTTGATCAAACAACCGCACCTTCAAATTACCATGCCCTTGAAACTCTGGCAATATCTCTCTAGCACTACAGTCCCAACTAAAGGCATATCGCTTTTTTATGCTACGCTTAAAGGTAAAACCACTTTCGATAAACTTCCCCCTATGCTTAAATGGGAAAGAGATATCGGTACTACTTTCTCTCCGCAACAATGGCAATCAGCACTACGTTCCGCCTATACAACAACAAAATCAGCTAACTTATGGGAACTTACATATAAGCTCAACCTCAGGTGGTACATTACTCCCACGCAAATACACTCCTACAATAATTCCTTAAACACCAACTGTTGGCGTCAATGCGGTGCCCCAGGCACCCTTTATCATATCTTATGGGAATGCCCCATAATCAATACCTTATGGGTAGATGTTTTCCGCCTCATTGCAGAAGTCACTAACATCCCTACTAAACCGTCCCCTGAAATGGCAATTCTGTCCATAGGCATAGAGAATTACCCGCACAACTTCCGATGTATAATTACACAGATTCTTTTGGTGACTAGACTAAGGATAGCCCGCAACTGGAAATCCTCTGCACATATCTCCTGTGCGGAAATTATTCGCCTGGTACATACTTATGGTTCGTACGAACGCATGTACGCTATTGCAGAGGGACACCTAACCACAACAGCAAGGCGGTGGGAAACATGGGATGCTTGGTTCTCCGACCAACGCCCTCTACACACCTGACTTATCACTTCTACAATATAGACACTATAGTACAACATACTCTATACCACCTGCTTCTTCCCCCTATATCACACCCACCCCCCTTTCTTTCCCCCCCCCCCCTTTTTTTTTTCTTCTTTTTTTTTTATCTATATTGCTTTTTCGCAATACCACATTACACTGAAGGTACAATATGATTCGAGTTCCTCAACCTCATACCTTAAGATGTGCTGTTCAATACTTACTTGTTCAGGTTTATATCGTTTTTGGTTTACTTGCAAACCAGTTAATATGTTGTTTCTCTTAATGTACTGTACAACAGGCAGCTTGTCTTAACATCCTCATTGAGAACTTCACTCCTGCGTCAGTAGAGTGCCTGCTCCTCCAGATACAGCATGATCCCAGTTGGGGTGTCTGGAGGGGAGGCTTTCCTACATAAAGTTGTTCTCTTTCTGTTTCGCATGCCATGTCTTATATTTGCACGGCCCGGATATCTTATATATCCTCAATTCTTGGCCTGAATCCACCTATGCAATATTGTTATAATGTATAATGTAAATGTGGTTCACTGTCTTCTTTATTTTGCTTTCTTTTCTGTTTATGAAATCCAATAAAAATATTGAACACAAAATAAGTTTATGACATTGTTGTCTAGATGTGTTTTAACTATAATGAAATGCAAACTGGATTCAATGTAAGGAGAGGGCACTCAGCAGCTGTTTACACATCTGGATGCAGGAGCACTAGCGTGGGACACCAGAACACCCTTTTTAGGGTGTCCCACACAGGTGCTTCAGTGGATACTAGTTTTGTCTCCATGTGTGAAACTTTACAAAAAAAGTTAAGTATTCCAGCTTGAAGAAAGGGAAGCAATCTTGTCTTCAGCTTGGAATGCTGCCAAAGACAATTGTATGACACTTCCAAGCAATGTTTCATATTCCTATTTCTTGCCTCAAATATCTGTGTGATCAGTATTAGACATGTGCATTTCGTTTCATTCCGAATCGAAATTCGGACGAATTTTCATTATTCAGACATTCGGATGCATCCGAATTACCGAATTACAATGCTAACGAATTCAACCCGAATTCAGACGAAATTCGAATCAAATTCGAAAAATTACATTTTTCGACCCGAATTTGGGGCCACGTATCTCGGGGCCACTTGTAGCTAGAAACCCCAAATTTGGTATGCAAATGCAGTAGAACTACAACATATCCAAATTTGGTGTTTCTAGCTATAAGTGACCCCGAGATATGTGGCCCCAAATTCGGGTCGTAAAATGTAATTCTCTGCTGCAGAAAAGTGCTTGACATTTTGTGACCCGACTTTGGGGCCATGTATCTCGGGGTGACTTTATGCTAGAAATCCCAAATTTGGAGATTTAGTAGTTCTAGTTCTATTGTGTTTGCATACCAAATTTGGTGTTTCTATCTATAAGTGACCCCAAGATACGTGGCCCCAAATTTGGGTTGCAAAATGTAATTCTCTGCTGCAGAAAAGTGCTTGACATATTGTCCATATCTCGGGGTCACTAGGTGCTAGGAACCCCACAACTTGTGGCAGGTGATGTGGCAAGTGGACAATCCACAACTTGTGGCAGGTGATGTGGCAAGTGGACAATACACAACTTGTGGACAACTTGTGGACAATGACATACAGCATATGTACTTGCCTTTCGATCAACATCTGTGACTTCTTCAATCAGGCATGCTGACAACTTCATTGATGTGATAAATATAAATTAAATAAGATGTGTGTGTTTTTTTACACTGGTACACTGCAAGTATGAGAAGTTGATGTGACAGATGTATATAAGTAACTAACCATCTTCCAAAATTTCTAATTCAAATAGAAAATATTAGAAAAAATATAATTTAATAGAATAAAATAGAAAGAATATACAAACATCTTCTGAAATTCAAATTCCAAATAGAATACATTTGAATTTCTAATAGTATGAATTCAAATTTTTTAATTAATTAATTTTAAATTTGGATAGAAAAGATTATAATAAAACAGAAAATAGACTAGAAAAACGATAGAACAGAACAGAATAGAATATATTATATTTTATTCTGTTCTGTTCTGTTGTTTTTCTAGTCTATTCTTTTATATTCTATTAAAATCTTTTCTATTAAAGTCAAAATTTATTATATACTATATATATATTTTTTTTTTTTCGACATTCGAATTTCATATAGAATAAATTCGAATTTGAATAGAAAAGATTAGAATAGAAATAGAGAATAGACTAGAAAAACAATAGAACAGAATATAATATAGATACTATCTATTTCATTTTTAATTTCTTTTGCAGATTACTATTTGTTTCCATAAGATCTCCTGCAGACTATTAGCATCTATTTCATTTTAGAATAAAATATAATATATTCTATTCTGTTCTATTGTTTTTCTAGTCTATTCTCTATTTCTATTCTAATCTTTTCTATTCAAATTCAAATTCATTCTATATGAAATTCGATTGTCGGAAAGAAATGTATATATATATATATATATATAGATATAAAACAATCTTCCGAAATTCGAATTTAGTATATAATGATTTAGATTTTAATAGAAAAGATTTTAATAGAATATAAAAGAATAGACTAGAAAAACAATAGAACAGAATAAAATATAATATATTCTATTCTGTTCTGTTCTATTGTTTTTCTAGTCTATTTTCTATTTTATTATAATCTTTTCTATCCAAATTTAAAATTAATTAATTAAAAAATTTGAATTCATACTATTCGAAATTCAAATGTATTCTATTCAAATTCGAATTTCAGAAGATGGTTGTATATTCTTTCTATTTTATTCTATTAAATTATATATTTTTTCTATTCTGTTCTAATCTTTTCTATTTGAATTATACATTTTGGAAGATGGTTAGTTACCTATACTTACTTACCGTATATACTCGAGTATAGGCCGACCCGAATATAAGCCGAGGCCCCCAATTTACCCCCAAAAAACTGGAAAACTTATTGACTCGTGTATAAGCCGAGGGTGAGACATGGCTGTCCATCCCTGTGTGTCCGTCCATCCCTGTGTGTGTGTCCGTCCATCCATCCCTGTGTGTGTGTCCATCCATCCATCCATCCATCCATCCCTGTGTGTCCGTCCATCCATCCCTGTGTGTGTATCCATCCATCCCTGTGTGTGTGTGTGTGTGTGTGTGTGTGTGTGTATTCATCCATCCATCCATCCCTGTGTGTGTGTGTGTGTGTGTGTGTGTATCCATCCATCCATCCATCCATCCCTGTGTGTGTGTGTGTGTGTGTGTGTGTGTGTGTGTGTGTGTGTGTGTGTGTGTGTGTGTCCGTGCAGCCTTGTGTGTGTGTCCAGCCTACCTGTGTCCCAAGCCTCCATCCCGAGCCGCCGTCGTCCCGAGCCTCCTCTGTCCCGTGCCTCCTCTGTCCCGTGCCTTCCGGTGTCCCGTGCCTTCCGGTGTCCCGTGCCTCCTCTGTCCCGTGCCTCCTCCGTCCCGTGTCGTGCCGATGGATCGCCGCTCTTCTCGGCGGCCATTCTACGATTCAAAAGCTGCGCCTCCGTCCTCCGCCTGTGATAGGCGGAACACTCAATTTCCCAGCAGCCTGTGTTCCGCCTATCACGGACATCCTCTCATACTCGTCCGTAGTATGAGAATGAACGGATGTCCGTGATAGGCGGAACACTGACTGCTGGGAAATTCAGTGTTCCGCCTATCACAGGCGGAGGCGGAGAAGGAGGCGCGGCTTTTGAATTTTAATGTCCGCCGTCTGTCTGCTCGATACGCTGATCGAGCAGTCAGACAGCGGTGACTCGAGTATAAGCCGAGGGGGCACTTTCAGCCTCAAAAAAGAGGCTGAAAATCTCGGCTTATACTCGAGTATATACGGTATATACATCTGTCACATCAACTTTTCATACTTGCAGTGTATCAGTGCAAAAAAAAAACACACACATCTTATTTCATTTATATTTATGGTATCAATGAAGTTGTCAGCATGCCTGATTGAAGAAGTCACAGATGTTGATCGCATGGCAAGTGCATATGCTGTATGTCATTGTCCACTTGCCACAAGTTGTGTATTGTATTTGTCCACTTGCCACGTCACCTGCCACAAGTTGTGTATTGTCCACTTGCCACATCACCTACCACAAGTTGTGTATTGTCCACTTGCCATGACACCTGCCACGAGTGCCACGTGTCCTGCCACGAGTGCCATGTGCCCGGCCATGAGTGCCACGTGACCAAGTTGTGGATTGTCCACTTGCCACGTCACCTGCCACCCCAGATATGAGCAAAATGCCAAGTACTTTTCTGCAGCAGAGAATGACATTTTACGACCCGACTTTGGGGCCACGTAACAACATCTCCAAATTTGTAGTTTCTAGCACCACGTGACCCCGAAATACATGGCCCCAAAGTCGGGTCACAAAATGTCAAGCACTTTTCTGCAGCAGAGAATGACATTTTGCGACCCGACTTTGGAGCCACATATCTCAGGGTCACTTATAGCTAGAAACACCAAATTTGGTATGCAAACACAATAGAACTAGCACTACAAAATCTCCAAATTCGGGGTTTCTAGAACCAAGTGACCCCGAGATACATAAATATTTTTGAATCCGGTTGAAATAGTTTCGAATGCGGTTGAAATAATTTTGAATCATGTTGAAATCATTTCAAATCCGGTAGAAATATTTTAGAATTTGGTAGAAATATTTTTGAATGCGACCGATTTTTCGTATTTGGTAAAAAATGAAACAAAATCCGAAAACGAATTTAACGAATTTAACTAAATGAAATTAATTAATTAACAAATTAAAACGAAACTAAACTAATCAATTTTTTTCCTTTTGCACATGTCTAATCAGTATACCTTATTTTTTATTCACATACAGGAGAAAAGACTTGGGACATCAGAGGACACCAAGAACACCACACCTCCTAAAGTAGGGAAAATCCACACACCACAATCTGAAGATGTGGATTCCAAGGTACATGAAGTGGACAAAATAGTGACCCCAACAGATCAGTGTCTGAGACCACAGCTTCAGGTAATAGATGTATGCCTGCATATTTATAATACATGGTGTGTTTTTTTATATTTTAGGTGATGTGGGTGTTGTGGAAGAAGAAACTAATTTCATCAGTGCAAGTGCACACATCCACATCGGGAAGTTCATGGTGAGCAATTGTGATTTAGAAAAGATAAAAGAAAACATCAATGATGTTCAGCAAAAATGAAGAACATCATTGATGTTTTAGGCAGAATCTAACACACACAAAAATTGTACCGTTTTATCGTGTAATTTGTTCTTTGAAATCTTTTTTTATTCTTTGAATATACTCAACAATGTGTGGCTTCTTATTTCAATGCCCAATACCAGATTTTGGAGTAAGTTGTTGTAGTTTACAGTGACAATGGGGGTATTTACTAAAGGCAAATCCACTTTGCACTACAAGTGCACTTTCAGTGCAGTTTCAGTGCACTTTCAAGTGCACTTGCAGTGCACTTGTAGTGCAAAGTGGATTTGCCTTTAGTAAATTACCCCCACAGTGCTCTAAAATTTGAACCAATCACGCCATTTTAGGGACTCAAAACAATTAATTCTTGGTGCTGAAAAGGATGAATCTTTATCATTAATGTATTACATACATTAACAACAAAAACAATGTGTGTGTGTAGCAGACCCACAAAATAATACCCTTTGCCCTATTGAAGAAAATGGCCAAAAAGAAAAGCCCATTGGAGAACCTGGGAGACAGTTAAAAGAAACACAAGCAGTAAATCAAATGAAATATTAGTTCAATTAAAAATATAAATGTATTTTAAAAATGTTTCACACAACACATTCACATCACAGTCCAGGGGCATGCTGAGACTGTGACGTCATAAGGGTGGGGTCACCGAGTGACATCACCCATGCCTAGATAAGTTGTTGCGCACCTCGAACACGGTATTACAGCAGGAGAGAGCGTTGTGTCAACATCGGAAGAAGAGAAGAGGGAAGAAGGACGCAGAAGACTGGGCCACTACTAGTAAAAGAGATGGAAGAAGATAGCAGAGGAGCCGGCAGAAGAACCGGAGAGTGGGAGAAGAGGCGAGAGAGTGCGGAGAAGAACCGGAGAGTGCGAGAAGAACCAGAGAGCGAAGAGTCAGAAGAAGACCCCCGAAGTCGGAAGAAGACCCCCGACGCTGCCTAATAAATTACTTTAAATACCTGTCTAGTGTGTTTTTTATTGACACTTTTTTCCCCAGGTGAATGGGTAGGGGTACGATGTACCCCCATACTCATTTACATAGGGTGGGGGGCCGGGATCTGGGATCCCCCTTATTAAAAGGGACTCCAATAAGCCCCCCGCCCACAGACCCCGACAACCAATGGCCAGGGTTGTCGGGAAGAGTTCCTTGTCCTCATAAACATGGGGACAAGGTGCTTTGGGGTGAGGGGCGCAGGGCGCCCTCCCTTCCCCAAAGCACCCACCCCCCTATGTTGAGGGCATACAGCCTGGTACGGTTCAGGGGGGGTGTTCGCTCGTCCCAACCTCCTTTCCTGACCGGTCAGGCTGCGTGCTCCGATAAGGTTCTGGTATGGATTTTGGGGGGACCCCCACACCGTTTTTTTTGGCATAGGGAGTTCCCCTTAAAATCCATACCAGACCTAAGGGCCTGGTATGCCCCTGGAGGGGAACCCATGCCGGTTTTATTAGAGAGGCCACATTGTGAAATTTTCCTATTGCAGCCAGCGCGAGATGTACAGTGCCCTGTCGCCGAGAACCAGCGCGATGGGATTGAGCTGGAAACACATTCTCGAGGTCAGGTACTGTACCTCCTCAGAAAAAGAAATCAGGTTTGTTCACCAACTTCTGTCTTTCATGAATCCATGCTGTCTGTTGCTTAAAATATTTTTTTTCCAGCAAGAACTCTTCTATGTGGTCTTTTTTTTAACTCTCCAGTGTCTTCCCAACTATTGAATTTAAACTAACAGGCCTATAGTTACTTGGTAAAGACTTTGATCCCTTTTTAAATATAATCATCACATTGGCCCTGCACTAATCAAGTGGTACCATTCCAGTCATTAACGAGTCCCTAAATATTAGAAACAAAGGCAGTGAAATGACAGAGCTCAATTCTTTTAGGATTCATGAGTGGATGCAATCTGGTCCAGGTGTTTTATCCACCTTTATTCTGTTAATATTTCTGGACCATATCACTTTTCTTGTCAAATTAGAATTTTAACAATTAGTCTACATAAGAACATATAGTAGCAGCAAAATAAAAAATCACATATTTGGTAATAATATTGAGTAGGGATGGGATTTATGTTCGGATCGAACATGAGTTTTTGACTCGAACATGAGTTTGACTCAAACATTGGCTGTTCACCTGTTTGCCGAATAGCGAACAATTTGGGGTGTTCGCAGCAAATTCAAAATCCGCAGAGCACCCTTTAAAAGTCTATGGGAGAAATCAAAAGTGCTAATTTTAAAAGTTTATATGCAAGTTATTGTCATAAAAAGTGTTTGAGGACCTGGGTCCTGCCCCAGGGGACATGTATCAATTCAACAAAAAAGTTTTAAAAACTGCAGTTTTTTCGGGAGCAGTGATTTAACTTTACATTTTGTACCTGGGGGGTGTCTATAGTATGCCTGTAAAGTGGGGAATGTTTCCCATGTTTAGAACAGTCTGACAGCTAAAGAAAAAAAGTCATTTAAAACTACTCGCGGATATAATGAATTGTCTGTCCTGGCAATAAAAGTTTGTTGATAAAAATGGCATGGGATTCCCCCACAGGGGAACCCCAAACCAAAATGTAAAAGAAAATGCCAGACCCTTCAGGTCTGGTATTGATATTAAAGGGAACCCTGTGCCAATTTTTTTTTTTAAATGGCATATGGTCCCCCCAAAAATCAATATCAGACTCTTATCTGAGCATGCAACCTGGCAGGCTGCTGGAAAAGAGGGGGGACGAGAGAGTGCTCCCACTTCCTGAACCGTACCAGGCCACATGCCCTCAACATTGGGAGGATGCTTTGGGGTAGCACCCCAAAGCACCTTGTCCCCATGTTGATGGGGAGAAGGGCCTCATCCCCACAACCCTTGCCCGGTGGTTGTGGGGGTTTGCCGGCGGGGGGCTTATCGTAATATGGAAGCCCCCTTTAACAAGGGGACCCTCAGATCTCCCCTGTGTGAATTGGTAATGGCCTACCGTTTCACAAAAAAAGTGTCAAAAATGTTAAAAAAGACAATAGATGGTTTTTGACAATTCCTTTATTAATAACTTCCTGTATGTCGGCAGAATGGCATGGACAGGCAAATGGGTGTACAGGTATGTCCCTTTAAATTTGCCGCCATGCCATCGCATGCTCTCTGCCAGCGGCACGCACGCACGCCGGTCGGGACCTCCATGAGTCTGATCGCAGGTCCCGCAGACTCGATCGCCATGGGGATACCCACGATTGTCTCACGGGGAGGAAGAGCGGGGAGATGCTCAAGTAAACAAGCATTTCCCTGTTCTGCCTAGCAACAGTGACACTGATCTCTGCTCCCTGTGATTGGAGCAGAGATCAGTGATGTGAAAAACACAGCCACACCCCCCACAGTTAGCAACACGCCCCTAGGGCACACTTAATCCCTACACTACCACCAAGTGGTTAACCCCTTCACTGTCAATGTCATTTACACAGGAATCAGTGTATAGCACTGATTGCTGTATAAATGACAATGGTCCCAAAAATGTGTCAAAAATGGCCGAAAGGTCCGCCATAATGTCGCAGCCACAATAAAAATTGCTGATTGCCGCCATTACTAGTAAAAAAAATTAATAGAAATGACATAAAACCATCCCCTAAACGTTATAACTTTTGCGCAAACAAATCAACAATTGCTTATTGCCTTTTTTTTTTAACCAACAATATGTAGAAGAATACATTTTGGCCTAAACTGAGGAAAAAAAATGTTGTAAATTATATTTATTATAGCAAAAAGTTAAAAATAATGATTTTTTTTCAAAATTGTCGCTCTTTTTTGTTTATAGCGCAAAAAATAAAAACTGCAGAGGCGATCAAATACCACCAAAAGAAAGCTCTATTTGTGGGAAAGAAAGGACGTCAATTCTGTTTGGGAGCCATGTCGCACAACCGCGCAATTGTCAGTTAAAGTGACAAAGTGCCGAATCGCAAAAAGTTGTCTGGTCTTTGGCCAGCCAACCGGTTCGGGGGTTAAGTGGCTAATGTCTTCTTCTTTAGCTGTTTCTTTTTCCATCTTCTTCTGGCCTTCCTTCGGTGTTCTTCTTCTTCCTCCATCTTGTTCTTCCCCCGCTTCCATCTCTATCTTCCTCTGGTCTTCTTGTCTGGCATCTTCCTCCGGCTTCTTCTTCTCTGCTTCGTCTTCCAGACGATCAGCCTCAATGGGAGTCTGGGGGGGGGGGGATGCATTTTTTTTTTTTAATTTTGGTTCGGGGTTCCCCTGTGGGGAATCCCATGCTGTTTTTATCAGTGAACTTTTATGTGTATTGTCTAAACCGACAATTCATTATAGCCGCGAGTAGTTTTAAATTAGTTTTTTTCCTTTAGAAATGTAATTTTGGTGTCAGACTGTTCTAAACATGGGAAACATGCGCCATTTTACAGGCATACTATAGACACCCCCCAGGTACGAAATTTAAAGGAATATTACACTTTTATTGCTTCACTTTAAGCATTATTAAAAACACTGCTCCCGAAAAAAACAGCCATTTTTAAAACTTTTTTTGCATTGATACATGTCCCCTGGGGCAGATCCCGGGTCCCCAAACACTTTTTAAGACAATACCATGCATATAAGTCTTTAAAATTAGCACTTTTGATTTTTCATGTTCGTGTGCCATAGACTTTAACAGTGTTCGCCTGTTCGAACAAATGTTTTGCCTGTTCACATGTTCCCTAATCCTGAATACTGAATACTGAATTGTAGTTCCAACATAAACTAAAAATAGTTTAACTAAAACAATTTAAGCATGGATCTAACTACTCAAAAGATTGCGTCATACATTGTATACGAGAGGATAAAAGCAACTTAGACCAGGCTAATATAAGATGATCTCAGATTTAAAAAAAAGGTCTTAATTATTATCAAGAGTATAGTTTTTAAATAATAAAAATAAAATAAAATAAATCATTTATTATAGAATCTAAAATCTTATACTACATATTGGTACTATGTACAATTGGTATAATGATAACCAAGGAAATAAAAGTTCTGCTACCAGAACTATATAAAGAGTAAATTGAAAGAGGAAAGAGAGACTAGAAGAAGAACGAAAGAAGTTAAAAGAAAAAGTAATCTTAGATAGGAGAAAAAATAGATAGGGAAAAAAGAAATGAGAGGTTTTAGGGGTCCCCGGGGTAGTAAATGGTAATAAACACATACTATGAATGCAGAGAATGGAAGTATACATTGAGATTACCAAGGTCTTAGTAGTGAAGCATCAAAATTGGAAGGCAAAAAGTGAGTCAGTGAATCTTAACCCAATTGGCTGCTTCCAATGAAAACCCAAGATCCATCTTCCATTTAGCTACATATGATGGTGGGTCTGAGTTGGGTTTAGTAATAAGATGAGTGTAAAGAGTTTAAATAAGTCCCTTAGTGTGTGGGTTACATTTACATATATTTTATATTTAGTAGATACCCATAAGTCCCCTCTATAGCTACCAGCAATCATTTGCACTTCATTTGGGGTTTAAACACTGAGTTTTTAGGCCAAGCTTGGGAAAGAGTACGGACAGAATGAGTCAAAGGAATTAGAGTTATCATTTCTGTTCTTCAATCTCACCAAGTGTCTGGAAAAGAAATCTCTGTTATATTGTTATATCAAGACTTTCGAGGAGTATATCAGGGAGGATTTGAATCCTTTAGGTCTCCGGGTTCAGATCTTGCCATCCTTCGATAACATTGATTCCACTTTCAAAACGGCCTGAGAAAACTGATCTCAAACTATGTTCCAGCCACATGATGAGTTTGCTTATTGAAGAATACAAAAAAGTCTGATTGACATTGATAAAAATATAGACTGTACAGATTAATGCACTGAATACTCATCCTTCCTTTATCGAACTTAATGACAAGTTGAGGACTCACATTGAGTCCTTTAACAAAACCATTCTTTCGAAAAAGGAAAACAAATTTTTACAGGACAAACAGGCCTTTCAGGAAGACAGAGCCTACAGATGGCACCAACATGCCAATGATAAAACAAATCAACGTTATCCCACACAGAGTGGTCATCAATCAGATTTTTCTGGCCCCTTGTCCATCTCTTCTAGTATATCACAGTCCTCCTCTAACAGAACAAACACACAAGGAAGCCAAAAAGACACAGGGATGGAGTTAGTTCTGATGAAAGACCCAAATGTGACCAGGGACACCATTTATGCAAAACTCCCACCAAGACTACCACCCCAATGTCACAACCACAAGGTTATACCCCCGCCCAAATCAATACTGGGATTAGTGGGAAAGAAGCTGGTTTACTAACATTAAAATACCCAACTTGTTTTTAAAAAAAAAAACAGGACCCCCTCTGGTTTAGAAAATACTACACCTACACAACAGACTGTTGCACCTCAATTCAATGTTATCAACCTCTCTTCATACCCTCTTACAGTTGATAAAATCTCTGTATTGTCTAAGGGACTCACGTTCTGTCCAAATCGTAAAGTCGACAAGTTTGAAACAATAAAGGACCTACACCTGTTTACACGTAAGCTCCAATTACAGAGTATGTTCAACAAATGCGTTGTGAACTCAACCACCTTTCAGTCTCTTGATGAACATCAAGCACTAGCTAACTTAAACTCACTTTAAGAGGAAAGCGAACCATGTCATCGATTTGGAATCTTCATTAGATCAACCCTCCGATCCAACCACTACTCGTGAAGCCCCCCTGACTCTAAAGAAAAAATCAGACCTATATCCCTCCCCAAGCTCTAATCATGGCATTGCCATTTATCTGATAATCTAACAACTAATGAAAGGGCAGCTTTGAAGGAACTATCCAACAACCCGAATCTGACCATCAAACCCTCAGCTAAGGGTGGAATTATTGTTCTGATAGACAATTTTTGCTATGTGTCGATGTGCATGAAAATACTCCGCAACACTGCCTGATATAGACCCATCAAACCTCAAACAATCACCTCGTTCAATGAGGAGTTCTATATCTTCGTTGACAGGGCATTTAATAACAATATAATTTCCAACCAGTTGCAGATATTCATTCGTACTTAATTTCCAATAATACCCACATTCTACTCTCTCCTCAAAATCCACAAAAACAAGGTGAATTGTGTCGGATAATGGGTCCATCACGGAAAACCTTTCCAAAGAGGTAGATGAATACTTTAGACCACTAGTGTCTTCTTTACCCTCATATGTGAGAGACACAATTCACTTTTTGCAAATTATCGATGGAATCCAAGTGACCAATCATACTATCTTGGTATCCATCGATGTAGAAACACTTTATAGCTCCATACAGCATAACAAGGGGTTAATCTGCATCAAAAAAATCTTGTCACAAGCTACTCATCTCGAAAAAACATTTAATTAATTCATACTGCAGGCATTACATTTCATACTTGAACACGACATCTTCTTTAATGGCCAATACGTCCTCCAGGTACAGGGCGTAGCCATGAGCACTTGCTGTGCCCCTGGCTACACCAATCTGTACCTGTGATAATGGGAGAGGACTCTATTTGAGGATGAGGATTTCGGTACATCGATGACATCTTTATCCTTTGGAATGGCCCAGTCGTTCTACTACACACTCTTCTCACAACTTTGAATTGTAATGAATTTAATTTAAAGTTTACGATGTCATATGACTTCGCATCTACAGTAGGTGACTGCGATATTGTGTCAATCTCGCCACTTTTATCGGTGAGATTGACACCCTGCATCGCTGACCGGGCCACCGCTAGTAAAAGAGCTGGAACAAGAAGCGGTGGCCCGGCAAGAAGAACTGAAGAGGGGGACAAGACCCCCGAAGTCAGAAGAAGGGGCAACGGAAGACCGGGCTCTTCTAGTAAAAGCGCTAAAGGAAGAAAGCGGAGGCCCAGCAAGAAGAACCGAAGAGGGTGACAAGGCCCCTGAAGTCGGAAGAAGACCCCCGGGCGGTGGCAAAGAAGAAAGCTGGGCTCCTCCGCTAGTAAAAGAGCTAGTAAAATAGCAGAAGATAGCGGAGGAGTCCGGTGAGAAGACCCCCCAAGACGGAAGACCCCCGGAGCAGTGCAATAAATTATTTTTAAACCTTGTGTGTTGTGTTTTTTTTGTCATTTTTTTTCACAGGTGAATGGGTAGGGGTACATTGTACCCCATACTCATTCACATAGGGTGGGGAGCCGGTATCTGGGGGCCCCCTTATTAAAGGGGCTCCTGGAATCCAATAAGCCCCCCGCCCGCAGACCCTGACAACCAACGGCCAGGGTTGTCGGGAAGAGGCCTTTGTCCTCATCAACATGGAGACAAGGTGCTTTGGGGTGGGGGGGCCGCAGGGCGCCCCCTTCCCCCAAAGCACCCACCCCCCATGTTGAGGGCACGTGGCCTGGTACGGCTCAGGAGGGGGAGCGCTAGCTCATCACCACCCCCTTTCCTGACCGGCCGGGCTGCGTGCTCAAATAGGGGTCTGGAATGGATTTTGGGGGATCCCACTCCGTTTTTTTTGGCATAGGGGATTCCCCTTAAAATTCCTACCGGACCTAAGGACCTGGTATGCCCGTGAAGGCATGCAGGCTTCATTAGGTAGGTGACATTATCGCCTCTTGCTCGCTCGCTACTATAGGAAAATGACATTTTCCTAGTGCAGCCAGCGCGAGAACCAGCGCGACGGGATCGTGCTGGTTAGAGAAGCCTGTCGCCAGGAACCAGCGCGACAGTATCGCGCTGGAAACACAATATCGGCGGTACCTACTGTATAACATTTATAGATGTTGAGATTTTTAAGGGCTTGTAAACGTTACAGGAAACCCACGTCGGGTAATACCATTTTGCATTCCAATAGCTTTCACCCAAGACCTTTGGTAAACTCAATTCCTTTCAGTCAATTTTTAAGAATTAAATGCAATTGCTCAAATGATGAGGATTTTTTTCGGGAAGCTAGGGCCCTAAAAAATCGCCTTTTGGAAAGAGGCTATAGCCATAGATGTTTAAAAAGAGCTTTTAATAAAGCAAACAACCGAAACAGACAAGATCTATTATGGTCGCAGAAAAAGTCTATATCTGATATGAATTCCTATACCAGAATTGTTACCACCTTTTCAAATGAACACACACAAGTGAGACAAATCCTGACCAAGTACTGGCATGTCTTAACCAATGACCCATTAATAGGCCCTTTAGATGCAATATGTCAGTAGGGGATCTTTTGGTCAAGAGTGAATTCAGGGGACTCACTAGAGACGACCCCTGTAATACTCTTGGCACTTTTCCCTGTGGGGCCTGTGGCTACTGTTGATACATCAACACGGACAGAAAACCACGCCTCCCCAATGGATGTATTTTTGCCCCTAAAAACTATGCCAACTGCCAAACCACATTCGTAGTATATCTATTGTAATGTGAGTGTGGCTGCTATTATATTGGCAAAACCATTCAAAAATATGAAAGAGATTATATCAACACATAGCAGCCATGAAAAGTAGTAACCCCGATTTCCCTCTAGGCCACCATGTAGCGGCTGTTCACAACAATCGTTTCCCAAAAATATCGCTGTTGGTATTGGATCAGCTCCACCAAACTCCCAGAGGAGGGGATCCGAACAAGATTCTCCTCCAATGGAAAATGAGGTGGATTTCAAACCTCACCTCCAGGCTTAAATGAAGTATTGAGCTTTAAACATTTTTTACAAGGGTTTACATCAGGAGGTTATGAAGGTGATTTATAAAGTTTATTCATAACTCATCTCCATTTGTATTTATTATTGTGCATTGTTCTGATTTCCCTTTGCTCTGTATATATTGCTTTATATATATTGTTCTGCTCCATATTCAATCATCTCAATGTCTCAATGTCTGATATACGATGCATATTTATTTTATTTTATTTTTTTATTTATGTTGTTGCCGTTGTATAATCCAAAGCCCATGGTTTTGACTTACAACTTAAACCATCTAACTTTAATATGATCCCTCTTGTTTTTCAGGTCCACTCTATTCTTCGTTCTCCACCTTGCCTTCCCCTCTTTTTCCCTCCCTCCACCACCCGCCCCTCTGGCCCCCCCTCTCTCTTACCCTCTTTTTCCACCCTTTTATCCTCATCATTTATTTACTTCTTTTAACTTATTATAACAAATATTGTACATTGCTATATTTTGACTACAGGCCACACATACTGGAGATCTGATTGGTGGGCAACTATGGCTTTGTGGTGTCCTCTGGCACGGGAAGGCCCCACGCCACTGCATTGGCTTGGGACATCTTCATGGGCCTTGTTTCTCCTGCTATGGCCAGCTTTCGCAAATGCGCGATCCGGCTGTGCCATCTGCTAGATTTTTCTCGACCCTTCCCCCATGTCAGTGGTGCTCTCACGCCTGACATCATCGCACCTTATAATGAGGAGACTCCGGACTCTGCCCTGCTGGGGGAACGGCATCCAGTGACATTCACCTCTCTGCTTACACTGCCATCAGCTGTAGTGGTGGCCATCATTGGCTCCGGCCCGGACCCCAGCTCATTGGATTGGTCAGGCTAACCCGCCCCTAAGGGTGTTTTCTTATTCATACCAGCTGTTATTTAAGCTTACCATTAGCACAGTCTACCTGCTGCATGCCCAGACTCCACACCAGGAACAGGGAAATCCCTTTGTGGTTTTACTAAGTAAGTAAGTGTTTGTTATGCTGTTTCGCCCTTTGGCATTTTATCACTAGCTTCATGCTTTTGCAATCAGCTACTTGCACCATGGGAAATTTATTTTAGCCCATATGCTCTCAGGTCTGGAGACACATACATATACTTGCTGTCATGTTTCATACCATTACCAGCTTCTACTATATAATGTCCCATTTGTGCAGTTTGCCATCTTGCTCTCATAAGTGTATTCAGTGACTATTCTTAGTAGTTACTTTATGCATGCCAATATCAGTTTCTACTTTGTGGTTATTGGCTATCCTGCCCACTACCTGGCTTCTCTAATATAATACTATTAATTGCTTCCAGCTGAATATAGTGTAGCACTGACCCCCGAAAGAGCGGCTGGTTTTGCTGGGCTTACCGTTACCTTCTCCACCTCGTTGCTTGTCTAGGGTTTCCCGAGGTTGGTGGCCCAATAAACTGTAGAGACCAACACTTGAATCCCTTTTAGGAATTTGTATTTGCAGAAAAACATTGAACAGAACAGTCTCTCAGTTGGGAATAGAGGGTATGGGTAGTAAAGCTCAGGTACACTTGGAGCTGCTGAAACTTGAAATGTCTCTCTCTAGATGATCCAGGGAATAGCCATTCGCAACTGGATTCTTCAACCATCGGATAAATCCTTTTTTGCAGATTTAGCAGCCGAAAGGTGATTTGAGTATAGCAAAGTCTCTGCCATAGACTTGGTTGTAAAACTTTAGAGTAGAACAGAAAGTCTCTCACAAGAACTTAGTTGTAACTGAAGATTGAAATTAGGAACTCTCTTACGGTACCAGTATCTTGCAGCCGGTCCGGCGATACTGTAAGAATGCAGATTCACTTGGTGTCCTTTCAGCTTCAAGGCGCTTACCGAGCAGCCAGCTTTGTGAGTGGTCCTCTTCTGAAGAGCCCTCCCCTGGTTGCGTTTTGAGTTGCTGGGCCTCTCGAAACCCGAGACGGCACCAGACCACCTTGAAATCCTCCTTCCAGTTACTGTGCCTCGGGCTAGCCAGCCCCGAGACTCGGAAATGGATGGATCTGCACCCCAGGCCATGAGGGCCTCTGGGGGCTGGTCAGGAGGACCAGAACCATGGAGTCAGAACATACTTCTGGACGAGAACCACGTGACCTCAGCACCTCAAGTACTCTCTCCCAGAATACACAGCAAGACAATGCACCCACTGATTGGCTCTGAGAGAGAGATTGGTACCCAATGCATCCAACCAGACTGCGTTCCAATGCCTGTAAAAGGTGATACCTACACCTATGACCAGGAAGAACATAGTACAGTCCAGCTAAACTGATGCCAAAACCACAATTTACTGAAATTAACCCTAAAACCCAACTATGGTCTTAGGAAAAACTAAATTTACAAAACATAGCGCATGCTTCTCAGGAGCCCGACACTACAATAGATTCTATATATATGTACACTTTTACTATATTCATACCATATACTATATATTGCTTATGTTTAGGGGTCTTTTTCCTGCTGTTCCTTGTGGATTCCATAGCCTGCTACACCCATCTGATCCTTACTTGATGGTAGGACTTGTCAGTCACTACTGGGAGGTTACCCATACCTCCTAGGTTCCAGCCCCTAATTATATGGGCTGGTGCATTCTTCTATCTTTCCAACAATCAGTGTTTGATCGCTAACACCCCTTGGAGACTGAAGTTTGGAGTGTCATCTGTTAAACCATTGGGATATGATCTGTCTATGGCACAGTCATTGTTTATGAACACTTTCACTAGTAAGTTTTCTAATCCTTGCTTTCCCTTTCTTGCCATGTTTCAAATTATTGTCTCCATTCTTTGCATTTGACACTTTTTGATTCATTTCTATTTATTTATTTTCTATGATAGATCATACAGTGTATCTTCAAAAAAAAAAAAAAAAACAGAAGAAGGAACTGTATAAACAAAATTCGGAAACATGTTGGGTATTCTGATTGTCATGTTCGATTGTGTTCTCTCACTCTAGAGTCCTCTCAGACATGCTTCAGGAGATTAACTGTATGAACGGTGCATCATATTGTTTTTAATGATGTATTTTGAATAATATTTGTATCTTTTATTATTTCCGTACTTTCCTACTTTCCATCCACCCTCACCTAGACAATCCCGGGGGCAAATTTTTCCCTTTTTACATATATTTTCAAAGCACGTTAATGCATCTAAATGAATTCTTCCTTGTTTATAGGGCATACAATTTTTTTTTAATCTGAAGATATAGAAAGAGCACTGAATTAGGAAGTTTGTGACTTTCACATAAGTCAAAAAAAGTTTTGAATGAAGTAGAGGATGCTAGTTCACAGAGTTGAGTTAAATTAGTGGAGGTCCATGCTTTAAAATATTTATGGGAAGACCACGCAGGATAGAAAAGTGGACTTTTAAGAAATGATAAAAGAGGTATATGGGGAGATTGCAGTCCATTTACTAATTTAAATTTATCCCAAATGGCTAGTGTATGTTTAGTTATAGGATTATTGAGTTTTTTTTTATGGTTGGAGGAATTAGACTATACGAGGTTGGATATTGAAAGTTGATCACAATCTATTGATTGGATATCTATTATATGATTGATTGAATATCTATCTATATCTATCTATCTATTGAATCTATTGATTCCAGCACAACCCAAAGCAGAATTTCACATTCTGCATGATATTTAGTGATATGGGCTAATTGAGCTGCATGGTAATAGGTGATAAAATTAGGAAACCCTAGTCCCCCTTTGGGCTTTGGATGGTAAAAATAGTGCCTGCATAACACTTGTAAAAAGCCTCTCACACTTTCACACTTGAGCGGTGCATTTGCAGCACTGTAGGAGTGGTGTGATTTAAATCAATAGGCAGCACTGCCAAATCACCACTGCAGTGGCGTTTTGTGAGCGGTTTTAACCCTTTTTCGGCCACTAGCAGGGGTTAAAAGCATCCCACTAGCGGCCCGAAATGCGCCACTAAAACAACGGTAAAGCGCCGCTAAAAATAGGCTCTTTACTGCCGACACGCCCAATGCCTCAGCATGAAACCTCACTTACATTGTAGTATTCTGAGAAAGTATGCTGGAGCAGGGATAAGTAAAAAAAAGATAAAGAATTTTGGGTAGCATAGCCATCTTTATTACATTAATTTTACCTATCCAAGATAATGGTAGAGAGGACCATTGTGTCAGAAGATTCGATATTTGACACAAAATTGGAGGATAATTGACAGTGAAAATATCAGAGGGAACCATTATGTCAGAAGATTCGATATTTGACACAAATTTGGAGGATAATTGACAGTGAAAATATCATAAAGATTGGGTGTGAGAGTTATACCTAGGTAAAAAGGGCATGAAGTTGACCATGAAAAAGGGAGGGATGTTTGCACTTGTTGTAAAATATGAGGAGGTAAAGATATATTTAAGGCTATAGATTTTTTGAGATGTAATAGACCAGATACATGGGGAAAGTGATCAAGTTTACTTGTAAGATTAGAGGCAGAAATATGAGGGGATGACATAAAGATTAAGATATCATCAGCAAATATGCAAAGTTTATGTTGGTGACCAGCTAAATCTAGACCTTTAATAGAGGGGTCAGTACAGTATCATCAGCAAAAAGGCAAAGTTTATGTTGGTGACCAGCTAAATCTAGAACTTTAATAGAGGGGTCAGTACGAATTGATTGGGCAAGGGGTTCAATAAGTAGGGCAAATAAGAGTGGGGAAAGTGGACATCCTTGACATTTACCCCTACAGATGTCAAATAGGTTCTATTTATATCCAGCATATTTAACATAAGCTTTGGGATTTTTTTGTATAATAAGGTGACACAGCTAAGAAAATGAGGACCAAATCCCCAACGCTGCAGGACAAAATGTAGATAATGCCACGAAACTGTATCCACGAAACTGTATCAAATGCTTTTTTGATATCTAAAGATAAGAGACAGATGGGAATTTGTCATGATTTAGCTGCTTGAATTAGTAAAGTAGTCCTGAGTACATTATCTGCTACTTGGCACTTTGGAATAAAGCCGACCTGGTCTTTATTTATTAAGAACCTATTACACTATATAATCGGGTCACTAAGACTTTCACTAGTAACTTAATGTCAATGTTGAGTAATGATATGGGTCTATAGTTAGAACAAGATGTACAGTACATCTGACTGAGGTTTGGGGATCATTGAAATTATAGCGTTAATGTTTCAGGGCGAAGGGATTGATTGTTAACCACTTTCAGACCGGACCATTTTGCTGGTCAATGACCAGAGGTCTTTTTACAATTAGGCACTGCGCTGCTTTAACTGGTAATTGCGCGGTCATGCAATGTTGTACCCAAACAAAATTTGCGTCCTTTTTTTCCCACAAATAGAGCTTTCTTTTAAAGGTATTTGACTGACTCTGCGATTTTTATTTTTTGCGATATAAACGTAAAATTTTGAAAAAAAATGATATTTTCTACTTTTTGTTATTAGAAAAATCCAATAAACTCAATTTTAGTCATACATTTAGGCCAAAATGTATTCAGCCACATGTCTTTGGTAAAAAAAAAGTCAATAACTGTATATTTATTGGTTTGCGCAAAAGTTGTCACATCTACAAACTAAGGTACATTTTCTGGAATTTACGCAGCTTTTAGTTTATGACTGCCTATCTCATTTCTTGAGGTGCTAAAATGGCAGGGCAGTACAAAACCCCCCCAAATTACCCCATTTTGGAAAGTAGACACCCTAAGAAAATTGATAAGAGGCATGTTGAGCCCATTGAATATTTTATTTTTTTGCCTCAAGCGATTGAATAATGACAAAAAATTTTTTTTTTCTTTTACACAAAGTTGTCATTAAATGATATATTGCTCACACATGCCATGGTTATATGTGGAATTGTACCCCAAAATACATTCTGCTGCTTCTCCTGAGTACGGGGATACCACATGTGGTCGACTTTTTGGAAGCCTAGCCGCGTAGGGGGCCCCGAAAGCCAAGCACCGCCTTCAGGATTTCTAAGGGCATACATTTGTAATTTCACTCCTCACTACCTATCACAGTTTTGAAGGCCATAAAATGCCAAGATGGCACAAAACCCCCACAAATGACCCCATTTTAGAAAGTAGACACCCCAAGCTATTTGCTGAGAGGCATGTTGAGTCCATGGAATATTTTATATTTTGCCACAAGTTGCGGGAAAATTACAAACTTTATTTATTTTTCACAAAGTTGTCACTAAATGATATATTGCTCACACATGCTATGGGCATATGTGAAATTACACCCCAAAATAAATTCTGCTGCTTCTCCTGAGTACGGGGATACCACATGTGTGGGACTTTTTGGGAGCCTAGCCGCGTACGGGGCCCCCGAAAACCAAGCACCGCCTTCAGGCTTTCTAAGGTCGTAAATTTTTGATTTCACTCCTCACTACCTATTACAGTTTTGAAGGCCATAAAATGCCAAGATGGCACAAAACCCCCACAAATGACCCCATTTTAGAAAGTAGACACTCCAAGCTATTTGCTGAGAGGCATGTTGAGTCCATGGAATATTTTATATTTTGCCACAAGTTGCGGGAAAATTACAAACTTTTATTTATTTATTTATTTTTTTCACAAAGTTGTCACTAAATGATATATTGCTCACACATGCCATGGGCGTATGTGAAATGACACCCCAAAATAAATTCTGCTGCTTCTCCTGAGTACGGGGATACCACATGTGTGGGATTTTTTGGGAGCCTAGCCGCATACGGGGGCCCGAAAACCAAGCACCGCCTTCAGGATTTCTAAGGGTGTACATTTTTGATTTCACTCCTCACTACCTATCGCAGTTTTGAAGGCCATAAAATGCCAAGATGGCACAAACCCCCCCCAAATGACCCCATTTTGGAAAGTAGACACCCCAAGCTTTTTGCTGAGAGGCATGGAGAGTATTTTGCAGCTCTGATTTGTTTTTGAAAATGAAGAAAAAAAGAAAAATGTATATATTTTTTTCTTTTTTTCAATTTTCAAAACTTTGTGACAAAAATGAAGGTCTGCAAAATACTCACCATACCTCTCGGCAAATAGCTTGGGGTGTCTCCTTTCCAAAATGGGGTCACTTGGGGGGATTTTGTGCTATCTGGGCATTCCATGGCCTCCGAAACTGTGATAGGCAGTGAGGAATGAAATCAAAAATTTACACCCTTAGAAAGCCTGAAGGTGGTGCTTGGATTTTGGGGTACCGTACGCGGTTAGGCTCCCAAAAGGTCTCACACTTGTGGTATCCCCGTACTCAGGAGAAGCAACAGAATGTATTTTGGGGTGTAATTTCACATATAACCATGGCATGTTTGAGCAATATATCATTTAATGACAACTTTGTGCAAAATAAATAAAAAAATAATAATAATGTCTTTTTTCCGCAACTTTTGTCAAAATATAAAATATTCCATGGACTCGACATGCCTCTCAGCAAATAGCTTGGGGTGTCTACTTTCTAAAATGGGGTCATTTGGGGAGGTTTTGAACTGTCCTGGCATTTTATGCACAACATTTAGAAGCTTATGTCACACATCACCCACTCTTCTAACCACTTGAAGAAAAAGCCCTTTCTGACACTTTTTGTTTACATGAAAAAATATATATTTTTTGCAAGAAAATTACTTTGAACCCCCAAACATGAAGTATTTTTTTTAAAGCAAAGGCCCTACATATTAAAATGGTGGGTGTTTCATTTTTTTTTTCCCACGGTATTTGCGCAGCGATTTTCAAACGCATTTTATGGGGAAAAAACACACTTTTTTTAATTTTAATGCACTAAAAATCACTATATTGCCCAAATGTTTGATGAAATAAAAAATATGATCTTAGGCCGAGTACATGGATACCAAACACGACATGCTTTAAAATTGAGCAGAAACGTGCAGCGGCGACAAACTACATACATTTTTAAAAGCCTTTAAATGCCTTTACAGGTGACCACTTTAGATTTACGGAGGAGGTCTACTGCTAAAATTAGTACCCTCGATCTGACCTTCGCGGTGATACCTCACATGCATGGTGCAATTGCTGTTTACATATGACACCAGACCAACGCTTGCGTTCGACGTTGCGCCTTAGCAGGGGGGACAGGGGTGTTTTTTTATTATTATTATTATTATTTATTTTGCTTTTTTATTTTATTTTTAAACTGTTCCTTTCATTTATATATATTTTTTTATCATTTTTATTGTTATCTCAGGGAATGTAAATATCCCCTATGATTGCAATAGGTAGTGACAGGTACTCTTTTTTGAAAAAATGAGGGTCTATCAGACCCTAGATCTTTCCTCTGTCCTCAAAGCATCTGACCACACCAAGATCGGTGTGATAAAATGCTTTCCCAATTCCCCAATGGTGCTGTTTACATCCCGCAAAATCTAAGTCATGAAATGCTCGTAGCTTCCGGTTTCTTAGGCCATAGAGATGATTGGAGCCATTCTGGTCTCTGATCAGCTCTATGGTCAGCTGGCGGAACCACCGGCTGCATTCTCAGGTTCCCTGTTGGGACAGGAGAGCCTGAGAAAACCATGGAAGATGGTGCGGGGGGGGGGGGACATTCCCTCCCACTGCTTGTAAAAGTAGTCCAGAGGCTAATTAGCGGCTAGGATTGCTTTTACATAAAAGCCGACCGCTGGCTGAAAAGAATGATACCAAGATGATACCTAAACCTGCAGGCATCATTCTGGTATAAGCACTCAAAATCCAGCAACATACCAGTATGTTGCTGGAACTGGTTGGGCATATATTGTAATTTATTTTTCATGCAGCCTGTGGGCTGAACGAAAAAAAAATATTGATCGGTGGGTATGCCCACCATTAGAATACCTCCCTTCATCCACCCACTTCTAATGGTGGGCATACATGCACCATTTATATATGCCGAAGCATGGGGGCATCCTCCCGCAAAAGGTAGGAGCAAATCGCTCCTCCACCCCTTATGCCCCCATGCTTCGGCATATATGCTCTTTTTTAACTGTGGTGGTGAAATCACCTCCGACAGTGCTGGAGTCACGGCTTTATGTATCGTGGGAGCAAAACGCTGTTGCTGTCAAGATAAATAAATCTGCGCTGCAGCAGAATGGCGTACCTGCTAAGCAAATGATGGTTAACAATAAAACAAAGTAACATTACAGTATAACAGTAGGACTTACCATACCTGCAAAGCAAATACAAAAAAAAAAAAAATAGCAAAAAATAACACATTTAACACAATCTGTGCCTAAAATATATATATGCCGAAGCATGGGGGCATCCTCCCGCAAAATTTAGGAGCAAATCGCTCCTCCACCCCTTATGCCCCCATGCTTCGGCATATATGCTCTTAACTGTGGTGGTGAAATCACCTCCGACAGTGCTGGAGTCGCGGCTTTATGTATCGTGGGAGCAAACGCTGTTGCTGTCAAGATAAATAAATCCACGCTACAGCTGAATGGCGTACCTGAAAACAAAAAATAGTTAACAATAAAACATTGCAGAATAGAATACAGTACAAAGGAGCAGAACAATAGAGAGAGAATAGAGAGAGAGAGAACAATAAAACGACAACTATTTTTGGTTTTTTTATTTTATATTTTTTTGGGTTTTTTGTTTTTTTACTTTTTTTTTTTTAAACACTTTTTTATGTAACTTTAACACTTCTGTTGTAATGTTTCCAGTGGTTTGGGTCTCTCAAAATGCGATGGCATCTTGGGAGACCCTGTGAACGTGTGCCTAGCCTGTGCAATGCTGTACCCTACGCTAATACTCAACTAGTGTATGGTAGCGTTCAAAACATTCACCAATGCAAAGACCAGGATTGTCAGGACAGCGGGGACAATAATGACGGGTGTCACGCCTATATCCGCGCTTTCTGCGGACACAACATTTTCTTTGGGGGGCTCGTTGGGTAGGGGTACTCGGGATGACATAAGAATAATGCCTCTCATGCAGCCGGCTTACTGCATCTGGTTGGGGAAGGTGAGGTGGAGCACCGCCTCTATACAGAAGGGCTCTGACGATATCCTCCTGGAATTTAAGGAAGGATCCAGTCCGTCCTGAAGCTTTGTGTAGCACATAAGCATTCAGCATAGCCAATTGGAATAAATAAACAGAAACTTTTTTGTACCAGCGTCTGGCCTTACGGGCAACTAGATACGGCGCCAACAACTGGTCATTGAGGTCCACCCCTCCCATATTTTGGTTATATTTGTGGACAGAGAGGGGTTTCTCCACAATACCAGTCGCCGTAGGAATTTGGACCGTCATGTATGCATGAAGGGAGGTAAGAACGAAAACATTCTTATTATCCCTCCACTTCATAGCGAGCAAATTATTACTCCGCAAGCAGGCTCTCTCCCCCAGCCTAAGACGAGACTCTACAAGCCACTGGGGAAAGCCCCGGCGATTAGGTCGCACGGTGCCACATGCTCCAATCTGCTGATCAAACAAGTGACTAAACAGTGGCACGCTTGTGTAATAATTGTCCACATATAAATGGTACCCCTTTCCGAATAAGGGTGACACCATGTCCCACACTATCTTGCCAGTGCTTCCTATGTAGTCAGGGCAGTTCTCCGGCTCTATGTGACTATCTTTACCCTCATAAACCATAAAACTACGTGTATAGCCTGTGGCCCTGTCACAGAGCTTATACATCTTGACCCCGTATCTGGAACGCTTGTTGGGAACGTATTGTTTGAATGACAAGCGACCAGAAAACTTAATCAGGGACTCATCAACGCAGACAACTTGATGGGGAGTAAACAAGTCTGCAAAACGTTGGTTGAAGTGGTTTATGAGGGGCCGAATTTTGTAGAGCCGATCGTATGCAGGGTCTCCACGAGGACGACAGAGTTCATTGTCGCTGAAGTGCATGAACCGCAAAATCTGCTCGTATCGTGCCCTGGACATGGAAGCAGAGAACACGCGCATATGGTGAATTGGGTCAGTGGACCAATATGACCGCAACTCACTCTTTTTGGTTATGCCCATGTTGAGGGAGAGGCCCAGAAAGAACTTAAATTCGGAAACCGTAATTGGTTTCCATTGTCTGGCAAGGGCGGACTGGGGAACAGTGGCGATGTGTTGACCAGCGTACAAATTGCTTTGGTCCACAATAGATCTATAGAGATCTTCGGTGAAAAACAGTGAGTAAAAATCAAGTGTCGTAAAATCAACTGTTTCCACGTTAATGCCAGGTTGGCCAGTGAATGGGGGAAGTACGGGTTCTGCAGAAGTGGTGGGCACCCAATCAGGATTGGCGAATTCTGCAGGAAGGGCACTATGGGTACGACGGGCCTGTCTTTGTCTTCGTCTTGGTGGCAGCGGGACACTACTTGTGCTTGCCACCTTGCCAGCTTGAACTGCACTTATGGGACTCGCCACGTCACCACGTGCTACTGCAGTGCTGGATGTACGTCCAGGGTGTACTAGGCCGCTGGTGCTTGCCAGTTCACCAGAAGGATGAGCGGCTCTAGTACGTCTCTGCTCCATACGAGGGACCTGCGGTTCCTCCACCTGAACAACAGAAAACATTCGGGATCGGGTACACCTGCCCTTAACAGGGACCTCATCTCCGTCGCCAGAGCTATCTGTCATGGAGCCGCTGTCCTCTACAGGATCGTATTCTGAGCCTGAATCTGACAGATGAGTGACTTCCTCTTCACTATCTGTCATGCTCAGAAATATGTAGGCCTCTTCACTAGTGTACCTTCGCTTTGCCATTTTGGGCTCTAAATTTAGGGGTACACTAGTGAGACTCACAGGTAAAAAAGCACCTAGGCTGTCAGCGACTGTATCAAAACGCTACAAAAAAAACTGTTAGCGATCGCAGGGATCAGGCCTGACTCTGCAAACGCTGCAGTTATGTGTGTTGTGTTTTGTAAGTGACAGTGATCGATCGATACTGCACTTGGGTGAGCTGGGCTGGGCTGGGCTTGGCGGAGGGGCTAAACGCAGGTGCTAGCAGGTATCTGGGCTGATCCCGTTAACAATGCGTTTTGGGAAACCTAAACGGCTGGCGACGCTAATATAGATCTGATCAGATACTATATTACTAAGGGAGGTGTATGCTTTGCGCGTGGGTGTTAGCGGTACTGGCACTAACCTGATGCTGCCTGGGGCGACGCAGACCTTATCTGACCCTCAAACTTATATCACCCGCCGGGTGATCAGGGGGTTAAACCTTTATTAGGTGATAAATAGGCTTGTGCAATTCGTTTCGTAACGAATCGAAATTCGGCCGAATTTTGCATCTTAAAAAAATAACAAAAAACAAAAAAATAACAAATTACAACGAATACGAAAGAAATATAACGAATTAATTTGAATGAATTCGACATGATTCGAAATGATTTCAACTGCATTCGAAATTATTTCAACTGCATTCGACATTATTTCAACCACATTCGAAAATATTTTGTGACCCGAATTTAGGGCCATGTATCTCGGGGGCACTTGGTGCTAGACACTTCAAATTTGGATATGTTGTATTGCTAGTATTATTGTGTTTGCATACCAAATTTGGGGTTTCTATCTATAAGTGACCCCGAGATATGTGGCGCCAAAATCGGGTCGCAAAATGTTATTAGTTATTGGAGCAGAGAATGACATTTTGCGACCCGATTTTGGGGCCACATATCTCGGGGTCACTTATAGCTAGAAACTCCAAATTTGGTATGCAAACACAATACTAGCACTACAACATATCCAAATTTGAAGTTTCTAGCACCAAGTGACCCCGAGATACATGGCCCTAAAGTCGGGTCACAAAATATTTTCGAATGTGGTTGAAATAATGTCGAATCATGTTGAAATCATTTCGAATTCGGTAGAAATATTTCCGAATTTGGTTGAAATATTTTCGAATGTGGCCGATTTTTCGAATTCGGTAGAAAACTAAACGAAATCCGAAAACGAATTTAAGGAAGTTAACGAATATAACTAATCGAAATTAATGAATTAACGAATTAAAACGAAACGAAACTAAACAAATTTTTTCCTTTTGCACATGTCTAGTAATAAATGGCGGGTGCCCTGAAACTATAAAAAAATAACTAACCAACCAGCGTCACCTGTAACAGTTATATGGTGATCACTGGTAAAAGGGTTAACTAGGGGGTAATCAGGGGGCTTTATGCGGTAGTATATGGGGGTCCCTGATGCTATAAAGCTGCGGCGAACCTAAATACCTACCTGCCTAACTAACGTCACCTGTGACACTAATACAGCAATCAGAAAAACAATCGCTTATTAGTGACACTGGCGATGGGGGGTGATCACAGGGTTAAACCTTTATTGGGGGGGTTAGGGGGGTACCCTAGAGCTAAAGGGGCTAACCCTAACTGCTCTAACAGTTATTGCAGTCACAAATGACACCAATGCAATAATAAAAAAAAAATGCAATTGGTGTCACTGTGACTGGGGGTGCAGGGGTGATTGGGGGGGTGATCGGGGGGTGAAGGGGGGGGTGAAAGTGTGCCTGGCGTGTTCTACTGTTAGTGTAGTGTGTTGGTGCAACTGACAGATCCTCTCTCCTCGGTGCCGGAATGAAAAAGACCGACACGAGGAGAGATTACATCACTTCCTCTGCCTGTGTTTACATTACAGGAGAGGAAGTGATGTAATGCTGGCATTTCATTCGTCAGGAGCGATCGCGAGGGGGTGGCCATGAATGAATGGCCGCCCCCTCATCCCGGATCGCTCCTGCACGGAATCCGGCCCCCCACTCGCGGGAAGGCAGGGACGTACATGTACGCCCATATGCCTGCCCGTGCCATTCTGTCGACGTACATCGTCGTGCGGCGGTCGGCAAGTGGTTAAGGAGAGAATTACATGCATCTGTTAACATTGGAGCAAGGATATGAGAGAAAATAGTATAGGGCAGAGAAGCCATCTGGGCCTGGACATTTATTTATTTTAAGAGAGTTAATTGCTAATTTAATTTCGATAGCTGTAATGGGGCTTTCAAGACAATCATGTTAGGCTAAAGGTAGTAGGAAGTTTGATTTGTGAAATTATTCTGCTAAAGTTTGATCAAAAGATCCTTCCTTTATATATAAGGAGGTAAGATGTTTTTGAAAGGTGTGGAAGATTTTTACTGGATTACTAGTAAATCTATCATGATATAATTTCAGTCGAATCAATGTAAAGAGGCGATTTCATTTTTTAAATGCTCAGGCTAAAAGAGTGTCTGGTTTATTCACTTTAAGATAAAATTTATGTTAAAACTTACATAAAATTTTATCTACAGATTCTGATAAAAAAACGTTTAGGTTTAAACGTGCTTTATCAAGCTGTAATTTAGTCACAGGGGTAGGATTGGATTGAAAGATTGTGTGGCATGTATTAAATTCTGCTTCTAATTTTTGTTTTAGTTGTCGTTTTTCTCTTTTAAGAAATGAGGCTTGGCATATACAAACCCCACGGAGAACAGGTTTATGAGCTTACCATAGGGTCAGTGGGGATATATCAGGGGTCTCATTATTGGCCAGGTAATCTTTTATGGCTATTTCTAGATCAGAGGAGTGTGATGGATGAGATAGGATTAAGTCATTAATATGCCATGTAGAATCTTGTGTTTTGGGTATTAGAGAAGTGAAATTTGAAAGTACACCACCGTGGTCAGTGCATGCAAAAGGGATAATAGATGAAGAAAGGAGTTCAGGGGTCATGCCTATTGAGATCAAAATGTGATCAATAAAATTATTTATGCGGATGAGAATAAAAAGTAAATTGGCACCTATCAGGATTAATTTCATGCCAATAATCTAATAAATAGTGTTGTTGAAGTGTTTGGACTGGAATCAGAACCAAGGTCCGATATTGTTATTTCTGCCCCTGGACAAATTATTGAATATAAAGTATGCATGCTTCAAGCAACTCATGCTGAGACTTAGTTCAGAGTCAAATAACTTTCTGTTTTTATTTCCTCTTTTCCAGACTTTTATACAATTTTGTTAAAGATTAAGATACGTCAATAAGACTAGTGCATGCAAACCAAAAAACAGCCACAAACATATAAATACATATAGTGACAAAGTATTGGCTTTAGCTGGGTCACCCATTTGAGAAAGTAGCTTTGTTCTTGCAGTGTTCTTGCTTGTTTTAAAACATTGGTATTATCTTGATATATTTTGATAGTGATGGCCGAACGGTTCGCCCGGCGGTCGTTTCGCGGCGAATTTCCGACATTCGCGGTCCGCACGTTCGAACGCCTTTTTCCGTCGTTCGCCGCGGCGGACTTACGTGTTTAATGTATACAAGAACTTTAACCTTTGGTGACACGTTTATCATGTGATACAGGACAGCCAATTGAGACATGACAGCACATGGACACTTGTACATTCCCCCTAACCTATAAATACACCCGATCCGGTGGCCATTTTACATTCTTTCTTCTGTTACGATAGGGACAGGTTCCTGTGTGGAGTAGGGAGAGATAAACCACTAGCTATTTGGTACACAAAAGTTCTTTTCAGGACTGGTATAGGTGTTAGGTGTTGATAGGTTTGCTGTGCTGCTGATTCTTGCAGCAGCCTGAGTGTCTTTTGTTAGTTTAGAGAAAGGGAAAGGACGGTGTATGCTACAGGGACAGCCAGATTAGTCTTTCATCATCATCATCATCATCATCATCATTAGCTGTTACTATCAAGGTCCACAAAAGAGCTGTTCCAGTAACCACTAATCGTTCTCTTTTTTTGCCAATTTGTATAGGGACAGGAAGGAAGCAGTGTTGTCAGGCAGTGAGGGTAATTTTAAAGACTTGCTGTTATTATTAGTTCCACAAAGGTTCTTTTCAGGACTGGTATCAGTGGTACAGTAATAGGCTTGTACATGTATAATATTCTTTCTTCCAAATATAGAAAGGATATTATACTTGACTGCTGCCCTTCTGCTGCAGTCTGCTAAACATTCACAACTCACTTGTTCCACAAAAGTTCTTATAAGGACTGGTAACTTGGTATAGGGTGCTACGGTACATAGGCTTGAGTGCGGTACAGTCTGCTGTTCTGTAAGGACCGCTATCGGTCCACAATAGATAGGGTTGACGTGCACCACTGCTGACCGCTGCCCTATACTGCAGCAGTCCTTCAGCGGTATAGGGACTGACGTACAGTCTGCTAATCACTAACACACAACCTGCTTGTTCCACAAAAGTTCTTATAAGGACTGGTAACTTGGTATAGGGTGCTACGGTACATAGGCTTGAGTGCGGTACAGTCTGCTGTTCTGTAAGGACCGCTATCGGTCCACAATAGATAGGGTTGACGTGCACCACTGCTGACCGCTGCCCTATACTGCAGCAGTCCTTCAGCGGTATAGGGACTGACGTACAGTCTGCTAATCACTAACACACAACCTGCTTGTTCCACAAAAGTTCTTATAAGGACTGGTAACTTGGTATAGGGTGCTACGGTACATAGGCTTGAGTGCGGTACAGTCTGCTGTTCTGTAAGGACCGCTATCGGTCCACAATAGATAGGGTTGACGTGCACCACTGCTGACCGCTGCCCTATACTGCAGCAGTCCTTCAGCGGTATAGGGACTGACGTACAGTCTGCTAATCACTAACACACAACCTGCTTGTTCCACAAAAGTTCTTATAAGGACTGGTAACTTGGTATAGGGTGCTACGGTACATAGGCTTGAGTGCGGTACAGTCTGCTGTTCTGTAAGGACCGCTATCGGTCCACAATAGATAGGGTTGACGTGCACCACTGCTGACCGCTGACCTATACTGCAGCAGTCCTTCAGCGGTATAGGGACTGACGTACAGTCTGCTAATCACTAACACACAACCTGCTTGTTCCACAAAAGTTCTTATAAGGACTGGTAACTTGGTATAGGGTGCTACGGTACATAGGCTTGAGTGCGGTACAGTCTGCTGTTCTGTAAGGACCGCTATCGGTCCACAATAGATAGGGTTGACGTGCACCACTGCTGACCGCTGCCCTATACTGCAGCAGTCCTTCAGCGGTATAGGGACTGACGTACAGTCTGCTAAACACTAATACACAACCTGCTTGGTCCACAAAAGTTCTTATAAGGACTGGTAACTTGGTATAGGGTGCTACGGTACATAGGCTTGAGTGCGGTACAGTCTGCTGTTCTGTAAGGACCGCTATAGGTCCACAATAGATAGGGTTGACGTGCACCACTGCTGACCGCTCACCTATACTGCAGCAGTCCTTCAGCGGTATAGGGACTGACGTACAGTCTGCTAATCACTAACACACAACCTGCTTGTTCCACAAAAGTTCTTATAAGGACTGGTAACTTGGTATAGGGTGCTACGGTACATAGGCTTGAGTGCGGTACAGTCTGCTGTTCTGTAAGGACCGCTATCGGTCCACAATAGATAGGGTTGACGTGCACCACTGCTGACCGCTGCCCTATACTGCAGCAGTCCTTCAGCGGTATAGGGACTGACGTACAGTCTGCTAATCACTAACACACAACCTGCTTGTTCCACAAAAGTTCTTATAAGGACTGGTAACTTGGTATAGGGTGCTACGGTACATAGGCTTGAGTGCGGTACAGTCTGCTGTTCTGTAAGGACCGCTATCGGTCCACAATAGATAGGGTTGACGTGCACCACTGCTGACCGCTGCCCTATACTGCAGCAGTCCTTCAGCGGTATAGGGACTGACGTACAGTCTGCTAATCACTAACACACAACCTGCTTGTTCCACAAAAGTTCTTATAAGGACTGGTAACTTGGTATAGGGTGCTACGGTACATAGGCTTGAGTGCGGTACAGTCTGCTGTTCTGTAAGGACCGCTATCGGTCCACAATAGATAGGGTTGACGTGCACCACTGCTGACCGCTCACCTATACTGCAGCAGTCCTTCAGCGGTATAGGGACTGACGTACAGTCTGCTAATCACTAACACACAACCTGCTTGTTCCACAAAAGTTCTTATAAGGACTGGTAACTTGGTATAGGGTGCTACGGTACATAGGCTTGAGTGCGGTACAGTCTGCTGTTCTGTAAGGACCGCTATCGGTCCACAATAGATAGGGTTGACGTGCACCACTGCTGACCGCTCACCTATACTGCAGCAGTCCTTCAGCGGTATAGGGACTGACGTACAGTCTGCTAATCACTAACACACAACCTGCTTGTTCCACAAAAGTTCTTATAAGGACTGGTAACTTGGTATAGGGTGCTACGGTACATAGGCTTGAGTGCGGTACAGTCTGCTGTTCTGTAAGGACCGCTATCGGTCCACAATAGATAGGGTTGACGTGCACCACTGCTGACCGCTGCCCTATACTGCAGCAGTCCTTCAGCGGTATAGGGACTGACGTACAGTCTGCTAATCACTAACACACAACCTGCTTGTTCCACAAAAGTTCTTATAAGGACTGGTAACTTGGTATAGGGTGCTACGGTACATAGGCTTGAGTGCGGTACAGTCTGCTGTTCTGTAAGGACCGCTATCGGTCCACAATAGATAGGGTTGACGTGCACCACTGCTGACCGCTGCCCTATACTGCAGCAGTCCTTCAGCGGTATAGGGACTGACGTACAGTCTGCTAAACACTAATACACAACCTGCTTGGTCCACAAAAGTTCTTATAAGGACTGGTAACTTGGTATAGGGTGCTACGGTACATAGGCTTGAGTGCGGTACAGTCTGCTGTTCTGTAAGGACCGCTATAGGTCCACAATAGATAGGGTTGACGTGCACCACTGCTGACCGCTCACCTATACTGCAGCAGTCCTTCAGCGGTATAGGGACTGACGTACAGTCTGCTAATCACTAACACACAACCTGCTTGTTCCACAAAAGTTCTTATAAGGACTGGTAACTTGGTATAGGGTGCTACGGTACATAGGCTTGAGTGCGGTACAGTCTGCTGTTCTGTAAGGACCGCTATCGGTCCACAATAGATAGGGTTGACGTGCACCACTGCTGACCGCTGCCCTATACTGCAGCAGTCCTTCAGCGGTATAGGGACTGACGTACAGTCTGCTAAACACTAATACACAACCTGCTTGGTCCACAAAAGTTCTTATAAGGACTGGTAACTTGGTATAGGGTGCTACGGTACATAGGCTTGAGTGCGGTACAGTCTGCTGTTCTGTAAGGACCGCTATCGGTCCACAATAGATAGGGTTGACGTGCACCACTGCTGACCGCTGCCCTATACTGCAGCAGTCCTTCAGCGGTATAGGGACTGACGTACAGTCTGCTAAACACGAATACACAACCTGCTTGGTCCACAAAAGTTCTTATAAGGACTGGTAACTTGGTATAGGGTGCTACGGTACATAGGCTTGAGTGCGGTACAGTCTGCTGTTCTGTAAGGACCGCTATCGGTCCACAATAGATAGGGTTGACGTGCACCACTGCTGACCGCTCACCTATACTGCAGCAGTCCTTCAGCGGTATAGGGACTGACGTACAGTCTGCTAATCACTAACACACAACCTGCTTGTTCCACAAAAGTTCTTATAAGGACTGGTAACTTGGTATAGGGTGCTACGGTACATAGGCTTGAGTGCGGTACAGTCTGCTGTTCTGTAAGGACCGCTATCGGTCCACAATAGATAGGGTTGACGTGCACCACTGCTGACCGCTGCCCTATACTGCAGCAGTCCTTCAGCGGTATAGGGACTGACGTACAGTCTGCTAAACACTAATACACAACCTGCTTGGTCCACAAAAGTTCTTATAAGGACTGGTAACTTGGTATAGGGTGCTACGGTACATAGGCTTGAGTGCGGTACAGTCTGCTGTTCTGTAAGGACCGCTATCGGTCCACAATAGATAGGGTTGACGTGCACCACTGCTGACCGCTGCCCTATACTGCAGCAGTCCTTCAGCGGTATAGGGACTGACGTACAGTCTGCTAAACACTAATACACAACCTGCTTGGTCCACAAAAGTTCTTATAAGGACTGGTAACTTGGTATAGGGTGCTACGGTACATAGGCTTGAGTGCGGTACAGTCTGCTGTTCTGTAAGGACCGCTATCGGTCCACAATAGATAGGGTTGACGTGCACCACTGCTGACCGCTGCCCTATACTGCAGCAGTCCTTCATCGGTATAGGGACTAAGAGTTTTGTCACAGGGTCATTTAAAAAATGACAGGCAGAGGAAGAGGCAGGCCCTTCCGCAGGGGTGGTAGGGGTAGGGCAGGAGCAACAGGCTTGAGCCAAAGTGGGAAGTTGCAGAAGGTGCGTTCAATTACTTTAAAGGATGCACCAGACTTGGTTGAGTGGCTCGCTCAGCCTTACTCTTCTGCACCCTCCTCATCCTCTCGATCTGCACCCTCTTCTTCACTCTCTGCTATGTGCACCCCCAAAGACACTACCACCAACAACACGACCACCACCACCACCACCACATACCTTCCGCTTGAGTCACTGGAATTATTTTCCGATCCATATCAAGAGGACATTTCTGATGCGCAGCCACTCTTGGTATTGGATCAGGAAGAGGAGGTAGCAACAAGCGCTACTCAGCAGTCTGACGCCAGTACCCAGATCAGCCCAAGGAGGAGGTTGGTCCCCGGTGTTGCTGCCTACTCCGAGATCTCTACTTATAGCGGTGGGGAAGGTGACGTTGATGATGACGTGTCTAGTGATGTCACGTGGGTGCCCACAAGAGAGGAAGAGGAGGGGAGTTCAGAGGGAGATATGGACCAGCAGATAGGGAGGAGAAGCAGCAATGACTTACATTGCACAGCAGGGACAAAGCAGACTGCAAATGTATCAGGAGCGAGTCATCGACCATGTACGGTCACATCTGGCGCTCCCAGGACACCGGCACATGGCTCCGCAGTGTGGGCTTTTTTTAACGTGTCCGCTGCTGACAATAGCGTTGCCATCTGCAATCTTTGCAGTCAACGCGTTAGTCGCGGTAAGCCCAATACTCACCTAGGGACGACCGCCTTAAGAAGGCACATGAGCAGCCATCACCGAGCCCAGTGGGAGCAACGGAACACACAAAGCCACACTGCAGGCTCTCACCGTCCAGCCTCGTCTTCTACTTCTCCTTCTCCTCTCTCCTCACAATTGTCCTCCACTCCACCTTCCATCACGCCAAGCTCACATTTTTCTGCAAAAAGGCAGGCTTCCGTGGGCCTAATGTTTGAGCGTAAAAAAATGATGACGCCGGATAACCCTCTTGCCCAACGGTTGGCGGCTGGCTTGTCAGAACTCATAGCCCGCCAACTACTGCCATATAAACTGGTGGACTCGGAGGCCTTTCGCAAATTTGTGGCCATTGGAACACCACAATGGAAGGTCCCAGGAAGGAAGTATTTCTCAGAGAAGGGCATCCCAGAGCTATATGGCCATGTTCAGCGGCAAGTGAATGTATCTCTGGCACACAGTGTCGGTGCCAAGATACATCTGACCACAGACACGTGGTCTAGCAAACACGGGCAGGGAAGGTATATCAGTTTTACTGCCCACTGGGTGAACCTTCTGACGGCCGTCAAGCATGTAACCCGTGGCACCCGTGTAGATTTGGTTTTACCGCCACGGATTGCATGCAGGCCTGACTCTTCTTCTCCTCCTCCTACTCCATCCTCCTCCCTCTCCTCCTCAGCTGCCTCCTCCTTTTCCGCTGCTAGCGTCTCTTCCACTGCACCGCCCAAGCTCCCCAGAACCTATTCCACATGCCAGGTGAGACGTTGCCATGCCGTGCTGCGTCTGTTGTGCCTGGAAGCAAAGAGCCACACTGGCCCGGCACTCCTTTCAGCTTTGCGTTCACAGGCAGATGAGTGGCTAACACCGCTCAATTTGACAGTTGGTAAAGTGGTGTGTGACAACGGTGCCAATCTGCTTAGCGCATTGAAACAGGGCAAAATCACGCACGTGCCGTGCATGGCACACGTCTTAAACTTGGTCGTGCAGCGATTCCTTGTCAAATACCCTGGGGTCCAGGACATCTTGCGGCAGGCAAGGAAAATCTCGGCCCATTTCAGAAGATCTTACACGGCCATGGCTCGCCTTGCTGACATTCAGCGGCGACACCATCTGCCGGTCAGACGTCTTATTTGCGATTGCCCGACGCGATGGAACTCAACCTTCTATATGCTTGATAGGCTGCTCCAGCAGAAACGTGCAGTTAACGTCTACCTGTATGAACTCTGCGAAAGAAACGGTTCTGGGGAGCTGGGTTTTTTTTCACCGCGCCAGTGGCTGCTCATGCGCGACACATGCAGACTTCTGCGGCCATTTGAGGAGATCACCAAACTGGTCAGTCGCAGCCATGGCGCCATCAGTGACATGGTACCTTATGCCTTCTTTCTGGAGCGTGCATTGCGTCGTGTCATTGATCAGGCTGTGGAGGAGCAGGAGCGGGAAGATGAGGAAGTCGCAATGCTGGATGAATTCCCAGGGGGGGCTACTCTATCTGAGACAAGTCAACAACAGGAGTCTGATGAGGAGTCAGAGGAGGATGGTGCCGGGGCGGATGAGCAGGAGCAAGAAGAGCATGCTTTAAACCTTTCTGGGATCCCTGTTGTGCGAGGATGGGGAGAGGAGAATGAAGAGGACGACATTATCCTGGATGATGAGCAGGAGCCAGGCCACCACACCGCTTCCACTTTAGTGCAAATGGGGGCCTTCATGCTCCAGTGTTTTAATAGGGACCCCCGTATAAAAAGCATGAGGGTCAAGGACCAGTACTGGGTGGCAACGTACTTAGACCCCCGGTACAAACACAAAATGGCGGAAATGTTACCGCCGTCGCAGAGGGCTGTCAGAATGCAGCACTTCCAGGCCTTGCTTCGAGAAATGCTGCATTCTGCTTTTGCGTGCGCTGGCAGAGGAGCAATTCCCACTCCCAGAGAAGGATTTGCGGGTACCAATCCAACAGCGCCTGCAAGAAGAGGCCGGTTTGAAGATGTGTTGGTGACTTCGGATATGAGGTCATTCTTTCAGCCGACCCATCGACAGGTGTCATCCGGATCCAGCATCAGGGAACGCCTAGACCGTCAGGTGTCCGACTACATTGGGTTAACGGCCGATGTGGACGCTCTGAGGAGTGATGAACCCCTAGACTACTGGGTGGGCAGGCTTGACCTCTGGCCAGAGCTTGCCCAATTTGCAATCGAACTGTTGGCTTGCCCCTCATCCAGTGTCCTGTCCGAAAGGACGTTCAGCGCAGCAGGGGGGATTGTGACCGATAAGCGTACTCGCCTAGCTCACCACAGTGTTAACTACCTCACATTTCTAAAAATGAATGAGGCATGGATCTCGGAGGAATTCAACACATGTGACCAGTAGACCATGTATATGTCTATAAACTATTTTTTTAATCAAGCACACAGACCTTCTTAATTCATTTGGCTCACTTCCTTGACCCAAAAAAGCACACCGTACTATATGCCCCTACCCTCCTCTTTGAAGAGGTTGAGCGGTGTCATATTTCTACTGGGGCTGCTTATGATATCCCTGTGCTGTGCTGACTTCCTCCTGGGGGTTCTTATTATGAAGGGATCACACTATCCCTGTGCTGTGCTGACTTCCTCCTGGGGGTTCTTATTATGAGGGGATCACACCATCCCTGTGCTGTGCTGACTTCCTCCTGGGGCTGCTTACGGTGCTGCTGTCAGTGCTGTATGTCACGGTGCTGCTGTCAGCGCTGTATGTCACGGTGCTGCTGTCAGCGCTGTATGTCACGGTGCTGCTGTCAGCGCTGTATGTCACGGTGCTGCTGTCAGCGCTGTATGTCACGGTGCTGCTGTCAGCGCTGTATGTCACGGTGCTGCTGTCAGCGCTGTATGTCACGGTGCTGCTGTCAGCGCTGTATGTCACGGTGCTGCTGTCAGCGCTGTATGTCACGGTGCTGCTGTCAGCGCTGTATGTCACGGTGCTGCTGTCAGTGCTCTGTATTACGGTGCTGCTGTCAGATGCCTCTATCACGGTGCATGTGTCATTCCGGTATGTCACGCTGCTGGTGATCATCTCCTGCACCCTCTTCTTTGCCTACCCTGGTCCCTGACCTTCCCTCTCCTCCATTGCCTTCATTAGCTCCATAGTCCTGAATTGTTAGAACAATTTCCCAAATAAAATAAAAATGCTTGTAGTTATCGATCCCAAATTCACCTCATACATGTATTATGTCATTGTCCAGATGGTGGGACTACGTTTTACCCCCTAATAATTACCACGTGGCCGCAAATTCGACATGAAGGTTTGCAAAGTTCGCCTCCCATTGAAGTCAATGGGGCCCGCGGCGAACGTTCGGTTTCGCGAACGTTTGGGTCCGTTCGCATTTCGCGTTCGCGAAACGTCCCGTCGGAAGTTCGTCCATCACTATATTTTGAATGTATTCTCAAAGGGCAGGCACAAACTTCTGTTAACTGTTGCAGTTCAGTTCCTTAGCAAGGGAAGGTGAGCTTCAAAAATATATGAATATGTTTTTAAGGCTGATAAGCTGAAGCTGATATGTCAGGCTTATAAAACATGTACTCATACATATTTTGGAATAGACATTTATTGATACTCTTAATCACATCCATTACAGAAGAAGTTGTTGGAACTTATGAGATTGAGACGAGATGCAATAGGAGTTGGGGATTTATCTAAAAAAGGATAAAGGACTTGATTTGAATCTCCACAGATTAAAAGCGGGCCTGTTTTATGAGTATCAATTACCTGTAATAAATGGGAGAGGAATGACCATATCACTTTTGAACCATTGTGGATCATTTGGGGCTATGCCACCCTACCACCCCCATGATGGACATGAGCTCCCCCTTGGTCCTTTGTATAAACAGAGCTGAAGAAAGTATTTCATACATTTGCCTTCTCTTTGTCCCCAGTCACCCACTCTAGATTTTTTTGTAAAGGGCCTGACCTTTTTACTATTAATACATTTGAAGAATTTTTGGGGGGTTTGTCCTACTAGCTTTTGCAATCTGTTGTTTGTTTTGAATTTTTGCATTAGTGATTTCCTTTTTACATATTCTGTTATATTCTTTGTAACATTTAAACGATGATAGCGTTCCTTCATTTTTATATTTTTTAAAGCTCTTTTTTATTATTTATAGCCATTGTAACTTTGGCTGTGAGCCACATAGGTTTTATTTTTAACCTTTTAAACATATTGCCCATAGGAATATACTTTTCAGCGAGTTTACATACAGTCACTTTGAAGAATTCCCATTTCTGTTCTGTGTCCATTGATGCCAATATTCCCTCCCAGTCTAAATCTTAATTGAGGACAAGATGATGAGAGGATATTTAGCCAAAAGCTTTTCAAACCTTTGGTGCCACAAGCAGGCATCAGATTGTACTGATGAGGTGACTGCTGCGGATAGGGGACTCCTGCCCTGCATAGATTACAGAGGCCTAAACAAAACCACCATTAATAGAAAGGTTTACAGGTGGCCTATTATTTAATTTCTATTTTTACATGTTGAGTTGAAGCTCGATTTCAGTATGAATGATGGGGCTATGAGTACCTCACCCTTGACATGTGTCATCTAAAGTGTTGCAGCAGTGATTACAGAGTATGAGCTGTAGTTGAACCCTATACTTACATCTAGTCTAGGAAGATGTGTCCTTACCTAACATCGTGTGTGTAAGTGAAGTTTTTTCTGTAACTACTGAGGGTAAATGTAATGTAATGACACTGGACCAATCAGAATGAAATGAGAAGGCAAGTGTGTTAGGATTTAGTAGGGTCATTAATTACAAAAGACCTGATTTATTGTATGTATACAAGCACACGCCTTGTTAATGTCCCAGCTTATATTTTGTATTGACTTTTTTATTCAATAAAAGAATGACCATTGGGCAGGGAGTATTATTATAGATTAAAAATAAGAGATTTCTTTCATCCCTTCGTTCTTACTTTGAAATAGTAGGCTTAAAGCCTTGATCTTTATTCTCTTAGTGACTAAATAATCAGAGGTAGAGTCAGCAAAGATGTGGAAAACTAAAGTGTGTGATGTGGGAAGGACATTTCATGTGGTAACTTTCTGCCCAAACATGTAAGCTTTTCTCTTTATATTATATGTAATAGTGATGTACAATTATGGCAAAATATTTATTTTAAAATATATAATTGTATTCATCACATTATTTTCTAATAGACTTTCCAAAAAAACTGAAGAAAAGTATTGCACAAATAATGGCACCTAAGGGAGACACCTGAACAGGCAGTATTACCAGTAGTGCTGTAGTAGGAAGCACACAGCAGTCAGCTAGCAGCAAAGAAGTAATCTGGTTAAAAGGTACCAATACACATAGATTGTTTATTGACAGATAGGATTAAAACAATTAAAGCTGTCAATAATCAAAATGTGTTTTGGGTAAAGCAGCACTGCTCATCCATATGTATATGTGAGGTTCCCATCAAGTGCTGGAGGCTGTCTTTTCCTGACCCCTGTAAGTGATGCTAGTTCCAGAACACACACAGATATATGCCAGCCAAATTAAATATCCCAAGGATCAGAACAATCATAACATGAGCAATTCTTGGTTTACAACAATACAAAATCATAATGCTTGTGGAAAAATCATGCCACTTTTTTAAACTGTGCAGTTATTTAATGTCTAAAATTGACCACAGGAAGCAGAAGACTAAGAATGACTATCAGGGTGACTTCTGTCCATCAGTATCAGTTAAAGCATTAGTTAAAGTATTGTAAATCACAGCTGTATTTCTTCCCGACCTTCTTAATGTAATCATTTTGTGCACTACTAGCTAACATCTTTATTACTCCTGAACATTCAGAATAGAAAGTCCCAACACCCATGAAAAAAAACAACTGTTCCAACATCAAGGGTGCTCATAATCATCACCCCCCCCCCAATTCCTCAAGGTAGCTTTAAAAGTCCAAAACCCTGCCCTGAGATCATTGGAAGTGGGACAAAATTGTAGCCATTTATGGTTTCCATAAGAAGATAAGTCAGTAAAACTAAAAGAAAAGCCAATCAGAATTCTAATTGAGGGGGGCGTGGCTTGCGCATGCATGGAATGGCAGCCTAAGCCTGGAGCTCTCCTAAGCCAGCCGGACATCCACCGCAAAACAGGCAGTTCTCTGCCCCATCAAGGCTCCAATCCACCTCCAGAAGACTAGCGGACTCTGCTGCTACGATGTCCCACAAAAGGAAGAATGAGAGGAACCTCCAGAAGCTAACAGCCCTGTCCTTTCAACCCGAAGGGAGGGGACATAGACATGATGGTGCCTCTGGAGCCGCCGTGCGGCCGTCATCTGCCTACACATACCTTCTGAACAGCGATCCGGGGAAATAGAGGGAGAAATAGCATCTCCACCTTGACAGTTCTCCTCTGCTCTCCCTGATCTCCCAGAGCCCTGCTAAAGTGTGGATGTACTTGGATTCAGCTTTCCAGGCCGGGACCACAGTGAGTATAGACTTGCACATGCCATATACTCTCTGCAGTCCTCTATAGAAGCCTTTCCTACATCAGGGCAGCCTGTACTTGACACTACAATGAAAGATATGCTTCTATCACTGCAGTCCTCCCTCATGACCAATCTGTCTTCCCTGATCCACAAGTTTACCACTGATATGAGGCATATGGGCGACAGAGTGCAGTACATGGAAGACAAGATGGAGGAATGCACAGGTACAGTAAATGATCTAGTGGACACCTGTATGGCCCAAAAAGAGGACACTTTTTAACAAGCCAAGGAGAAAATCCTCTCCAGAGCATGGGCACTCACTACTCTTCCTGCACCATATGCAGATATTAGCATATGCAATTATTTGCCGATCTCCCACAGTATACATCACAGCTGAGGATGTAAAAAAAGCCCTCACAAACCACAAGATAACCTATAAATGGCGCCACCCAGCCACCATCTTGGTCACACATAACAGAATCCATCATACTATCTCCATGATTGAGGGGGGAATAAAGCTATTACACTCATGGGGCATTATCCCAGAATTAACAAGTAACAATTTTGCCACATCAGGAAGATCCAACTCTGCTCCCCAAGGAATCCATCAAGGGCACCATAAACCAAAAGAAGAAATAATAGTACTTGCCAGTACACATACTGGGCTACCATAAAAGTCTGGTCCGGCTGACCGGTTACTCCAATACAAAGCCCGAACTTTTCCCACAAGTTTAGTCAGCACCCGGATAAGGTTGTGTATTGCTGACTGGTTTGTCTGTTGGTTATATTTTGCTTTCTTTTTTTTTCTTTTACTTTTTATCTTGTTATTTGACTGTTGCACATTCAGCGTTAGAACTTCACATGCCTTTCATCGTACCTCAGAGACCTTGACAGCCTCACATCTGCCTTGTCTAACCAGGACTACTCTAGAGGATCTTCCCACCAGCGGACAACAGCTTCTTCTTGAAGAACCTCTGCACAAACCCTCAATGCCGTAAGTTACAGCACCACATCCAGCACACCAGCGGTCACTACCATGTCAATTATTATAGTGTCCTTGCAATAAGCTTGAATCACCCAGCCAAATGCTCGTCCTTGTGGAAAGCCACCTTATCACTCAAAAGTGATGTGCTTTGCATCCAAGATACGCACTTCGCCCAGGATTCATCCCCCTCGTGCCAACATAAACTGTTTCCCCACATATTCAAATCATGCTATATGAGGAAACAAAGAGGAGTTCTAATTGCCATACGAAACATTCATTCCAACTTCATAAATGCATCACGGATACCAAAGGCTGCTACATTATCTTACTATGTATGATCAACAACACCCAAGACACTAATATCCCTGTATGCACCGAACCAGCGACAAATGTCTTTCTTCAATAGCTTATTGAAAAAAGCAAAAAACCTCCAGCAAGGTCACTTGTTATTTTGTGGAGACTTTAATTTTGTGGCAAAATTCCACATGGACTCAACAGCAGGTACTAAGAGACATATATCACCTCTGAACAAATGTATTTTTTCCAACAACTTGTTTTAAGATGTCGTCACGCCAGTGAGCATGATTATACCTATCTATCACCGCGATGCAACACCTACTCACACATAGATTTATTTCTATCTGACAAATTATTATTATTATTATTATTATACAGGTTTTATATAGCGCCAACAGTTTGCTCAGCGCTTTACAACATAAGGGCAGACATTACATTTACATTACAATTTGGCACAAGAGGAATAAGAGGGCCCTGCTCGTTAGAGCTTACAATCTAAAAAGGAAGGGGCAATTGATACAGGAGGTAATTACTGTGGGGGATGAGCTGATGGGGGAAGTAAAACAGTGTTAGTTAGAAGCAGGATAGGCTTCTTTGAAGAGAAGGGTTTTCAGGGATCGTCTAAAGATGGATAGATTAGGGGACAGTCGGACAGATTGGGGTAGGGAGTTCCAGAGGATAGGAGAAGCTCTGGAGAAATCCTGGAGGCGAGCATGGGAGGAGGGGACAAGGGAGCTAGAGAGCAGGAGGTCTTGAGATGACCGAAGAGGGCAGTTTGGTTGGTATTTTGGGACCAGGTCAGTGATGTAGCTGGGGGCAGAGTTATGGATGGCTTTGTAAATTATTGTTAGTACTTTGAATTTTATTCGTTGGGTGAGTGGAAGCCAGTGCAGGGATTGGCAGAGAGGGGTGGAGGACACTGAATGGCTGGTAAGGTGGATGAGTCTGGCAGCGGCATTCATTATGGACTGGAGGGGGGATAGCCTATGTAAAGGTAATCCAACGAGGAGGGAGTTGCAGTAGTCGAGGCGAGAGATGACCAGGGAGTGAATTAGAAGCTTGGTGGTGTCATTAGTTAAAAAGGGGCGTATTCTGGAAATGTTGCGGAGGCTAAGGCGGCATGATTTGGACAGGGCTTGTATGTGGGCCTGAAAGGACAGTTCGGAGTCTAAGGTTACCCCTAGCACCTTGGCATGTGGGGATGGACTGATAGATGTGCCATTGATCTTGACAGAGAAGTCAGGTGAAGGGGTACGTGGGGGAGGAAATATTAAGAGCTCGGTTTTAGATAGATTAAGTTTGAGGAAGTGGTGTGACATCCAGGCTGATTTGTCTGTTAGTAGATCAGCGATGCGTGAGGAGACTGATGGGGTGAGCTGAGGGGTAGAGAGATAGATTTGGGTGTCATCAGCATATAAATGGTAACGAAAGCCATGGGAGGCTATCAGCTGACCCAAGGAGGATGTGTAGATCGAGAATAGTAGAGGTCCAAGGACAGAACCTTGGGGGACCCCAACGGTAAGAGGAGTTGGAGAAGAGGAAGTGGAGTTGTAAGTGACACTGAAGGTGCGATGAGATAGGTAAGATTCAAACCAACGGAGAGTGCAGTCATGGAGACCAAGCAAATTGAGTTTTTTGAGGAGGAGGGGGTGGTCAACTGTATCAAAGGCAGCAGAAAGGTCCAAGAGTAAGAGTATGGAATAATGACCGTTGGTTTTGGCTGTTAGTAAGTCGTTGGTGAGTTTTAGAAGGGCAGTTTCTGTGGAGTGCTGTGGGCGAAATCCAGACTGAAAAGGATCGAGAAGGTTATTTTCAGTGAGGTGGTTGCTCAGTCGGTTATAGACTAAACGTTCGAGGAGTTTGGAGGCAAAAGGGAGTAAAGAGATGGGTCTTAAGTTGTTAAAATTGGTGGGGTCTGAGGCCTTTTTTGGTATGGGAGTGACTAGTGCATGTTTTAGAGGGTTGGGGAAGATGCCAGTAGAGAGTGAGAGGTTGAAGATATGAGTTAAGGAGTGTAGGATTGAGTCAGATGGTGACCGTAGTATTTGAGAAGGAACAGGGTCCAGGGGGCAGGAGGTTAGGCGGGCATTAGAAAAAAGTTTAGTGACTTCCTCTATAGTAGCTGGGTCAAAAGAGGAAAGTATTGATTGTGCAGGAGGACAGGGAGTGTAAGGTGAGGGAGATGTCTGTAGAGCGGAGATCTCGAGACGAATCGTCTCAATCTTATTTTTGAAGTGATAAGCAATCTCCTGGGCAGTGAGTAAGTTAGTGGGTGGGGGTAATGGAGGACGAAGTAGAGTGGTAAAGGTAGAAAAGAGTTGACGGGGACTGCGTGAGAGGGTGTTAATGAGAGTGATAAAGTAGGTCTGTTTGGCAGCGTGCAGGCAGGAATGGTATTTTTGGAGGGCAGATTTATATTGGCTGAAATCTTGCTGTGACTTCGTTTTACGCTACAAACGCTCAAGAGCACGGCTACGTTTTTTGAGGCTTCTGGTATTGTCTGTCTGCCAGGGTTGCAGCGGCCGGGGCTTGATTCTGTGCGTAGTAAAGGGGGCCAAGGTATCCAGGGTGGATGACAGCGAACTGTTGTAGACAGAAGTAGCCAAGTTGGGGCAGGACAAGGAGGAGATTTTGTCGTAGAGACAGTCTGTAGCAGAGAAAAGAAGAGAAGGGTTAAGATGGCGAAGGTTTCTACGGGTAATAGTTTGGTAGTTGGAAGGCAAGGAGGAGGCAGACAAGGAGAGATTGAAACTAATAAGGTGGTGATCAGATAGAGGAAAAGGAATATTGGAAAGGGTGTGCGGAGTGCATAGGTAGGAGAAGATAAGGTCAAGGCAGTTGCCAACAGAGTGAGTGGAAGCACTTGTCCATTGTTTTAGATCAAAAGAGGAGGTTAGGCTCAGCAGCTTAGAAGTGGCAGGAGTGTTAAGATTAACAGGGATGTTAAAGTCACCAAGAATGAGTGTTGGAATTTCAGAGGAGAGAAAGTAGGGTAGCCAGGCAGAGATGCTTACTTCAAAAGGTATCGGCTTCAGTGATACCACCTGGTCGGATCACGCCCCTATCAGCATTACTATCGATGCCAAAACACCGCAACCCAATACAAACTTATGGAGAACTAACAACTATTTTCTCCACAACCCCTACCTAGCAAACACTCTCCAACAGCATTTAGAAAAATTATTCTCTATTAACTCTCACTCAGTGTTGACCCGGCAGTGGTGTGGCGCTCTCACAAAGCTGTCATTAGAGGTGTCTAGAGGTGGGCTAGAGAAAAGAAAAAGAGATCACAAAAATTAGACCAACTCACGGCCGACATAGAACTTACTGAATCTCAAAACAAATCCCACCCCTCCCCTCCACTCCAAACAAAAAAACTTTAAGTTATGCCACGAATTGCGCTCACTGCTACTGGAATAATTTGAAAAAGCTTACACCAAAGTTAGGGAAAATACTTAGTCTATGGGAAACAAAGCGGGTAAATTGATGGCATTAAGAATTAAAGGACATAGGACCAAATCAAAAATTCTGTATCTGTATCACCCTCACACAAAAGAAAAACTACTTAAACTTCACGAGATTGCGAACGCATTTAGCACATAGTACAACAACCTATATAACATCAAGGAAGATAAACACACTATTCAACCTTCCCAATAGGAAATAATAAAATTTCTAGCACAAGTTAACCTTCCTTCCATCTCGCCAACACAGCTATCTTCCCTCTTCCCTGTACTCCTGTCCCTGTATGCTGAATGTGATAGGGTACATTGGGGGTACCTTTCCTTAGCTTTAACCATATTTGGGCTCAAGACACAAATACATAATGCCTAATGGCCTTGTACTCCACTCCTTCAGCCCAAGTGTACTCAGCAGAATCCTTATCATCCCCGTTTGGTATCTCAAATGGTACTAGACAGGGGTGCCCCTTGTCCTCTCTCATATGTAATCTAATAATGGAACTCCTTGCGCCAACCATCCACACATATGAACAAATGGCAGGCATCCCCATAGGAGATCAATAACATAAAATCAGTTTATTCGCCGATGACGTTATACTTATATTAACCAACCCTACTACCTCCCTCCTGGTAGTTCGAAAGACACTAGCCTGGTTTAGTAACATCCTACTACAAAGTCAACAAATCTAAATCTTACATCTTGAACTAAGGCGTTGATGCCACAACTAGCATGCTATTACAACAATTCCTATTTATTTGGGCAGACAAAAGAATAACCTACCTTGGAGTTCAGGTAATTAAAACAACTAAAGATTTATACCACCACAATTACATCCCTATTCGTAACAAACTCCAAAAAGATCTATGCAGGCTGGCGTCTTTTGAGATGTCGTGGATGGGATGCCTAGCGGCCTTTAAAATGCTTCATCTCCCCCAAATCCTATACCTTTTTAGGACACTCCCAAATCCCCATTCCTAATCACTACTTTACATAGTTACAAACCATACTTTCTTCCTTCACATGGCAAGGCAAAAAAGCCAGAAGCATACACACAAAATTGGTCAAACTCCACACAGCCGGTGGTACTGGCTATGTGGATTTTCAGGATTACTACATGGCCTCAGTGCTCACACAGTCAAGGGACTGGTTCTTACCCTCCCAGTACACTATATGGGGACAAATGAAAGCTTCCTTCACTCCAGGGAAGGATCTATCCACATGGCTACTCACTAACCCACGCCCTTCTAAAATAACCTCACATATCCCCCCTACAATGTTGGCTACGGTCCAAGTTTGCAATAAATTCATACGACTTAGCCAAAACTACCCTACCAAAGCCATAATGAAAATCCTGTTGCTATTCTTACAAAACAAAATGGACCTAATATCTTTCAAAAAGTGGCAGTAGAAAGGTATTATGCACATTAATGTCCTCTTCACTGATGACAAGATCAAAGCATTTCCTGACCTACAAAAATAATTTTGGTTACCTAATTCAGACCTCTATCTGTACCTTCGAACAAAACATTATCTGCACACATCGCCTTCGTGGGCATGTATGATTCCCCAACCCGCTTGGATATTTCTTAAGAATCCTTCAGTTAGCCACAAGGGTAATTCTCTTTTCTATAATATCCTCCAGCAAAAAAGCATATTCTCTAAGTCTACTTCTATGCTCAAATGGGAATCAGAACTAGGAAATACATAAACAACCGACTAATGGGCTAAAGCATCAAACTCTACCTACAAAGTTACTAGCTGCTCCGCTCTATGGGAACTGGACCACTACTCGAAACAACTGAGACATAGCATATCTCAAATCCTACTCTCAACTAGATTGTGCATCACCAGAAAGTGGAAAAACCCCACACCACCCACTCTAGGAGAAGTGGTGCGAACAACCCATTTACATTTTATATATGAGCAAACACTGCCACTCAGAAATAGAAACAGGGGACACATCTCCCAGTTGTGGCACCCATGGTTGGCATGGTTCAATGATAACTCTTTAATATCCATACCACTATCCTGACCTACACAAATCTAGGAAGAGATGTCAAGGTGCAGACTCACCTCTTCAAATATATCTTTGAGATTTAATTGTATTGTTACTCTCGTACTTTGTTTTTTCAGACAATTTATTAACAATACGATTAATTGGATTATATTTCAGGATGGGGGAGCTGGCTTGAATCCTGGACACAGTCTTGATCCCGTAAGGGGTGCCTGGAATGGGAGCCAGCTCCTCCCTTCACTACTTTACTGAAATAAGGTAATACATATACTGTTAGGAATGCTCAATGTAGTTTCTGTACAGTTACCTTCCTCAAAATGCTCACATGGCATTGTTCTTCCACCTTACGACAAACAACTGTTTTCTTAGGCCGCGTACACACGGGCGGACTGTTCGTCCAACTTTGTCCGCTGAACAGTGTTTCAGCGGACAGTCCGCTCGTGTGTGGGCTTCAGCGGACAGTTTCAGCGGACAGTCTGACGAACAAAGTTTTTCGGAATTTCCGTAAGACTGTCCGCTGAAACTTGGTTTGAGCGAACAGTCCGCTCGTGTGTAGGCTTGTTCGGCAAACTAAGTCTCGCGCATGCTCAGAAAGAATTTACACGGCGAAGGTTGCATTGCAGTGTATCGGACGCCGAATTTCTCGTCCCGTCGTACGTGCCATTCACGTCATCGCGCAAGTTTTCAGCGGACTGTTCGTTCGTCGTGTGTGGTCAAGTCCGCTCATGCTAATTTTGAGCGGACTGTTTGTCAAACTGTTTGACAAACAAAGTTGGGCGAACAGTCCGCCCGTGTGTACGCGGCCTTACTCTTTTACTTTTGCATTGACCTTGTATGCATGTATTAAATGTAAAAACCCAATAAAAATGTATTGATGAAAAAAAAAGAATTCTAATTGAATTCACCTATATGCTGAACTGTTCAAATTTGATTTGACAATTTATGCTCACTTGTTCTCCTATGGTAATTTCTCAGATCTAAAAGTATTCTTTTTGCAGTGAAAGAAATCCTTCTATGAAATATTAAATGAGCTATATATTATCAAAACATCTTTTTGCAAAAGTTTAAAGCAACATATTAATAAAAAAAAAAAAGAAACACATTTCAGAAAATTCATAGTGTACCTGGACGGTGGGAATTCATCTGCTGACACTGTTCAATATATGATAAAGGTTCAGAGTGGAAACAGTAGGAGTTTTGAATCTAGCATTGTTGGAAGTAACTGCTTATTGCTGACAGGTGTCAGACATTCTGTCAACTAAAAAGTCTTACTTCTGACAACAACAGTGTGCAGTCAGTAATAGCATCAGATGAAAATACAAGTGAATGTTTCTGTAGCCCAATCTCAAAGAGGTATCAAGTTTCCAAACTGGTGTTTTAACACTATTGTAAAACAGCGTTTATATTATATGCAAGTTCCTATTCACCCTATATTTGTACTGAAAAGTGATTGGCTACCTTTTAGCAATTAAAAAAATCCCACAATGTCTCCATGTAGCAATATTTAAACTGATGTTAAAGAGGAATGGAACAACAAACCATTCCATTATCTTAAACCTATTTTTGAGTTGTTGTGATGGCAGGTATTACACTAACAGCCATTACGGCAAGATCTTGGGCCCTATTGCCATATAACATTGAGAGGACACCATGATTAAGATAACATTGGACCTGTTTGTTTACAGTTTAAGATAAAGAATAAGCCCCTGACCCTATCCTAATCAACTTGGTGAGAAGGGTAGATGGCACTGGATCTATTCAACTTTCACAAAGTTGATGTGGAGTTGGTGATGTGTAGCATGAACAGCTTCCAAAGCTGCTTCTGACTGAAACTATAGGAAGACGGAAAAACAAAAACACCACTTCAGAAAGGTATATAACTTTCTGGAATGCCCAAGCAAAAACTACCTTTTGCTCCTTTGTCATCTTTAAGGGGAGACATCTTTAAACCCCAGTTATTATGCATTCTTCCACTTACCATTAGCTGTTTCGCACATACTAACAGAGAACTATTTGGTACATTATGTGCTGGCAACTGGGTGCTCTCTTTTTTCCAACCATTTTTATTTTGTTTTAGTCCATATAATGGGGCATCTGTTAGTATTTATTATATTTATGATATGTGTTGTAATAATTACTACTATAAATACTATAATACATACATGTTGTATAAGATTACAGAATCATTAATTACTGTTTGTCAAAAATCATATGAACTACTGTATATGATTTTAATTAATATTTATGATGCTTCATTGTGAATGACACAGTTGAGTACTGTCTGCAATACCTTTTTTGTTTGCGCTAAAATTTAAAGTATATGAAAACCCTTACCTTGTAAAACAACCAATGTATTTTAAAATAGGAAAGAAAAGAATGAATATAACCATCTTCTGTAATTCTAATTTTGAATTTTGAAATTTTAATTTTGAATTAGAATTTCGAATTTCAAATCGATTTGAAAATAACAAATGTACAAAACAAATCTGAATATATGAAATAAATTCCGAAAATGAATCATTCTAACATAATGAATATGATGAAATAAAATGATTAACTTAACACTGAATCCAAAACAAACAAAACATATTTTTTCCATCGTGCACATCTCTAAAAATGATCAGTACTCAGCTGTGTTTTTGCAAGTGCATTGATACAGCTACAATAATCTTAGGCATGATGGAAGATATTCATTGTGAACACATACCTTTTATCCCCATCCAATATATTTTTTATTGGTATGTATTATGTATGGTACGCATTTTCTTAATTACAATTATTATTATATTGCATACAATTTATATTACACTTATTCCTAAGCCACCAAAAGTTATTGGTTGTAAATGCAAATTCTGCTTAAACCATTTTCATGGAAGAAATACCTTTTGACTCCAACCTTCTGGTGTGGCAATCATATTCTTTTGCTCTTTCTCCCATCATAATAAACTTTACATAATTTTCTTATGCAGCCTACTTGATTCCTCAAACTTCAGGGTATAGACTGGTGTACTTTTGTTATCTGCCACTCCAGATTACTTATCTTGTATTGCCTTTAGTCTTAATGGCCACTCAGTTTTTACACCTCCTGTAAAATAAATGAGTGTATATATGGCCTTTTTCTAACTATTCCTGAAAAAAATTGTCATATATCTAAATTATATGAAAAATAACAAAAAGCTTTTGGTTGGGTGAAGCTGGGTTACATGTATCCTTCAATTTTACATCCCCCCTTCACTGGGATAAGAAGCTTGTATCTCTGTGTTGATCCTGCATTGACTGTAAAAATGTCTACCTGAAATAGTTGAAACAGACGTTTTGAAAGAAACAATGCTTGTTTCTGGCCAGCCCCATCAACATCAACATCCAGTAAAGCACCCTTCCGATCTTGAGGGTGCATGCAGACTGGTATCGTTCAGAGCAGATGCACACTCCCTAATTCCCCTCCCTTACTTCCCTAACCACTTTCATGGTCAGCCAGACTGCATGCTTAGATAAAGATCTGATTTGGATTTTGTGGAGAACCCTGTGATGGGAGCACTGGAATGTCCTTGTTCAGCTCCCCCGACCCCTCCTATGTGTAAGTCAACCTGTGTCTATAAGGGGCGCAGGGTGACTAAGAACCCCAGTCTGATCTACACTAGTCAGACTCACTGTACAACTAGACTGGAATATTGTGTATATATATATATATATATATATATATATATATATATATAGTATATTGGGAGTTATTTACCAAAGACAAATCCACTTTGCACTTGAATGTGCACTTGGAATTGCAGTCGCTCCAAATCTAAGGGGTAGATGTGAAATGAGTGGAAGCTCTGCTGATTTTATCATCCAATCATGGGAAAGCTAAAATGCTGTTTTTTCTTTTCCTTGCATGTCCCACTCGGATCTACAGCAACTTTACTTCCAAGTGCACTTGCAGTGCAATTGCAAGTGCACTTGCAGTGTAAAGTGGATTTGCCTTTAGTAAATAACCCCCATTGTCTCATATACTGTTGTAGACTCTTTACTATATCGTTTGAGGTGTTGCTATATCCCATTGTTCTATTTTTTGTGTCTGCCTTGGGAGCATTCTATTATGGGATGTATATATCTCTGTGTATTAACTGTGAGAGGGGAGGGGGGATTTCTCCAGCAGCCCCTCCTAAAGACAGTCTACTGATGAGAAGTTTGAATACACCTGTGTCATGCTACTAGTGGAGGTAAAGTCTACCCTGCCCTGTTTTATTATTCAAAAAAGGGGGGATTGTTCCCTGAGTGTATAACTGTGTGCCTTTGTTCAAATAAACAGTTCATGTTCCAGCTTTGCAGCCAAACGAGTTCTTGGTTGTAATGTGAGGCAATAATATCTAATATCTATAGTCAAACTGGAGGAAGCAGTATATAATAGAAGCACTCAAGCAGAGTATGGGACATTCTGTGACATTAGTGGCAAGCAGTGGTACGCTTCCTGCAGTCAGGGACATCCAAACCTCCACCTGGATTCAAGGTCCGGATAGCAGGAGAGGAGAGGTACAGATACCAGCCACCATGGTAGAGGAATTCGGAAGGAGGTTGCGAGATGCAGATACAGCACAGGGGACCAGTGTCAGAGCAGGTCCTGCTGGGATGGTATGATTCTGTCCTCTGGGAACTCTGGAAGGAAGTACTAGCCCGTGAGCAGTGACACCAGGGAAAAATTCTCTCCTCCTTCCAGGAAAGGTACTGGTCGCAGTATGAAGTGTGAATGGTGTTTTTGAGGAGACAACCGCACAAGGAATGGCGCACCGCAGAGCGCCCAGTCGCACGTCCGTTATGGGCATTTTCCTGACAGCCGCCTGTAGGTGATCTCCAGCTCCAATTCCTGATTGGCTAGAAACTCTATATCTTCCAGTGCCCAGGGAACTTTTGAGACATTCAGCATCCATTCTCTGTATTCCAAGATTTCTTCCAAATGCCACTCCACAGCACTCCCAAAGTCAGGGTCCTCAGACAGCCTCTCTAATAACAGCCCCAGGCTACCATAGCCAAAGCCTTCTGTTGGGGTCTGTTGGGGTGTCGTTCGTTATCCACAGGCACAATTGGGCTACATACCAGCAAAGGGCTCTGGAGCTCTTGTCCAACCTCATCTCTGGCTTGACCAGCCTGGTTACCTCAGCCTTCCATTCCTTGTGCGGTTGTCTCCTCAAAAACACCATTCACACTTCATACTGCGACCAGTAGCTTTCCTGGAAGGAGGAGAGAATTTTTCCCTGGTGTCGCTGCTCACGGGCTAGCGCTTCCTTTCAGAGTTAGTTAGAGTTAGCAAGAACTCAAGTCTGATCTGCACTAGTCAGACTCACAGTACAACCACACTGGAATATTGTATATATTTGAGGTGTGGCTGTATTCCATTGTTCTATTGTTTGCGTCTGCTTTGGGAGCAACCTATTATGGGATGTATATGTCTCTGTGGATTAGCTGTGATAGGGGAGAGGCAATTTCTCCAGCAGCCCCTCCCAAAGACAGTCTACTGAAGAGAATTGAACACACACATGTCATGCTACTGGTGGAGGTAAAGCCTACCTTGGCCTGTTTCATTATGCAAAGAAGGGGGGATTGTCCCCTGAGTGTATATCTGTGTGCCTTTGTTCAAATAAACAGTTCAGGTTCCAGCTTTGCAGTCAAACGAGTCCTGCCTAGTTCATGGTTTTAATATGCAGCAATAATATCTAATATCTATATTCAGACTGGAGGAAGCAGTATATGATGGAAGCACTCAAGTGGAGTGTGGGACGTTCCGTGACAAATCCTACTTTCTTTTAGCATGCCAGATCCATACCAGATCCTCATCAAGGATAAGGGTCTAGTATACCATTTTTCCTTTTTTTCATGGGTTCACCCCTTACAACGAATACCAGACCAATGTCTAGGATAAGATATCAAGGGTAATCCCAGACTATTTTGTTAACAAACAGAAGCAGAGCATGTGATTTAGTTAAAATGTTAATGGTATTCTATTTGCATCAGCACAATTACTCAATTGTAGTGCCCAGCTGCCCATCCTATCTTCCCCAAAAACTTGCAAAAAGGACTTGAGAAAGGCCAGAAAAACATTCCAGGATTCATAGACTTGACATGGCTTCTCAGCTATGTTCAATTTTTTTAATTGTCGCAAATGTCCAGTGAACGGACCTTTGCTCAGTTTACCTATCACACCTAGAGAAGAGAGTAATCAGTTAACTGACATCTCTCAGTGTGAAGTTGGCTGTGGGAAAATGTATGTTCTATATTTTGAAGAGACAGCTTTATTTGATTTATGTTTCACATATGGCAGTTTTCTGTTCTGTAGGTAGCTATAGGCAGCCTAAATGTGACAGAATAACTTACTATTATGGATTTAATTATGTACTTTGTGAGGGTGCAAAAAAATGTGAAATGAAGCTGATGTGATTTTTTAAAAGGGAACTACGCTGTATCTAAGCACCAGAAATCTAAAAAAATATTTAGTTATTTTTTAACTGCTTCCCGACTGTCTCACGCAGATATACTGCGGCAGAAGGGCACTTACAGGCAGATTAACATACCTGTACATGGCTCTTTAAGAGAGGGGCTTGCGGAGCTCCGTGACCCGCGATCGTCTCATGGTGAGGAAGAAGGGGGAGATGCTAATGTAACAAGAATCTCCCCGTTCTGCCTAATGACACTGTCACTGATCACAGCTCCCTGTAATCGAGGAGAGGTGATTAGTGTAGTGTCACACACAGCCCCTTCTCCCCACAGTTAGAATCACTCCCTAGGACATACTTAACCCCTTACAGCACCACCTAGGGGTTAACCCCTTCACTGCCAGTCACATTTACACAGTAATCAATGCATTTTTAATTGCACTGATCGCTGTATAAATGTGATTGGTACCATCCGATGTGTTCGCCATAATGTCGCAGTCACGATAAAAATCACTGAAAATGGCATAAAACTATCCCCTATTTTGTAGACGCTATAACTTTTGCGCAAATCAATCAATAAATGCTTATTGAAATTTTTTTTACCAAAAATATGTAGAAGAATATGTATCTGCCTAAACTGAGGAAAAAAATGTTTTTTTATAGATTTTTTGGGGATATTTACTATAGCAAAAAGTAAAAAATAATGCGTTTCTTTCAAAATTGTCGCTATTTTTTTGTTTATAGGGCAAAAAATAATAACCACAGAGCTGATCAAATTCTCCCAAAAGAAATCTCTATTTGTGGGCAAAAAATTTGTTTGGGAGCCACGTCGCACGACCGTGCAATTGTCAGTTAAAGCGACGCAGTGCCGAATCGCAAAAAGTGCTCTGGTCTTTGGCCAGAGCACTTTACCTTAATGCATAGAATGCATTAAGATAAAAAAAGTTGCGCCCATAGAACCACTTTAAAAAGGCATCAACTCTGAGAAACTTGTAATCAAGTAACTATATGGCATATATTTACTGTTGCAGAAAAAAATCACACTGTTTTGTACAACATGCAAAATCTCCAGATGGCTTGTGCATGGGTACCTTCAACAATATACTAGTCACAGAATTTAGGGAAATCTTTTATGTTGAATTGAAGTGGCATAATTCAAATTGTAACTTTGACTTTTACCTAAATAAAATAAGAAGTAGAATTTTGATTTAGGGACGATACCATTTATTGGCTAACAAAAAAGATGTTAGACTTTACACTCTAACGAGCAGGGCTCTCTGATTCCTACTGTATTCAAGTGTATTGTAAATGTACTGTATACGCGCAAGTTGTAAAGCGCTGCGTAAACTGTCAGCACTATATAAATCCTGTATAATAATAATAATTATAGTGCAAGCTTTCAAGGCACACCAATCTCTTCTTATGCTGTGAAATAAAGTTTTTAAAAATGCCATATTTCTTTTGCTGAACTATGGGGAAAAAAATCTATCAGCAATCTTTTCCTTATCATTTTTTTCCTACAAAGGAAAATCTGTTTAAAATGCTTCAGTACTGTTGGAAAATCGTTGAATTTTGAGTGTAGTTTATTTTCTCAACAAAGTACTATCTGTAAAATGGCTAAAGTAATCACACAATGTCACAGTACCTGTACTGTAGATGGCAGTATCTACTTGTTGAATTTAACTCCATAAAGCAAGCCTAGTCACAACTACTGACACAAAACAAGATAGAAGAAATTAGATCATCGTTCCCTGAAACATATTGTATTTCTTTTAATGATATTCTCTACAAGTTAAACAAAAACTCAAATTGAATCACATATCTCACTGTGCAAGATGCCTCTGCAATTTGTTTGTGACATGCTTAGTGAAATGCAAACATGAAAATGAGCAGTGAGTACAACAATCCAAGAAGCTATTTTTCTTCTTACTTTTCTTTAAACAAAGCTCTCAATGCACATCCAAATTGTGTATTGAATTTTTAAATAGAAAGTATTATTTAAAAAAGTATTTTACAAACTGCATTGCCCATTAAGGGCTCTTTCACAATGATGGGCTTTTGATGTGCTTTTGTGCAGTTTTAGGGCTCTTTAACACTGATGCACTTTTGATGCATTCACATTAACCTATAATGAAAGGTGCCTCTTGGTGCACTTTTGAAAAACTGCACCAAAGAGGCAGCATGCAGGTTTTTTCAAAGCATAGTGCTTCTGCAGTGTGAAGAGTTTCATAGGATTTAAAGGGATGTATTATTCATTCATTTTTGTTTCGCTTTTTAAACACCAAAAGCGCATCAAAAGTTGATCAGTGTGAAAAGGCTCCTATAGACGGACGTGTCCTTGTACAGAACCTACTCTGCTCAGTGGGGGATTGCTCCATCGATCCCCGCTGAGCAGGCAGATGACAGGTCGGTCTCTGCACACTGTGGAGGGACCAACCTGTCAGAGCACTGCTGTCTCCTATGGGGGAATCAGATGAAGATGGACCGTAGAGTCCATCGTCACCCAATCTGATCCGCAGACGGATGGAAAAATTGATTTTTCCTCTGTCACACTTTTTCGGATCGGAGCGGACATGTCATTGCTGACATCCGTCGCTCCATAGAGGTCTATGGAGCGTCCGTTCAGGTCCGCCTAAAAAAACTGACAGGCAGACCCGAACGGATCGTCCATGTGAAAGAGGCCAAAGAGTTCTAAAAAAAATTGCTTTCAAGCTGGAAAGTGTAAATTATAGTTTAAAGCATATGTCAATGCAAAATTGAAAAGAAAAAGCATATTTAGTACATGTTTCAATTAATTTTGTTTTCTATGAAATGGGGAAGGATTAAAACTCCTATTACCTTTTTATTGCTGTCTATATTCTGTTGGGGAGATTTTCCTTCACTTTCTGTACTAGAGATGTAACAGGAACAGATGTCCCAATTGAAGGATTTACCCTCACCTCTTGTTCTGTAAAATTCTGAATTTTCACTCACTTTTTTTTATTATTATGGCAAAGCATCTCATATACAAGTAGTCAAGTTGTTTCAACAAATTTACAGAACTTATTGGAAATATAATAAAACAACATATAATCGGCATATACCAAAGACCAGGAACAGACGAGACCAATGAATACGTTTGCTGACTGCCTGTATATAACATTACATGTACTACAGGATCTAAATCAGCGAAAACCAAGGGGCCTTAAGGTTCAAGAGTAAAAATCAGACAAAAATTAAACTACTGAAACTGAGCAAATACAGAAATAAAAGAAAACAGGTACTGTATGCTGGCATATCTAACACTTATACATTATTTTTTTATTCACAGGTATTATCACATAACGTGTAACTTCTGAGAAGTCTATTGATTTTCATATTTACAGCTGCAAAGGGTAGCAAGAGTAGGACAGATAGTAAGGGGGTGGGAGAAGCAAATGGGTCACTCTCCCAAAGGTAAACAGAAGTCCCAACATAAAAGTCTGGGCTTCTGCCTGGTTTAAATCAATGAGGACTCAGAACGGGCAATATCCTGCAAATACGCTTCCGTACATGTGAAGTATCTCCAGGTCCTCCACTTGTCTCGAATTGCTCTTCTGTACTATGAAGTGTAGCTGTCAGTTCCTCCATATGGTGGATATAATTGATTCATTGATTTTAGAGTACCACAGGATTCTGATTGACGGTCGTGGCTGCCTCCACAATGCAGGGACACAGGCCCTTGCTACATTGAGTAACTGCATAGTAAGAGTTTTTTTATACTTCCGAAGGTGTCTTTCTTTTAGGTGGAGTAGACCTGCGGCCAGATTTCTGTTCAGATCGATGGAGGTCAAATGTTTTATGATGGTCATCACAAAAATGTCTCAAGGTAGACCAAAAAATTTGGAATATTGTTCCGGCCTCTGCATTGCACTGTCAACAAATGTCAGGGGTAGCACCATCCATCTTGTGGAGTACATAAGATACTCTGTACCATTGGGATAGAATTGTATACCCGACTTCCTGATATTAGTTCTCTATGGAAGGTTTGTGATCCAGGAGGAGAATTTTTTTCAACTTGTCATGGTGTAAACTGAGAGTCTAGATCCGCTTCGCAATGGTGAACAAATGTCAGGGGGGGGGGGTTCATCAGCATGGTCTGTCAGGTAGCTATAAAACAAAGACAGTTTATGGCTAGAGGGTTCCACCTTACTACAAAAGGATTCAAAAGGAGTAAAATAATGCGGTGTGTAGTGCGCTTTTTGAAAATTCGACAGAAAATGTCTAAGTTGTTCATGCTCAAGTTGTCCAAAGGTGGTTCTGAAAGCCGGAAATGGCTGCGAGGCCTGTGGCCACATATCCACTAATGAGATTTCCCTAACTGGCCTAGCCTTCGCACTCTTCTACTGGTAAGTCCGGGAATGAAGTTGGGTTTTCCACTCACTTTTAGCCCCACTGACAATGATCACCATGTCAGATAGACCAGGACAGGAAGAATCTCCCAGACGAGAACACAAACAGCAATAAAATATTGACAGCCTTTCTTATTTTTTTTTTAAATGCTTTTGTGTAAGAGAAGTCCGGCTAAGAGATGCATGCCTGCGCATAAGTATGGGCGCACCAGTGTTAAGAAGGACTTGCATTGGTGTGTGCACGCACAGGTACACGGATGTGCACAGGCGCGCCAATGCGTGCGCACGCACACGTGCACGTATGGGCGCCAAGTAGTTATTTAAACTGAGCACTGACACATGAACCTTGCTGAGTGGTCTTTCAGCTAGTGCTTGTTAACCTGATCTATTCCTGTTTCGAGTATCTTGACCCGGCTTCACCTGAACCTTCTCCTTGACCTCCCCCTGCCTACCTGATCCCGGCTTGTGTTTGACTCTGCCATTGCCTGATGCTCTTGTACCTTGCAGCCCATCTGTGTACTGAAACTTTGAAACGTTGATGACCTCCTGGCTTATGTCCCGGCTACGCCTCCATCTGCTGACCCAGTGATAAGGAGCTCTGATCCTCAGAGCCTGTCCAGCGCTCTACAGCCATCTGGTTCCTGTCAAGGTCCAGCCAGCACCGTCCACTAAATCAGCCCTCGTGCCACTCTGTGTCCTTCACTCCCTGTCACCTCTATCAGGGGTGTCGGACAGGAGGTGCAAGAGAAGCCCTTTCTCCAGCTCGATCTCCACCAGGTGCGTGACATTTGGCCCTACATACACTTCTTAATAGAGAGTAAAGCATTTAAGAGCAGATTTATAATTTGATCTTCCTCATGAATTGTATAGAAAAATACTATAAAATAGTTACATTTTTTCCCCTGCATTGGTTACAAATAGGTAAAGTGAGTTTAAAGGTGATTGTACTCTTAACTTCTAAAAGTTCAAATATCAGATAAAACACTGGCTACAATTGTTTTTACTACTGCCAAAGCTTTTCTACTGTTTGCTCTCACTTTACTGACTGACAGAATGATTGTACATGTCAGCGGAGAGCTCTACAGGCTAATTCCTTTCCTGCAGCTGTTGGGAACAGAGCTACATTATCAAGTCATTAGCTGAAAGGCAAATTAACTTTCACAAATCATGCCTAATCATTAAATTACACCTGCCCTGAGTAATATAAGAAGAATTGTCAATGCTGATCTCATTCTGAAAATGTTAGTTGCCTGGCTGTTTCTGGTTTCTACAGATCTGAAAAAAGCATTTAACAAAAGAAAATTGGAGATCAGAAGTCCGAATTACTTTTTTTTGCTTTTTCTAGGCCAGTCATTCAGAAAGTGTTCAAGCCAAAGCAATAGCAAGACAATCGATATTTTCAGAAGAGGTTAGAATTGGCAACCTACCTATTCCTCCCACAAGAGTTTTTCTGAAACCACTTGAGAATTTTAAACATAAGAGATACATCTTTAAAAAAAAATCCAATAAAGCTTTAGGCTGAATGTCCTACACCTCTTCCTCTTCTGGGACCACCCCCCCCCCCCCCCCTTTCCCCATCCCACCACTATTACCAGCAATAAAATACCAGCAATTGTGAATTTCTATATATTACACAGCAGGTGTAGCTGTTAAAATGAAGGCACTTCTGTGTAAAATGACACTTGCACATAGTCTGCAAGTGTCATTGAGTGAATACAATACAATTCATGTGTAGCCCAAACATGCCACCTTTAACCTGCATATGACGTCAGTTTGAAGAACCTTACAAGGTAAAAAAATGGAAATAAATGTATATATATATACATATACACACACACGTTATACCAAGTAAATAAATACCTCACATGTCACACTTTAAAATTGCGCACACTCATGGAATGGCGCCAAACTTCGGCACTTTAAAAACTCCATAGGCAACGATTTCAAATGTTTTACAGGTTACCTGTTTAGAGGTACAGAGGAGGTTTTGGGCTAGAATAATTTCTCTCGCTATAACGTTCGTGGTAATACTTCACAGGTGTAGTTTAAATGTATGTGATCCCTTCTGCCTCCCTAAACATCCCTTGTAATAGGAATAGGGCATGACAGGTTCTCTTTATGGAGAGATGTGGGGTCAATATGACCCCACATCTCTCCTCCAGGCTGGAATGCCTGAGATCAAAAAAATAAATAAATCTCAGGCTTTCCGGCCAAGTCCCTGGGATCGTTTACTTCTGCCAGACTGGACGTGACATTATAACATTGTGCCCTGGCCTCCAAGAGTCATAGAGACTGCCGGGGATATCTGGCCCTCGGTTTTCTCTATAGCTAACTTTCGGCACTAACTTTCCTTCTCTGGCTCACTGATCGCACGGACAAGGCCGGCAGGAGGGTACGTCCCCTCCCGCTGCCTGTAAGAATGATCAAGCGGCTGAACAGACACTATGATTGATCTTATGGTGCAGGGAATCACCGGCTGGAAAAAAAATGATATCTGAATAATGCCTGTAACTGCAGGCATCATTTAGATATCCCCACTGTAAGCTCAAGACATCATGTGACATTCTGCGGTATGGAAGTGGTTCTCTAATTATGTATTTTTTTCACTTCAGCTATTATTTTTCTACAAATTTTTAAAAATGTATTATTGCTGTCATTTAAACTTATATTTTTCTCATTTTCATTAAAAAATTTATTTTGTGTTGCATATAAAAAACTCAAAAGTAAAACAAGCCTTTTTTTGTTTTCATTTTAAAAGAACTTTGTGATGTTTTGTTCCAGAAGCATCATTTTAGTATTATTGTAAATTGGGCTGATATAAAACAAAATGTATACGTTTTATTTACAGTAAAACAATTTTTATTTTATTTTTTTAAACTAACACTGGTCAAAAATTTAAGAAAAACACTCTTATTTATTTTTTTATTTTTTTTTATCTTTTTTATCTATCCATTACATTGAAAGCTAATTAATTGTAAGTTGCAGAGCAAGACCCTCCTAATTCTCTTGTATTGAATTGAATTGTATTGTTTCCATAATGTCTCAATTTACTTTGTAAAGCATTGTGCAAACTGTCAGCCCTACTGTATATAAATCCTGTGCTATAATAATAATAATGATAATCGTTTTTTGCAAGACAATATTGCCAAAAGGGAGCATAGTTTGCTCCCCTTCTTACAAATGGCATGTATTATTTTCTTATCTTAGGTAATAACATAGCTATTGGCAAAAAAAAAAAAAACTGACATTGTAAAAACTGTTCTGATCTGTTTCCCATTGGGAACATTTCCCCTGACTTCCTGACCGATAGAAACATCAAAGTGTAAAAGCAACTTGACAGTTGAAACTTTACAGTTGTCACTGCAGTAAGTATCCTCACTAAAATAAGTTCTTTTAATTGGTGTTTCAATGCAAGTTATACATTTTCCCCTTACATTCAGTCCTGGTATAAAAGTCTGGAACAAATGGGGTAAGCAAACTCAGGAGTGTTTCATAACGTTTCTCTTTTCTTTTTAAAACTGCTTTAGATACACTTTACTTGGAAAAAGTACTTATAATTCTGACAAAAAAAGTGGAAAAGCAATATAAATACAAGTGGAAACCAAAGTCAGTTCATTACAAATGCATTGTTATTGGCTGCTGTTTTGTGTTGTATACTTATGTTTGAGTTTGTATACTTTTTACTTTGGCTATTATGGTATTAAATTATCCTAAGTATGCACATAACATTTGAATGGTAAAAATAAACAAAAAAAATGAAGTCATGTAAGGAATGTCTGGATCTTAACATGCTGTTATTCTTCTCACTTTCACACATGACCTCTTAAGTAGGCCGGATTCATTTCCAGTTCACATCCACAAACTTCGACACCCTTTTATACCGGCATGGAAACAATTTGGGGATTTTTCACTGTAATAAATTGCCATAGCACCTAACATGTTCAAATTAACATTTTTTGTGAATAAAATTGGTATGTCTGACAGCACTTCTGTTTGTTTTCAGTAAATGTTAAACAGATGTACGCTAATATCCTCATGGGCTTAGTGAAAGATGATGCAATAATGTGAATTACATTGTAACACTGCCAAGTTCTGAAATCTTTTCCTCTTTCAATACTGGCTCTACTGTAATTGAATTTTAAATTATACACAAAAGAAAAGCATTTAAGAAAAATATTAGCAAAGCTCTAATGGAGAGGGTCATTTTGAAAATGTAGCACTTTAATAGAATTGTCCGCACAAAACGAGGAACAAAAATATGAAATATCTTTACTTTCAACTCATCTGCGGATTCTCTTTTAAGTGCAGATGAAAGTTTGCTCAGTGGATACTTAAATCAATGTAGGGCTGGGATTTTGGTTACATAAAACAAGGAGATGAACAAACAAACAAAAAGGCAGCTGGTTGTATGCTTTTAAACAGTTTGAACTCCATTTGAACCTAATTATTCTTAGCTTTGTCTGCTTTGTTATCCTTACACTCACTGCTCACTGGCACATCACACTGTGAGAAGTGTAATATTATCAATGCAAACTGTAAAACAGGATGCGGTATGTATCTTCATGGCCTTTTGCATGTTGCTTCCTTAAAGAGATCTTGTAACCAACAAAATTGCAGGTAAAAGCATAAAAATATTTAAAATACTAATGCCGTGTACACACAATCGTAATTCTCATTGGAAAAGCCTTGCATAGGTTTCTGACGGAATTCCACTCAAGCTTGTGTTGCCTACATACAGTCACACCAAATTCCGACAGTCAAGATGTACAACACTACGACAAGCCGAGAAAATTAAGTTCAATGCTTTTGAGCATGTGTCGAATTGTTTCTGAGCATGCAAATTTCCGAATTGCTGCAGACGAAACTTTTTCCTTCAGAAAAATTGAGAACATGCTCTCAATCTTTTACTGGCCAAAATTCCACCAGCAAAAGTCCTATGGAGCCTACACACAGTCGCATTTTACGATGAAAAGCTCTCAATGGTCTTTTGCTGGCTGAATCTCCGATCGCGTGTACGCAGCATTATTTCATACCTCTCAACTGTGAATTGTCATCCAGTGACCCCACCTCTTATGATGCCACCGCCCCATCATGCCCCGGGTTGTGATGTCATAAGGGGCAGGGTCACCGGATGACATCACCCAGTGACCATGCCCCACGCCTATATAAATCATTGCGCACAGCACACATAGCATTACAGCGGGAGAGAGCATCATGTCAACATCGGAAGAACAGAAAAGGGAAGAAGACGACGATGGAGAAGACCGGGCCAATGCTAGTAAAAGAGCTGAAAGAAGATAGCAGAGGAGCCCGGCAGAAGAAGCCGGAGAGTGCGGAGAAGAACCAGAGACCAGGAGAATAGGCCGGAGAGTGGGAGAAGAACCAGAAATGCGCAGGAGGAGACCCCCAAAGTCAGAAGAAGACCTCTGGAGCTGCCTAATAATTTACTTAAAAACCTGTCTAGTGTGCTTTTCTTTTTACGATGTACCCCATACTCATTCACATAGGGTGGGGAGGCCGGGATATGGGGCCCCCTTTTTAAAGGGGACTCCCAAATTCTGATAAGTCCGCAGACCCCAACAACCAACAGCCAGGGTTGTCGGAAAGAGGCCCTTGTCCTCATCAACATGAGGAAAGGGTGCTTTGGGGTGGGGGGCCGCAGGGCACCCCCTTGTCCCAAAGTACTCAACCCCCATGTTGAGGGCATGCAGCCTGCTACAGTTCAGGAGGGGGGAGCTCACTCGCTCGCTCCCACCCCTTTTCCTGACAGGCGTGCTCGGATAAGGGTCTGGTATGGATTTTGCGGGGACCCTTTTTTTGGTGTAGGGGTTCTCCTTAAAATCCATACCAGACCCAAGGGCCTGGTATGCTCCTGGAGGGGGAACCCATGCTGGTTTTTTATTTAAAATTTTGTGTGGAGTTTCCCCTCAGAGCCGGTTTACACAGGGGCAGTGCGACTCACAGAGACGACCTGCACACGACTTCAGCGGCAGCTTGCAAAATCACTTCTGTATAGAAGTCAATGCAAGTCGACTGAAGCCGCCCCAAAAGTAGTGCAGGAACCTTTTTCTAAGACGGACTGACTTGAGTCGCTCCTATTAGAATGGTTCTATAGTACAGAACGGAACACGAGTTGTCAGGCGGCTAAGTCACCTGACAAGTTGTCCCTGTGTGAACCGGGTCTCAAGATCATCAGAGCACAAGTCGGATCATGGAAGACGGCAATCCGACTTTGATCTGACTTCAATGATAGTTAATGGGCTGAAGTAGGATCAAAGTCGGACCGACTTGTGTCGGACCAGTTAAGACGGCTCCCATAGGGAAACATTGATTTTCACATGTCATGTGACATGAGCTCCCAATGTCGGAGCGTTTGTCGCACTAGTGAGAACCTGGCCTGAACAGTGGAAATAGCAATCGCAACAGGTCTAAAAGCAATAGTAATGTTTACTCTTAAAAAGCAAATCTAAAGCCTTCAACTTGTACAAGGTGGACAGTGGCAAAACAGATTAATAGTATACCTTGTAAGTTTTTTTTTTTCATAGCCCCACAATGCATTGTCATAAAAATGTAATAAATTGTCAAAAACACTTCAAAATGACAGTGCCTTGAAAAAGTATTCATACCCCTTGACGTTTTCCACAATTTGTCATGTTACAACCAAAGACATAAATGTATTTTATTGTGATTTTATATGATAGACCAACACAAAGTGGCACATAATTGTGAAGTGGAAGGAAAATGATAAATGGTTTACATTTTTTTTTACAAATAAATATGTGAAAAGTGTGGTGTGCATTCGTATTCAGCCCCCCTGTGTCAATACTTTGTAGAAGCACTTTTCACTGCAATTATAGCTGCAAGTCTTTTTGGGATGTCTCCACCAGCTTTGCACATCTAGAAATGTTTGCCGATTCTTCTTTGCAAAATAGCTCTGTCAGATTGGATGGAGAGCATCTGTGAACAGCAATTTTCAAATCTTGCCACAGATTCTCAATTGGATCTAGTCTGGATTTTGCCTGGGCCATTCTAACACATGAATATGCTTTGATCTAGACCATTCCATTGTAGCTCTAGCTGTATGTTTAGGGACGTTGTCCTGCTGGAAAGTGAACCCCCACCCCAGTCTCAAGCCTTTTGCAAACTCTAAGCCCTTGTACACACGGTCGGAGATTCTGACGGAATGTGTCCTATCGGACCGTTTTGTCGGATATTCCGACTGTGTGTGGTCTGCATCGGACTGTTTCCATTGGAATATCCGACGGACCAAGTTTTCCAACTTGCCGGTAAAATTTTCTGACAAAATGCTCCTATCGGACATACTCCGATCATGTGTAGCCTACTCCGACGGGCAAAGTGCCACGCATGCTCAGATCAAATTCCTAGACCAAAGCTATTGGCTACTAGCCTGAACGTATTCCCGTCGTAGTGAAATCACGTTATGTACAATTGGATTTTCCGACAATTTAGTCCGACCGTGTGTATGCAACATCACTTCCGGACCTCTTCCGGAATTAATCCGTCGGAATTACTCCGACGGATTTGGTTGTCGGAATATCCGACCGGATGTACAAGGGCTAAGATTGCCCTGTATTTGGCTCCATCCATCTTCCCATCAACTCTGATCAGATTTCCTGTCCCTGCTGAAGAAAAGCATCCCCACAACATGCTGCTACCACCATCATGTTTCACGGTGGGGATGGTGTGTTCAGGGTGATGTGCAGTGTTAGCTTTCCTTCACACATACCATTTTGCTTTTAGACCAAAAAGTGAAATTTTGGTCTCATCTGACCAGATCACTTTCTTCATTTTTGCCGTGTCCTCCACATGGCTTCTCACAAACTGCAAACAAGACTTCTTATGGCTTTCTTTCAATAATGGTTTTCTTCTTGCCACTCTTCCATAAAGGCCATATTTGTGGAATGCACGGCTAATAGTTGTCCTGTGGACAGATTCTACCCCCTGAGCTGTGGATCTCTGAAGCTCCTCCAGAGTTACTATGGGCCTAATTGGCTGCTTCTCTGATTAATGCTTTCCTTGCCCGGGCCTGTCATTTTAGGTGGTTGGCCATGTCTTGGTAAGTTTGCATTTGTGCCATACTCTTTACATTTTCACATGATGGATTGAATATTGCTCCGTAAGATGTTCAAAGCTTGTTATATTATCTTTACAACCTAACCCTGCTTTAAACTTCACAACTTTTCCTACCTGTCTGGTGTGTTCCTTGGCCTTCGTGATGCTGTTTGTTCACTAATGTTCTCCAATAAACCTCTGAGGGCTTCACAGAACAGCTGTATATATACTGAAATTAAATTACACACAGGTGGACTCTATTTACTAATTAGGTGACTTCTGAAGACAATTGGTTCTACTAGATTGTAGTTAGGGGTATAAAAAATATAGTAAAGAGGTCTGAATACAAAGGCACGCCTTACTTTTCAAATATGTATCTGAAAAAAAAAAATTAAAAATAATTTATCATTTTCCTTTCATTTCACAATAATGTGCCACTTTGTGTTGGTCACATTATATGATCACATAAAATCCCAATAAGATACATTTACTTTTTGGTTGTAGCATGACAAAATGTGCAAAATTTCAAAGGTTATGAATACTTTTCCAAGGCACTGTACAACGCTATATTTCCTGAACCCCCTCACATCCACATATTCCCTGATTATTCCAAAAAAATTCCAAAACACACAATTTAGGTATGCATTTGGTAGAAATTGGCAACTGTCAGGACAGTACATTAGCATTTAGAACGTTAGCAAATAGAAAAAGAGCATGCTTTATCAATGAAAATTAGAGTGTATTTTTTGAAAGAGAATAGTCACAAATAATTTTGAGTGCTGGAGCACCAGTTTAGGGCACAAACTTTGAGGTGCAATCCAGGATCTACCTTCCAGCAAATGGCAACCTCCTGAAAAAATAACCATAATTATCCATGCAGATCAATCAGGATTTATTCCTTACAAACCCACTAGTACCAATATTAGAGGATATTAGATGTGCTACTGAACATCCATGTCCCCATACATAATGCAGGTGAGAAGGCAATACTTTCTCTTGATGCCTTATTATTAGTGATGGGCGAACGGTTCGCCCGGCGGTCGTTTCGCGGCGAATTTCCGACTTTCGCCGTCCGCGGGTTCGAACGCCTTTTTCCGTCGTTCGCCCCGGCGGACTTACGTGTTTAATGTATACAAGAACTTTAACCTTTCGTGACACGTTTATCATGTGTTACAGGACAACCAATTGAGACATGACAGCTCATGGACACTTGGACATTCCCCCTAACCTATAAATACACCCGATCCGGTGGCCATTTTACATTCTTTCTTCTGTCACTGTAGGGAAAGGATCCTGTGTGGAGTAGGGACAGAGAAAACGCTAGCTATTTGGTACACAAAAGTTCTTTTCAGGACTGGTATAGGTGTTAGGTCAGCAGCCTGAGTTTCTTTTGTCAGTTTAGATAAAGGGACAGAGCGCTGTATGCTGCTATTTTAGGGACAGCTCAGCCAGATTAGTCTTTCTTCATCATCATCATCATCATCATCATTAGCTGTTACTATCAGGTCCACAAAAGAGCTGTTCCAGCTAATCGTTCCAGCCTACTCTTTTTTGCCAATTTGTATAGGGACAGGCAGGAAGCAGTGTGTCAGGCAGTGAGGATAATTTTAAAGACTTGCTGTTACTATTAGTTCCACAAAGGTTCTTTTCAGGACTGGTATCAGTGGTACGGTAATAGGCTTGTACACGTATAATATTCTTTCTTCCAAATATAGAAAGAATATTATACTTGACTGCTGCCCTTCTGCTGCAGTCTGCTAATCATTCACAACTCACTTGTTCCACAAAGCTCTTTATCAGGACTGGTAACTTGGTCTGTCTAGGGTGCTACGGTACATAGGCTTGGGTGCGGTACAGTCTGCTGTTCTGTAAGGACCGCTATCGGTCCACAATAGATAGGGTTGCCGTGCACTACTGCTGACCGCTGCCCTATACTGCAGCAGTCCTTCAGCGGTATAGGGACTGACGCACAGTCTGCTAAACACTAATACACAACCTGCTTGGTCCACAAAAGTTCTTATAAGGACTGGTAACTTGGTATAGGGTGCTACGGTACATAGGCCTGAGTGCGTTACAGTCTGCTGTTCTGTAAGGACCGCTATCGGTCCACAATACATAGGGTTGACGTGCACTACTGCTGACCGCTGCCCTATACTGCAGCAGTCCTTCAGCGGTATAGGGACTGACGCACAGTCTGCTAAACACTAACACACAACCTGCTTGGTCCACAAAAGTTCTTATAAGGACTGGTAACTTGGTATAGGGTGCTACGGTACATAGGCCTGAGTGCAGTACAGTCTGCTGTTCTGTAAGGACCGCTATCGGTCCACAATACATAGGGTTGCCGTGCACTACTGCTGACCGCTGCCCTATACTGCAGCAGTCCTTCATTGGTATAGGGACTGACGTACAGTCTGCTAATCACTAACACACAACCTGCTTGGTCCACAAAAGTTCTTATAAGGACTGGTAACTTGGTATAGGGTGCTACGGTACATAGGCCTGAGTGCGTTACAGTCTGCTGTTCTGTAAGGACCGCTATCGGTCCACAATACATAGGGTTGCCGTGCACTACTGCTGACCGCTGCCCTATACTGCAGCAGTCCTTCATTGGTATAGGGACTGACGTACAGTCTGCTAATCACTAACACACAACCTGCTTGGTCCACAAAAGTTCTTATAAGGACTGGTAACTTGGTATAGGGTGCTACGGTACATAGGCCTGAGTGCGTTACAGTCTGCTGTTCTGTAAGGACCGCTATCGGTCCACAATACATAGGGTTGCCGTGCACTACTGCTGACCGCTGCCCTATACTGCAGCAGTCCTTCATTGGTATAGGGACTGACGTACAGTCTGCTAATCACTAACACACAACCTGCTTGGTCCACAAAAGTTCTTATAAGGACTGGTAACTTGGTATAGGGTGCTACGGTACATAGGCCTGAGTGCGTTACAGTCTGCTGTTCTGTAAGGACCGCTATCGGTCCACAATACATAGGGTTGCCGTGCACTACTGCTGACCGCTGCCCTATACTGCAGCAGTCCTTCATTGGTATAGGGACTGACGTACAGTCTGCTAATCACTAACACACAACCTGCTTGGTCCACAAAAGTTCTTATAAGGACTGGTAACTTGGTATAGGGTGCTACGGTACATAGGCCTGAGTGCGTTACAGTCTGCTGTTCTGTAAGGACCGCTATCGGTCCACAATACATAGGGTTGCCGTGCACTACTGCTGACCGCTGCCCTATACTGCAGCAGTCCTTCATTGGTATAGGGACTGACGTACAGTCTGCTAATCACTAACACACAACCTGCTTGGTCCACAAAAGTTCTTATAAGGACTGGTAACTTGGTATAGGGTGCTACGGTACATAGGCCTGAGTGCGTTACAGTCTGCTGTTCTGTAAGGACCGCTATCGGTCCACAATACATAGGGTTGCCGTGCACTACTGCTGACCGCTGCCCTATACTGCAGCAGTCCTTCAGCGGTATAGGGACTGACGCACAGTCTGCTAAACACTAACACACAACCTGCTTGGTCCACAAAAGTTCTTATAAGGACTGGTAACTTGGTATAGGGTGCTACGGTACATAGGCCTGAGTGCGTTACAGTCTGCTGTTCTGTAAGGACCGCTATCGGTCCACAATACATAGGGTTGCCGTGCACTACTGCTGACCGCTGCCCTATACTGCAGCAGTCCTTCATTGGTATAGGGACTGACGTACAGTCTGCTAATCACTAACACACAACCTGCTTGGTCCACAAAAGTTCTTATAAGGACTGGTAACTTGGTATAGGGTGCTACGGTACATAGGCCTGAGTGCGTTACAGTCTGCTGTTCTGTAAGGACCGCTATCGGTCCACAATACATAGGGTTGCCGTGCACTACTGCTGACCGCTGCCCTATACTGCAGCAGTCCTTCAGCGGTATAGGGACTGACGCACAGTCTGCTAAACACTAACACACAACCTGCTTGGTCCACAAAAGTTCTTATAAGGACTGGTAACTTGGTATAGGGTGCTACGGTACATAGGCCTGAGTGCGTTACAGTCTGCTGTTCTGTAAGGACCGCTATCGGTCCACAATACATAGGGTTGCCGTGCACTACTGCTGACCGCTGCCCTATACTGCAGCAGTCCTTCATTGGTATAGGGACTGACGTACAGTCTGCTAATCACTAACACACAACCTGCTTGGTCCACAAAAGTTCTTATAAGGACTGGTAACTTGGTATAGGGTGCTACGGTACATAGGCCTGAGTGCGTTACAGTCTGCTGTTCTGTAAGGACCGCTATCGGTCCACAATACATAGGGTTGCCGTGCACTACTGCTGACCGCTGCCCTATACTGCAGCAGTCCTTCATTGGTATAGGGACTGACGTACAGTCTGCTAATCACTAACACACAACCTGCTTGGTCCACAAAAGTTTTTATAAGGACTGGTAACTTGGTATAGGGTGCTACGGTACATAGGCCTGAGTGCAGTACAGTCTGCTGTTCTGTAAGGACCGCTATCGGTCCACAATACATAGGGTTGACGTGCACTACTGCTGACCGCTGCCCTATACTGCAGCAGTCCTTCATTGGTATAGGGACTGACGTACAGTCTGCTAATCACTAACACACAACCTGCTTGGTCCACAAAAGTTTTTATAAGGACTGGTAACTTGGTATAGGGTGCTACGGTACATAGGCCTGAGTGCGTTACAGTCTGCTGTTCTGTAAGGACCGCTATCGGTCCACAATACATAGGGTTGCCGTGCACTACTGCTGACCGCTGCCCTATACTGCAGCAGTCCTTCAGCGGTATAGGGACTGACGCACAGTCTGCTAAACACTAACACACAACCTGCTTGGTCCACAAAAGTTCTTATAAGGACTGGTAACTTGGTATAGGGTGCTACGGTACATAGGCCTGAGTGCAGTACAGTCTGCTGTTCTGTAAGGACCGCTATCGGTCCACAATACATAGGGTTGACGTGCACTACTGCTGACCGCTGCCCTATACTGCAGCAGTCCTTCAGCGGTATAGGGACTAAGAGTTTTGTCACAGGGTGATTTAAAAAATGACAGGCAGAGGAAGAGGCAGGCCCTTCCGCAGGGGTGGTAGGGGTAGGGCAGGAGCAACAGCCTTGAGCCAAAGTGGGAAGTTGCAGAAGGTGCGTTCAATTACTTTAAAGGACGCACCAGACTTGGTTGAGTGGCTCACTCAGCCTTATTCTTCTGCACCCTCCTCATCCTCTCGATCTGCACCCTCTTCTTCACTCTCTGCTATGTGCACCCCCAAAGACACTACCACCAACAACACCACCACCACCACATACCTTCCGCTTGAGTGCAAATGGGGGCCTTCATGCTCCAGTGTTTTAATAGGGACCCCCGTATAAAAAGCATGAGGGTCAAGGACCAGTACTGGGTGGCAACGTACTTAGATCCCCGGTACAAACACAAAATGGCGGAAATGTTACCGCCGTCGCAGAGGGCTGTCAGAATGCAGCACTTCCAGGCCTTGCTTCGAGAAATGCTGCATTCTGCTTTTGCGTGCGCTGGCAGAGGAGCAATTCCCACTCCCAGAGAAGGATTTGCGGGTACCAATCCAACAGCGCCTGCAAGAAGAGGCCGGTTTGAAGATGTGTTGGTGACTTCGGATATGAGGTCATTCTTTCAGCCGACCCATCGACAGGTGTCATCCGGATCCAGCATCAGGGAACGCCTAGACCGTCAGGTGTCCGACTACATTGGGTTAACGGCCGATGTGGACGCTCTGAGGAGTGATGAACCCCTAGACTACTGGGTGGGCAGGCTTGACCTCTGGCCAGAGCTTGCCCAATTTGCAATCGAACTGTTGGCTTGCCCCTCATCCAGTGTCCTGTCCGAAAGGACGTTCAGCGCAGCAGGGGGGATTGTGACCGATAAGCGTACTCGCCTAGCTCACGACAGTGTTAACTACCTCACATTTCTAAAAATGAATGAGGCATGGATCTCGGAGGAATTCAACACATGTGATCAGTAGACCATGTATATGTCTATAAACAATTTTTGGAATCAAGCACACAGACCTTCTTAATTCATTTGGCTCACTTCCCTGACCCAAAAAAGCACACCGTACTATATGCCCCTACCCTCCTCTTTGAAGAGGTTGAGCGGTGTCATATTTCTACTGGGGCTGCTTATTATGAGGGGTTCCCACCATCCCTGTGCTGTGCTGACTTCCTCCTGGGTGTTCTTATTATGAGGGGCTCCCACCATCCCTGTGCTGTGCTGACTTCCTCCTGGGGGTTCTTATTATGAGGGGCTCCCACCATCCCTGTGCTGTGCTGACTTCCTCCTGGGGGTTCTTATTATGAGGGGATCACACCATCCCTGTGCTGTGCTGACTTCCTCCTGGGGCTGCTTACGGTGCTGCTGTCAGCGCTGTATGTCACGGAGCTGCTGTCAGCGCTGTATGTCACGGAGCTGCTGTCAGCGCTGTATGTCACGGAGCTGCTGTCAGCGCTGTATGTCACGGAGCTGCTGTCAGCGCTGTATGTCACGGAGCTGCTGTCAGCGCTGTATGTCACGGAGCTGCTGTCAGCGCTGTATGTCACGGAGCTGCTGTCAGCGCTGTATGTCACGGTGCTGCTGTCAGCGCTGTATGTCACGGAGCTGCTGTCAGCGCTGTATGTCACGGAGCTGCTGTCAGTGCTGTATGTCACGGAGCTGCTGTCAGCGCTGTATGTCACGGAGCTGCTGTCAGCGCTGTATGTCACGGAGCTGCTGTCAGCGCTGTATGTCACGGTGCTGCTGTCAGCGCTGTATGTCACGGAGCTGCTGTCAGCGCTGTATGTCACGGAGCTGCTGTCAGTGCTGTATGTCACGGAGCTGCTGTCAGCGCTGTATGTCACGGAGCTGCTGTCAGCGCTGTATGTCACGGAGCTGCTGTCAGCGCTGTATGTCACGGTGCTGCTGTCAGCGCTGTATGTCACGGAGCTGCTGTCAGCGCTGTATGTCACGGAGCTGCTGTCAGCGCTGTATGTCACGGTGCTGCTGTCAGCGCTGTATGTCACGGAGCTGCTGTCAGCGCTGTATGTCACGGAGCTGCTGTCAGCGCTGTATGTCACGGAGCTGCTGTCAGCGCTGTATGTCACGGAGCTGCTGTCAGCGCTGTATGTCACGGAGCTGCTGTCAGCGCTGTATGTCACGGAGCTGCTGTCAGCGCTGTATGTCACGGTGCTGATGTCAGTGCTCTGTATTACGGTGCTGCTGTCAGTGCTCTGTATCTCCTGCACCCTCTTGTTTGCCTACCCTGGTCCCTGACCTTCCCTCTCCTCCATTGCCTTCATTAGCTCCATAGTCCTGAATTGTCAGAACAATTTCCCAAATAAAAAAAAAATGCTTGTAGTTATCGATCCCAAATTCACCTCATACATGTATTATGCTATTGTCCAGGTGGTGGGACTACGTGCTACCCCCTAATAATTACCCCGTGGCCGCAAATTCGACCTAAAGGTTTGCGAAATTCGCCTCCCATTGAAGTCAATGGAGCCCGCGGCGAACGGTCGTTTTCGCGAACGTTTGTGCCCGTTCGCGTTTCGCGTTCGCGAAACGTCCCGTCGGAAGTTCGTCCATCACTACTTATTATTGGCTTATTGGGGTTAAATTTGAGTCCTTAGAATTCTTCTCATTACAGCAGGGCACACGACAAATGTGTCCTATGTTGCCATTGCTCCTTGTCCTTACCATGGAAGCCTTAGCAGCTGCAATTTGACAATCCAGGGACAGTGCTGGGTTCAAAATTGGAGACAAAGAGGAGAAAATAGCATTATATCATGATGATGCCCTTTGGTTTATTGGAGATATTCAACAATCTCTGTCTACCCTCATATCTTTGTTTAATAAGTTTAGCACCTTTGTTGGGCCTTACTATTAATTAGGACAGATCCACCCTATTACCAATGGACACTCTGTTTCAGGCCGTACCCCAACCATCCCTTTTTTTGGGATCCAAGCACAAATCTCTTCTGAATATGATGGAAACAGACTCTTTATCTACTGACCCCTTCTGTCCCACCCCTGTTCTCTTACATAAATGATGTCCATAACTAAGGACCTGAATGAAGTAGGAGGGACTCCCCTCTAGGATAACCATAATCTGCCTGAGGTAGAGAAACTCACAGACTCTGGATTGTGGATATCCATAGGCATTTTATATGTGTAACTAATGTACTTGAAGAACATCCTAAAAAAAAACTTTCAGACTCTAGTTAATGATTTTCAATAATCCAACAAACATGTTACCAGTAGCTTCAGATAAAGAGGCTCACTATCAACCCAGGCTAAAATTTATTTTATACAGCATCACAAAGTCTTTGCTTGAGATGGTAGCTCAATTGATATGTACCAGGTATCATTTATATTATTTATGTCAATATCCTGCCAGTAGCATTAAGCATTAATTCCCAGTTGCCCCATAGGACAAAATTGGAGATGGATCTAGGAGTGCTTACTGATGAACAATAGCCTCTAATTCTAGAATATTTACCAGATGTATTTCTATCAGCATCCTAAAAACTGACCTAAAATATTTTATTACAAAGAGCATGCCCCTCACAAACCCCACTTTAGATATGGGTCTATTCTTGTGAATGCCATTAACTTTGTTTTCCATAACAATTTCACTCCAGAACCTAAAATGTGTCTTGTGGCATTGTTAGAGGATGAGGGGCCACCCCCTGAGATCTGAACACCTATTCTTCAAGTGTCCCTAGCATGTAAATTGATAGCTCAGAGATGGATTACCTCATCACCCTCTGATAACAAAGCAGGAGTGTCATTGGTTAATGAAGTTCTACACAAAAATGCTTGATTTACAAAAAATAATGGGACAGTTGGTTTGGTGCCCCAGGTCTGGCACACATAACACTTCCCTAAACGTGTTAGAGTTTTACTGGGATTGTTTGGATGTCCCAGATTGCTTATCCTTTACCAAATAAAGTAATGTAAAGAACTGCTAGAGAACCCCAGTTCCCCCTTTAAATTTGTACTTTTGAAGTCTGCAAGAACGTGAGCTGTTCATCACTGGTGTCTATACTGGCACAGAGGTAAAGACACTTGTAATATTTTCTTGTTCAATATGTTTATTGGAGAGAAAAAAACAAAAAATTTAACAATCACCGGCAGCTAGCATAATGAGCATATCAATAATTGTGAAGAAGTATGTTTCATGACATACAGGATCAATTTAAAAAATATTTCTGGTTTTGACAATAGATAATCTCTGAGAGGCAGAAAAACATAGTTGTAGCAATTGCAAGATGAACGGACAATATAACAATAATTCAAAAGTAGTGTAACCTCTTGACACAGCCTATATCAGAAAAATGTAACATAATAGTATAAAAAAGAGCAAGTAATCCCAAAGTGCAGGGGCAAGAGGGAGGGGAAAAAAAGAAAAAGGAAGAAAAGATGGAAAGGAAGAAAAAGGGGGGATAAGGTAGACCTAGAAATCTCATTGGGATCATGAGGACAACACTAGGGATGGACTCAATTGGGATGGATATGCATGTATTTAGCCCAAAGTCTCCTTTCAAATTGCTGCACCTAATCATTTTTCTGACTTGCAATCTGTTTGTGGATACTAATCCATGATACTTTATGATACAGTACCTTACCTTATACCGAGAGTTGTTTCCAAGCTCCTGTTATCGTGGTTTTAGCAGCTAGAAAAATTAAAAAGATCACAAAGGAAATCCCAGGGATAGGTTTGTTCAATAATGCATTTTGAAGTTGCTGTAAAATCGGGATACCTGTAACTTGGTGGAGCAGAGAGAAAACCCTATTCCAAAAACTACCCAGTCTAGGACAAACCTGACATACATGAAGTATAATGCCCTGCATAAAACAACCTCTAAAGCAATATGGTGAGGCATTAGCATACATCTTAGCAGTTGAGAGGGGACATCTGGTTAAAACCTTAAAGGGATTGTAAAGTAAAAATTTTTTTTTTTTTTTAAATAACAAACATCTTATACTTACCTCCACTGTGCAGCTCGTTTTGCACAGAGTGGCCCCGAACCTGCTCTTCTGGGGTCCCTTTGCGGCTGTCTCTGCTTCCTCCCGCAGGTACTTCTCATGTTCATGCGAGCTCCCTCGCATGGTGAGAAGCACCTGCGGGCGTGCTCTCATGATACAGCCGGAGGCTATAGCCGCTTGCTGTATCACACGGCCCCGCCCCCAGCACGCTGCATCATTGGATGTGATTGACAGCAGCACGAGCCAATGGCTGTGCTGCTTTCAATCCATCCACTCCAGCCAATCAGCGGCCAGGCTGAGCGGCGAAGAGGATGGCGGGGCAAGCGCGGGATTTTTGAGGGGTCAGGTAAGTAAAACAGGGGGATTGGGGGCGCCGGCAGTGTGAGATGTTTTTTCACCTTAATGCATAGAATGAAAAAACATTTACCTTTACAACCCCTTTACAATTTGCCTCTATCAGTGAAGCATTCAAGATGCATTGACAGGAAGATCTGAGACAAGGGCAGCAAAGACTCTAACGCAAGATTTGTACAGAGGTTCCTATCCTAGTCTGGCATAAACGGTAGCTTTTGGGAGGGAGGGAGTATAAACATATATATCATGGAAATACCTCCCCTAAATCCTTAAAGTGGAGTTCCACGCAGATTATTATTTTTTTTTATGTAATCAGTTCTTTTACACTATATTAAAACATGAAATCCATGTCATTTAACATAACAGCGCTCAACTCTCATTTTTTTAAAAGACTGATGAAGCCCACACACGATCGGAAAGTCAGACGGGCTAAGTCAGTCGAAAGTTCGGTCATGTGTACGCGACATTAGCCTCCCGGACAATCATGAGAGACCTTTTGAGTATGCTGTCATATTATGCTAAAAAGCTCATTGTTCTGAAATGGAAATCACCTAACCCTCCTTCTATCCAGCAATGGAAAGCTCCAGTTAATTCAGTGGTTCCCCTGTGCAGGGCTTCCTACAATAGTAAAGGTTTGACAAATTTTGGAACCCATGGGTAATTGTCCTCATGAATATTTCCCTTTATGTTCTGGGCCTAACTCTCTAACACCTTTAGAGATGCTAGTCCTGCCTATGTCCCTTTGGGAGTCAGTGTAACACTACTCATTTTACAGCTGTTTTTTATCCTCTACTTTTGTGGAAGTCTAAAGTTCTTTCATATTTGAGCTAGTTGTTTGTGATTAATGTATTGTTAATTCTTGCTTATTTTTTCCTACAAAGTTTCTTGGCGCATACTACTGGTAGCTGAGACACCCAATGTGACTGTATTTATGGAGCAATAATTACAGTCTTGCTGTTTAACCACTTCAATACCGGACACTTTCCCCCCTTCCAGCCCAGGACAATTTGTAGCTTTTAGCACTGTCACAATTTGAATGACAATTGCGCGGTCATGCAACACTATACCCATACTAAATTTTTATAATTTTCTTCCTACAAATAGAGCTTTCTTTTGGTGGTATTTAATCAACTCTGCGGTTTTTAATGTTTGCGCTATAAATGAAAAAAGAACAACAATTTTGAAAAAATAAAACTGATGGGCACTGATCGGCCGGACTGATAGGTGTCACTGATGGCACTAATAGGCGGCACTGATGGGCATAGATAGGCACTGATAGGTGGCATTGGGTAGGCAGCACTGATGAGGAGCTAGTGACAGGCTTTACTGAGTGGCACTGATTGGCTCTTTGATGGGACACTGACAGGCATCACCGATGGGGTACTTATTGACACTTTTTGGGCACTGTTGTGGGCACTGATCTGTACTTTCATGGACACTGACAGGCTTTATAGACAGGGACAGGCTGGCAGGTGAATGGCATTCATTGGCAGCTGATGGGCACCTTTTGATGGGGCTGTGCTGATAATCAATGTGCTGATTATCTGCACAGACCCCCACTCTGACAGGGAGAGCCACCGATCGGCTCTTCCTGTCAGGGTGAACCGAGGAAAGCTGTTTACCGGCACTTCATACCACGATCGGAGTTGCGGTGTGTCAGACTGTCACACAGCACCTCCGATTGCCGTGCTGCGTGCCCCCGCTCTGTTGCCCTTATCACGTAATATGACGTCCGATCAGGATAACTAAACCACTTTGCCACTGTCATTCTGCTATTTGGTGGGCAGCAAGTGGTTAGTATATATATTTTTTTTATTTTGGTCAGTTTTTATTTAGTTTTTTTTGTGGATTTATATTTGTAGGCGATGGCTCTCGCTACTGACCATTGTTGTAACTGCTGTATTTTGCAATTTAAATAAAAATAGAACTTGTAAAAAAATAAAAATTCAGGTAGGGAGAGAGTAAGCAGGTTCTGCAGGACAAAGCAGTGCCTTTTCAACTTGAATCGTTAGTTGAGTGGCTAACAAAACTTTCCTGTGGTTCCCCCTACCAGAATTCTACTAATCCTGTCAAAGTCTTGCAAGCTAGCAATGAGGAATGGGAAGAATTTTTTTTCACCATGAATTTGTTTACTTTTGGAGGAAGCTCTGTACAGGGGAAGCACTGAATTAACCATTTCAGATTTTGAGGTTAAGGAAAACAGTATAAAAATATCACAAGAGGGGGCACATGTGTGCAGTTCAGCAAAATGGTTGCTTAACCCCTGAGCTTCACACCAGACTGGTCACTTTTTCCCAGTCTCAGCAGCTCTGAGGACCTTCTGCCTGGCACAATAGAGGGGAAAGCACTTAAACAGTATGATGCATCACTCGAAGGCTGGAGGAAACAAGCAGTGGGTCCACTTCTGACCCCTGCCTGTGTCTGGCTCCACCGCAGCCTTGGGCAAGATGGCAGCTACTACACAGCTCTTGCCACATGGTGCATGTGCCCAGGATGAAACAGCTGCACATTGTTCAAGCATGGATCTCTGCACAGTCCAAATGACTCCTGTGGGTACAGCCCCCCCTGGACATCAGTCCCCAGATTTCACAGAATCTCTCATAGAGAGAACAATGAATGACATTTTCACCTCTCAGCCAGCACCCTTGCCTAGCAAGCTCCACAATTCCTGAGCCAGAGCCCACCAGAGGACTCAGTTACACAGTTCTGTTTGCCAAATGTTCTGATCTACTTGAGAGAGGCTTGTCTAAAACAGCTTTACAGATTACTATGGAAGGCTGATCTTAGGGAGTTGGGCACCCGGACTGAAACTATTAAGCAAAGGCTTGACTTGACCATTTCTCACACTAATCAAAATACAGAGTGCCTTGCAAGTCTACAACAGCAACTAGCCTTTTCTAACCCCCCCCCCCCCAAAGAGTTCTAGAGACTTTTCATCACTTTTATTCTTCTCTATAAAGTCCTTCCACATGGGAAGATTCAGCTGCTTTAACAGAATACTTAGAGGACCTTATCCTCCCCATTTTGTTAGCTACTCACAAGAACTTTAATGAATGGTCCTATCACTGAAGGGAAATCATAGCGGTGATTAAACAAACTTGGGATCTGCTCTTTATTATTGGAAAATTTAGGATATATTGGTTAGAACACTTCTTTAATACAATGAAGGGCGAGCCTCTTGATCCTGCACTGAACATAGCGCATATTTTGGTTGTTTCTAGACCTAATAAGGACCCTAGAGAAGTTGGGAACTATTACCCTATCTCCTTGATTAATAATGATATTAAGCTTCTTTCTAAGATCCTAGCTAACAGACTAGCCTAATTTATTGGAACCTATGTTCATAAGGATCATGTTGGGTTTATCACAGGTAAGTAAGACATGGATCAAATTAGGCATTTGACATTATCTCCCTCTTGCAGTCTCGATGGAATGGTGGTGCTCCGCAGGTGGGCCCTCTCCTGTCCATCCATCAGCAGAAGGCCTTCGACTTCATATCATGGGCCTACCTCTTTAAAACCTTATAAGTCTGGGGGTTTGGTCCTCACTTTTTACAAATCCTTAAAGTATTATATTCTTAACCCCAGGCTAAGGTCAAACTATTTGGGCATCTCTCCAGTCCCATCGAGATAGCAAGTGATAATCACCAGAGCTGCCCCTTTATCCTGCTTCTGTTTGTGATTCAGATTGAGAATTTAGCTATTGCTGTATGTGATAACCCAAATGTTAAAGGGGTAGTCTGTGGCTCTCCTGAACATAAGTGTACATTTACAGATGATCTGCTTCAGTTAAAAAGGGTCACTGGTTGTAAACTTTATTTACTCATAGGAAGGATTGGGGTGACTCATTTTTTGGATTTTTGGGACCTTCCCAGCTGGCACAACTTTCTGTAGTATACTCTGTCCAGGAGAAATCCAATTGGTTTTTATAATAACAGACAAACTATATGCCCTTTTATAACAGATTATCTACTATGGTGACCCTCTAGAGAGAGACCTCCAGGTTTGGTCCCAACGCTGTCACATTCACTCGGCCTATAGGATCGAATGAAGACCAATAATTCCATTATTTCAGATTTCACCCCACTTACATCTATAATGATCCTAACCTTCCCCCTAGCATGGATGCACAAGCATTTCAATGGTGGATAAACAAGGGTGTGTACCATATTGGTCATTTTTTCACATATAAAGGACATTTTACCATGCATCATTGCCTTGTGAATTTAGATTTTTATTAAATCTCTAACTTCCTGAAATCTTTGCTCTCAGATGCATTAAAAATTCCTTCATTGAAGGCATACAAAAATGGGGTAATAAAGATTAAAGCTGAGTTCCACCCACATTCTTAACTTTTTACCATCCAGCAGTAAAGAGTGCATTCATTGCAATTTGGAATATCATTTTAAAGGAGTCTCTTCCGACTCCTACTCTCTCTCCGGCCTCATCTCCTGCTCTCTTCTGCTCTTTTGCTGCTCTTTTGCTAGCGGTGGCCCAGTCTTTTCCGTCGTCTTCTTCCCTCTTCTGTTCTTCCGATGTTGACTTGACACTTTCTCCCGCTGTAATGCTGTGTGCACGGTGCTTTAGTCCGTGTGTGGAAAGTCCGTCGGGAAGACCCTCTGACCTAGTCTGCTGGAAAGTTCGGTCATGTGTGTGCAAGTCTGTTCGTTCAGAAAGTCCGTCGGAACTCCGCCGAAAGTCTGTTGGGAAGACTGTCAGAACTAGTCTGCCTGGAAAGTCCGGTCGTGTGTACGCGGCATAAGGGTTCAACCAGACCCAACAAGCAGACTCTGATCTCTCAAGGCCCTACTTGAAATTTTTAAGAAAGGGCACAATACTTTACAGCCTGGTCCCATGAACCTTGAACATGCAAGATTCACCACAAACCCATGCTAGCATGGAACCCTAACCTCTTTCATATTGCTAACATCACAAAAAAATAGCCCAGTAGCAGTCACAAGGCTTTTGCATGTTTACACAAAGGAGGATTTTACAGGTAAATAACATGCATAAAATATGTTAGAGTGGTTGTATACTCTTTTTTTTCACTTTTACCTACAGGAAAGCCTATAATAAGGCTTACCTGTAGGTAAAAAAAATATCTCCTAAACCTGTACGGTTTAGGAGATATTCCCCTCGGTATGCGCCGCTGACTGCAGCGGCGCATGCGCACAAGGGGGATTCTCGGCTGAAAATCCGGCAGTGGTCGACCGGCCGGGATGAAATCTCCCGCGTGCATGCGCGGCAGTGACGATATCGCGGCTCCGGCCACTCACAGCGCCGGAGCCGCGATACCCGGAAGAAACACAGAGGGAGTATGTCAGCTCCCTCGGCGTGGATCGGGCCAGATGTCTGGGCCTCGTTCTAAGGTAAGTATTTCATAATGAGCTAGTATGCGGTGCATACTAGCTCATTATGCCTTTTGCTTTGCAGGTGGTAAAAAAAAAAGCGGGTTTACTACCGCTTTAAATGTACATATGATCTTATTAATAACATTATTGCTGAAATCAATGGTTTGGTAAAATGGAACAGAACAGAAGTTTTAGATACCTCAACAAGTCTAGGACAGGTAAAAAGGGATTCCACAACTCTGACAAGCCATTTAAATAAAATTGCACTCTTGAAAACCACCTTAATTTTGCCATTCCACTGACTCCAATGCATTTTGTGAAGACGGTAACATTTTGTTGCAATCTTTTTTGTCACCATTTTGGGGAACTGAAAACTTTCAATTTGGTCCATCCCTGTAAAGAAGCCTTAAAGTCTAACTAAAGGCAAAAGTTTTTTTTTTACTTTTGGCTAGAGGGGAAAGAAAATCCCAAATTTTGTGTTGTCCCTAGGAAAGGTAATAGAGGGGAGATCTTCCAATAGGGATACTAGTTCTGGTGACCTGGGAGTCCCCAAGAGAGTCCCTTAACTTGCAGTACTTTCCTCTCACTTCCTGTTTTTGCCATGGGACAGAAAATTAAGGTAAATCTCCCTAATGGGACAAAGAGTGCAAAAACGTACTACTTTAAATGTACTACTTTAAAATGAATATCAAGTTTTACAGGGAGATATCTTCATTTTTATTAGGAAGTTACTTTTTTGTGAAACTAGTCCTTACAAAAGAATATCTTTGTTATGTAGGGCACTGTAATTAAAAGAGAATACAATTTTTTGCTTGAAAAATGATGGTTCTGCTCTTACTTTGTTTATGTTTTCTCTCCCTGAGCAGGATACTTCCTGTAAAACTCTTTATTATGAACTTCCCATGGACATGGACCTGTACATACATCCTGTAAAACGTTCTGTTTCTGTTCCCCAGACAGTATATACCTACTCGTGTACAAATGAAATAAGTAAACAAGAATTCGCTTTTTTACATAATTTAATAATTGGAGTGAATAGTTGCTTAATTTATTAAGTTAAGAGTTTCCAATCCTTTTGTAAATCGCCCTCAATGTATTTACCTAAACTCAGAAACTGAGGTTTACACATTTCTATGAGTAAGGTTTATATATTATGTAATGTATTAAAAATATCATTATTACACCATTTCAGGAAGGGATAATACTCAGTGGAGATTATCTATCCGTCTGTAAATTTGTGAGGCATACAGGATTTCATATTAAATCTTTACTGTAACAACAAGCATTATTACAACTATGTTTTAAATTAAAATATGAACCTAAACAAAGAGTTCATGGCACTGACAAAATACGCCATAGAAGATCATGACTTTTAGACAAAAAAAAATATGATTTTTGATCACTATGAAAGTAAATATATATGGATGCTTTTTTATGCTTGAATAAAGACTAGCAAAAGTATGCATATTCATTGAATGAGTCGGATTGAGGAAGCAGCTCCACTTCTGGTACAAACAATTGTTTATGAGAATACTGTATTAATTAGCTGTGATATTTTTCAATATGGATTATAAATTGTTCAGTACAGCAATTAGAGTGGCATGATAAGTATGTGGGGATCTGGAGTATATACCATATTACTTCCAGCACATCCAGAGTGGGATTTATTGGGGGAATATAATTAAGTATGAGTATGTACAGTATACATTAACATCAGTCCCTGCCCTCAAGGAGCTTGCCATCTAAGGTCTCTATCTCACATTCATACATACACTAGGGCCAATTTAGACAAGGCCAGTTAACCTACCAGGAAGTCTTTGGAGTTTGGGAGAAAATTGGAGTACCCAGAGGAAATCTACGCAGATGCAAGGAGAACATGCAGACTATATGCAGGTGGTGCCATGGGGGGGGAGTCAAACTGCTGAACGAGATTTAAAAAAATAAATAAAAATGAAATACTATATGTCCTCCATGGCAGTGTTCAGCTGCCCATGACTTTTTTTTACCAAAAGCTTGCAAATTGCCCTTGAAAATGGAAATGCCAAGAACAAATTTTTCACTGGGTTCAATGAATGTCCAGCAAACCCAACTTTGTTTGGCTGGCTCATCCCTAATGTTCGGCAAAAAGTGTATGCTGCATACCTCAAACCCTAATAAGCTATATTATGGTATGATATGGTATTTGGTATCATGGTGGAGAAGAGGAGAGTTATGTAAAACCTGTGAGAGTTGTCAGAAGAAATTAAAGGAGGTATACAAACACAGGCGATATCTGACCCTCTTTTTAGTTAAAGGGATCCTGGTTCTCTGGTAGGTGTACATTTAACTGAGCACTACCAGGTGAATTAACATTAAGCAGGGGATGGTTTCCAACAACTTATCATATTGAAGACTGGTTCCACTGATCTAGAAGAATTTATGAACTACATTTTTAAAGGACTTTCACTTATTATCACTTTTTATCAATTGGTATCTAACACCTTGCACTTTGGTTTGAATTGCTTTGAAGCATAAGCACTTTGCACTTTATTCTGTTCTACAGCTTTTGTATTTCTATATAATGTTTTTTTTAGCTATTTAACTCATAATTTTTACACTTTACTGGTTATTTGGTAATAGTATAATATTTGAGTTTGTTTGTAGCACCCCCTCATGCTTACACAATTCACAGAATAGGATTATTCCTACACATTTGGGGAGCGCCTCACTATTGGTCATATATTTGCACTTTATATGTCATATTTTATTTATAATTGCAGTGGCATGAGATATCCCTAATATTAATGTAATATATGATAATATTTAAAGCTTTGCTCTCTAACTAATCACTGTCGAAGCAATAAAAAAAACTAAGCTTTACATACCTAAGATCACGGTCACCTGACATGATAGCTCTTGAGTTGTCAGGACCTGGATCACCTGTTGGTGGCACTGTGGTTCCCGGGGCTGAAGGGCACAGTTTGGGTGGCTACCAGCGTGTGTCTTTCTACAGCGAGCAGATCCCAGTAATTAGTCTCTACCTAATGCTGGCTGCTGGGAATATAACCCTCTCTCTTGATTTGCATCTTTGTTTCAGTGTTTTGCCTGTTAGCCATATACCTGGTTGCTGATCCCTGCCTTATCCTATACCTTGTATCCATTATTCTGTATCCTGTCACCTCACCTCTGCTCCACTTGTTCCCAGTCCTAGTCCTGATAATGTCCTGTATATAGTGTATATACAGTAGTTAGGTTGTTGGTTTGGTTTTGCTTCACTGTCACATTTATTTTTCACTTTTGTTTTGCTTATGGTCTATTGGTGTTGGATAGTTGTTGTGTGCATTAGTAAACTTTATTTCACTCTTAGCCCTTGTACACGCGATTGGAGATTCCGACGGAATGTGTCTGATTGGAGCGTTTTGTCGGATATTCCGACTGTGTGTGGTATGCATCGGACTGTTTCCATCGGAATATCCGTCGGACCAAATTTTCCAACTTGCCGGAAATATTTTCCGACATACTCCGATCATGTGTAGAGAATGCCGATCGGACAAAGTGCCACGCATGCTCAAATCAAATTCCTACATCAAACTATTGGCTACTAGCCTGAACGTAGTCCCGTCGTAACGAAATAACGTCATCACGTTCAACGATCGGATTTTCCGACAACTTAGTCCGACCGTGTGTATACAACAGTTTTGGACAAAATCCGTTGGACAAAATCCGACGGATTTGGTTGTCGGAATCTCCGATCGTGTGTACAAGGGCTAACTCAGGTTGATTCCATTTTCCTAAGTACATTTTAAATGGACCAGTCATTCCTGCTGTCACTGCATACCTGCACTTGGCATCCCTCACATGAGTCTTCTCTCTTCCATACAGCAGAGGGGTAGGGTCCTTTTTTGAGTGTCCATGATGCTGCCTGACTGAAGTGGATGATTTCTATTGGCTGATCATTTGAAGCTCCAGAAGACAATTATATCAAGGACTTATTCTAAGATAAAAAACACATTATACTTACCTGCTCTGTGCAATGCTCCTCTCCTCAGGTCCCCTTCCGGTGTTCCTGGCCCCTCCCTCCTGCCAGGTGCCCCCACAGCAAGCAACTTGTTGTGGGGGCACCCAAACAGGCATTCTCCAGAGCCATTGCTCTGTTTGTCCATTCACTCTGTGCTCGGCTCGGCCCTGCCCCCTCCATCTCCTGATTGACAGCCAATGCTGCCAAAAGCAAATCAGGAGTGCGAGTCCCCGGAAAACCAAGGCTCTCATGGACATCATTGGATCAAGTGGGGGCTCAGATAAGTATGAGGGGGCTGAGGGGCTGCTGGATTCAGAATGTTTTTTACCTTCATGCATAGAATGCGTGCCTTTACAAACCCTTTAAGGGTGGTAAAAATAAAAACAATGGGTAAATGAATGGGAGTAGGGTGAAAGGAAAGGATGGGTGGGGAGCTTGGTTTTGTTTGGAGATGGGCTTTAAAATTAAATTGATTATTCTTGCACTCTTCTGGCAGTCTAAATATCAGTATCAAAAGTATATCTGTTTTAAAGATGTGGAGGATAAAAACCCTATTACCATGAACTCATGTGTTATTAAATCTTTAAATTCTTACAGGAATAGGGCTTTTGCTTGCAATTAAGGATCGGTTTCTTTAGGCTCAAAGAGAATGTGCACCAAGAAAAGGTGAAAAGGTAAAGACAATGTTTACTTTATGTAGCCATGCTATGCTGTCAGCATGCCAAGAATGTGCAGTATTAAAATATCTGTGATTGCAGTCGGACACATTTATTTTCCAAAGGAGGGTTGTCTCCTGCCAATTCTTTAGCAAAAAATCTAAAATAAAATCTTGAACCAGCTGTCTAGGGAAGTTCAAACTCTCCTAGTTTATGAATGACCTACAGTGTTTGAAACATGGAGAGTGAACAAACATTTACACTACTTTGGAACCCTACTGTGAGTATAATATTAACATTATTACTGAACTCCATTTTTGTGTCAGATTTTTGGAAGCTCGCACAATCTCCTGCTTTGGCAGCAATTAATAATTCCCTGACAATGTGGAAACATTATTTATTGAATACTGAACAGTATGTTAAACACAACATAGTACATGTAGCCATTGTGCCGCAATGACATGTTGGTTTTAGCTTTCAAGCCACTATTTTGTCATTTTTACTGTTCTGCCAATGTATTTTTATATTTTTTAAATGATACTCTTAAACAAGGTTGGAAGGCAAATATTTGCACAGCTGATTAAAGTAGTTCCACATTTGGTTAATATTTGAACAGTAAAGAATTTATTAAAAACTGAAACATTCATTTGAGCATATGTTCTTTCTCATTACATTGGCCTTGTTTTTTATGTGGTGTGATCTGTTAGCACTAGGTAAGCAACTTTATGCAAGCTAAAATATCGTTTTCACTTTTCTCTAAATGAAAATGATTGTTTAATAAAAGCTGTTTTTACATTAAATTGTATCAATAAAACCTTATATAATTATATGATCTAATGTATTATGGATAGAGTGTCTCAGCACCAAGAAGAGAAAATACAGAACACCGCTGTAACAGGCTGGCCAAACATTTAGAAGCAAAATAAGAATAGTACAGATCTTTAACCTGATTTGGTTAAACAATATGGAAAAGTGCACGCACACACACACATGCAGGCATGCAGAAAGGAACTTGACACAACAGCAACAGTTTGGGATTTTAATGCTGATATAACATTTACTCATCCATACAACTAAAGCTTGTCCAGATCAGCTTTAGTTGATAGCTGGTGACGTTGACAGTGGATGGTGGAGAATTTCCATTTACCTCTATGGTGGGTGGAGTTGTCTTTAAACACACATTGCAAGTATGTGCTGTATGCACAGGAATTTATTTAACTGCAAATTTTGCCCTCCAAAGTGACATCACTGACTCCTAGGTGTACATGCACTGTGTGTAAAATGTATCTGTTTCAGGTATAGGTGAATGGAGGCTCTCCTGCATCCACTAAAACAACTGATTGCTGCCAGTGCAGAGGTCATATTCATGACACTCATGGACTTTGACTCGTGTTGATACAAAGAACAAAGGACAGCTTGCCCCGTCCACCCAGTCCACCCAGTCTGCTGGGAGAAGACATTTTGCTGATTCCCCTGTCAGAACTGTCTGTGTTGAATGTTGATGGGGTAAGCATGTACATTTCTTTCCTGCAAGCCGCAGTTGCAGGATAGACATTTGCACCGTGTATGGCTGGCCTTAGTGTCAGACTGCAGCATTTAGCTATAAAATGTGAATCTGGTGGCTTCAGACACTGTTCATACCCCAGTGCAAATTCTAATTATGCCTAACCCTTAGGTAAACACAATCACACACATCTAAAAATATTTTAACTAGTTAATTGTATTCCAAAATTAGTTTTCAATTCTCAAATCTGAATTTTATGCTAAAATAATACCCGGTGATCCTGACATAAAGGTGTTGTTCAGGCACTTTTTGTTATAGAGTGGCAATGCTCTCTACCCATCTCCAAAGTATGCTACTGCATATTTCGGACATGGACTTCTGATGGAGACTATAAGCAATCACTTCAACACATATTACATAGGCATTGTTCACTGCTATCACCATCAGGAAAGCTTCCCTGAGAAATGCCATATAGCCATTGTTGGAGTGCATGCATATACTCAGAAAGTGGCTGCAGATAGGCTGCAGGAGACAAGCAGCACTGAGATGCATTAAAGAATGGGAAAAAAGTATATACAAGTATTTTATATTAAATCATGACAATTATGTATAATAAACAGTGCTCTAGTAAACTTAATGTCATTCTAACTGAATAGTGTAGGCCAAATACTATAAAAATATTGAACTAAAGAAAGTAATAATTGATATTGACATTGAGATCACTGATCTTAGATTTTTTTCTAATATTCCATTTTCTTCTTATATGCTTACTAACCATGTACTTAGTGTTGGAGGTTTCTCTGCTATGATTATGTTTCGGGAAGATGTTACATAGGAGTTACAAAATAATACAAATGTAATGTGTTAGCCTTCTGGGTAGAAATAAACATAATTGTGTGAATTTGAATATATCCCTCTGGTTCACAATTGATAACAGCTGCAGTTCAAAACTGATTGAAGTAAAAACAAACATCTTTTTATAATTCGTTCTGCCTTTTATTCTCAAACAAGCAAATCAGGGCAATACTAGCCAGATCTGGGTTAGATCAAGTTCCCTTATCTCTACCCACTATACCTATGACCAGAAATCTCAACAAATTATAATAAATCTGCCCCAACCCAGTTCACAAGCATGTCAAATAAGCTATATACTACGCTAAGCTATGAATTTGACGGCCTTTACCTGCCACACTGTTCACATCTTCCGGGGCCAATATTTTATCTGCGGGCTGTGACTGCAGGCATACTGAGTCTTCATAAATGTCTATGTTACCGTCTCCCATATGTTTCTTGGCATGGGAGATGGCCCTATATAAATCTATGAGAGCTCAATAAGCAGGTGCAGCCAGCAGAAAGAATATTCAGTCTATGGGCCGGTTCACACTGGTCCGACATGCTCCCCTACTTCCAGAGTACAAGTGGCATGACATGTCAAAATCAGTGTTTCCCTATGAGAGCCATCTTAACTGGTCCGAATTGTGTCGGTCTGACTTTGAAAATGCTTCCTGCACTACATTGGTCCAACTTTGCACGATTTCAACCCATTGATTAACTGAGGGGTCCGCCCCCCCAGATCCATACCAGGCCCTTTGATTCTGGCATGGATCTTGAGGAGGAACCCACCCCAAAAAACAAAAAAAGCATGCGGTCCCCACCCCAGTCCATAACAGACCCTTCGTTCTGGTATGGATTTTAAGGGGAACCCCCACACCATAATCTTTTTTTAAAAATTGGATACCAGACCCGACCCTTATTCGAGCATGCAGCCCTACAGATCAGGAAATGGGGGTGGATGAGCGAGTGCCCCCCTCATGGACCATACCAGGCCACATGCCCTCAGCATGGGGGGTGGGTGCTTTGGGGTGCCTCTCACCCCAATGCACCTTGTCCCCATGTTGATGGGGACAAGGGCCTCTTCCCAATAACCCTGGTCGGTGGTTGTGGGGGGCGTCTAGCAGGGTGCTTATCAGAATCTTAAAGCCCTCTTTAATAAGTGGGCCCCCAGATCCTTGTCTTTGTCAGATTTTCTGTCATTTGCCTCATACAAAGTCCTAACCCCCCCCCCCCCCAAATTTTCTGCTATATAGGGATGGAAGCATGTGTTCATATATGCCTCATTTAAAGTTCCACCCACCCTTTTTTCATACATGTTTAATAGGGAAGGAGGCATCTGACAAACAAATATCTAGTTTTGTACTAGTATCTGTACTATTATGAGTCCTGTGTGTCTGACGGACCTAACCCGGTCTGTACATATAGGACTTATCAAGTTTATTCCACAGCACTTTGCTTTATAATTGTTCAGTAGCCTTTCCTGTCCAATCCCATGCGGTTTGTTTCCACTGGGGCTGCCTGCCTGTCTCCTGCCCAGGAGCTGCAACGTACACGGGGCCCCTCCCCCTTCCCTTCGTGTGACTGGGGGTATGGGGGATTGGGCGGGTTGCCCACTTCGCATCAGCACCATGCATGACGCTGCATGAGTGACATCATCTATAGGCATCACGGTGAGGGTGTTGTTTCCATTCTTGGCTAATACATGGGGAGGTCTTTGGTGCCAATCGCGGATGGTTACGACCGATTGATTGGAGGCGCCTCCCCTTTTTGTAATGCCAGTGTGACGCTGGTGGTAACTTGTGTGTGGGTTTGTTGGGCACACATAAAACACCTCTTTCTGCCTCAGCCCTTTCACTTGCTGCTTTGGCATGATGCACTCCACATGTAGATCACACTACGATATTTCTACACAAGGTAATAACTTTGGACCCACCATGTCTGCTCACACCCTAATACCTTTCTCTTTCACTGTTTTTTCATTTCCTCTTGGGAATCTGTGTGACAACACTTTGCACACTTGTTTTTTGTTTTGTCCCATATCTAGGTATGTTCACATTTTTAATCTCTTACTCACTACACCCCTAAATTTTTCTTTCAATATTTTTATATTCTCCATGGTGCAATGGTCTATATTTAGTTTTTTATAACTCACTAATTTTACAGTTTTATTTGAAGATATGTTTATCACCACCCAGTATTCATGTTTTTTTCACCTCTGGGGACACCTTGTGTGCGTCCGCCTCATGTGCCGATCTCACCACCTCAGCTCCCGGGACAGACTATCTCAGTGACCACTGCTCCACAGTACTGCATGTTATTCTTTTCCAACCTTATGTAAGTGATTAGGATTGGACATTCCTTTCCTTTTTTATCTTAATCATCCTTTTGATGTTTTAGTCCAATACTAGATTTACTGGTATTTACTGTATGTCTTTTTCAAACATGTTGAGGCATCCGCTCCTGAGGAAGTGGCTGTAACCACGAAATGCGTAGAGATTTATTTAATGCAGTCATATATTTAATACATCATCATTGTCTGGACCTATCATGTCATACCATTCTTAAAGTTGTCTATCACTCTATGGAGCATTTAATATTTTTACAGATTGGCAATCTGAATATATATATATATATATATATAATATATATATATGTATAATGGTACTTTTACATTGTTTATTGCAATGTGCAATGTTTATAATCTATGTTAATAAATATGTCTACCGTATATACTCGAGTATAAGCCGAGATTTTCAGCCTCTTTTTTGAGGCTGAAAGTGCCCCCCTCGGCTTATACTCGAGTCATCGCTGTCTGCCCGCTCGATCAGCGTGTCGAGCAGACAGACAGCGGCCATTCTAGAATTCAAAAGCCGCGCCTCCGGCTCCGCCTTCGCCTGTGATAGGCGGAACACTGAATTTCCCAGCAGCCTGTGTTCCGCCTATCACGGGCATCGTCTCATCCTCGTACTACGGACGAGGTTGAGACGATGCCCGTGATAGGCGGAACACAGGCTGCTGGGAAATTGAGTGTTCCGCCTATCACCGACGGAGGCGCGGCTTTTGAATCCTAGAATGGCCGCCGACGAAGAGCTGAAGGACGGAGGCTCGGCTCGGGACGGGACGGGCCGGGCCGGGACGGGACGCAGGCTGGACGGGACGCAGGCTGGACGGGACGCAGGCTGGACGGGACGCAGGCTGGACGGACACAGGCAGGCTGGACACAGGTAGGCTGCACGGACACACACACACACACACACACACACACACACACACACACACACACACACACACACACACAGATGCATGGACACACACACACACACACACGGATGCATGGACACACACACAGGGATGGATGGACCCACAGGGATGGACGGACACACAGGGATGGACAGGCATGTCTCACCCTCGGCTTATACACGAGTCAATAATTTTTTCCAGTTTTTTGGGGGTAAATTGGGGGCCTCGGCTTATATTCGGGTCGGCCTATACTCGAGTATATACGGTAATTTGTCCATCTAATTGTCTGTCATTTGCTTCATGCATAGTCCCAAACCTTCCCCCCAATTTTCTGCTATATAGGGATGGCAGGGATGTGGTTGATGGTTGTGGGGGTCTGCTGGCAAGGGACTTATCAGAATCTGGAAGCCCTCTTTAAGAAGGGGGCCCCAGATCCTGCCCCTCATTTGAATGAATATGGGGTACATTTTCCAAAAAAGTGTACTGTTACAAAAAAACAAGAGATGGTTTTGAAGTCCTTTATTAAAAATGGGGAATGTCCCCCATTGTTGCTCTATGTCTTCTTCCTCTGGTATTCTCCCTCCTCTTCTTCTCCCAGTTCTTATCCCAGTTCTTATCCCCAGTTCTTCTCTGTCCGCTTCTTCTCCCAGTTCTTGTTCCTCCACTTCTTCTCCCTCTGCTTCTTCTCCCTGTTCTTCTCAGTACGCTTTTTCCTCCGCTGACCCAGTCTCCCTAGTATTTTGACAGGTTAGGTTATGTAGCCATGGAGCATGGCCATCCGCGGGACATCAAACAGAGACCTCACCCCTTGCAGTCTTGGATGGGAACCCCACGCTGTTTTTTTGGGGGGGGGGTTTTGGCGTAGGATTCCCCCTCAAGGTGCATACCAGACTCACAGTTGGATCCTGTTACAAGAAGTGGCATGGAAGTTGGACATGAAGTCGCAGGGCAAAGTTAGATCAGATGTCGTGCAGCTTCCATGTTGGAATAGTGTAAACAAAGCCTACAGGATTTAAACAGTGCATGGGGCTGAGGCTGCAAGATTCAGATAGGTATGCAGCTGGGTAGGAGGGGCAGTTACTTTAGGTCAGGTTACAACTTGTTCGTTTTTATTTACCCTTGTCTTTTGGGAAAAAGATCCTTACTTTCTGCCATAATGATCACACAAAAAGTGAAGTAAATCCCACGGAAAGAGAGAGACAGAATTGAATTTTTTTTACAGAGGTTCTAACCCTTCCCCTTTCTAAAATAAAATGATTTTTTGCTATGTCTAAGTTTACTTTACAAAGGTCTGAACCTTTCTCCACTGTATCTAAAACTCTAATGCCGTGTACACATGATCGGATTTGGTGGTAAATCCGACCGTGTGTATGCTCCATCGGACATTTGTTGTCGGACTTTCTGCCAACAAATGTTGGCTAGCATGCGCTCAAATTTTCTGCCAACAAATGTGTGTTGTCGGACTTTCCGATCGTGTGTACACAATTTCCGTTTGGACAAAAGTCCAAAGTACAAACACACATGCTCGGAATCAAGTACAAGCCGGAAGCGCTTGGTCTTGTAAAACTAGCATTCTTAATGGAGATATCACGTACGTCTTGTATGTCACTACATTTGTAATTGTTGGGCAACATTTGTGTGTATGCAAGAAGAAGTCAGAGCCAACACCCTTCGAACAAAATTCCATGGTTTTGTTGTCGGAAAGTCCAATCGTGTGTACGCAGCATTAGGAAGACAGAAATATAATGGTTCTATGGGTTATTTATAGCAATTTATAGTTATATTATATTATGGTTCAGCTTAAAATTATGGCATAGAGATATTTTTAGGTGAAGGATCAGACTTTGGCTTACTGCTGGGCTTGACTTGAAAGCACTATGTCCTGTAGCTGTCTCCTGCTCCGTTCTTCTGTTATCAGCCTGATAACTGACAAGTTCTCCATCACATATTATAAAAGCAGCCTGAGTTTTGTGTTGGGGAGGATGCTATTAATAGATTAGCAGCACCCTGAACCATTCAATGATCAGCTCTGAAAGTCTCTAACTATGAGGAGAGGGGGCGTGGGCCTTTCTTCCAATTAGCTGTCTTCGTTATATGCCAAAACTTCACTGCAGTGTTGAACAGGAAGAAAACAATCTCCTAACATGATCTGAACTTTCTAAACAGTATATAAAGCTGAAGATATACATGTACAACTTAAGTAGGGAGATTTTTTTCATCTCTTTGTAGCATCTGAGGCTGTTCACTTCACTGGGTATATGTGAGGGTTTACATCCACTTTAGAGGAAGACAGGGGAAAGCATGGTGCTATGGTTCATGGCCTGTTGAATGTTTACAAACAGTCACATTTTTATTTAGAAATATATTACAAATCCAATAGTGCAAACCTTAGTAATTTAACAGCTAGCCAACTGATATAATTGTGTAATTTACAGCATAGACTGGTTCTGCAGTCTTCGGATTAGTAGATCTGTATTGTCATAAGATGAATGTGGCAAACCCTGTTACATTTTGTCCATATTGCATACATATGAAGTAAGGCTTTCTGTTACACAAAACCCATATTTTCTGGGTTAACACTTACCCTCATGTATCTAAGTTCTATCCTTGAGGTATTTAATTAATACATTAATTCTTGTACTAATGTCCTCATTCCAGCATCCAGGTTTTGGCTATGGCATTCTCCCTGTCTTTGTCCACCTGCAAGGTGATTGATGTGGTCAGTCCCCTGTTATAAGCAAGTCAAATGCTCAGTCCCATGCTTGTATTAGAGAGTGATACGTGTGTTGTTTCTGATCAAGCTCCTTGTCTGTTTGCCCGGCTCTGCTATATTGGATTTCCCTGTGTATGACTTTGGACCGGATTTTGGACTATTTCCTGAACTCAGCCTGCCTTTTACCTGGACTGTCATAGAACCATGCTATCTGTCTGCTAACTGCAAGTATCTGTTTGTTTTACTCAGTTCACACCTGCTGATTACCGCCACACTAGTTACACTGTCCCTGATCACCACCGTTATAGTGCCACCATACGGATTTATTAGAATGAGCAATGCTCCAAACATGGATCACTCTTCAGAGAGCTTTTGACAGGCAGTATGGAGCATTGTATAGCATCAACAGCTTTCTTGAATGGTTCATGATCAGCAGGTGTACAGGGGTGTAATTCCTGCCACAGGGAGCCAAAGCATGGCACAGCTAACAGTGTTCCTATTCACCACCACATTGGTGTGCAGTGTTGCCTCTGCCTGCCACCTATACTTACCCTGTCTTGTTTACTGACCATGTTTCTGCTTGCTTCCTGGGCCAATCCTTTGCCTGTTTGCTGACCATGTCCCTGTCTGCTGCTGGAACTGACCAATCTGCACATTCTGTTGACTATGTTCCTGTAAGACACTAGTCCCAGTCAACTCCTGAGGACAACTGCACTCTTAGAATTACCAAGACTCTTTTGGTCTTCATTTTTCCATCCTCTTGTACTTCATGATCAGTGAACATGGCATACCTGAGGGTAGCTATGTACCAGTAGGTTGGGCTTGCTTTGCTTATAGAAATGGGGACTGCTATAGGTAATACTACATTAACGCTACGTTAACACTAAGTTATATTTCCTGACCACTTGTACAGGGGCAACCTTTACAGTACATTGTTTTCTATACAGTGTTGGTCTCACACATTTGGCCTTACTAAACTCAGGAGGAGTAGCTGAATGTGTTTTGGGGTGAAATTCTAAGTATTCCCATGCTGTGTGTGAGAAATATCTTATTAAATTGACAACTTTGTGTCAAAAAATAATTTTGATATTCTTTTTGCATTTTCCAAAAACTTTTGGCAAAAAAATTAAGTCTTCAAAAGACAAAAAAAAAATATCTTGGCGGGTTTGCTCTGCAAAATGTGTTCATTTTGTGGGTGTTTATACTGTCCTGATGCTGCGGGGGCCTCCAAAATGATGATAGGTAGTCAGGAAATTAGATATGTCATTTATGCTCCTAGGAAACCTGAAGGTGTTCCAGGCTGTGAAAAAGTCTTACGTGCGATATCCCCATACTCAGGAGGTGTAGCAGAATGTGTTTTGTGTTGTAATTGTAAGTATATATATGCTGTGTGTGAGAAATAACTTTAATTACATTTCTTTACTTTCAATAAAACAGTCTAAATAATGTACACTGATTTGCGTTATTTTTTACCAAAGACATGTAGCAGAATACATTTTGGCCTAAATTTATGAAGAAAGATTATTTTTTATTTTTTTTGCAATATTATATAACCAAAATGAAAGGTTTATTTTCAAAGTTTTTAGGCGTTTTCCCTTTATATAGGAAAAAATAAAAAACTCACTGGTAAATATATATAATATATATCACCAAAATACAGCCCTATCTATCTGAAAAAAATAAAATGATTTGGGTACAGTGTTGCATGATTGAGTGATTGTCATTCAAAGTGTGCCACCGCTAAAATCTGAATATAGCCTGGGCAGTAAGAGGGTGAAACAGTCCAGTTTTGAAGTGGTTAACCACTTTCAGACCGGACCATTTTGCTGGCTTAAGACCAGACCACTTTTTGCGATTTGGCACTGCATCGCTTTAACTGACAATTGCGCGGTCATGCGACATGGCTCCCGAAAAAAATTGATGTCCTTTTTTTCCCACAAATAGAGATTTCTTTTGGTGGTATTTAATCACCCCTGTGGTTTTTATTTTTTGTGCTATAAACAAAAAAAGAGCAACAATTTTGAAAACAACACATTATTTATAACTTTTTGCTATAATAAATATCCCCCAAAAATATATAAAAAAACATTTTTTTTCCTCAGTGTAGGTCAATACGTATTCTTCTACATATTTTTGGTAAAAAAAATCACAATAAGAGATTATTGATTGGTTTGAGCAAAATTTATAGCGTTTACAAAATAAGGGATAGTTTTATGCCAGTTTTATTAATATTTTTTTTTTACTAGTAATGGCGGCGATTAGCGATTTTTATTGTGATTGCAATTATGGCGGACACATCGGACATTTTTGACACATTTTTGGGACCATTGTCATTTATACAGCAATCAGTGCTATACAAATGCACTGATTCCTGTGTAAATTACACTGGCAGTGAAGGGGTTAACCAGGGGGTGGCAGTGTAGGGGTTAAGTGCATCCTAAGGGCGTGTTACTAACTCTGGGGGGGCGTGGCTGTGTGTTAGTGAACACTGATCTCCGCTCCAATCGCAGGGAGCAGAGATCAGTGTCACTTGTTGCTAGGCAGAACAGGGAGATGCTGTTTACATCAGCATCTCCCCGTTCAGCCTCCATGTGAGAAGATCGCGGGTATCCCCGCGGCGATAGAGTCCGCGGGACCCGCAACCGGACTCACGACGGTGCACATGCGATGGCAGGGCAGCAATTTCAAATGGACGTACCTGTACGCCAATTTGCCTGCCCGTGCCATTCTGCCGACGTACATCATTGCACGCTGGTCTGGAAGTGGGTACAGTGTTGCATGATTGAGTGATTGTCATTCAAAGTGTGACACCGCTGAAATCTGAATATAGCCTGGGCAGGAAGAGGGTGAAACAGTCCAGCTTTGAAGTGGTTAAGCACAGCTTTTTGTGGTGTGCTTAGTCTTTTGAACATAAAACAAAGATGAAGGCAAATATACAAATTAGTATTCCCATGAATAGGAAGTAAGAACACTATCTTTAGTACACATTGATCCTCTTGCAAATAGCAGACTAAAATGGTAGTTGTACTAGCAATATATCAGCATTATGAAATTTACATCATTTGATCCAATGAGCCATGCATGATGCATGAACTTCTGTATATAGATACTGTTTCTATGTTTTTCCTAACATGTAAATACTTGTCTGTATATTTGCTTACTTCCTCCCATTTCACACTTGACTACACATGTATACACAAGAGTTAACTGACTTGACATGCTTTCTTGTTAACTTCCTAATTATTTGACTTGGCACATGTTGATTTACCCTCTTCCCCTTATCACCTGCTAGTCACTGAATAATGATGGCAGTAAGTATAGAGGGTCTAATTGATCACATAAGAATTATCCAAACCCAGTGGTATGGTATTGGGGTATATATATATATATATATATATATATATATATATATATATATATATATATATATATATATATATATATATATATATATATATATATATATATATATATATATATGTGTGTATGTGTATGTATGTGTGTGTGTGTATATAAATATTTAAATATTATAAATATTTTTTTTGGTGCTTTGGACATTTTCCTCTTGAAGATGGAAAAAGCTTAATCGATTCAGATGAAACAGCTTTATGCTTACTGCTTCTCCAAACAAATTCCAGAGCTACTGAATAGAATTCTCATCCATCTAGTCTGAAACTAGCTGCCTGTGAAAAGTTTTATGCTAGATAGATGTATTTGCACAAGGGGGGTAGTCATTTCATCTCATGTTAAATAAATCACTCTGTTTGGCAAATATTGACTCAAGCTGTTATACCTTTATGTCTTTCTGAAACTCACTCCGCTCAAGAGCTCAGCAAGCAAACAAGGATAGGTGAAGGAAGTTAGTGTGGTGACTTTAGCCAGTGTTTATTTTGTGCGTGCTCTGAGCACATCCTAATGACCTTGTAAGCCTATGCTTGCAATGATAAGAAAGTATTATTATGCTGAAACTTTCCACTTGAGTGATTTATTTTAATTGAGGATTTTAATTATGTATCAACCTATGAAATTCCTGGAAGATGTTCTATCACTTTCTGTGGAAATGAAAACTCTATGGGCTAATAGGTTTAGTTGAAGAGAAAATGGTAAAAAACAAAGACTATGATCTGTACAAGTGTTAATTTTTTTGCTGTATTTTAACATTTACAGCAAATGTCGTTTTTTTTTCTTATTGAAGGTCATTTTAAACTTTAATTTCCTTCTAACTTTACAAATAACATTACTTTGAAAATATCACTGTTGTCTATTGTAACAACTAACTGAATTCATGAAAATGATGACATAATGGGGAGCACCAGAAACATATTGAACATTTTTATTATTAAGACAGTGCAAACAATAGTGCAAATTTCCCAAATACAGTATCCTATATTTTATGGAGGAGAGAACAAAGAGAAGATAGTGAGAGAGAAACTCTGTGGGGAAATCGTCTGCCCTGCAAAATATCATAATTTTTAGGTTGTAAGCTCTAACGAGCAGGGCCCTCTGATTCCTCTTGTACCAAATTGTAATGTAATTGTAATGTCTGCCTTCGTGTTGTAAAGCGCTGAGCAAAAAGTTGGCGCTATATAAAACCTGTATAACAATAATAATAATAATAATAATAATTGACCATATTTGAATTTGGATTACGGGATGCACCAATACAATTTTTTTTACAACAAGAATGAGTATGAGTACTGAAACTTTTTTTTTTAGTGCACGCCAATACCAATTACTGATAACTACCGCTACTGTTTTGTTTACACTTCAGCTGTTAACAATAGTACAAAACATTGAAAAGTTATTTACGAATTACCGTATTTATCGGCGTATAAAAATCAGGGGAAAATCATGGGTGAGTGTTATACGCCGATCCCCACCTATCCCCCGCCGATCTCCCCTGACTGTGAGCGGAGCGATCGCTGCTGAGATACACATAGCCGAGTGTACTCGGGCTCTGCTCACAGTCACGCCCAGTCCCGCCATTGGACCTGTGTTATGTCCATCATAGGGCGGGATTGGGCATGACTGTGAGTGGAGCCGAGAAGAGCCGAGTACACTCAGCTATGTGTATCTCGGCTCTGCCCAGTTCCTGCGATCTCGGTGGCATTCGCTCCACTCCGGCAAGTCTCGGCGGCGCCAATTTTAAATTCAGCCAAGCGATGGACACTGGGGGCAAGGCTGCACTGGGACAAGGCTGCACTGGGACAAGGCTGCACTGGCAAGGCTGCACTGGCAAGGCTGCACTGGGGCAAGGCTGCACTGACAAGGCTGCAATAGACATCTGGGGCAAGGCTGCACTGGGGCAAGGCTGCACTGACAAGGCTGCAATGGACACTGATAAGGCTGCATTGATAGACATTTAATTGTAAGATTTGTTTCCTTAAACTTCCTTCCTAAAAGTTTTTTTCCTTAAAATTCCCTCCTAAACTTGGGGTGCGTGTTATACGCCGGCGCGTGTTGTACTCCTATAAATACAGTAAATACTTTTTTTAATTTTGCACTTTTTTCAATTAGAAACATGTAAATATATCTTAAAGGTGTGTAGCACTGACCCCCAACAGAGCTGCTGGTTTGATTTAGGCCTGCACTCTGCTAATAAACCCCACTAAATTGACTCAGTCCCCTTGACACAATATAATACAGTCCAATATAATATGACACAATATACCTGTATTGTCCTCTCAGGATCCACTGGCTCCACCTGCTGGGAGAAAACAACACTCCACACAACGGGGTACTTAACCAAAGTATATTTTACTGTATATATTGGTAAACAGGTGAATACAGCGATTGTACTGTCATCCCAACATAGAATGACAGGACAATGAATTTTGATAAAACAGTTATAAACAATATTTATATATATGGGAGCTCCCCTTACTTTTATAGCTATGTGTGAGATCTCACTTAAAGTACTCAGTCCTTAGTCTTCTTGTCTTCACTAGCAATGATAATTCCTTATAATTTGTAATCCAAGGGTTAAAGTAATTAAAGTTGAATTAAGGATGATCCTAGTGTGGCTTCCGTAATTATAATACAAGACTTGAGATGCGATAGTAAGTAGGCCTTATGCCTGCCTAGTGTCAGTTGCTATACTACTCCTTCGTAGGACTAGGGATCCCAGCAAGGCCTGTATATAAGTCTGACTAGGTGCAAAGTTTAGAAAACTGTGGGTCGCAACCCAAACACCAGCTGAATCGGAAGCTCGGTATGGTAACTTTGGTCCGGTGTTTGCGGCTTGCTTCTACATCAGCCGCCACTGTCACTCCGTTCCGACAGACAGACCTGGTCTTCCGATGCTCAAACGAGTGTCTCTGGATCCTCTCAATATGATCACTGTGTCTCTGGTATGTCAGGTCACTCACACAACCGAGCAGGGTGGCGCTCTGCAAGGGCAATAGGCCGCTTCCTTCGTGAGGCCTCCTCAGAAGTCCTCACACGCAGGCCATGCATTCCCAAGAGACCTAAGATGGCCGCTCTGGGTCCTTTTATGTCCTACCCAGCATGCAGTGCAAGAGAGGGTGTCCATGGGTAGGTCACCTGACATCCTGGGTAAAAAGGTCAACTCTCCAATGTAAACAGTCACTTCCTGTAAATAGTTCAATACTTGTGAAAGCAAAAATCATTTAAGTTCACTTTCAGTGTTTGGCCGCTAGATGGCACCAAACACTAAGCCATAGAAACGTCCATAGATTTTCATTATAAATGTTAATATAATTTAATAGGCAAGGATACCCGCGCTACATGTGTAAATATATTATTGAACAAAGCAAACAACAAAAAGTTTCAATTTATACCAATACTGTACCACTGAGTTTGGATAATTAATAGTTTATAAAATAGAAGTGAACAAAAAAAATAACAGGACAATAATAATTAAAAGGAGGAGAATAAGGAGTTAATTAAGGCTGATTAAAAGGGGTGAAAACAGAGAAACAGTTAATTAACCACTAGGCATCTGCGCTATAGCCGAAAGACTGCTGCAGCACAGACGCCAATTGCCGGGAGGCTGTCCCTGGACGTCCTCATGTTTACTTCCGCAGTGCGTGCTCCCGCGAGTGCGCATCGGGGAAGTTCTGTGCTGGCCGTGTCCCTTGGACACAGCCAGTTACAGATCGCTGTAAATGGCCAATCACAGCACCCGTTTACAGTGCGATTGGCGTGTCCAATGAGAGATGATCTCATATGTAAACATATGAGATCATCTCTCATCGCCAGCTCTCCCTCCTCACACAGAGACAGCATGTGAGGAGGGAGAGATGAATGGCTGCAGCGGCCGTGAGTAGAAAAGAAAACACGGAAAGTGCCCACAATGTCACTGCCATCTGCCTCCACTGCCACCTGTCCCCACTGCCACCTGTCAGTGCCATCTGTCCCCAGTGTCACCTGTTTTCAGTGCCATCTGTCCCCAGCGCCACCTGTCAGTGCCACCTGTCCCCAGTGCCACCTGTCAGTGTCATCTGTCCCCAGTGCCATGCATATGTGCCATCTGCCATCAGTGTCCCATATAAGTGCCATTTGTCATCAGTGCCACATCAGTGCCACCCGTCATCTGACTCTGCCCCCTCTGATGCAAATGGGGAAGCTGGGCTTCCCCAATGACGTATGGGTGACCCCGCCTCCCTCTGATGAAATGGAAACTGCACTACATCAGAGGGGGGCGGGGTCACCCATACGTCATTGGGGAAGCCCAGCTTCCCCATTTGCATCAGAGGGGGCAGAGTCAGATGACGGGTGGCCCCACCCTCCACATATAAGAAACGTCAGGCCGCTGGGATCCTGCAGTGTCTCCTCAGTGGAGACAGAAGATGGATGGATTTGCTGCGCTGGATCAGATCAGCCATTGCTGGACCCCGGAGAGATGATCATCCGTTGCTGGATAGCAAGAGTGTATTACCACTGCTGAAATCTTTATTTTTAATAAAGGACTTTTTCAAATGTGTTTTTGTCTTATTTAACAATGTTTTACACTTTCTTTGTGAAATGGTAGGGGTACTTTTGTACCCCCTTACCATTTCAAACAGGGGGGGAGGGATCTGGGGGTCCCCTTGTTAAAGGGGGCTTCCAGATTCTGATAAGCCCCCCACTCGCAGACCCCCACAACCACCGGCCAGGGTTGTGGGGACGAGGCCCTTGTCCCCATCAACAAGGGGACATGGTGCTTTGGGGGGAACCCCAAAGCATCCTCCCAATGTTGAGGGCATGTGGCCTAGTGGCATGTGGCACTCTCTCGTCCACCCCTTTTTTCCTGTGGCCTGCCAGGTTGCGTGCTCGGATAAAGGGTCTGGTATGGATATTTAGGGGGAACCCCACGTCATTTTTTTTTTTATTTGAAGCAGGGTTCCCCTTAATATCCATACCAGATCTGAAGGGCCTGGAAATTTAATTTGGGGGAACTCCACGCTTTTTTTTTATCAATGACTTTCAATGAGTGTTCTCTGTATTATGGGAGCCGACAATTCATTATATCCGAGAGTGATTTCAAATGACTTTTTTTTCCTGCAGAAATGACACTTTGTGCAGGGACAGTTCTAAGCACGGGAAACATGCGCCCCTTCACAGGCATTATTATTAAAATCACTGCTCCCAAAAAAACCGCAGTTTTTAAAACTTTTTTTGCATTGATACACTTTTTAGCACAGTAACTTGCATATTAGCCTTTAAAATTAGCACTTTAGATTTTGAACGTTGGAGTCCCATAGACTTTAAAAGGGGTCTAAAGTTCACACAAAGTATGCTATATAGAGTTTAGCAGCTCAGTCGATTCTTCTTTATACATTCGACAGACACCATAAGCCTTCAAAGACAGATTCGACCGCAATTCATGTGGATTTTTGGACGAATGCAATTTTTGAACGAAAAACTAAATAAATAAAAACGAATCTCGGGAGTAACTAAATTTATTTTTCGGACGAAAACTAAATTCCGAAATGAAATATTTCACTCTGCACATGTCTACATATTAACCCCTTCAATACCAGACATTTTCACCCTCTTCATGCCCAGGCTAATTTTCAGCTTTCATCGCTGTCACACTTTGAATGACAATTGTATGGTCATGCATCACTGTACCCAAATTACATTTGTATAATTTTTTTGAGACAGATAGAGCTTTCTTTTGGTAGCATTTAATCACCACTAGTTTTTTTATCATTTTTTTGCTAAACAAATTAAAAAAGACCACAAAATTCAAAAAGTTTCTGTTATAAAATTTTGCATAAATTGCACTGATAAGCTCCACTGATGAGGCAGCACTAATGGACACCAATAGATGACACTGATGGGCACTGATAAACTGCACTGAAGGGCACTGATGGGCACTGATGGGACTGCCCTGGTTATCAGGGATAAAAATATACTCATTGTGCCCTGTCAGACTTGACAGTTATTGGCTCTCCTTTCCTCAAACAGAGACAGCTTGTGAGGAAAAAAATGACGATAACCACCAAGACAGTTTACATATGATCAGCGGTTACAAATCACACCCAATGTGCACACGTGGGAGGATGTCCATGGACGTCCTACCAGGAATGGAGAGCCACACTGTAGCCATCTTTTGGCTATAGCATAGTTGGAATCTGGTTAAAGTGTGTTTTTTATTTATTTTTTGTTAAAATAGCAAAGTTGTTATAGTGATCTGCTCTGTTGTTATAGTAATCTGCTCTGTGCAATGGTATTGCACAGAACGGGCCTTTACATTTTCTTTTGGAGTGCCCCACTGGAGTTGTGTTGGGGGGTGTTGCTATTGGAAGATTTTTTACCTTAATGCAGATAAAGCATTAAGGTAAAAAAACCTTTTGCCTTCAAAACCACTTTAACATCATTATGCCTGGGAACCCCAAAGAGAGAGATGCAGAAGTGGTCCCTATGTAGCTATCAGGGGAGTATCATCCATATCCACAGGCCAAGGCTGTGGTTAGGGTGCAGCTTTTTGGAGTAGATAATACAAGTTGAGGCAAGTTGTTACATGAAGTTGGTCTCATTATGGAGCATTGAGGGTTTACAGGATTAGAAAGTGTTATTGTGGTTTAGTGCTCATGCTCCTCCTCCAGTGTTGTCTGTTGAAACGAATTGATTTGAAAGCAAGCAAAAGCCTTTTAGTGGAGTGAGATTATGTTGCCCCTGGTTACCACAAAAAAAGAGCCTGCCTCTAGCTTTAAGGCCTCATGCACACTGCATGTTTTAATATGGCTGTTAGGGGAGGCTATAGTTTTTTGCTTCCAAACACCTCTGCACGGTAGCCTTTGTGCCCATGCACACATAGGCGTTTAGAGGAATTCAGGCAGGGTGTTTAGAGGCAAAAACTGACAGCACATGGGAGCAGCAGCATTTTAGCAGAACAAATGCTTGATGTGCCTAAAACACATCTAAATGTACATTAATTCTAGGTGCGTTTAGAGCTTGACTGTTAATTTATTCTGGCCATTGAAAGGAATTAACGCCCAAACACTTGATGCACTTAGACATGCCTAAATGCATTACACATGTTGCACTGACCCCCGAATTGGCTCAGTCCCCTTGACAAAGCTGTGGTGCCATACAATACAGTACAATATAATGTAATACAATATACCTGTATTGAATCCTCAGGATCCACTGGCTCCACCTGCTGGGAGAAAGCAACACTCCACACAACTGGATACTTAACCAAATATATTTTACTGTGAATATGTTTCAAAAGGTAATTACAGTAATTGTGCTGTCATCCCAACATAGGACGGAAGTACAATGGATTTCAACATAAACAATTGCAAACAAAATATATATATATATATATAAGAGGGCCAGTATGGTGGCCCGTAATTATGGGAGGAGCCCGGAGGGTATATAATCAGACCACCCACAACGGTCTGTGTCGGTTCCAGTGCAAGGTACTGCACATCAAGGGGTTGACTCGTCTCAGCTCCCTCACGGTCGACTATCTGTGCGTCCAATCGCAGGTGCATTTCGGCTTCTTCATTCGTGGTCTTCGTCGGCGGTTCCCGCTCATGGTCGCAGATAAGTAGTATCCGAATCTTTTCATATCATGTGCAAACTTGCGGCTTATCATGCTTACTATCCTGCACCCCTTTCGCAAAACCTACCTCTGAGTTGTTGACACTCATGTCCCAACATCTTTCGGCACAGGCATAGTACATTCCTAAATTCCTTCTACCAAACATACGATTCATTCATAGATCCAAGCCTCCGAGTCGCTGTCGGTCGTTCTCCAATATCACTCGCCATAGGCTTCACTAGTTATAAGATTCACTGTTCTCATCCTTTTTTGAGATAAACAGGTATTGTTTGTATGGGTTTCTGTGGCTGATTGGGGTGTAATTAAACCCACCTGATGTCTTTTCTGCACTTGACTAGCCTGGGGGGATGGGTGGTTGATAGGTGTTTGGTTTCACAGTAAGGAATGGCATACACTCTACAACCAATTCGTATCAGATACTCCTTACTGCCAATTTATATCAGATTCATCTCATACATTTTTTAAGCTGATTCGTGTCAAATGCATTGCACAGGCTGACTCTGCCAACTCACTGCGTGTCCACGCAGTTGTACCTTTGAGATCGGTCGTATATCTTCATCGATTGTCCCACGCTCGGACCGCTACACACTCGCTGTTGCAGGTAGGACTTTGTTGTTACGGCTCCTCTAAACTCTAGTAGTTACGTTATCATGTTCGTTATCATGTTCGTTTTGCAAAAAGTCGCACTTACGCCACCGTAAGTCTTTCTATGTCATCTTTCATGTATTTCATGCTTTCTACCCAACGCGGGTTTACTCGAGCCGTTCACTTCATGGCGATGCGGTCAAATCCGACATTCAAGCCCCTTACTCACCTCGCGTCTACGGCCGATTCGAATCTAGTCGCAACTTCGCTTCTATGTTTCGGATCCTTGGCAATCACAAAGCCCCTTCAACCGCCATCACCATTTAGTTGATTCGAACCCAGCCATATCATCGGCAATACGGTCAGATCTGTCATACAAGCCCCATAGTCACCTCACATCTATGGCCGATGCGAATCTAGTCGCAACTTCGCTTCTATGTTTCAGATCCTTGGCAATCACAAGCCCCTTCAAACCACCATCACCATTTAGTCGATTCAAACCCAGCCATATCATCGGCAATATGGGCAGATCTGTCATACGAGCCCTGTAGTCACCTCGCATCTACGGCCGATTCAAATCTAGTCGCAACTTTGCTTCTATGTTTCGGATCATTGGCAAATCACCAGCCCCTTCAACCACCATCACAATTCAATAAATCCGAACCCAGCCATATCCTCAGCGATACGGTCGGATCCCATATATGAGCCTCTCAGTCTCATCTACGGAGAATTCGAGTCTAGTCGCAGCATCGGCGCAATGATTCCAGTCCTTGCCAAACGCAACTCTAACAACCAAGCCGAATCCTGTTGCATCTCCGACTCAAATGAGTCAAATCTTTCGCAGACTATTCCATAGCTATAACCCAGTTCAAACTAGTCACATCGACTGTACGAATTCAGCAGTACTGACGTTTCACTTTCTCAGTCTATCCATACATGATCATACACAATTCTCTCCACCAATTTGCTCAGTGTTGCGCACGGTCATTCCTACATAGTCCCATTTCCTCTATAACCTTTTCTTTCGCCTTTCAACAAAGCTCCTTGCAATTGCTGCAAGCATCAATGCAATGGCTCAATACGGCCACTCATCTCCAGTAGCAACACGGCTGCTCTCCTCATTCCTACACACTTATAATTAAATTTATAGATTCAAATAAAGCTGCTTTCTTGCAATCGCTGCAAGCATCTCTGCAATAGCTTAATACGGCCACTCATCTCCAGTAGCAACACAGCTGCTCACCTCATTCATCCATTCATTCATTCTCACCTCATAATTCAAATAAGGCCGCCTCCTTGCAATCGCTGCAAGCATTTCAGCAAGTGGCTCAAACTGCCACTCATCGTCTCCAGTAGCAACATGGCTGCTCATCATTTTCTCTGTCGCCTTCCCCTTTTTAGGCCAGTTAGAACACCAGTTAGTCCACCCTGCACCAGATTTGGACAGTATTTCCCAAACCCCCCCCCCCCCCCAAAAAAAAAAAAACCAAACCCCCAAAAAAAAAACAAAAAAAACCATTGTAGAGGGCTTGCATCTTCACCAGGGGGCCAGCTTTGCCCCAAAGAGCTCTTTGCAATCCCCCTTGTCAAAACGAAATTCTCATGTCACCTTACTACAGGCTCCCGGTCAACTCAGTTCTCGACCCCAACCTGTCAACTTCACAACTAATGCATAAAGTCAGGTGTTTAGTTCAATGGGATTCCCCCTTTCTCTTAAACACTCTTTCACTACATATTTTTACTTCACATACAGAATTTGACCTGCTCCTGAGGCGTTAGCAACTGTCACATACTTCTGTGCACTTCACTCTGTTTTCGAAGCACAAGCCTTCAATACGCAGACAAGGTCGCCTAATCTTTATACTTGCTGGCAGTGCAAGCATTAGTAGACCGAACCCACGTCAATTAACTACAGATCGCAACATTCCTACTTGGTATACCAGACTTCAGCTACCCACCCCAGTCCGCCCTGGGGCGCTTTGGTTCATTAGTCTGTGCCGAGCACAGACTGACACCCGAGCTATCGGTTACCTAGCCAGTCACCTCCTGGCTCACCTCGGTTGTCACGCATTCTTTTGAGTTTTCTAAAGTCACACTCAACAGCGCTCGAGCGCAAACCAACTGTCACTATGGCTGTCGTTCCTTGTCCTATTTTTCTTGTTTCCTTCCGCCTTTCATCTTATCTACCCAACGCAACTATCCCCTCCTACCTTTGCAACTTACCTCAAACATACGCACCCCCCCCTTGCTTTTAGTTGACGCCATGTCGCAGGCAGACAGTGAGGACTTTGCCTCAGCCCTGCCATCACCCTTTACGGGCTCAGCAAGCGGCGGTTTACAGTCTCAGAAGAGCTTGGACCAATACAAAAAAAAAAAAACACATAGCAGAACGGTGTCGCAGGAGTAAATCCTACCCTGCCGCAGCCAGGAAACTAAGCCTTTAGGCTACTGTTTCCACTGCCAGTGGCAGCCCTTCCAGGCACCACTTCAGTCTATATTCTTTGCGACTACTCAGCTGCACTCCTGGGTAACCACACTGTCAACAGCAGTCGCCGAAGTCCAAGCAGAGTGACAGCCCTGAAGGTACGCCCAGCCGTGCCCCTACCAGCTCCAGTCACCACCGTCATTCCCGTACCTTCACTTACAGATACACCCAACTTCTGCACCATCGTCTTCCCTGCACACCTTGTCCTAGCAGGACATCTTGGATGTACTCATAGCAGTACACAACTTGGCCTAGAACAAATCATATTCCCGGGGAGAAGTCTCTGTCATCCTGAAGGCCAGAGACCCTTTACTTAATCGCAAGCTCACTGTCACAGAGTTTGTGCTGGCCTCGGGGACAGTCAGAGACATGCTAGGCAGAGCAACCCCAACAGGAGGGTAGAATTGGACCTGTATCTGCATGCAGCAGGTCATAAGTACGCAGGGTGCCTATCCTTTGACTATCACCGCTCATTTTCAGCCAAGGCAGCAGCCAGACTCAAGGGGATCCTTTACCTCCCATCTTTTAGTGTTTCTCTTCCAGGTAAAGACCCTGACTAAATCCTTAAATTAAGATGTGCCAGCTATAGCAGATCTGCCCATGGGAGTCGAATTTCTCACAAATTGGAATGGCATGCCAATGTGTATTCCCTCAGCATCTCTCTCTCTTCATCTCAGGTAGTCATGGTCACCACAGCCTCCACAGGTCCTCGCCTCAATTTTGGTCAAATTGGGTTTATAGGGCCATGGCCGTCAGAAATCCTCTTGATTTCTGGGTTCAGTTAGTCCTCCTCTTTGTTCGACCTCTACCCCATTGTCACAGCAGCTCAAGTCTGGTGCAACAACTGGGCAGGACAAACAGTGACGTTCGCCACAGACAACCAAGCCACAGCCAGTATTATGAATAAAAGAGGTCCTAGTAGCCTGCCATCGTGGCCTTCCTGCGCAGGCTGGTGCCACTATCCCCACAGCACCAATCTAACGTCCTATGCGTCCACATCCCAGACAAATGCAATAATCTGGCCGACGCACTACCCGTTAACTTTGCTTCGTTATTTTGCAGGAACCTGGAACTGACCCGACCATGTCTCTTATCCCACACTGGTCGTAGCTAACCTCGGATTCAAACAACACTTTCACGACGCTACCTGCCTTATTAATCTTTCACTATCTCACAACACCCTGAAGGCCTACCGTGCAGCCTAGAGGTTCTATGTCAGGTTACTAGCCTCAAACCCCAGAGCAATACCAAGAGTTCTCCATCATATCCTGGTCTTCATATTATGCCACCACACACAGTTGGCATTGTCACACAATACCTTAGACCCCACTCTGCTGACATCCAGTATTTAATCCCCTTATGAGATCCTAACAAACCGTCTTGTTTGCCGCCCATACGGTCAAGACCATGTTGTGTGGTATTCACAGGCAATGACCCCAAATCAGTATCAAACAGCTACCCGTCACCAGCGCCATATTCCGAGACGTGTCTTTCATCCTGTCACATTCCCCTTTGGCTAAATTCAGCCTGGTCGTTCAAGCAGCCATCTACCTGGCTTTCTACAGCTTCTTACGCCCCAGTGAATACTGTCACCATCCCAGTTGTAAAGTGTTACGTAGACGCCACCTCACACGCCATCAGACTTACTTCATCTGGCTCCTCAGGGTGTCCAAAACACAATAGTCCGGTCCAGGGGTTGACATCAAACCTTTCCAAACTCTCAAAGCCTGGTGCCCCGTGTCCATCCTAGATCAATTTTTGGCCCATATGTTTGATCCCTCGCAGGACAGCCCATTACTACCGTTCCCGATTAGTACCCCAGGCAGCAACCAGTTCATTAGTCACGTCAGGTTCCTTTTGAGCAAATTAGGCCAGGACCTTGGTCATTTTCTTGGACATTCGTTCACATTGGAGCAGCATCAGCAGCCTCACGAAAAGGGGTCCCAGTCCACGCGATCAAAGACGGGCAGGCGGGAATCCACCTGCTTTACTCGATACATCTCCAATCCACAAGTGGAAATGTCCTGAGCCTTCAGCATATTTGCCCCGTAGTGTCTTGTTGTACATAAATTAATAATTACCTCCCTAAACCAAGTCTTTTGCGGCCTTCTCTTGGCATATCGCCCAGCAGACCAGGGCTTACCACCCAGCTCACCAGGGCTTACCTTACAGCAGACCAAGGGCACAATTCAGGTCTATTTTATGTTGTTAGTCTTGTGACGTGTTTATGTGTTCTTTCATATCTCTTACAGCGGAGGGCTCCGACCATAAATAAGAGGGCCAGTATGGTGGTCCGTAATTATGGGAGGAGCCCGGAGGGTATATAATCAGACCACCCACAATGATCTGTGTCGGTTCCAGTGCAAGGTACCCACCCACCCATTTCCCTTCTCAGAGTACTTCACTTAATACACGTTTCTCTACAGAAACATCCATTTACTTTCTTAACCACTTCCCGCCCGCCCTATAGCCGAATGACGGCCTTAGAGCAGGCGGGTTCCTTCGCCTGGCCGTCCCTGGACGGCCTCGTGTTTACTTCCGCAATGCGCGCCGCCGGGGGCGCGCATCGCGGAAGTTTTGTTTTCGCCGTGTCTCCCGGAGACAGGCAAATACACATCGCCGTGAACGGCCAATCAAAGCGGCCGTTCACAGCGCGATCGCAGCTGCCAATGGGAGATGATCTCATATGTAAACATATGAGATCATCTCCCATTGCCGTGTCTCTCCCTCCTCACACAGAGACAGCGTGTGAGGAGGGAGAGCGATCTGTTCATTTTTTTTCCACATTTGCCCAAAACTTCTGGAAAAAAATGAACCATTCAAACGACTCATTATGCCTCATAGATTATACGTTGGGGTGTTAGCTTTCCAAAATGGGGTCACTTTGTGGGCATTTCCATTGTCCTGGTGCTCCAGGGCCTTCAAAAATGTAATAGGTGGTTGAGAAATGAAATTTATGCTCCTAGAACGCCTGATGGTGCTATTTCAATATTGGGCCTCTGTATGTGGCCAGGCTGTGTAAAAGTCTCACACATTTGGTATCGTAATACTCATAAGGAGTAGCAGAACGTATTTTGGGGTGTCATTTGTGGTATACACATACCATGTGAGAGAAATAACTTATTACATTAAAAATTTTGTGAGAAAAAAAAAATTTTCATTTTGCAAAGAATTGTGGGAAAAAGATGACAACATCAAAAACCTCACCATGCATCTTACTAAATACCTTGGAATGTCTACTTTCAAAAAAGGGGTCATTTGGGGGGTATTTGTACTTTCCTGACTTGTTCGGGTCGCAAGAAATGAGATAGGCCACCAGTACATCAGGTGTGATCAATTTTGTGCGATTCACACCACAGCTTGTAGACTTTCTAACTTTCACAAAGACCAAATAATATCCACTAATTTGGGTTATTTTTACCAAAGATATGTAGCAGTATAAATTGTGGCCAAAATTTATGAAAAAAAATTATAATTTGCAAAATTTTATCACAGAAACAAAGAAATATGCGTTTTTTTTTCAACATTTTCGGTCTTTTTTCATTTATAGCGCAAAAAATAAAAACCCCAGAGGTGATCAAATACCACCAAAAGAAAGCTCTATTTGTGGGAAAAAAAGGACACAAAATTCATTTGGGTACAGTGTTGCATGACTGAGTAATTGTCATTCAAAGTGTGAGAGCACCAAAAGCTGAAAATTGGTCTGGTCAGGAAGGGTGTTTAAGTGCCCAGTAAGCAAGTGGTTAAGGTATGCGGCCTTCTCTTGGCATATCGCCCAGCAGACCAGGGCTTACCGCCCAGCTCACCAGGGCTTACCTTACAGCAGACCAAAGGCACAATTCAGGTCTATTTTATGTTGTTAGTCTTGTGACGTGTTTATGTGTTCTTTGATATCTCTTACAGCGGAGGGCTCCGACCATAAATATATATATATATATATATATATATATATATATATACCCGGGAGCTCCCCCTACTTTTGAAGCTATGCGTGAGATCTCACTTAAAGTACTTAGTCTTTGATCTTCTTGTCTTCGCTAGCTAAAGTAACTCCTTGCGATTTGTAATCCACAGGCTAGAGTAAGTTAAGTTGAGGTAAAGGTGCTCCTGGTGTAACTTCAGTAAATATATAACAAGGCTTAGAACATCAGACTAGATAGGCCTCAAGCCTGCTCAGTGTCAGTTGCTCTGCTCCTCCTCCGTGGAACTATAAATCCCATTGAGGCCTGTGTATGAATCTAACTGAAAGTTAACAAATTGTGGGCCATGAACCGCTCACCAACTGGATCGGGGCTCCGTGTAGTAGCTTTGGTCCGGTGACTGCAGCTTGCTTCTCCGTCAGCTGGGACCGTTGTTCTGTTCCGCTCCACTGGATGAGTCCAGTCCTCCAATGCCCAAACAAGTGTCTCTGGATCTCTCCAATCTGGTCACTGTGTCTCTGGCACCATCAGGTCACTCACACAAACTGCTGGATTTGCGCTCTGCAATAGCTGTGGGCCTCTTTCTCCGGGAGGACCTCCTCACAGATCCTCACAGGCAGGCCATGTGATCCCAAGAGACCTAAAATGGCCGCTCTGGGTCCTTTTATGTCCTACCCAGCATGCAGTGTAAGAGAGGGTGTCCATGGGTAGGTCACCAAGCATCCTGGGTAATAAAGGTCAACCTTCAAATGTAAATAATCAGTCACTTCCTGTATTGTATTCAATGTTTGAAAAACCAAAGTTATCCCAGTCCACTTCCTGTATTTGACCGCTAAATGGCGCCAAATACTAAGCTAGTTGTCCATAGGCTTGCATTGTAAAACATTAACATCACATTAATAGGCAAAAATATGTCTGCGCTACACATACATTTACAAGCATCAAGCTTTTTTCTACCAAAACGCTGGTGCCAGGGGGAAAGGAAAAATGCCCAGTGTGCAAAAAGCCTTACACTGGAAGGACATTTTTTTTCTCTGCTAGGCTTCTTTTAATGTTTTTTTTTTCTTTTAGTTCAATAAAAATTTACTCATTTATAGAGTTGAGCGGACACCTGGATGTTCGGGTTCGACGGAAAAAAGTTAGAGTTCGGGACCGAACTTGAACCGAACCTGACCCCAAACCCCATTGAAGTCAATGGGGACCCAAACTTTTGAGGACTAAAATGGCTCTAAAAAGTAATGGAAAGGGCTAGAGGGCTGCAAATAGCAACAAAATGTTGTTAAGAGCATGGCAAGTGCTCTGCAAACAAATGTGGATGGGGAAATAACTTAAAATAACATAAAATAAATAAAAAGAATAATATGCTGGAGGCCCCCTTTTCAGAAGAAGAGGTACAGGAAGTGATTAAGAACCTCAGAAACTCAACAGCACGATGCCACACATATGGTGGGAATGCCCCAGAATACGCCCTTTCTGGAAAAAAATATTCAATTTAATGGATAATCTAGTGGGAAAATAAAATACTTTGAAATTAAAACAATTAAAAATGAGGAGGACAAGGTCCATATGGAGTAGGAGGTCGAGGTGGCAGTGGATGTGCCGGTGTAGCTGGAAGCAGTGGTGAAGGAGGACGCGGTAGCCAACACTGGTTCAAAAATACAACAATGGCTGGGTAAGGCCGGTGATGTGTCGAATTCTGTCCCCCGTCGGATAGTTTCCGCCCTGTACTGCGCTTGCTCAGTACGTAGGACAAGGGGATTTAAAAAATCTCTGAAGATGTGTGTTTTTGCATAGCAGAATACACCCAAAGTATGTAAACGGTGTATCTCACACCTACAGAAATGCAGAAAATGCTATTCAAATTTTTTTTTATTTGAATAGCACAATAGAAGAAAACTATATAAATTGTTTATCTCACACCCCCAGATATGAAGAAAACACTGCAAAAATTTTTTTTTGCACGAAATAGGTGTTTTTGCAATAGCAGAATACACCCAGAGTATGTAAACAGTGTATCTCACACCTGCAGAAAATGCTATTCAAAAAAAGTTTTTGCCCTAAAAATGTTTTATTTGAATAGCACAATAGAAGAAAACGATATAAATTGTGTATCTCACACCTCCAGATATGCAGAAAACACTGCAATTTTTTTTTTGCACTAAATGGGTGCTTTTGCAATAGCAGAATACACCCAGAGTATGTAAACAGTGTATCTCACACCTCCAAATATGCAGAAAACACTACAAAATATTTATTTTTTTGCCCTAAATGGGTGTTTTGGAAGAGGAGAATACACCCACAGTATGTACAGGGTGTATCTCACAGTAACAAATGCAGTGCTGGTGTACTGAGCTTGCAGATAAAAGTTATATTTTCTCTGGCACCGGGCTCAGGGCAGTGTAAAAAAACTGTGCACTGCAACCCAACTAGGTAAATCTATGTAGATCGCTGAGTTATTAGAATAGATTTCTGAATCTGGACTCCTCGATAATTCTCTCTCCCTCAAAGCAGCAACAGGAACCTTGCCCTACACTGTCTATATTTTCTCTCAGTGCAGTGTAAAAAGTTTGTGCACTGCACCCACACAACTAAATCAATGTAGATCGCTGACCAATTAGAATAGATTTCAGAATCAGGACTCCTATCATGTCATTCTCTCCCGCGCAGCAGCAGATAGGAACCCTTCCCTACACTGTATAAAGCAGAGTGACATGCTGTGCTGTGTGCCTCTAGCTTATATAGAGGCTGGGTCACATGCTGCACTGGCCAATCACAGCCATGCCATTAGTAGGCATTGCTGTGATGGCTTCTAAGGGCACACCAGTTAAACGAATGTTGATTGGCTGCTGCATGGCTTTTTAAAATGTGCCATTACATTGCCGAACACCGGACCCAAACCCGAACAGTCAATTGTTCGGGTTCGGGTCCGGGACCCAAAAATCCAAAAGTCCGGTACGAACCCGAACTTTACAGTTCGGGTTCGCTCAACCCTACTCATTTATATTCATGGAGAAGTGGTGTTTGTTCTCCATATTTACCAAACCTAAAGGAGGTAAACCTCAAGGAACAGAGGCAGAGTGAGGCAAACACTGGAGTGGAGTGTCGAGGGTTGCCCTGAATATTTCTGGAATGAGAATGCTCTGCCTGCTAGGTGATAGGGGAACATATTGTCTGTTACACATAGCCTCAGGGTCTAGAGGAGATTCCTAAACCTGAAGTGTAAGGCACTGTCCATCCTGTTAGCCATTTGGGGATTGTAAAGAACAGATTTTATCTGTTTTGTTTTAAATTTTACACTTTGTGGAGTGAAACTGTTAGCTGCGATCTCTTTAAAGAGAGCACATGATTCATACTTATAGTAATCGTTTGTTAAAATGAATTAGTTGTGGATCAGTGACAACTACCAAGCCCTGTACAGATGATTTTTTTTTGGATTCTGCCACTCAATGTACATCTTAATCCTTTCCTTTCAATGTTGCAGGCCTGAAATGAATTCCACCTCCTTTTGCCATTGCCATCTCCTGCCCTCATGAGCACACAGAATCACAATTAACACCCCCTTCTACCACTACTGGACTGGTACTGATAACATCAACTTTCACCGCTGAAGGCCCGCTACCATCCATTGTCCATTGATTAATGAACATTGAAAGGACTTTAACAAACTGTTGCAGATTTCTACTTGTTTTTGTTATAAATGTTCTAAAAAAAATATATCTGGCTGTTTGATCATACCTTTTGCATACTGATTTTAAATGAGAGGGTCTGTGTTCATTACAAGGAGCTGGTGCACTCTCCATGCTCTGATGAGATAAAATGCAATGCCCACATCCCCATAGAATTAATTATCCTTTAGGGAGTACTTCATCAAAAATTACATTAGGGTGCCTAAAATCTGAGTTGTATATGAGGATTTGCATTCATTCAGGTAAAGCAAAGCATTATATGAATGGGGCCCCTGCCAGATACTTCAGTGATTTCAAGCTTCCAAGAGCATGGTAAATACACAAGCTGGACCAATGTAACTCTGTAACTACGTAAAAATATACCATGCCTGGAAAATCTTTAAATATAATTTATCTCTGCTGATGAATTTTCATTTGATTAAAAAATATATGATTCTGTGCATCAAATTTGTTCAATACGCATATATAATTAAGGAACTAAAATTTCATTTCATATTAATGTCTGATAAATGCCTACTCCCTGCCTCCCAGATTGCATCCTATTAACATTCTGTTTCTTAAATGTGTACAATGCTTACACATCTCTCTGGAAAAATAACATTCCACCTAATATTTCTAAATGTGAAAAATGCTTAATCTCTGTCAAAAACCCCTCATATCTTAACAAATGTGATTCAGCTCAGCAAACAATACACTGTAATTTATAAAATTCTTTTGCAAACAATACATTTAACATTTAAGTATTTATGGATGAAATATGCCAATGTCCTGCCTTCCAAATTGTCTCCCATGGAAAAGGATATGATTAATTTAAGTGAATCTGTTCAAATTTCAATTGTGATGTCTTAAAAAAATACTTTAATTTCTTTGTTTAATGCTGAACTAGATAACCACCCATTAAATCGGGGGACATTCCTTTTAGCTAACCCTGTTGTGTTTTCTAGAAAGTACATATGTTATTCATATTTCTGTCTGAAAGAAGCCAACTCTCTGCCTCAAAAATGCCTCTTAGGATGCGATTCTGTTGTGCTATTTTATTTTTAAATATGTGTCCGAAACAATGCAGAATTCAGGCAATATTTATGGCTTATCACTGCCTCAAAATTATTCTCCCATTATTAAGGATGATATTCTCTGCAGCAAATCAACACAATATTTTATTATGTCTAAGCAAAGATTCTGTCTATTACTGTTTTAAAATTCAAATAAAAATAGATTTTTTTCCCAGAGGTGCTGCTCTACCACAGTTTCTATACCTCAGAGCATCTCCATGGTCTCCTTGGCTTGTAATGTAATATAATAATAACAATGGAAATTGAAGCACCTCACCACTGCTAAGCTGTCTAGAGGTTTGGTGCTTCAATTTACATTTTTTGTTACTAAAATGTACAAAAAACATGTTTGTAATGGTTCTCTCTTCTTTCTGGGAACAAATAATACTTATTTTTTTTTTTTTCGAAGCTACAATCTGCTTTTGTATGGCCAACAGACAGCAGCCTATGATGCTAATCTGCTAATTTGTATAGCCTCATAGTTGGAGAAAAAAGGAAATAATTCCTTATTACTTGCTATTATCTATTTGTTCTCTCCCTCAGAAAACCTAACCTTTTTCTATCTTCATTAAAACAAGACAATTTTTTTTTTTTTTTACTTCTAGATGCAATGTACTTGTTTTCTCCCTTCTCATGACCATACAGGCTTTATATCTGTGGTGTAAATCTTTAACCAATTTTCATCTTCTGTCTTCGAAACAAGGCCCTCATTTTTTAATTGTGTGCAACAAAAAGATACTATTTATTGTTCATTCCAGATACAATATGCCTCCTCATTTCATAAGAAGCTGTGGCCTGTCCCGAAAGGCTTAATATCTGTCGTGTAGATCTGTAACATTTTTCCAGAAAAATTCAGTAATTGTTTATTTCCAAATGTAATGTGCTTGTACCCCCATCTGAAAATGTAGCCTATAAATTAGCAACAGGTGATCTACCGGTATGTCGCCCGACTTTGAGTGGTTATACTGAGATGATGCCTGTAGCTGCAAGCATCATCCTGGTATCTTTTTTTACAGCCGGTGGAGCACTTTATTGTAAAAGCAATCCTAGCAGCTAAATAGCCATTCCTCCCTCCTGCCGACCTTCGTAGGCTCTCCCATCCCACTGGGGAACCTGGGATTGCACCCAGCGATCGGGGACCGGAATAATCCCAATCATCTCTATAGTATAGGAAATCAGAAGCTATGAGTATTTTGTCACTTTCAGTTTCAGCACAATTTTTACATTGAAAAAGCATTGGCTCCATTTGATTTTGGTTTGATCCAAAGCTTTTAAGGGAAGAGGAGTCTCAGTAAAGGGGACCTGTCACTTCCTATTGTTATCACAAGGAAAATTGGAGTTCCTTGTAATAACAACAAAATATATAAAAATAAAAATGAAAACACCTCCGTCCCCCCTATGCTCGTCAGTCCCATGTTGTTCATAAACAGCGATCACACCAGAAATGTGAATTATCACTGCAAATGTTAGATTGAGAGCAATAATTATTTCTGTTAATTCCTGTGTAAATCTAAAGTGGTAGCCTGTAAAGGCTTTTAAAGCATCACCTATGGATAATATAATTTATGTAGTTTGTCAAAGAACAACATGTTTGGCCTCTGATGACGCTCCCGGGGCGGATATGAAATGCATTAGGTACGGGGATTTCCGGTGACATAATTACCTGGATTGCGGACTGCACACCCTTTTATATGCTTGTCATAAAAGACTAACATGAGAGTGTATATTGGTTTATTGTAATAAAAAACTTAAACTATATCACACCATGTATGCTCTATTCTTATCCTATGAGTAAGTTTAACCATTGGGAATGTGTGGAAGAGGAAAGGATACATCCATGAAAGGCATATATGATTTCACCATCACATGCAATCTTTATATGGATAGCTGGTGAGTGAGGGCATAAGATGAAGGGGATCACTTTTGTCATATATCAGTGAACGGATTGCACTTTTTAAAGAACTTTCTCCACACGGATTGTACTTTAAAACAATTATCATGATGCTGATTTATAGCACCTTATGAACTTTTTTATTGTATTTTTTTGTCACTTTTTATGCCTATGTATTCTTGGTTGATATTGTAGACAATTTGCTTATGGGTACATATATTTTTCATATATTTATGTCACTATATTGAGCACAGACAGCACAGGGATTTTCTACTAATGTTTGGTATCTATTTACTTGGCTGCACATGCATATGTTTTCCCTCTTTAATCTATGAATCAAGAAATTTATTTAGACACTAATATGTTGCTCTGTAACTCAGAAATTGCACACCGTTTATACAAGCTTAAGGTCTGTGCTGCAAGTCTGTAACATTTTTCCATCTGCAGGCTCCTACAGATTTCATTAATTTATTATTTTCAGATGCAATGTGTTTGTTCTCTTCTTCAAAAATTGTGGCCTAATAAAGAAATACTTAAAAGATGTGCTGCCAATCTGCATTATTTTCTTTTAAATTTAAAATAAATAGACACTATTTTGTTCTTTCCAGATGCCAAATTACTTCTTTGGCACTCAGAATTGCAGACTGTTCATACAGGCTTCTGTGGTGTTAAATTCTGGCCTTGTCCATCTGAAACAAGACACTAAATTTAGATTTTGATGTAATATACCTGCTCAATCACTCTGAAGTCTTTGGACACAGACTTAATATTTGCGTTTCAAATCTTTTTTTTTTTTTCCATAAAATGTCTTTTATTTATATAAACAGTTAATACAGGAGATAACAGATGCGAAAAATTGACACGAGTACATACACCAAAAGTCTTGTTCAACCTCGTAAAAGTACAATCAATAAGACAGTGCCCAAAATTGATCAGTAAGCCCATCTCCTGTTACTTAAGGGTGTGGACTCGAGAATCAAATGGTCTCTCATATCGTGGACCATCATGGTATAGAGTCTCGAGTATGCGTTCTGCAAAGATAGTTGGAGAAGTAAAGCGTTTCGTTGTACGTGGAGATGGCTATGTTGAAGGCTCGTGTGTCAAGCTCCACATGTGAGGTTGTGTGTAGGTAATTTGGTAAGGTGTATAGAAGGGAGAATGGTGAGTAATCAGTTCAGTTGGATTGGGAGGGGGAGGGGTGGGAAAAGGGGGAAAAGGGGGGAAGGGGGAAAAAAAAGAAAAGGGGACCAGGGGGGAAGATGGGGGTGTTTGTCTCTGACTCCCTTGCAATTGCTCTTAGATGATATATTCTTTTGTTCGGTAAACTGAAAGAAATACAATTCTGAACCGGATGTCTGGAGTTCTATTAGAATGGGATGGGTATGGAGAGAAGGATATCTATATATTTAGGTTGTAGCTGATGAAATGAATCATACCAGTTTTCGGTGGACTATCTATTTTATCCTGAGTGGACCATTTGATCTAGGTGGTAGGGTTACTGAGGGCGTCAAATGCTGTCGTTGCTTGGAAGGATATCCAGCCAGCCCATTGTTTGCTAAATTTGGTAGGGGTATCGTGGGCGGTGTGTATAAGCTTTTCCATGTCTGCAATTTTCTGAATCCTGGTGAACCATTCTTTGAGTGACGGTGTGCTTGAGGATTTCCAGTGTAGGGGTATACATTGTTTCGCCGCGTTAATTAAATGCATCGTTAGGGACTTATGATACTGCTTATGAGGAAGTGTCGAGAGGTGAAGGAGAAATTGTGCCGGTGTAAACGGGATGTCATGACAGGTAACAGTGGAGATAGTTTGATGGACAGCTTTCCAAAATGTCTGGAGGGCTGGGCATTCCCACCATATGTGAAGCAGGGTGCCTTTCGACTGATGGCAACGCCAGCAAGCATCAGAAACCGTCGGGTTAAATTTGTTAAGGAGAAACGGTGTGCGATACCATCTGGATTGGATTTTATATCCATTTTCCTGTGCATACACATTTCTCGAGCCTTGTGGATGTTCAGGAAGATCTTCTCCCAGTTCTCTTCTGAGATCGGGATCGCTAGATCATTTTCCCATTGCTTGCAGGCTTTACTATTGTTAGCTTTTAAGTGTTCATATAAGAGATTGTGGGTGAGAGAGATAAGATGAGATTGGGGTGTTCTCTGCATACATAGTCTTTCGAAAGAAGTCAGTTGTCGTGAGTATTGTGCATCTTTGTCTGTGGATTTAAGGTATTGTGTGAGGAGAAGGTAATCCCATGGGGGGATGGGCGGGCGTTCCACTGTCAAAGATAGTTGATGAGCTGAAAGGAGTTTGCCTCGATGGTACAGTTGATGTGCCCTGGGGCACATTTCCGGCCAGTAGTTAGTCAAGTAGCGTTTGTGCATGCCCGGGGGAAAGTCAGGGTTTATTTTTATTGATGTCATTGGGCCTGGAATCAAGGATAGGAGCGTTTTTCGACATGTTTGGTGAAAATACTTCAAGGTCGGACCAATCAAGGGGTGTTCATGCACATCCCTTGGGATGCGGTTCAGGGGTATCCAAGGGAGGGCGTTCAAGTGCAAGTCAGTAAAGGATGCCTCCAGATTGACCCAGTCTTTTCGAGCTGAATGAAGATTCCAATCAAGAATTCTCGTGAGATGTACTGCTATGTTATAGTTAGAGAGATTAGGAAGGCCGATGCCTCCGAGATGCTTCGGACGAGTAAGCGTGAGAAATTTTATTCTAGGTGGGCGGCCACCCCAGAGAAATTTGGAGCATATTCTGTTGTATGTTCGGAAATATGAAGGGGGAATCTTTATGGGGATAGTTTGCAAGATATATAACAATCTAGGTAACGCATTCATTTTTAGGACAGCGGCCCTACCGAACCAAGAGATTGTGGACTTATTCCATAATTTAAAGTCAGATTCCAATTTGGACAGGAGGGGAAGGTGGTTTTTGGCATATAAGTCTGAGAGTTGCGCGGGAAGTTGAATCCCTAAATAAGTGATCGTTTCCTGTTTCCATAGGAAGGGGAAATTAGCTTTGCATTGTTCTACAATGTGTTGTGGAAGGGATATGTTAAGGGCAAAGGACTTTGAAAAGTTAATTTTTAAGATTGGACAGATCATGGAATTTTTGAAACGTTTGTAATAGGACAGGGAGGGAGATGATTGGGTTTGTCAAGAAAAGTAAAATGTCGTCTGCGAATGCAGCGTATTTGTATTCTCTGGTGGGTGTCTGGATGCCTCGGATGTCTGTATTGAGTGTAAGTTGTCTGAGAAGAGGTTCAAGTGTGAGGATAAAAAGAATGGGGGATAGTGGGCAGCCTTGTCTCGTTCCATTGCTGATGTGGAAGGCATTCGACAGGGTGCGGTTGACTCTTACCTTAGCCGTTGGGTTCGTGTATAGAGAGAGAATCATTTCTGTCATGCAGGGTCCAAGACCTATCGCTTCAAGCACTGCTGCCATATAGTCCCATGCTACCCTGTCGAATGCCTTCTCTGCGTCTAGCGAAAGGAAGAAGCTTTTCTGTTTGGTTCGAGAAATAAGATGGTGCAGGTTAATGGCTTTAAGGGTATTATCCCTGGCCTCTCTACCAGGGACAAAGCCTACTTGGTCATGTGATATGAGAGAGGGAAGGTAGGGTAGTAATCTGTTGGCTAATATATTTGAGAATATTTTTAAATCCACATTCAGAAGCGAAATTGGGCGGTAGTTACATGGAAGGGTGGGGTCTTTGTCTTCTTTAGGGATAACAACAACGTGGGCTTCTAACATACCTTGCGTGAAGGGGCCAGAGGGGGAGATGGAGTTGAAGGCTTGTAGAAATGGGTTTCTTAAAATTTCTGAAAAGGTTTTGTAATAAGTGGTAGGGAGGCCATCTGGGCCCAGGCTCTTGCCTGCTTTTGATTGTTTTAGGACGTCTTTCCATTCCTGTTCCTCAAATCTGTAACTATTTTACAGTCTTCAGATTAAAATGTGCATTCTCTTCCTCTGACTTCGACAATTTTAGCTAAAAAGGAGTACATACTACCCAATCCAGTGCTCTGAGGCCTCTATTCTGGCAATGTGTAGATGGGGTAGTGAGAGGAAGATTGTTCTTTACCAGACATATCCACAAATATGGGCGCTATATTGATGACATCCTGGTGGTGTGGGATGGAGATTCTAGTAAGCTTCTAGTTAGCTTGACAGCTTTTTGAATTATGTGGACAATAACCAATGTAACCTTCAGTATACCAATCCTGTAACTATTGATTTTTTTAGATGTCACTTTGCAGGGTAATGTTGAGACATGAGATGCTCTTTCCTGTACATATTGCAAACCTCATTCAGTTAATGCTACTTTGTATACTACAAGCTGTTTCATCAGGGTGATACCAGTTCACAGGAATAGCTCTATGGATCTTGCTTTTTATAAGGAATGTAACATCATGAGTACCCGGTTAGCACAAGAGGGCTTTCAGAGGTGGAGCATATGAAGAGGGATGAGTAGCTAGCTAGTAACAAAAACAGGGAGGATCTTTTAAAGGGAAATAGAGGTGGAATCGGCAATAGGTTTAAAAACACATTTGAAGATTGAGCTATCACTTTTGTGACCACTTTTTCAAAGAATATTAACAAGTTGTGGAAATTATTAAGAAGAATTTAACTATTTTATATTCTGATAAGGATTTGTTTGCAGTATTTCAGAGAAATTGTAGATTCTCGCTGCGCCCACTTTGGGTATTTTGGTACCCTCCTTTCTCAACGCTTCTTCACATCTGTAGAAAAGGCTCAACAGACTTGGCTGTCTTATCTGGGGTTTTACCCATGTGTCCTGAACACTTGTAGATATTGTCATTTGAATTTAAGCACAAAATTGTTCACTTCTCATACCATTGGAGAACAGATTAGGATAAATTGTGGTACGAGTTTTGCTGGGTACTTAAAGGGTAAGTTCACCTTTACAGAAAACTTTCTAAGGTGAACTTACACAGGTTCCCCTCCTCCGCTGACCTGTACCGCTGTACTCTCCAGTTCTAAGCCCCGCTATTTCCGTGTCAGGAGTCTGGGGCTTAGAAATCCTCTGAGCTGAATGTCCAAAACGTCCCCTGTCAGGGGGACATTTTGGGGCATTCTAATTGGTCAACGCTGTCACATGGGCGGCGCCAACCAATCAGCAGCCGCATAGCCTGTCCCGTCAGCTACGAAGAAGATGCTAGGATGGAGAGAAGATTTCTAAGCCCCGGGCAGACCAGGGTCCCACAGGGGTTAAACTGCAAGTGGGAACTGGCTTTACACCTCTGCTGATTCTCCATCCTCCCTCCCTCACTTTTGCCCTTCCATCGGTCTTCCCTCTCTGGGTTCCAGTTTTTCCCCCTTTACCTACTATACATGGACCAATTATTTTGTTTGGGTGTTTTTCCTTTTCTTTTAATGTATTGTTTTCTGTATATTATATATTGTCTATTTTTTTTCTCTGGATGTCTCAATGTTATCTCTATATGGATCCTGGTTTCTATCTAGGAGAGAATCGGCTTGAAAGGGGTTACCTCTATTCCTCCTCTGAACCAGGTGCTGCTTGTTTATTTATTCCACTGTGTTTGAAGTTTGTATGTTGTTATGAATAAAGCCTAGTACACACTGCTTGTTTTTTATTGGCAGCTCAGGTAGGAGCCGCCGTACTAAAAATCCGTGATCAGTGATCTCCCCTGTTGTGCTATTGTGTTCTGACAGGGGGGCTGCCCCCCCGTCAGAACACTCATTGGCTAAGAAGGCTGAACAGGAGCCAGTCAGCAGACCTTTTCCAGTCATGATCCTGCAACAGAAGCCAGCCGAATGACCGGCTGCCGTACACATGGGCCGAATGTGGGCTGGTTTCTATTGAACCAACTGACATTTGTCCCGTGTGTACTAAACTTAAAGCCCACAGGGGCTGACCTGTGTCAACCCTTTCTGTGTGTGGGATTATGGAACTCCTATTGGATTTTAGTAGCGATTTTAAGAGCTATAATACAATGATGCCGACTTCCTTGTTTGGACATACTACCCAACACATCAGTTCTGTTTTTCTCACTTGTGGCTCTGGAAAATTTCACTCTAGTTTATATATAACACCTGGAAAGTCTCTTTATCTTCATTGTAGCCTATTTAAAACACTTGATGTGCAATGTGTGCATGAATATTTTGTGACTCTTGACTGTGACATAATAAACTTTTTTTTAAATAACATATGCCTCATTTTTTCCTTAAAGTGGTTGTATACCCTGCTTTCTGGAGTAAGCTGCCGTAAAATCAGAGCTCCTTGCCAGAAAGAGGACTCATGTGTGCTTGCGTGGAAGTGACGTCATTGCGGATTCGGCCACTCACAGCCGTGAAACCTGAAAGAAGCGCAGAGGGAACATGTCAGCTCCCTTAGCGATGACCGGGAGGCAATTCCGGTGGTTTGCCTTACAGGTTATTTTTTATTTATTTTTTTGCAGGCATACAAGCACTTTAAACATAGTGGGCAAGTACAAATGCTTGCAAAATGTGCAGTACACCTGTACAATATAAATGGCTGCTGTCTTTAAACTCTATATCTTTAAAAAAACTCTGCTATTTTTTATAAAAAAATATTGACTTATACGTAATTCTTACATTGCTGCTTCGGGCCCCAAATAAAATGCCTAAATATTCTTCAGCCACTGTGCCACATACTTGGCTGTCGTCTCTGAAACATGGCACTGAATTTTTTTAATTCGCCTAGAAACTTGCAACATTTTTTAAGTGTGGAATTGTGTAATGGTTCACAAATAAACGTATACAGGTGTTAGAATGGCCAAGTCAAAGTCCAGACCTGAATCCACTCGAGAATCTGTGGAAAGAGCTGAAAACTGCTGTTCACAAATTCTCTCCATCCAACCTCACTGAGCTCGAGCTGTTTTGCAAGGAAGAATGGGCAAGAATTTCAGTCTCTCGATGTGCAAAACTGATAGAGACATACCCCAAGCGACTTGCAGCTGTAATCGCAGCAAAAGGTGGCTCTACAAAGTGTTAACGCAAGGGGGCCGAATAATTTTGCATGCCCCACTTTTCATTTTTTTATTAGTTAAAAAAGTTTCAAAAATCCAATAGATTTCGTTCCACTTCACAATTGTGTCCCACTTGTTGGTGATTCTTCACAAAAAATAAAAATGTTATATCTTTGTGTTTGAAGCCTGAAATGTGGCAAAAGGTTGAAAAGTTCAAGGGGGCCAAATACTTTCGCAAGGCACTGTAATACAGAGCGGTACTAAAAAGAAGATTACAAGCTATGCTATGTAACTTGTTTTGACACTGTTTGGCAACTGTATGAAATTGATTGTGCTAGCTATCAATATTTTATTCAAAGTATATACTTTGTCATAGCTTTTAGCTATAATGTCAATGGTACTTCCAGCACTCAGTTATGTTTTATCACTGTAACAGCAAACAATTATAGTCTTTGAAAAAACTACCTAAGAAAGACTTTTTCTTTTGGAAATCAACCATAAAGGGTTGCACTGCTGCTGTATGTAAGTTAAAGTGGTTGTAAACTTTGTTACACCACTTGTACCTACAGGTAAGCCTATAATAAGGCTTAGCTGTTGGCACTGTAAATATCTCCTAAACTTACATCGTTTAGGAGATATTCACTATATGCACGGTTGCCGACATCGGCACATGCGCACTGAAGAAACGGCCCGCTGGTGCTGTTTCTTCAATTGCGGTGCCATAGCTGGCATCATCACAGCTCTGGCCAATCACAGCACCAGAGTATGCCAACCTGGAAGTAACTCCGGTGAAAAATGTCAGCCCTGGGAGCAGAGTGCGGGTGGCACTGCAGAGCATAGTTCTAAGGTAAGTATTTTATAATGAGTTAGTATGCAATGCATACTAGCTCATTATGGCTTTGTCTTTTTTTTGTTTGTTTGTTTTCAGAGGTTTACAACCTCTTTAATTAATAATGTAAAAGTAAACTAAATCATTACACATGCAATTTATGTCATTCCACAATGTGTCACTGGTGGTGTCCCTGAGAATCATGATGTTCTTTGAAACCATATGCAACTTAAAGGCATCACCTAAGCATGTCATTTGAAGGATTTTTGTTTTTTCAATGTTGCCTTTTATGCATTGGCACATGTCCCCAAGCCACTGCCTAGCTTCCCATGCCCATGGTTTAACAATCCCTTGCCTATTAGCCCATTAAATGGCCATTACTGATTTCTAACAATCAAGTTCCCTTTGACTTCAATGAGGTTCAGACTCAAGATCTGAACTTTGGTAATGTTTACTGTACCTGCATTGAACTGAACCTGAGTACATTCAGCGCAACACTACAGGGTACTAGGACTTTGTTGAAGGTCATATTTGTTGAACACAGTGGAATTCTGTCTCTCTGCCCACTGGAGAGGTAAGTATATATTGTGTTTTATTGATGGGACCATTATTTGGCATTTACTCATTTCCAGTGGAGCTATTATAGAATGAACCATTCATTTACAAAATATTTAACACACAATAAATTTATTAAAAAGTTATTTTCAAAAACAAATACATTCTAGCCTTCCTTTTATGCACTATAATACCGATATATGTTCTCTGACAAGTTGCCATGGGATATAGAGTCATATTTTGCTCATTAACCCTACCTTTTATACTTTGTTTAAATTAAACATGTTCTATTAGAGGGATTATATTTATTCTTTTATCATCACCCCCATGACACTCCTAACTTACCTTGGCAAGCAGTTCTGAAATCTGAAATTTGCTTGACATTTAAAGAACATTTGGTATATTTATGATCTAATTAGACCTAAGTAATATTGCTTACATATGTTGTACAATGTGCATGTTCCAGGTTATTTTTTCATGAACTGTTTCAGGAAAAAGAATTGTCTGCAGATGAATCTATGATACTTTGCTTGATTTTGTTTCCCATCTGGCTTACTGTTCCAAGCATTTATTTTAGCCTTCAGTGCCATTTTATCCCATAAAACTTCATAATTATGAGGGATTTGTATGGGCTGTTCCAGTCTGGTGCACAATTAGGGATGCAATATGAATTTTTAATTGCTCAATTTAGCTGGAATTGTAAGATGGATGGGGGAAGATGGGGGGGGGGGGGGACCACAATGAATCTAGCCACATACTATAAAATAACTAGCAGCAAGTTGAAAGAAGTGAAAGAAATTGAAAACGATCACAGTTGTAAGCTAAGCCATTAAGTGGCAGACTAAGGTTTAGTGTCATTTCCATGCAGGTAAGGGATGGAGGTGCTCAATTAATGGCACAAGTTGAATTGCTTAAGGGATTGGAACAGCATGAAAGAACATTTCAGCTCTCAGTTCAGGTTCACCTCCTGCCTGGCTAATAGTTAAGTACTGAAACAGAGATACATTCTTTCTGCATGGGATTTTGGTTCCAGGACAGAAAGATGAAACATCAAGCACAGATTGTGCTGAACTGTGTACCTGACAACTGTTCAAGTATTATTTGTTTCCTATTATTTACTCGTTTTATGGTCTTTGAACGCACTCTAAGAAATTATACTAAAGAGAGATAAATATACAATTGCAAGTAATGCGGTGATTGTATCATTTAAAGCTCAAAGGGGCTTTTGTAGCTCTTCATTTAGAGACAACAGCATAATATAGTGCTCTGCTCCATTCACTTGGCTCACAGATCTATAACTGAGGAAGCCATATGCCTTTCACTGATTAGTTTTTGGATTTGTGTCATCTCGTAACTTTGGCAGATTGATCAGATCATCCAGTGCTACTATGCTTCTAATTAACACAGCTATATTCATGTTCCTAAATATATGGCCAGCTGTAGGGTACCAAGCTGCAAATCTGTATTATGATGAGCCAATGTTGCTATTCATAGTACTCTGTGAAAGTTTGCAAAGCTGATATAACGCATTGATCAATGGATTTTACTTAGTGATTGGGCAAGTATGTTTTTGTTTTTCACAAAGTGTGTTTGTGTGCCTGTCTGTGTGTGTATTTCGATTTTGATATTAGTTTACTCTCCACCTGTGTGTCTCAGTCTTCCCCCTATCAAATGATTTTTTTGTACTTCTCCCAACACAGAAGGAGTTCTGCTTCTCAAGCTGCATTAAACAGTCATACTGGAGAAAAGACAGTGCACAGTATTGAAAAGAAAATCAACTTTTTATATTATAAAAAATATATATTTTGCACTTACAGATTAAAAACTTGAACATAGGTATATTAACAGACTGAATTTCCACATACTTCAAAAGTACAGAGAGTCAAATTTTAATCAGTAAAAGGCTGGTCAAAGGAGGAAAGACATGCTGATGTCATTCATCTGTAAAGGGCTAACTGCAATGTGGGCCACATAGTATCAGTTATGTTTAAGATTACCACTCTGAATCAAGATGTATATAAAAGATGGAGTTAGGAAACGTTGCGGTAAATAAAAAATGCTTTCAAGTGGTGTGATGTTTGTTTATAGGATTTATCAATCAAGCCACTATGGGACATTTGGAGCTATCAACTATTGTCAGTTTTCTTTGTCTGTAAACAAAGCCAAAGCAGCTCTTATTTTATAAACTCTGCTGGGAAATGCTTTCTAATTTAGGGGTTTTCCCCTTTTTCATGAAATTGGAAACCTGTTGATAGAAAGGGCTATAGTTTCTGTCATACATTAAATCAATTTGTGATAGATGTGGTTACAATATACTGTAGCACTCAACTTCTTTCTGGGATGGTAGGGTCATGTCCCTTTTAATTGTCCTAGCTGGAGCTACAACACATCACAATAGATGACACTCAGATGCCATGCTGCCTATTGAGTGTGACATCAATAAATATAGAAAGATCTAGAAATTTGTTATTTTCAAAAATGCCATCCTGCCAGATACTTTTCAACTTGCTACAATATATTGGAACCGTGTAAACATAAAGTTTCCTTCTCTAGGAAAGAAATCCTAATGCCACGTACACACGATCGGACTTTCTGGCAGACTTTCCGGCAGACAGGAATCTGTCGGACAATTCAATCATGTGTGGGCTCCAGCGGACTTTTTTCCCCAAAAGTCTGGTAGACCTAGAAATAAAACATGTTTTAAATCTATCTGACAGACTAAAAATCGTGATAACCGTTCGTCTGTGTGCTAGTCTGATGGACCAAATGCGACGCAAGGGCAGCTATTGGCTACTGGCTATTGATATTCCTTGTTTAGTCCCGTTTTCGTCATCATGTTCAAAACGAATGGACTTTCGAATGGACTTAGTCTGGTCGTGTGTGGCCAAGTCTGTTTCATTCATAAAGACTGTCGGACCTCCGCCTAAAGTCCACAGGAAGACAGTCAGACCTAGTTCATTGAAAAGTCCAGTCGTGTGTACGTGGCATAAGAGTATCTGAAATAATGTCTGTGCTCAAATCCAAATCACTTAAAATACTTTATTTGTGCTGGTGTACATTGAGAGTAACGCCGCGAAAACACAGAAAAAATGTTCGATGGGAGCTTTTTGATGGAAATTCTGACCGTGTGTAGGCTCCATCAGACATTTTCCATCGGAATTTCCGACACATAAAATTTGAGATCTGGATCTCAAAATTCCGATTGTGTGTACACAATTCCAACACACAAAGTTGCTCGGAATCAAGCAGATTGAACTTCAATTGAACTTCCCGGCTCGTCGTACGTCACCCCGTTCTTGATGTTCAGAATTTCCGACAATATTGTGTGACCGTGTGTATGCAAGACACGTTTGAGCCAACAACCGTCGGAAAAAATCCCATGGATTTTGTTGTCGGAATGTCCAATTTTGTGCACGTGGCATTATAATGCTAATGTGCAGATCCCAGCACATCACACTGTTTCATTTTTTTGCTTTTTCTTTTGTTAGAACATTGTTAAAATGTCACAAGTAAAATTTTATTTAGTTTCATAGGCTGCAACATGGTGTGGTGCAGTGGACTGCACCATATCATACTGCACTTAAAACACTGAAGTTAGAACATATTACCCCATGCCATATCCATTTTCAGTGCAAACCACTGCAGTGCAGTGCTGTAAACTGACCTGATCAGGAGCAAGGCTTTTTGCCAGGGTGGTTTTCCCTGGTGCACAACACAACAGCAGGAATCTACCACCAAGCCTGTACACTTCAATGACAGGTTGCAAGTGGTCACAGGAAATCGTGGCTATTCGGACTTTGTGTGCGGTTAGCGGCGATCACTAGAGGCAACCTATAATTAAAGTGGGCGGGCTTAGTGGCCACAGCTATATGCTCAGCACAGTAACATTCTTAATTAACCCCCAGGCACACTGCTGTATCCCCTACATGCTTTTTCAGAGATTCTTGCTTTGCATTTATTTGTCAAGGCACCTTCCAGAGCAAAGGTGGGCATGTGCTGTGAAGGAGACATCAGAACAAAAATGTGCTTGTGCTAAGAAGCCCTGGCATAGTTGCCAAAACTATACACCAGCCCTTAAATTTTCCACTCACCTACTCACATTCTGTGAGTGGAAAATGATTGCTGGCGAGTGTGGGGCTGCCTCAAAGGGGGTGGGGGCGAGCACCACCAGCAGGTGCTCACCCCCAGGTGGGCACAGGTTACGCTACATTGATGGGCACAGTTAATGCTGCATTGATTGGAACTGGTTATGCTGCATTGATGGGAACTGGTTATGCTGCATTGATGGGCACTGTTCACGCTGCAATGATGGGCACAGGTCAAGCTGCATTGATGGGCACTGGTCATGCTGCATTGATGGGCACAGGTCAGGCTGCATTGATGGGCACAGGTCAGGCTGCATTGATAGGCAAAGGTCAGGCTGCATTGATGGGCAGTGGTGAGGCTGCATTTATGGGCACCGGTGGGGCTCTGCTGATGGGCACTGGTGAGGCTCTGCTGTTGTGCACTGTTGTGGCTATGCTGATGGGCACTGGTCAGGTTGCACTAATGGGCACTGATAGGCTGCAATGATGAGCACTGATGAGGCTGCACTGATGGTGTCACGTACCTTGGAGATGAGCCTGATATGCAGAGGGAGTACTCTCGTACAGCCCCGTCTCAGGGACCACTGGAGTTGTGACAGTGGCCGCAAGAGTACAGTGAGGTAAGAGTGACTGCAAGGTTCTCTTTGCTGGAAGTGGTAGTAGCTGACGGGAAGTAGGAACAGCTGATGCAGATCTTTCAGATTCCAATAAGCCCCCGCCCGCAGATCCCCACAACCACCGAAGTTTTAAAAGCGTCTGTTTTTAAAACTTATTTTTGCATTGATACATGTCCCCTGGGGCAAGGCCCGGGTCCCCAAACATTTTTTATGACAATAACTTGCATATAAGCCTTTAAAATGAGCACTTTTGGTTTTCATGTTAGTGTCCCATAAACTTTAAGGGTGTTCCACGGCTTTCGACTTTCCCGCGAACACTGCATAATGTTCACCATTTGGCAAACAGGCAAACACCCGATGTTCAAGTCGAACTTATGTTTGGGCTCATCCCTAGTCTAAACCACTGGCAACAAAAGTGAGTACACCCCTGAAAAATGTCCAGATTGGGCCCAAAGTGTCTATATTTTGTGTGGCCAACATTATTTTCAAGCACTGCCTTAACCCTCTTGGGAATGGGGTTCACCAAAGCTTCACAGGTTGCCACTGGAGTCCTCTTGCACTCCTCCATTATGCCATCATGGAACTGGTGGAAATTAGAGACCTTGTGCTCCTTCACCTTGCATTTGAGGATGCCCCACAGATGCTCAATAGGGTTTAGGTCTGGTGACATACTTGGCCAGTCCATTACCTTTACCCTCAGCTTCTTTAGCAAGGCAGTGGTCGTCTTGGAGTTGTGTTTTGGGTCACTATTATGTTAGAATACTGCTCTCTGGCCCAATCTCTGAAGGGAGGAGACCATGCTCTGCTTCAGTATGTCACTGTACATGTTGGCATTCATGGTTCCCTCAATGAACTGTAGCTCCCCAGTGTCGGCAGCACTCATGCAGCCCCAAACCATGACACTCTCACCACCATGCTTGACTGTAGGCAAGGCACACTTGTCTTTGTGCTCCTCACCTTGTTACCACAACACACGCTTGACACCACCTGAAAAAAATAAGTTTATTTTGTTTTCGTCAGACCACAGTACATGGTTCCAGTAAGCCATGTCCTTAGTCTGCTTGTCTTCAGAAAACTGTTTGCAGGCTTTCTTGTGCATCATCTTTAGAGGCTTCCTTCTGGGATCACAGCCATGCAGAACATTTTTGTGCAGTGTGAGGCAGCACTGACAGGCTGACCCCCCACTCATTCAACCTCCACAGCAACGGTGGCAGCACTCATACGTCTATTTTCCAAAGACAACCTCTGTATATGATGCTGAGCGTGTGCACTAAATTTGTTTGGTCGACTATGGTGAGGCCTGTTCTGAGTGGAACCTGTCATGTTACAATGTGACCAATGTAATCAGTGCATACATTAGACTGTGCAAACAAATAAATACATTTAAACACTCTATGCTATATATGATAATTGAAGCTAGAATGTCCAAACAAATATATGAAAAAATATATCAAAAAATGGAAAAACAACGTGAAAACAAGTGAAAAGTTCTCCAAATTTTCCAAATTTTCTGTGTATGATACGATGAAGTGAAAACAGTCCTACACCTTCTCCAAGGAATGATCGTACAATCACCGCGTGAACCCTCCACCACATAAAATGGGGGCTTACCAGATTTAATGAATCCTACTCAAAATTATATTTGGAGGATCATATATGCTTGTAGATATACATAGGCTTTTTTGGTGTTGTCCTTTTCTGGAAGACTTTCAAGTGTGGCTATTTCCTCTACAGTATGTCTCCATCCACATAAATCATCATAGGTAGTGGGATAGATATAAAAGAAGAAAGCAGGGACCACAATAGTGTAACTCCGTTTTTCGTTTCAAATAATTTAATAAAAAATCATCAAACTCACGTGTACAAAGAACATAAGCACTTTTTCAATAAAATCTCAGGCTGCTGTTTTATTGAAAAAGCGCTTATGTTCTTTGTACACGTGAGTTTGATGATTTTTTATTAAATTATTTGAAACGAAAAACGGAGTTACACTATTGTGGTCCCTGCTTTCTTCTTTTATATCTATCCCATTACCTATGATGATTTATGTGGATGGAGACATACTGTAGAGGAAATAGCCACACTTGAAAGTCTTCCAGAAAAGGACAACACCAAAAAAGCCTATGTATATCTACAAGCATATATGATCCTCCAAATATAATTTTGAGTAGGATCCATTAAATCTGGTAAGCCCCCATTTTATGTGGTGGAGGGTTCACGCGGTGATTGTACGATCATTCCTTGGAGAAGGTGTAGGACTGTTTTCACTTCATTGTATCATACACAGAAAGTTTGGAAAATTTGGAGAACTTTTCACTTGTTTTCACGTTGTTTTTCCATTTTTTGATATATTTTTTCATATATTTGTTTGGACATTCTAGCTTCAATTATCATATATAGCATAGAGTGTTTAAATGTATTTATTTGTTTGCACAGTCTAATGTATGCACTGATTACATTGGTCACATTGTAATGTGGTAAAAACAAATAAGCGCTACACTGTTTTTCACAAAATTTATTATGCCACATTTGTACACCTAGATGTTGTGTTAGCTGCTGTTTGTATACCGTCTACACATTTGAATAGCGCAGTGTTTTTGGTTCTTCTTGAAAGAACCTGTCATGTTAAACTGCTGTATGACTTTGACCACCATGCTGCAGCTCAGTTTTAGGGCCTTGGCAATCTTCATATAGCCTAGGCCATCTTTATGTAGAGCAACTCTTCTTTTCAGATCCTTATAGAATTCTTAGCCATGAGACAATATGTTGAACTTCCAGTAACCAGTATAAGAAAGTACCAAATTTAACACACCTGCTCCTCATTCACACCTGAGACCTTGTAACATTAATAAGTCACATCACACTGGGGACAGAAAATGGCTAATTGGGCCCAATTTGGACATTTTCACTTAGTAGTGTACTAACTTTTGTTGCCAGTGGTTTAGACATTAATGGCTGTGTTGGGTTATTTTGAGGGGACAGCAAATTGACACTGTTATACAAGCTGTACACGCACTGCTTTACATTGTACCGTGTTTCCCCGAAAGTAAGACAGTGTCTTACTTTCTTTTTATCCCCAAAAGCCCCACTATGTCTTACTTTCGGGGTATGTCTTATATTGGAAAAAAATTGTCAAATTTTTTGTTTTAACCATAAAATTAACATTTATTAACAACCTGAACAGTATTGTATTCACCACAAAACAGTTTTATAAAAGGAAGTGCCAAGAATGTCTTGTTACAACATTGCATAACATGTAAAACAATGAAAAATAGTAAGAACGAACTGTGGAATACTGGAAGATAAAACAGATTTATGTGTGATACAGTACCACCTTCTGTATTTAATCCAGTGTGACACCTGCTGATACCCACTGGGTTACATACAGCAGATGATACCCCAGTATGCCAGTGTGTATGTTTTACTGATGTATGATTAATACTGTGTGCATTACCGTATTTTAAGCAGGAGGCGGCAGTGACAAGTGCAGGGGACGGCGCGGTGACGTATGGAGAGGGGGACGGCTCAGGCGTGGGCAGGAGGCGGCGCTCATTAAGATCAGAGGGAAATGGCAGACGCGGCGACGTATGGAGAGGGGGACGGTGCGGATGTGGGCAGGAGGCGGCGCGCAGCTAGATGAGAGGGAGGCGGCAATACCCCCGTGTTTCCCCGAAAGTAAGACACATGTCTTACTTTCGGGGTACGGCTTATATTAACCGACCCCTCTGAAACTCCCGATATGTCTTACAATCGGGGGTGTCTTACTATCGGGGAAACACGGTAGCAAAGTGTAATTTCTTCGGTGTTGTCACATGAAAAGATAAAATAAAATATTTACAAAAATATGAGGGGTGTACTCACTTTTGTGAGATAATGTATATGTCTAATACAAACTTTTTATTAAAGAAGCATGTGGTTCTTACTCTATATATTCAAAACTATTGTACTAGCAGATTGATACACTGTGGAGAGGTTTATTAACATGCGCTTGTGTGAGGAGAAAAGCCAGAGTGTGAACAAGACTTCCAATGGGGATATAAGTACCGTATTTATCGCACTTTTTTCCCCTTAAAAGTAGGGGAAAATCATGGGTGCGTGTTACACGCTGATCCCCCAAAATTCTGAGCTTCTGGGCGGCTTCCAGCCGCCTTCGGCTCTTCAAGGCGACTTTCGGCTGCCTTCGGCCATTAACGGCGGCTTTGGGCCATCTTCAGCCGTTCTCGGCAACTTTCGGCCGCCTTCGGCCGTTCTCGGAAGCTTTCGGCCGCCTTCGGCTCTTCTCGCCAGCTTTCAGCCGCCTTCGGCCGTTCTCTGCAGTTTTTGGCCACCTTCGGCTCTTCTTGGCGGCCGAAAGCTGCCGAGAATGGCCGAAGGCGGCCGAAAGCTGCCGAGAAGAGCCGAAGGCCCGCCGAGAACTACCGCACGCCGCCGAGATACACATCCGACTCTGTATCTTGGCGGCGGCATTTAAAAAAAATAAAAAATAAAAATGGCAAAATAAATAGAGAAGGCTGCAATGGGGGACAAGATTGCATAAGGCTGCCATGGGGGACAAGACTGCATAAGGCTGCAATGGGGGACAAGACTGCATAAGGCTGCAATGGGGGACAAGACTGCAATGGTGGACAAGGCTGCATAAGGCTGCAATGGTGGACAAGGCTGCATAAGGCTGCAATGGTGGACAAGGCTGCATAAGGCTGCAATGGTGGACAAGGCTGCAATGGTGGACAAGGCTGCAGATGACACTGATGGGCATATAAATGTAAGGTTTTTTTTTTTTTCCCCTTAAACTTCCCTCCTAAAAGTTTTTTTCCTTAAAATTCCCTCCTAAACTTGGGGTGCGTGTTATACGCCGGCACGTGTTATACGCCGATAAATACGGTAACACCTGACATTCCCTGGACTCTTCTCATACGTAATCATGGATAAGAAACCAACACCCATTGTTGCCTGAAAAAGTGAAAAGTGTAGAGGTTACAAAGTGAAAGAAACCATATACCAGAAAAGAGAAGAAAAAGCTCCCGGGACAGACTTGCCTTGCAGATCCTTACAACACTGCTTATTTAGAACTATTTATACATAACATCCACACATGACGTTGGGGGGCGGAGCCTCTTGAGCCCTTCTTGGGTATAACTTGGAGGTTTAGCACTGCATGGATTCATTTGCAGCTTGTCTTTCACTGAACACCCATGCTTGTGGATGCCTCTCACTGGAATCTACCACTGATACAATTATACACCTATCTCACTCAGGTATACTCACTGGTTTTCCTCAAGTGCTCACCTGTAGCTTGTCTCTGATAACATTGTCTTTCTCCCACATTTTGCACTTCATTTCTTTTTCATCTCTTTTTGCTCACCTTATTTCCACTCATGCCAGTCTCTGGTGTTTCCTTACCACATTTCCCTATAGTCCTTCGTCCATGCCATTCATGACTCTAGTCTTTTATATATTATATATAGAATTGTCCATGTTATTACTCTTGTATTTTACCTATTACTCCAGATTATCTGACATACATCTTTATGTTTACAGTCAATACTTACCAAGGACATAGTGAGACCAATAGGGATACACATTTTCCATCCATGTGATGCTTTCCCTCCAATCTGCCCTGTGTGGGGTTTCTTCTGGCTCTGCCTCCTCAGCTCCCTGGCAATACACTTGCTGCCACTGTCTGGAGGCTTCACATACGTTGGCTCGGCTATGTGTAGTGGTGAGTAGGGGGCCTCTACTTATTAGGCCCCTCTTACCCTCTGCCTTAAAATACCAAGTATCATGCCATATACCAAACTGTATCCTTTCACCTTAGGTACAATTCATACACATCTACCCCTGAAGAGCGAGCTAGGACTCGCGAAACATGTCGGGTACACCTGATTAGAGATGGACGAACTTCCGACGGGATGTAACACGAACCGAAAACGTGGCCGAAAGTTCGCGAACCACAAAGCTTGCGGTGGGATCCATTGACTTCAATGGCAGGCAAACTTTAAAAACCTACAGGTCATATTTCCAGCCACAAAATAAATAATTACTAGCTGTGCACACATAGTCCCACCGCATGGCCACTGACATAACACATATATGAAGTGAATCTGGGATCGACAACTACAAGCATTCTTTTTTTATCTGTGAAATTTTGACAATTCAAGACTCAGGAGCGCATGAAGGCAATGGAGGAGAGGAAAGGCCAGGGTAGGCTATGACGAGGGTGCAGGAGATGATCACCATCACCGTGCTATAGAGCACTGACACCAGCACCATGATATAGAGCACTGACACCAGCACCGTGATATAGAGCACTGACACCAGCACCGTGATATAGAGCACTGACACCAGCGCCGTGATAGAGTGCACTGACACCACACCAGCACCGTGATAGAGAGCACTGACACCAGCACCGTGATAGAGAGCACTGAGACCAGCACTGCGATATAGAGCACTGACACCAGCACAGTGATATAGAGCACTGACACCAGCACCGTGATATAGAGCACTGACACCAGCACTGTGTTAGAGTGCACTGACACCAGCACCATGATAGAGTGCACTGACACCAGCACCATGATATATAGAGCACTGACACCAGCACCGTGATATAGAGCACTGACACCAGCACTGTGATATAGAGCACTGACACCAGCACCGTGATAGAGTGCATTGACACCACACCAGCACCATGATAGAGAGCACTGACACCAGCACCATGATAGAGAGCACTGAGACCAGCACTGAGATAGGCTGGGATGCAACAAATCAAGGCCCAAATTACAGAGCATGCCACCAGACTTGATGATCTTGAACACAGAATCTCAGAGGTGGAGGATGATCTCTATCAAACTCAAGCCACTGAACGGTCCCAAGAAAAAGCGCTTCAGTATGTCTTCCAAAAGTTGGATGATTTAGAAAACAGATCCAGACGGTCCAATTTGCGCTTCGTCGGTGTCCCCGAGTCGCTCCCCAACGCTAACTTGAGTGACTTTTGTGCTAAACGTATCCCGGAAGCCCTGGGCCTCACGGGCCCCTTCACAGTGGAAAGGGCCCACCGCATAGGATCTTTCAATGCGGACTGCAAAACTCCCCGCCCCATCATTGCCAAATATCTGAACTATGCGGATAAAGCTGCTGTCCTGCAAGCATTCCGGCAATCTCCCTCTGTACAGGTCGATGGGGTCAAGATTCTAATCTTCGCGGACTATTCTATTGAGGTATCCAAAAAACGGAAAGCCTTTCAACCGATCTGCTCGGAACTGTTCAAACTGCAAATAAAGTTCTCCCTGGCATTCCCCGCCATACTTCGTCTCAAGTCCCCCCGAGGGGAACAACTTTCCTTTCAGGACCCCTCTGAGGCGGAAGCATTTTTACGCTCTCTTCGATCGGACCCTTCCCCGGCTACTCCTTCCAAATCCGCCTCAAATCTCCGAGCCCTGGACCAGAGGAGCCCCAGGAAGGATTTCCCTAAACGCTTCCGAGCTTCGGACCCGGATCATCGACATCGCAACATTCCTCACTGAAGAACCTTAGTCGTTCTCACCACGGTTTGATGTCTGTTTCTTTGTTCCCCCCCTCTACCCGGTTTGCAAGCCATGATGTGCTGAGTAGCTGCTGTCCGCTCCCCCATGTTCTTGGGTACTTTGTCCCATCTCCCCTTCACTCCGGTTATCAAGTTTCATGCTAGTCAGCACCGGGAGCTGTTACTCTACCGGTCCCGAGGGTCCCGGACTACGGACGCCACGAGCTTTCAACATATGACTTTCTTCTTTTCGGTGGTACACCCAAATCCTCGGACGTATGTTCAGGTTCCTAACATATAGCACTTGTACCTTAGTTTATACAATGTATATTGAGTTACTGTTTAAGCTTTTATTGCCTCACCGGCTATTACTTTGCTCTTCTCCCACTTGGTTAAGGTCTTGGCATGACTCCACTGTGTCATATTCTCCCTCTTCATCAACTAGCCATTACGCTGTGACCCATACCCCAGCCCGGCGGGCTCAGGCGGTTTTGCGGCACGGTCCGCGCTCTACCCCCGTTTCGCGGGGCTCTGCTGGAGAGCTCCCTCCCCTATGCACAGTGAACTCATGTGGAAAAAAGAGAAGTACATGATGTTGTTTATCTGTTTGGTTATTATTCTTTTGTTGTTGTTTACCCCCCAAGCACCCTTTTCTCCTGCCCTCCCCTGTTCCATCTCCCTTTACCCCATGGGTTCTCCACTTTGCCAGTCAGGTATCCCTGGTCGACACCTTTTGCCCTATATCACCACTGAGCTCGGCCTAAGCATTTCAACTATCCTCACCCATCTATATCTCAGATCCTGCCATTCAGACCCACAGATTCCGCCCCTCTTAGAGTAGTCTCCTGGAATGTTAAGGGTCTTCGCTCTCCCCAAAAGAGAGTGAAGATCCTTCATCATCTCAAAAGACTCAGGGCAGACGTTGCCTTATTACAGGAGACTCACCTACATGCATCCGATTTTCCACGCATGCAAAAAATGTGGGTAGGATCAGTACATGGAGCTGAGTCAGTGGGTCGGAAAGCCGGGGTGCTACTCCTAATTCACAAAAATCTTCCCTGCACAATTTTATCCACCCTCTCAGATAATATGGGTCGTTTCCTCACCGTTACGATACAGATAGGCACTAAGGAACTTTTTATCTCCAACATGTATGCCCCCAATAACCCCACTAAACAATTTTACTCTGAACTTTCATCGTGGCTACTCCAATTCACCCACTTGCCTCATTTGGTAGGGGGCGACTTTAATGACGTTATGCACTCCTCTCCTCTATTCCAACCCTCATAAGTCCCTGGCCAGACTTGATCACTTTTTTGGTTCGGATGATCTCATAACCCTGGTATCCGAATCCGAAATTCACGACATAGCGGTTTCTGACCATGCCCCAGTGGCTATCTCCCTAGACAGACTGGATCTCCCTCCGCACCCCAACCTTTGGCGCTTTCCAGCTTTTTTAGCCAACAACTCAGACTTTATAACATTCATGGAACAGGCTTGGGAGGAGTACTCCTCCGCAAACGCCACACATGCGGCAGACCCGAATCTTTTCTGGGATACAGGAAAAGCATACCTTAGAGGTCGCATTATTTGTTATGTCTCGTCTTTTAAACGTAACGCACTCAAACATTACAAATCAGCCAGTGCCAGGCTACATGCTGCCCAACGGCAGCTTTCGTCCTCCACCTCCACCTTACACCATGATGAGTGGGTATCAGCCAAGTCAGCCTTTGATAACTGGGCTGACACTCTTGAACGTTCAAAGAAGGCTTACTTGGATGCTACCCTTCACAAATACAGCAATAAAGCCAGAAAACTCCTCTCCAGACTCTGTAAAGGGGGTCATCGCCCCACCCACATCACCTCCTTACGTGACCACATGGGACGGACACACTCCTCTCCTCAGGCCATAAATGAGACTATGTTAAAATACTACACTGATCTTTACGCTCCAGACCCCATAGTACGAGAAAAAGCTCGGTCCTTTTTGGACCAAGTGCCACTTCCCTCCTTATCGGCACAGCACCTAGAATCCCTAAACGCCCCCATCACTCTATCTGAAATTGAATCTATCATTCGTCATCTCCACTCAAATAAGGCTCCAGGCCCTGACGGCTTCACTAGTGACTTTTATAAAAACCTCACTCACGTCATAGCACCCACACTCCTCTCAGTTTACTCCTCTATTTGGGCGGGGGGTCCCTACCTTCCCTCTGGGAATCAAGCGGTAATAAAGCTTCTCTCTAAAAAAGGTAAGGACCCGTTACAACCCGGTTCTTACAGGCCTATCTCCCTTCTTAATCTAGATGTGAAAATCCTTTCCAAAATAGTTGCCACAAGGCTAGCGGATATTCTCCCCCATCTAATCCACCCAGCCCAATCGGGATTTGTTAAAGGTCGGACAGACACCATCAACATCCGTAAAGTTTTACTAGCTCTTGAATCCGCCAAACAGGACCCCAATGGTACCTATGCCATCATTACATTAGATGCTGAGAAAGCGTTCGACAACGTCAGTTTCGACTGGTTATCCATGACCCTTTCTAAATTTGGTTTCTCAGGCCCTTTCAGTCACCTTATAACCTCGATGTACTCCTCTCCCACCGCCAGTCTGGTAGCAGCAGGCCTCCTCTCACCGAATTTCCCCCTGCATAAAGGTACCCGGCAGGGCTGCCCCCTATCCCCTCTTCTTTTTAACATAGCCTTGGAACCCCTCTCCAGATACCTATCCCATTCGGCTCCCCTCCAGGGCATAAAAATTGGAGGAATGGAACTCCGTACATCCCTGTTCGCAGACGATATCCTTATCTTCACCTCAAACCCCTCCCTCGATATCCACACCATTAAAAATACATTCGATGAGTTTAGGATGTGCTCAGGGCTACGCATCAATTATTCTAAAAGCGAAATTTTACCCATTGGCTCCCTCTCTACTCCTTCCTGGGCTAGTGACTCCCTATTCTCTGTAGCTCCCTCATACATCACCTACCTGGGGATCAAAATTGGTAAATTGCCTTCTTTTTTGTATCAGCTAAACTATCCACCTTTGTTGACTAAGATATCCCAAGAATTGTCCAACTGGATGGATCTGCCCCTCTCGCTCCTGGGAAGGTGTCACCTGGTAAAAATGGTCAGCTTTGCCAGACTTTTATACCCTATGCAAACTCTCCCTCTTTTGCTCAAGCACAAAGATGTTACCTCTTTAGAATCTGCTATTTCTAAATTTTTATGGCACGGCAAAAGGCCACGTATTGCTTTCAAGAAATTGCACCTTCCTAGGGGCGATGGGGGTATACGTTTACCTAATATTAGGATGTATAATCTAGCCTGCTTACTCAGAACGAGCCTAGATTGGATCACACGTTCGTCCAGATACTCTAATTTTGATCTGGAATCAGCTATGGCTCACCCTTTCTCATTGTCTGCCCTACTACACTGCCACTGGAAATTGGTACCCCCCCCCCCCCCACCAACACAATCTTGTCTTCAGAGACACGGCAATAGCATGGAGAGAATCCAGAAAATTAGCCGGGCTCACGCCCTACCTATCCACTCATTCACCTATTCAAGGAAACCCATGCTTTACTCCAGGTCTCCAATATAAGGCCTTCTCAGACTGGTCAGCACGGGGCCTGTCCCTTTTCTCCTCCCTATGCGATCCACATACTGGCAAACCGCTCACCTTTCAGAAAGTGATGGACTCTTTCACAATTCCCACCTCTCATTTCTTCCATTACCAACAATGCATCAGCTTCATTACCCACACTTGTAAGGAGGATTCCCGTAGATTTCAACCAAGTTTCCTGGATCAACTGATACGAGACGAAAGCTTCAAAATCTCGGATATTTATAAGCCGCTTCTGCGATGATCACAGATACCTGCTTCCTCTACCTCTATGGCAAATTGGTCATCCGCCTTCCCGGATTCAGATCTTGTTCATAAAATCTTGCTCGGTCTCAACAAAGTCCTCAATCTGACGCCTAATGAAATCTGGAGGGAAACCCAGCTTAAAATTGCCCACAGGGCCTACATTCCTTTTCTCTCCTCCAAATCCAAACGGGATGGGGCCTCCTGCCCTCATTGTCATCACCCGAAGCCTCCCCTCGCTCATCGTTTTTGGTCTTGTCCTGTAATATCTACTTTCTGGGACCAGGTCTTGGCCTTCATTTTTGACATAACTTTGATGAAACTACCTAAAGAACCTCTTCTCCTAATCTTCGGTTATTGGGATCCCATTCTGCTACCCTGGTCCACCTCTGCAGGCACTAGACCCTCTGTAGGAACTCATCCTACGCGAGCTACAGTGGACTGGACCCTGTTGTGTTTACTGTTGGCCCGCCGTCTCATATTACGATTCTGGCTCCTGCCCTCCAGTCTCCCAACTCCGCAAAAACCTTCTATCTCTTTTGCACACAGAGAGGCTCACGACAGACTTTTCCCATGCTAAACGAAAAGCTACTTTCCTTGCCAGGTGGCAGCCGTTCATAACCGCAACCATGTCTTTACAGGACCAACGTGAATTGGACCAACTCTCTTTCATCTACAAGGATCCGCTCCACTTCTGATTCCACTTTGCGACTTTTCTACAGAGGACATCGCCCCCCCTCCACCAAAACTCTCCTCAATTCTCTCCTTAATTCTTTCCCACGCCAGGACCCTTCTCATGGGCATCAGCATTGAACCCACCCCCCCACCCCCCTCCCATCCTTGTCCTTCCCGGTTCTTTCTTTCCCCCTTATCTTCGGTAATTTATTGCTTTCTAAATTGCAGTTAGGCATTTGGCCCCTGGGAAACCGGTTTGTACTGCCTGCATTATTTAAAGTCTAAGATAGTCGCTGATTCATCCAGTCTGGTCAACCTTGCTTATGGTTTCTATTATCTCGATGTCTTTAAACGCTCTATGTTTTATGGTTCTCTGTAGCCCCAGGATATGACCTGGATATGTATCTTGTCTTTAATGCATATGCCTTAACATATGTTTCTGTATTTTCTTTATTTACCTAATAAAAATTAATAAAAAAAAAAACACTGGAGCATGAAGGCCCCCATTTGCACTAAACTGGAAGTGATGTGGTGGCCAGGCTCATGCTCATCATCCAGGATAATGTCGTCCTCCTCGTTCTCCTCTCCCCATCCACGCACAACAGGGATCCCAGAAAGGTTTAAAGCATGCTCTTCTTGCTCCTCCTCATCCACCCCGGCACCATCCTCCTCTGACTCTTCTTCAGACTCCTGTTGTTGACTTGTCTCAGATAGAGTAGCCCCCCCTGGGAATTCATCCAGCATTGGTATCATGTCACTGATGGCGCTATGGCTGCGACCGACCAGTTTGGAGATCTCATCAAATGGCCGCAGAAGTCTGCATGCGTCGCACATGAGCAGCCACTGGCGTGGTGAAAAAAAACCCAGCTCCCCAGAACCTGTTCTGCCGCAGAGTTCATACAGGTAGACGTTAACTGCACGTTTCTGCTGGAGCAGCCTATCAAGCATATAGAAGGTTGAGTTCCATCGCGTCGGGCAATCGCAAATAAGACGTCTGACCAGCAGATTGTGTCGCCGCTGAATGTCAGCAAGGCCGTGTAAGATCTTCTGAAATGAGCCGAGATTTTCCTTGCCTGCCGCAAGATGTCCTGGACCCCAGGGTATTTGACAACGAATCGCTGCACGACCAAGTTTAAGACGTGTGCCATGCATGGCACGTGCGTAATTTTGCCCTGTTTTAATGCGCTAAGCAGATTGGAACCGTTGTCACACACCACTTTACCAACTGCCAAACTGAGCGGTGTTAGCCACTGATCTGCCTGTGAAGGAAAAGGGGTGCCAGGCCAGTGTGGCTCTTGGCTTCCAGGCACAACAGATGCAGCACGGCATGGCAACGTCTCACCTGGCATGTCGAATAGGTTCTGGGGAGCTCGGGCAGTGCAGCGGAAGAGACGCTAGCAGCGGAAAAGGAGGAGTCAGCCGAGGAGGAGAGGGAGGAGGAGGAGAAGAAGAGCCAGGCCTGCATGCAATCCGTGGTGGTAAAACCAAATCTACACGGGTGCCACAGGTTACATGCTTGACGGCCAGCAGAAGGTTCACCCAGTGGGCAGTAAAAGTGATATACCTTCCCTGCCCGTGTTTGCTAGACCACGTGTCTGTGGTCAGATGTATCTTGGCACCGACACTGTGAGCCAGAGATACATTCACTTGCCGCTGAACATGGCCATATAGCTCTGGGATGCCCTTCTGTGAGAATATTTCCTTCCTGGGACCTTCCATTGTGGTGTTCCAATGGCCACAAATTTTCGAAAGGCCTCCGAGTCCACCAGTTTATATGGCAGTAGTTGGCGGGCTATGAGTTCTGACAAGCCAGCCGTCAACCGTTGGGCAAGAGGGTTATCCGGCGTCATCATTTTTTTATGCTCGAACATTTGGCCCACGGAAGCCTGCCTTTTTGCAGAAAAACGTGAGCTTGCCGTGATGGAAGGTGGAGGACAATTGTGAGGAGAGAGGAGAAGGAGAAGTAGAAGACGAGGCTGGACGGTGAGAGCCTGGAGTGTGGCTTTGTGTGTTCCGTTGCTCTCACTGGGCTCAGTGATGGCAGCTCATGTGCCTTCTTAAGGCGGTTGTCCCTAGGTGAGTGTTGGGCTTACCGCGACTTATGTGTTGACTGCAAAGATTGCAGATGGCAACACTATTGTTATTAGTGGACACGTTAAGAAAAGCCCACACTGCGGAGCCATGTGCCGCGGTCCTGGGAGCACCAGATGTGACCGTACATGGTTGATGCCTTGCTTCTGAGACATTTGCATTCTGCTTTATCCCTCCTGTGCAATCTGAGTTCTTCCTGCTTCTCCTCCCTATCTGCTGGTCCATATCTCCCTCTGAACTCCCCTCCTCTTCCTCTCTTGTGGGCACCCACGTGGCATCACTCGACACGTCATCATCGACGTCACCTTCCCCACCGCTATAATTAGAGATCTCGGAGTAGGCAGCAACAGTGGGGACCAACCTCCTCCTTGGGCTGATCTGGGTACTGTCGTCAGACTGCTGAGCGGCGGTTGTTGCTACCTCCTCTTCCTGATCCAATGCCAAGAGTGGCTCTGCATCAGAAATGTCTTCATATGGATCAGGAAATAATTCCTGTGACTCAAGCGGAAGGTATATGGTGGTGGTGTTGGTGGTAGTGTCTTTGGGGGTGCACATAGCAGAGAGTGAAGAAGAGGGTGCAGATCAAGAGGATGAGGAGGGTGCAGAAGAGTAAGGCTGAGTGAGCCACTCTCAAGCAAGTCTAGTGCATCCTTTGACATAATCGCACGCACCTTCTGCAATTTGCCACTTTGGCTCAAGTCTGTTGCTCCTGCCCTACCCCTACCACCCCTGCGGAAGGGCCTGCCTCTTCCTCTGCCTGTCATTTTTTAAATGACCCTGTGACACAAGTCTCTAGAGAAGTGCAGTATGTATGTGGAAGAAGGTATATAACACCCCGCTTCAATCTGTTGTTTTTGGGGGCCACTGGTCTATCTTTTTTTATTGCGTTTGTCGCTCTCTGTAGTATCGCTGCAGAACCGCTCAGCAGTCACAATGCTGCACAGTGGAAATGTACTATACTATGCTTTCTATATGTGCAAGTATTTTATACGTGTATTACACACCTATATACTGCACACCAAATAGTAGACCTATATCAGTCCTTACAAGGACCTTTGTGGACCAAGTAGCTAGTGATTTGCAGACTGTACTTCAGTCCCTACACTGAAAAAGGACTGATGCAGAATAGGACAGCAATCTGCAGCAGTGCACCACAACCCTATATATTGTACACCTATATCAGTCCTTACAAGGACCTTTGTGGACCAAGTAGCTAGTGATTTGCAGACTGTACCTCAGTCCCTACCCAGATAAAGGACTGCTTCAGAATAGGGCAGCAGTCAAGTATAATATTCTTGCTATATTTGCAAGAAAGTATATTATACGTGTACAACCCTATATACTGTACACCTACACCAGTCCTTAAAAGGACCTTTGTGGACCTAATAGTAATAGCTAGTGATTAAACTGACTGTCCCTGCTGCACACAGCATCCTGTCCCTCCCGCACACAGCATCCTGTCCCTCCCTGCACTGACATAAGACAGGCTGCTGCAATCATCAACACAGCAGTGCACTCAACCCTATATACTGTACTAAACCTATACCATACCAGTCCTTAAAAGGACTTTTGTGGACCTAATAGCTAGCTATTTGTTTCACTACAGTCTCTCCCTGCTCCACACAGCGTCCTGTCCCTACACTGAAATAAGACAGAATGTAAAATGGCCGCCAGGTCAGGTCTATTTATAAGGTAGGGGGAATGTCCACTTGTCCATGTGCTGAAATGTCTGTCTTGTACCCCATGATGGATGTGTCATCATGGGTCAAAGTACTTTCACACTGTAAACGCTGGGCGAACAGCGGCAATAGTCCGCCGATCAGGGCGAATCACGAACACGCAAAATTCGCCGCGAAGCGACAGCCGGGCGAACAGTTCGGCCATCCCTACACCTGATGTTTGTATGTTATGTGATTGTTCATACGCAATTGTACTACTACTACCAATTTTATTCAACCCAATTTTATGTACCTTGTACTATGTGGCTTTCTTTGATGACTATAATGCTTGTAATACTTTTACTGAATAAAACATATGCTGTACTTACTCTTGTTACTTTTATTGGCTTAGTGGTGCTCACCTCATCTAAAGTCCCAGGGTGAAATTTTCTCTTTTTCTGTCAGTGTCACGTGTCATCAGTGCCACATATTAGTGGCATCTGTCATCAGTGCCACGTCAGTGTCATGTGTCATTGTCCTGGTGCTCCAGGGCCTTCAAAAGTGTAATAGTGTAATAGGTAGTCAACAAGTTAGATGTGTAATTTATGCTCCTAGAACACGTGATGGTGCTCCCTGCATGTTGGGCCTCTCTATGTGGCCAGGCTGTGGAAAAGTCCCACACATGTGGTATCAAAATACTCAGGAGGAGTATCAGAATTTATTTTGGGGCATTATTTGTGGTATACACATGCCATGTGAGAGAAATAACCTATTACAATGACAATTTTGTGGAAAAAATTAAAATAAAATACAAAATCTTCATTTTGCAAAGAATTGTGGGAAAAAATTACATCAAAAAGGGACGCGGCGACTTATATAGGGACATTGCTGGATGATGTCCTCGCCCATTATGATGTCACAGTCCCAGAAGATGCTGGGACTGTGACATCATAACGGGCGGGGACATCATCCGTCCCCGTCATTGTGAGCGGAGAGAGCGACGAGGCAACATCTGAAGAGAAGAAGAGAAGAACAGAAGACGGTGACAGCGGCGACAGAAGACCGGGCCACCGCCTGTAAAAGAGCTAGAAGAAGGTGCGGTGGCCCGGCAAGAAGAACCGAAGAGGGGGACAAGACCCCAAAAGAGGGGGACAAGACCCCCAAAGTTGGAAGAAAAGAGGGCAGCGGCGAAGAAGAAAGCCAGGCTCCTCCGCTAGTAAAAGAGCTAGCAGAAGATAGCGGAGGAGTCCGGCGAGAAGACCCCCGAAGACGGACAGAAGACCCCCGGAGCTGTGCAATAAACTATTTTAACCCTTGTGTGTTGTGTTTTATTTTTACTTTTTTCCACAGGTGAATGGGTAGGGGTACATTGTACCCCATACTCATTCACATAGGGTGGGGGGTCGGTATCCGGGGGCCCCCTTATTAAAGGGGGCTCCCGGATTCCGATAAGCCCCCCGCCCGCAGACCCCGACAACCAACGGCCAGGGTTGTCGGGAAGAGGCCCTACAACCATGAGGGTGGGGGGCCGCACGGCAAGGCACCCCCCCATGTTGCGGGCACGCGGCCTGGTATGGCTCAAGAGGGGGGGGGCGCTCGCTCGTCCCCACCACCTTTCCTGGCCGGCCGGGTAGCGTGCTCAGACAAAGGCCTGATGTGGACCTGGGGGGGACCCCCATGCCGATTTTTCGGTGTAGGGATTCCCCTTTAAGTCCATACCAGGTGACGGGGCCAGCGACGCCCCCTTCGCTGGCCCCGGCTACCTGGATACGTGCTCAAAATTAGCGGACTTTCCTCCGCGTGTGTGGGCGAGTCTGTTCATTTCAAAAGTACGGCGGATAGTCCGGCGGACTCAGTACGCCGTATTAGTCCGTTGAAAAGGTGCCGTGTGTGGGCAAGTAGCTTGTTCGGGAAGTGCGGCGGACAGTCCGGCGGAAAGTCCGTCAGACTAAGTCCGCCGGATAGTTGGATACGTGTGTACGCGGCATTAGGACTATAAAAACCCCTGATACTGATGTTCCAGACCAACCTTTTAATATTCATTCAGATTTTGCCACCAAGAAAACATACTTCCCACCATTACTTATTTCTGTGACCTCTACTGTTCTCTTCAAGTGCTCTGTCATTGCAAAGGTGCCACAATGTTTCTGTACCTGGACTTCAATTGCCAAATTTCTAATGTTTGCTGGAAGGAAAACCCAAAGTTTGCACTTTATTTTCACTCAAATATAATTGTGGATATTGTCTCTTAGATTGTACTAATGTTTATTTTAAGATAAAAGCTGTCACCTCTGTCCCTTTTATATCGAGTTCTTACCAAGCTGCTTACCGTGTCCAGGCATTGAACAATATTTGTAGTCATTGCCTCTCAAATAATACACTCTAATGTTTATTTCAAGAAGAATCCCATGTATAGATAAACAACCACCCCCCCCTTGAGTGTCCAGCAGCAATCCCCCCCCACTGTTTGCCAGTCGGTACAGCACTTATCCCATCTAGGCAGGTAGTTGGTGGCAGGCAGCGTGCATCGGCTCCGTGTCCTCTCCTCCATCGGTGGCTTCCAGTGTGCGGCTCTTTCCCACCTCCTAGGTGTCCAATGGATTGCCTGTCCTTTCAACCAATTGAGTGATGGGTGTTAAAACCCGCTTCCTGATTGGCTGGGGGGAGGATCGGTGTTACAATATCGAATATTCATTCGCTGTTGTAACATACCTGGGTGGGCTGTGAGCTCACCCTATGTTTAAGCCTATTAGAGACTCTGGCTCTAATCAGTGCTTCAAAAAGAACACCCAACCCACATTGGAATCAATGTTCCTGGTGTCCTGAAAGGGGCCGGATGCATGGATGGGGGGGTGGCACCCGTGCGCTCTTAATGGACGCACCGCCCCTGGTTATATCAGTCCACCTTTGCAGATGCCCCTGGAAGCTGAAAATCACTAAAGTAGACAACACTACTCCAGTGATCTCCACTTGTTTCCGGGTCTTGTGCCGAGCAACTGCCCTGCTGCATTCTGAATACAGGAGGTCCCTGGAGCCATCCAGAGAATGCTTTGCAAGTAGAAGGATATGGACCTGATTGGCAGGATCAACACATTGCCATTTTTTATGGAGTGGCTAAAGGGAAATAAATGCAGCAGATGAAAGTATATGTTTAGGTAGAACAAATGTTTACATTGTGCCAATAGTTCTATTTAAAGTACCGTATTTTTTTTTTCCACAATCAAAGATTTTATTGAAAATAAGATCAGGTTTACAGTCAAAGTCTGAATACAAATATCATTGCAATCAATCTGTAAACAATATAACATATAAGTACATCTCCACTGTGTTCAGATTCGGTTAGCGGCTAGGTTGGAGTAGGAACACAATTGAAGACGCAAAGTAGCGTATGATGTTTGGGGACAGGTGAGAACGGTGTGGAGGGTGTGGGGGGGGGGGGGGGGGTAGGGGGCAAGGAGGGGGTGGTGTGGGGTGTGATCAGCCCATTGCTATCATTCATAACTCCGTTAATTAGAAAGGTTCTATGTCGGCTTAAGCTTTGCTCCCACCGTGATGAGGGTCAAAAGATGCTGAAGAGTTTAATCTCTAAGCGTGCGGAATTCAGAAGAGAGTGTGAAGATCAGCCACGGTTGCCATGTTTTGATAAAGTTCGTGCTATTTTCATGTTTGGTAGCCACGATCTCCTCCATCTTGTAGATATATTGCACTCTGTCTAACCAGTCTGTAATGCTCGGTGTTTTGGTTGTTTTCCAATGGATTGGTATCAGTGTTTTAGCGGCCGTGAGTAAGTGTCTGGACAATGATTTTTTGTAGCGGCTTAAATTGGTGGGGACCAGATTGATCAAGCACATGGCTGCGTTCAATTCTAGGCGAGTTTCTGTTATGTGTTTTATCCAGAATTTGATTGCATCGCAATAGGCTTGTATTAGCGGGCACTCCCACCATATGTGCAGGAAGGTACCCTTGTGAGTTTTACATCTCCAGCACATGTCTGAGGTGGAGGGAGGCCATCTCCTGGTTTGTTGTGGCGTAATATACCATTGAGCTAAAATTTTGTAGGATATTTCCTGGTATTTGGAGCTTAAGGAGCACTTGTGTGCCAGCACGCATCAAAAGACCGTATTTATCGGCGTATAACACACGCTGGCGTATAACACGTACCCCAAGTTTAGGCGGGAATTTAAAAGAAAAAAAACTTTTAGGAGGGAAGTTTAAGGGAAAAAAAAAATTACATTTAAATGCCCATCAATGCATCCTCGTCAGTGTCATTTGCAGCCTTGCATTGCAGCCTTGTCAGTCATTTGCAGCCTTGTCAGTCATTTGCAGCCTTTTCAGTCATTTGCAGCCTTGTCAGTCATTTGCAGCCTTCCATTGCAGCCTTGCCAGTCATTTGCAGCCTTCCATTGCAGCCTTGTCAGTCATTTGCAGCCTTCCATTTAGTCTTGTCAGTGTCTTTGCCATTTAAAAATGGCGCCGCTCATACAACCAGACCACAATGGTCCAGAGCTTTGACTACTTTTGAAGAAATATGCAACAAGGAAGAACCCCAACGCCACTTAATCTCGCACACATATCCACTGCTGTTTCAGGACAGCGATAAGCACAACCTCCATATACAGCAAAAATGGTCTACTGACCTTCAAATGGAAGTTTCTGAAATTGACTGGGATCATATTTATAGATGTGTCCATAAGGGTTCGGTTAATGCCAACACACAAGAGACTGCCTTTAAAATAGCTTCCAGGTGGTACCTTACGCCCCACAAACTTCACATAATTAACCCCTCCATCTCCCAGAAGTGTTGGAGATGCAACACGGCAACTGGAACTTTTTTGCATATTTGGTGGTCCTGCCCGGCCATACAAACATATTGGTCGGAAATACACAAAACGATAGAAGAAGTCACGACCTACCATTTAGAGTACACCCCGGCCCAATTCTTGCTGCATCACTCAGACCACTCAAACAATTCCTACCTTAAGTCTCTAGCCATGCACATGGTCAATGCAGCTAGAGCATGCATTCCACGGAAGTGGCGCTCCCATGACCCCCCCCGACTCCGGGATTGGTTTCAATGCATTAACAATGTAATGACTATGGAAGACCTAATCCACCAGGCCAATGATACTCCTGCAAAGTTCACAACTACATGGGCCTGTTGGATTCACTTTCAGACCTCTGATAAGTATAAACATCTTATGCAGACCTGACAGCTAGGATTGGGGCATAGACCTCTTTCATAGGAATTTAACCCCTTGAAATGAAATCATTTATTATGTCACAGCATATAACCGCTTAGACTCCCTGGATTCAGATATCTACAAAACCCCTTCTATATTTTGCTCATTATTCATGTTGATTTGTTACACACACACTTTCCAATAGTTATTTACATAAGTCGTCATTTTCCTCTGTCTATACTCATAACGATTGATATGCCTTGGCAGGGATGCCCACTTCACACAAAACATCCTCAGAGACTCGATTAAACACCTATGATACACAGGTAGCAAGTTAGCTACCTTATAAATGTCACACGATACATTTTCTTTTGCTAGTGCTCCCCTTTATAGTTACGCATAGCATCCTGTTGTCTACTATTATATCCTGTCTTTCATTCAAGGCGCCTGTGTTCGCCTATATGTTGTAACAAATGCCATTGAAATTTTTATTTATTTTTTTGACTTCTGTTGATTAAGCACTGTTTGAACTTTCTGTATTGTGATATGTATCTTCAATAAAATGTTTTAAAAAAAAAAAAAAAAAAATGGCGCCGCTGAGATATAGAGCGGATGCTAGTTCTCAGCCATTCTTGGCTATTTTCGGCCACACTCTTCGGCCACACTTTCCGAAAGCCGTCGAGAATGGCGGAAAATAGCCGAGAACAGCCGAAGATAGCCGAGAACGGCTGAGTGCGGCCAAAAAAATACCCGGAAGCCGCAGAGAACAGCTGAAAGGGTTAGAAACAGCGGGGGATTGGCGTATAACACACACACAGGGGGAAAAAAGTGCGTGTTATACGCCGATAAATACGGTAATTAGAAATGACATTCTTTTTCTTTTTGCAAATGCTATGATTATTATTATTATTATTATTATACAGGTTTTATATAGCGCCAACAGTTTGCTCAGCGCTTTACAACATAAGGGCAGACATTACATTTACATTACAATTTGGCACAAGAGGAATAAGAGGGCCCTGCTCGTTAGAGCTTACAATCTAAAAAGGAAGGGGCAATTGATACAGGAGGTAATTACTGTGGGGGATGAGCTGATGGGGGAAGTAAAACAGTGTTAGTTAGAAGCAGGATAGGCTTCTTTGAAGAGAAGGGTTTTCAGGGATCGTCTAAAGATGGATAGATTAGGGGACAGTCGGACAGATTGGGGTAGGGAGTTCCAGAGGATAGGAGAAGCTCTGGAGAAATCCTGGAGGCGAGCATGGGAGGAGGGGACAAGGGAGCTAGAGAGCAGGAGGTCTTGAGATGACCGAAGAGGGCAGTTTGGTTGGTATTTTGGGACCAGGTCAGTGATGTAGCTGGGGGCAGAGTTATGGATGGCTTTGTAAATTATTGTTAGTACTTTGAATTTTATTCGTTGGGTGAGTGGAAGCCAGTGCAGGGATTGGCAGAGAGGGGTGGAGGACACTGAATGGCTGGTAAGGTGGATGAGTCTGGCAGCGGCATTCATTATGGACTGGAGGGGGGATAGCCTATGTAAAGGTAATCCAACGAGGAGGGAGTTGCAGTAGTCGAGGCGAGAGATGACCAGGGAGTGAATTAGAAGCTTGGTGGTGTCATTAGTTAAAAAGGGGCGTATTCTGGAAATGTTGCGGAGGCTAAGGCGGCATGATTTGGACAGGGCTTGTATGTGGGCCTGAAAGGACAGTTCGGAGTCTAAGGTTACCCCTAGCACCTTGGCATGTGGGGATGGACTGATAGATGTGCCATTGATCTTGACAGAGAAGTCAGGTGAAGGGGTACGTGGGGGAGGAAATATTAAGAGCTCGGTTTTAGATAGATTAAGTTTGAGGAAGTGGTGTGACATCCAGGCTGATTTGTCTGTTAGTAGATCAGCGATGCGTGAGGAGACTGATGGGGTGAGCTGAGGGGTAGAGAGATAGATTTGGGTGTCATCAGCATATAAATGGTAACGAAAGCCATGGGAGGCTATCAGCTGACCCAAGGAGGATGTGTAGATCGAGAATAGTAGAGGTCCAAGGACAGAACCTTGGGGGACCCCAACGGTAAGAGGAGTTGGAGAAGAGGAAGTGGAGTTGTAAGTGACACTGAAGGTGCGATGAGATAGGTAAGATTCAAACCAACGGAGAGTGCAGTCATGGAGACCAAGCAAATTGAGTTTTTTGAGGAGGAGGGGGTGGTCAACTGTATCAAAGGCAGCAGAAAGGTCCAAGAGTAAGAGTATGGAATAATGACCGTTGGTTTTGGCTGTTAGTAAGTCGTTGGTGAGTTTTAGAAGGGCAGTTTCTGTGGAGTGCTGTGGGCGAAATCCAGACTGAAAAGGATCGAGAAGGTTATTTTCAGTGAGGTGGTTGCTCAGTCGGTTATAGACTAAACGTTCGAGGAGTTTGGAGGCAAAAGGGAGTAAAGAGATGGGTCTTAAGTTGTTAAAATTGGTGGGGTCTGAGGCCTTTTTTGGTATGGGAGTGACTAGTGCATGTTTTAGAGGGTTGGGGAAGATGCCAGTAGAGAGTGAGAGGTTGAAGATATGAGTTAAGGAGTGTAGGATTGAGTCAGATGGTGACCGTAGTATTTGAGAAGGAACAGGGTCCAGGGGGCAGGAGGTTAGGCGGGCATTAGAAAAAAGTTTAGTGACTTCCTCTATAGTAGCTGGGTCAAAAGAGGAAAGTATTGATTGTGCAGGAGGACAGGGAGTGTAAGGTGAGGGAGATGTCTGTAGAGCGGAGATCTCGAGACGAATCGTCTCAATCTTATTTTTGAAGTGATAAGCAATCTCCTGGGCAGTGAGTAAGTTAGTGGGTGGGGGTAATGGAGGACGAAGTAGAGTGGTAAAGGTAGAAAAGAGTTGACGGGGACTGCGTGAGAGGGTGTTAATGAGAGTGATAAAGTAGGTCTGTTTGGCAGCGTGCAGGCAGGAATGGTATTTTTGGAGGGCAGATTTATATTGGCTGAAATCTTGCTGTGACTTCGTTTTACGCTACAAACGCTCAAGAGCACGGCTACGTTTTTTGAGGCTTCTGGTATTGTCTGTCTGCCAGGGTTGCAGCGGCCGGGGCTTGATTCTGTGCGTAGTAAAGGGGGCCAAGGTATCCAGGGTGGATGACAGCGAACTGTTGTAGACAGAAGTAGCCAAGTTGGGGCAGGACAAGGAGGAGATTTTGTCGTAGAGACAGTCTGTAGCAGAGAAAAGAAGAGAAGGGTTAAGATGGCGAAGGTTTCTACGGGTAATAGTTTGGTAGTTGGAAGGCAAGGAGGAGGCAGACAAGGAGAGATTGAAACTAATAAGGTGGTGATCAGATAGAGGAAAAGGAATATTGGAAAGGGTGTGCGGAGTGCATAGGTAGGAGAAGATAAGGTCAAGGCAGTTGCCAACAGAGTGAGTGGAAGCACTTGTCCATTGTTTTAGATCAAAAGAGGAGGTTAGGCTCAGCAGCTTAGAAGTGGCAGGAGTGTTAAGATTAACAGGGATGTTAAAGTCACCAAGAATGAGTGTTGGAATTTCAGAGGAGAGAAAGTAGGGTAGCCAGGCAGAGATGCTTACTTCAAAAGGTATCGGCTTCAGTGATACCACCTGGTCGGATCACGCCCCTATCAGCATTACTATCGATGCCAAAACACCGCAACCCAATACAAACTTATGGAGAACTAACAACTATTTTCTCCACAACCCCTACCTAGCAAACACTCTCCAACAGCATTTAGAAAAATTATTCTCTATTAACTCTCACTCAGTGTTGACCCGGCAGTGGTGTGGCGCTCTCACAAAGCTGTCATTAGAGGTGTCTAGAGGTGGGCTAGAGAAAAGAAAAAGAGATCACAAAAATTAGACCAACTCACGGCCGACATAGAACTTACTGAATCTCAAAACAAATCCCACCCCTCCCCTCCACTCCAAACAAAAAAACTTTAAGTTATGCCACGAATTGCGCTCACTGCTACTGGAATAATTTGAAAAAGCTTACACCAAAGTTAGGGAAAATACTTAGTCTATGGGAAACAAAGCGGGTAAATTGATGGCATTAAGAATTAAAGGACATAGGACCAAATCAAAAATTCTGTATCTGTATCACCCTCACACAAAAGAAAAACTACTTAAACTTCACGAGATTGCGAACGCATTTAGCACATAGTACAACAACCTATATAACATCAAGGAAGATAAACACACTATTCAACCTTCCCAATAGGAAATAATAAAATTTCTAGCACAAGTTAACCTTCCTTCCATCTCGCCAACACAGCTATCTTCCCTCTTCCCTGTACTCCTGTCCCTGTATGCTGAATGTGATAGGGTACATTGGGGGTACCTTTCCTTAGCTTTAACCATATTTGGGCTCAAGACACAAATACATAATGCCTAATGGCCTTGTACTCCACTCCTTCAGCCCAAGTGTACTCAGCAGAATCCTTATCATCCCCGTTTGGTATCTCAAATGGTACTAGACAGGGGTGCCCCTTGTCCTCTCTCATATGTAATCTAATAATGGAACTCCTTGCGCCAACCATCCACACATATGAACAAATGGCAGGCATCCCCATAGGAGATCAATAACATAAAATCAGTTTATTCGCCGATGACGTTATACTTATATTAACCAACCCTACTACCTCCCTCCTGGTAGTTCGAAAGACACTAGCCTGGTTTAGTAACATCCTACTACAAAGTCAACAAATCTAAATCTTACATCTTGAACTAAGGCGTTGATGCCACAACTAGCATGCTATTACAACAATTCCTATTTATTTGGGCAGACAAAAGAATAACCTACCTTGGAGTTCAGGTAATTAAAACAACTAAAGATTTATACCACCACAATTACATCCCTATTCGTAACAAACTCCAAAAAGATCTATGCAGGCTGGCGTCTTTTGAGATGTCGTGGATGGGATGCCTAGCGGCCTTTAAAATGCTTCATCTCCCCCAAATCCTATACCTTTTTAGGACACTCCCAAATCCCCATTCCTAATCACTACTTTACATAGTTACAAACCATACTTTCTTCCTTCACATGGCAAGGCAAAAAAGCCAGAAGCATACACACAAAATTGGTCAAACTCCACACAGCCGGTGGTACTGGCTATGTGGATTTTCAGGATTACTACATGGCCTCAGTGCTCACACAGTCAAGGGACTGGTTCTTACCCTCCCAGTACACTATATGGGGACAAATGAAAGCTTCCTTCACTCCAGGGAAGGATCTATCCACATGGCTACTCACTAACCCACGCCCTTCTAAAATAACCTCACATATCCCCCCTACAATGTTGGCTACGGTCCAAGTTTGCAATAAATTCATACGACTTAGCCAAAACTACCCTACCAAAGCCATAATGAAAATCCTGTTGCTATTCTTACAAAACAAAATGGACCTAATATCTTTCAAAAAGTGGCAGTAGAAAGGTATTATGCACATTAATGTCCTCTTCACTGATGACAAGATCAAAGCATTTCCTGACCTACAAAAATAATTTTGGTTACCTAATTCAGACCTCTATCTGTACCTTCGAACAAAACATTATCTGCACACATCGCCTTCGTGGGCATGTATGATTCCCCAACCCGCTTGGATATTTCTTAAGAATCCTTCAGTTAGCCACAAGGGTAATTCTCTTTTCTATAATATCCTCCAGCAAAAAAGCATATTCTCTAAGTCTACTTCTATGCTCAAATGGGAATCAGAACTAGGAAATACATAAACAACCGACTAATGGGCTAAAGCATCAAACTCTACCTACAAAGTTACTAGCTGCTCCGCTCTATGGGAACTGGACCACTACTCGAAACAACTGAGACATAGCATATCTCAAATCCTACTCTCAACTAGATTGTGCATCACCAGAAAGTGGAAAAACCCCACACCACCCACTCTAGGAGAAGTGGTGCGAACAACCCATTTACATTTTATATATGAGCAAACACTGCCACTCAGAAATAGAAACAGGGGACACATCTCCCAGTTGTGGCACCCATGGTTGGCATGGTTCAATGATAACTCTTTAATATCCATACCACTATCCTGACCTACACAAATCTAGGAAGAGATGTCAAGGTGCAGACTCACCTCTTCAAATATATCTTTGAGATTTAATTGTATTGTTACTCTCGTACTTTGTTTTTTCAGACAATTTATTAACAATACGATTAATTGGATTATATTTCAGGATGGGGGAGCTGGCTTGAATCCTGGACACAGTCTTGATCCCGTAAGGGGTGCCTGGAATGGGAGCCAGCTCCTCCCTTCACTACTTTACTGAAATAAGGTAATACATATACTGTTAGGAATGCTCAATGTAGTTTCTGTACAGTTACCTTCCTCAAAATGCTCACATGGCATTGTTCTTCCACCTTACGACAAACAACTGTTTTCTTAGGCCGCGTACACACGGGCGGACTGTTCGTCCAACTTTGTCCGCTGAACAGTGTTTCAGCGGACAGTCCGCTCGTGTGTGGGCTTCAGCGGACAGTTTCAGCGGACAGTCTGACGAACAAAGTTTTTCGGAATTTCCGTAAGACTGTCCGCTGAAACTTGGTTTGAGCGAACAGTCCGCTCGTGTGTAGGCTTGTTCGGCAAACTAAGTCTCGCGCATGCTCAGAAAGAATTTACACGGCGAAGGTTGCATTGCAGTGTATCGGACGCCGAATTTCTCGTCCCGTCGTACGTGCCATTCACGTCATCGCGCAAGTTTTCAGCGGACTGTTCGTTCGTCGTGTGTGGTCAAGTCCGCTCATGCTAATTTTGAGCGGACTGTTTGTCAAACTGTTTGACAAACAAAGTTGGGCGAACAGTCCGCCCGTGTGTACGCGGCCTTACTCTTTTACTTTTGCATTGACCTTGTATGCATGTATTAAATGTAAAAACCCAATAAAAATGTATTGATGAAAAAAAAAGAATTCTAATTGAATTCACCTATATGCTGAACTGTTCAAATTTGATTTGACAATTTATGCTCACTTGTTCTCCTATGGTAATTTCTCAGATCTAAAAGTATTCTTTTTGCAGTGAAAGAAATCCTTCTATGAAATATTAAATGAGCTATATATTATCAAAACATCTTTTTGCAAAAGTTTAAAGCAACATATTAATAAAAAAAAAAAAGAAACACATTTCAGAAAATTCATAGTGTACCTGGACGGTGGGAATTCATCTGCTGACACTGTTCAATATATGATAAAGGTTCAGAGTGGAAACAGTAGGAGTTTTGAATCTAGCATTGTTGGAAGTAACTGCTTATTGCTGACAGGTGTCAGACATTCTGTCAACTAAAAAGTCTTACTTCTGACAACAACAGTGTGCAGTCAGTAATAGCATCAGATGAAAATACAAGTGAATGTTTCTGTAGCCCAATCTCAAAGAGGTATCAAGTTTCCAAACTGGTGTTTTAACACTATTGTAAAACAGCGTTTATATTATATGCAAGTTCCTATTCACCCTATATTTGTACTGAAAAGTGATTGGCTACCTTTTAGCAATTAAAAAAATCCCACAATGTCTCCATGTAGCAATATTTAAACTGATGTTAAAGAGGAATGGAACAACAAACCATTCCATTATCTTAAACCTATTTTTGAGTTGTTGTGATGGCAGGTATTACACTAACAGCCATTACGGCAAGATCTTGGGCCCTATTGCCATATAACATTGAGAGGACACCATGATTAAGATAACATTGGACCTGTTTGTTTACAGTTTAAGATAAAGAATAAGCCCCTGACCCTATCCTAATCAACTTGGTGAGAAGGGTAGATGGCACTGGATCTATTCAACTTTCACAAAGTTGATGTGGAGTTGGTGATGTGTAGCATGAACAGCTTCCAAAGCTGCTTCTGACTGAAACTATAGGAAGACGGAAAAACAAAAACACCACTTCAGAAAGGTATATAACTTTCTGGAATGCCCAAGCAAAAACTACCTTTTGCTCCTTTGTCATCTTTAAGGGGAGACATCTTTAAACCCCAGTTATTATGCATTCTTCCACTTACCATTAGCTGTTTCGCACATACTAACAGAGAACTATTTGGTACATTATGTGCTGGCAACTGGGTGCTCTCTTTTTTCCAACCATTTTTATTTTGTTTTAGTCCATATAATGGGGCATCTGTTAGTATTTATTATATTTATGATATGTGTTGTAATAATTACTACTATAAATACTATAATACATACATGTTGTATAAGATTACAGAATCATTAATTACTGTTTGTCAAAAATCATATGAACTACTGTATATGATTTTAATTAATATTTATGATGCTTCATTGTGAATGACACAGTTGAGTACTGTCTGCAATACCTTTTTTGTTTGCGCTAAAATTTAAAGTATATGAAAACCCTTACCTTGTAAAACAACCAATGTATTTTAAAATAGGAAAGAAAAGAATGAATATAACCATCTTCTGTAATTCTAATTTTGAATTTTGAAATTTTAATTTTGAATTAGAATTTCGAATTTCAAATCGATTTGAAAATAACAAATGTACAAAACAAATCTGAATATATGAAATAAATTCCGAAAATGAATCATTCTAACATAATGAATATGATGAAATAAAATGATTAACTTAACACTGAATCCAAAACAAACAAAACATATTTTTTCCATCGTGCACATCTCTAAAAATGATCAGTACTCAGCTGTGTTTTTGCAAGTGCATTGATACAGCTACAATAATCTTAGGCATGATGGAAGATATTCATTGTGAACACATACCTTTTATCCCCATCCAATATATTTTTTATTGGTATGTATTATGTATGGTACGCATTTTCTTAATTACAATTATTATTATATTGCATACAATTTATATTACACTTATTCCTAAGCCACCAAAAGTTATTGGTTGTAAATGCAAATTCTGCTTAAACCATTTTCATGGAAGAAATACCTTTTGACTCCAACCTTCTGGTGTGGCAATCATATTCTTTTGCTCTTTCTCCCATCATAATAAACTTTACATAATTTTCTTATGCAGCCTACTTGATTCCTCAAACTTCAGGGTATAGACTGGTGTACTTTTGTTATCTGCCACTCCAGATTACTTATCTTGTATTGCCTTTAGTCTTAATGGCCACTCAGTTTTTACACCTCCTGTAAAATAAATGAGTGTATATATGGCCTTTTTCTAACTATTCCTGAAAAAAATTGTCATATATCTAAATTATATGAAAAATAACAAAAAGCTTTTGGTTGGGTGAAGCTGGGTTACATGTATCCTTCAATTTTACATCCCCCCTTCACTGGGATAAGAAGCTTGTATCTCTGTGTTGATCCTGCATTGACTGTAAAAATGTCTACCTGAAATAGTTGAAACAGACGTTTTGAAAGAAACAATGCTTGTTTCTGGCCAGCCCCATCAACATCAACATCCAGTAAAGCACCCTTCCGATCTTGAGGGTGCATGCAGACTGGTATCGTTCAGAGCAGATGCACACTCCCTAATTCCCCTCCCTTACTTCCCTAACCACTTTCATGGTCAGCCAGACTGCATGCTTAGATAAAGATCTGATTTGGATTTTGTGGAGAACCCTGTGATGGGAGCACTGGAATGTCCTTGTTCAGCTCCCCCGACCCCTCCTATGTGTAAGTCAACCTGTGTCTATAAGGGGCGCAGGGTGACTAAGAACCCCAGTCTGATCTACACTAGTCAGACTCACTGTACAACTAGACTGGAATATTGTGTATATATATATATATATATATATATATATATATATATAGTATATTGGGAGTTATTTACCAAAGACAAATCCACTTTGCACTTGAATGTGCACTTGGAATTGCAGTCGCTCCAAATCTAAGGGGTAGATGTGAAATGAGTGGAAGCTCTGCTGATTTTATCATCCAATCATGGGAAAGCTAAAATGCTGTTTTTTCTTTTCCTTGCATGTCCCACTCGGATCTACAGCAACTTTACTTCCAAGTGCACTTGCAGTGCAATTGCAAGTGCACTTGCAGTGTAAAGTGGATTTGCCTTTAGTAAATAACCCCCATTGTCTCATATACTGTTGTAGACTCTTTACTATATCGTTTGAGGTGTTGCTATATCCCATTGTTCTATTTTTTGTGTCTGCCTTGGGAGCATTCTATTATGGGATGTATATATCTCTGTGTATTAACTGTGAGAGGGGAGGGGGGATTTCTCCAGCAGCCCCTCCTAAAGACAGTCTACTGATGAGAAGTTTGAATACACCTGTGTCATGCTACTAGTGGAGGTAAAGTCTACCCTGCCCTGTTTTATTATTCAAAAAAGGGGGGATTGTTCCCTGAGTGTATAACTGTGTGCCTTTGTTCAAATAAACAGTTCATGTTCCAGCTTTGCAGCCAAACGAGTTCTTGGTTGTAATGTGAGGCAATAATATCTAATATCTATAGTCAAACTGGAGGAAGCAGTATATAATAGAAGCACTCAAGCAGAGTATGGGACATTCTGTGACATTAGTGGCAAGCAGTGGTACGCTTCCTGCAGTCAGGGACATCCAAACCTCCACCTGGATTCAAGGTCCGGATAGCAGGAGAGGAGAGGTACAGATACCAGCCACCATGGTAGAGGAATTCGGAAGGAGGTTGCGAGATGCAGATACAGCACAGGGGACCAGTGTCAGAGCAGGTCCTGCTGGGATGGTATGATTCTGTCCTCTGGGAACTCTGGAAGGAAGTACTAGCCCGTGAGCAGTGACACCAGGGAAAAATTCTCTCCTCCTTCCAGGAAAGGTACTGGTCGCAGTATGAAGTGTGAATGGTGTTTTTGAGGAGACAACCGCACAAGGAATGGCGCACCGCAGAGCGCCCAGTCGCACGTCCGTTATGGGCATTTTCCTGACAGCCGCCTGTAGGTGATCTCCAGCTCCAATTCCTGATTGGCTAGAAACTCTATATCTTCCAGTGCCCAGGGAACTTTTGAGACATTCAGCATCCATTCTCTGTATTCCAAGATTTCTTCCAAATGCCACTCCACAGCACTCCCAAAGTCAGGGTCCTCAGACAGCCTCTCTAATAACAGCCCCAGGCTACCATAGCCAAAGCCTTCTGTTGGGGTCTGTTGGGGTGTCGTTCGTTATCCACAGGCACAATTGGGCTACATACCAGCAAAGGGCTCTGGAGCTCTTGTCCAACCTCATCTCTGGCTTGACCAGCCTGGTTACCTCAGCCTTCCATTCCTTGTGCGGTTGTCTCCTCAAAAACACCATTCACACTTCATACTGCGACCAGTAGCTTTCCTGGAAGGAGGAGAGAATTTTTCCCTGGTGTCGCTGCTCACGGGCTAGCGCTTCCTTTCAGAGTTAGTTAGAGTTAGCAAGAACTCAAGTCTGATCTGCACTAGTCAGACTCACAGTACAACCACACTGGAATATTGTATATATTTGAGGTGTGGCTGTATTCCATTGTTCTATTGTTTGCGTCTGCTTTGGGAGCAACCTATTATGGGATGTATATGTCTCTGTGGATTAGCTGTGATAGGGGAGAGGCAATTTCTCCAGCAGCCCCTCCCAAAGACAGTCTACTGAAGAGAATTGAACACACACATGTCATGCTACTGGTGGAGGTAAAGCCTACCTTGGCCTGTTTCATTATGCAAAGAAGGGGGGATTGTCCCCTGAGTGTATATCTGTGTGCCTTTGTTCAAATAAACAGTTCAGGTTCCAGCTTTGCAGTCAAACGAGTCCTGCCTAGTTCATGGTTTTAATATGCAGCAATAATATCTAATATCTATATTCAGACTGGAGGAAGCAGTATATGATGGAAGCACTCAAGTGGAGTGTGGGACGTTCCGTGACAAATCCTACTTTCTTTTAGCATGCCAGATCCATACCAGATCCTCATCAAGGATAAGGGTCTAGTATACCATTTTTCCTTTTTTTCATGGGTTCACCCCTTACAACGAATACCAGACCAATGTCTAGGATAAGATATCAAGGGTAATCCCAGACTATTTTGTTAACAAACAGAAGCAGAGCATGTGATTTAGTTAAAATGTTAATGGTATTCTATTTGCATCAGCACAATTACTCAATTGTAGTGCCCAGCTGCCCATCCTATCTTCCCCAAAAACTTGCAAAAAGGACTTGAGAAAGGCCAGAAAAACATTCCAGGATTCATAGACTTGACATGGCTTCTCAGCTATGTTCAATTTTTTTAATTGTCGCAAATGTCCAGTGAACGGACCTTTGCTCAGTTTACCTATCACACCTAGAGAAGAGAGTAATCAGTTAACTGACATCTCTCAGTGTGAAGTTGGCTGTGGGAAAATGTATGTTCTATATTTTGAAGAGACAGCTTTATTTGATTTATGTTTCACATATGGCAGTTTTCTGTTCTGTAGGTAGCTATAGGCAGCCTAAATGTGACAGAATAACTTACTATTATGGATTTAATTATGTACTTTGTGAGGGTGCAAAAAAATGTGAAATGAAGCTGATGTGATTTTTTAAAAGGGAACTACGCTGTATCTAAGCACCAGAAATCTAAAAAAATATTTAGTTATTTTTTAACTGCTTCCCGACTGTCTCACGCAGATATACTGCGGCAGAAGGGCACTTACAGGCAGATTAACATACCTGTACATGGCTCTTTAAGAGAGGGGCTTGCGGAGCTCCGTGACCCGCGATCGTCTCATGGTGAGGAAGAAGGGGGAGATGCTAATGTAACAAGAATCTCCCCGTTCTGCCTAATGACACTGTCACTGATCACAGCTCCCTGTAATCGAGGAGAGGTGATTAGTGTAGTGTCACACACAGCCCCTTCTCCCCACAGTTAGAATCACTCCCTAGGACATACTTAACCCCTTACAGCACCACCTAGGGGTTAACCCCTTCACTGCCAGTCACATTTACACAGTAATCAATGCATTTTTAATTGCACTGATCGCTGTATAAATGTGATTGGTACCATCCGATGTGTTCGCCATAATGTCGCAGTCACGATAAAAATCACTGAAAATGGCATAAAACTATCCCCTATTTTGTAGACGCTATAACTTTTGCGCAAATCAATCAATAAATGCTTATTGAAATTTTTTTTACCAAAAATATGTAGAAGAATATGTATCTGCCTAAACTGAGGAAAAAAATGTTTTTTTATAGATTTTTTGGGGATATTTACTATAGCAAAAAGTAAAAAATAATGCGTTTCTTTCAAAATTGTCGCTATTTTTTTGTTTATAGGGCAAAAAATAATAACCACAGAGCTGATCAAATTCTCCCAAAAGAAATCTCTATTTGTGGGCAAAAAATTTGTTTGGGAGCCACGTCGCACGACCGTGCAATTGTCAGTTAAAGCGACGCAGTGCCGAATCGCAAAAAGTGCTCTGGTCTTTGGCCAGAGCACTTTACCTTAATGCATAGAATGCATTAAGATAAAAAAAGTTGCGCCCATAGAACCACTTTAAAAAGGCATCAACTCTGAGAAACTTGTAATCAAGTAACTATATGGCATATATTTACTGTTGCAGAAAAAAATCACACTGTTTTGTACAACATGCAAAATCTCCAGATGGCTTGTGCATGGGTACCTTCAACAATATACTAGTCACAGAATTTAGGGAAATCTTTTATGTTGAATTGAAGTGGCATAATTCAAATTGTAACTTTGACTTTTACCTAAATAAAATAAGAAGTAGAATTTTGATTTAGGGACGATACCATTTATTGGCTAACAAAAAAGATGTTAGACTTTACACTCTAACGAGCAGGGCTCTCTGATTCCTACTGTATTCAAGTGTATTGTAAATGTACTGTATACGCGCAAGTTGTAAAGCGCTGCGTAAACTGTCAGCACTATATAAATCCTGTATAATAATAATAATTATAGTGCAAGCTTTCAAGGCACACCAATCTCTTCTTATGCTGTGAAATAAAGTTTTTAAAAATGCCATATTTCTTTTGCTGAACTATGGGGAAAAAAATCTATCAGCAATCTTTTCCTTATCATTTTTTTCCTACAAAGGAAAATCTGTTTAAAATGCTTCAGTACTGTTGGAAAATCGTTGAATTTTGAGTGTAGTTTATTTTCTCAACAAAGTACTATCTGTAAAATGGCTAAAGTAATCACACAATGTCACAGTACCTGTACTGTAGATGGCAGTATCTACTTGTTGAATTTAACTCCATAAAGCAAGCCTAGTCACAACTACTGACACAAAACAAGATAGAAGAAATTAGATCATCGTTCCCTGAAACATATTGTATTTCTTTTAATGATATTCTCTACAAGTTAAACAAAAACTCAAATTGAATCACATATCTCACTGTGCAAGATGCCTCTGCAATTTGTTTGTGACATGCTTAGTGAAATGCAAACATGAAAATGAGCAGTGAGTACAACAATCCAAGAAGCTATTTTTCTTCTTACTTTTCTTTAAACAAAGCTCTCAATGCACATCCAAATTGTGTATTGAATTTTTAAATAGAAAGTATTATTTAAAAAAGTATTTTACAAACTGCATTGCCCATTAAGGGCTCTTTCACAATGATGGGCTTTTGATGTGCTTTTGTGCAGTTTTAGGGCTCTTTAACACTGATGCACTTTTGATGCATTCACATTAACCTATAATGAAAGGTGCCTCTTGGTGCACTTTTGAAAAACTGCACCAAAGAGGCAGCATGCAGGTTTTTTCAAAGCATAGTGCTTCTGCAGTGTGAAGAGTTTCATAGGATTTAAAGGGATGTATTATTCATTCATTTTTGTTTCGCTTTTTAAACACCAAAAGCGCATCAAAAGTTGATCAGTGTGAAAAGGCTCCTATAGACGGACGTGTCCTTGTACAGAACCTACTCTGCTCAGTGGGGGATTGCTCCATCGATCCCCGCTGAGCAGGCAGATGACAGGTCGGTCTCTGCACACTGTGGAGGGACCAACCTGTCAGAGCACTGCTGTCTCCTATGGGGGAATCAGATGAAGATGGACCGTAGAGTCCATCGTCACCCAATCTGATCCGCAGACGGATGGAAAAATTGATTTTTCCTCTGTCACACTTTTTCGGATCGGAGCGGACATGTCATTGCTGACATCCGTCGCTCCATAGAGGTCTATGGAGCGTCCGTTCAGGTCCGCCTAAAAAAACTGACAGGCAGACCCGAACGGATCGTCCATGTGAAAGAGGCCAAAGAGTTCTAAAAAAAATTGCTTTCAAGCTGGAAAGTGTAAATTATAGTTTAAAGCATATGTCAATGCAAAATTGAAAAGAAAAAGCATATTTAGTACATGTTTCAATTAATTTTGTTTTCTATGAAATGGGGAAGGATTAAAACTCCTATTACCTTTTTATTGCTGTCTATATTCTGTTGGGGAGATTTTCCTTCACTTTCTGTACTAGAGATGTAACAGGAACAGATGTCCCAATTGAAGGATTTACCCTCACCTCTTGTTCTGTAAAATTCTGAATTTTCACTCACTTTTTTTTATTATTATGGCAAAGCATCTCATATACAAGTAGTCAAGTTGTTTCAACAAATTTACAGAACTTATTGGAAATATAATAAAACAACATATAATCGGCATATACCAAAGACCAGGAACAGACGAGACCAATGAATACGTTTGCTGACTGCCTGTATATAACATTACATGTACTACAGGATCTAAATCAGCGAAAACCAAGGGGCCTTAAGGTTCAAGAGTAAAAATCAGACAAAAATTAAACTACTGAAACTGAGCAAATACAGAAATAAAAGAAAACAGGTACTGTATGCTGGCATATCTAACACTTATACATTATTTTTTTATTCACAGGTATTATCACATAACGTGTAACTTCTGAGAAGTCTATTGATTTTCATATTTACAGCTGCAAAGGGTAGCAAGAGTAGGACAGATAGTAAGGGGGTGGGAGAAGCAAATGGGTCACTCTCCCAAAGGTAAACAGAAGTCCCAACATAAAAGTCTGGGCTTCTGCCTGGTTTAAATCAATGAGGACTCAGAACGGGCAATATCCTGCAAATACGCTTCCGTACATGTGAAGTATCTCCAGGTCCTCCACTTGTCTCGAATTGCTCTTCTGTACTATGAAGTGTAGCTGTCAGTTCCTCCATATGGTGGATATAATTGATTCATTGATTTTAGAGTACCACAGGATTCTGATTGACGGTCGTGGCTGCCTCCACAATGCAGGGACACAGGCCCTTGCTACATTGAGTAACTGCATAGTAAGAGTTTTTTTATACTTCCGAAGGTGTCTTTCTTTTAGGTGGAGTAGACCTGCGGCCAGATTTCTGTTCAGATCGATGGAGGTCAAATGTTTTATGATGGTCATCACAAAAATGTCTCAAGGTAGACCAAAAAATTTGGAATATTGTTCCGGCCTCTGCATTGCACTGTCAACAAATGTCAGGGGTAGCACCATCCATCTTGTGGAGTACATAAGATACTCTGTACCATTGGGATAGAATTGTATACCCGACTTCCTGATATTAGTTCTCTATGGAAGGTTTGTGATCCAGGAGGAGAATTTTTTTCAACTTGTCATGGTGTAAACTGAGAGTCTAGATCCGCTTCGCAATGGTGAACAAATGTCAGGGGGGGGGGGTTCATCAGCATGGTCTGTCAGGTAGCTATAAAACAAAGACAGTTTATGGCTAGAGGGTTCCACCTTACTACAAAAGGATTCAAAAGGAGTAAAATAATGCGGTGTGTAGTGCGCTTTTTGAAAATTCGACAGAAAATGTCTAAGTTGTTCATGCTCAAGTTGTCCAAAGGTGGTTCTGAAAGCCGGAAATGGCTGCGAGGCCTGTGGCCACATATCCACTAATGAGATTTCCCTAACTGGCCTAGCCTTCGCACTCTTCTACTGGTAAGTCCGGGAATGAAGTTGGGTTTTCCACTCACTTTTAGCCCCACTGACAATGATCACCATGTCAGATAGACCAGGACAGGAAGAATCTCCCAGACGAGAACACAAACAGCAATAAAATATTGACAGCCTTTCTTATTTTTTTTTTAAATGCTTTTGTGTAAGAGAAGTCCGGCTAAGAGATGCATGCCTGCGCATAAGTATGGGCGCACCAGTGTTAAGAAGGACTTGCATTGGTGTGTGCACGCACAGGTACACGGATGTGCACAGGCGCGCCAATGCGTGCGCACGCACACGTGCACGTATGGGCGCCAAGTAGTTATTTAAACTGAGCACTGACACATGAACCTTGCTGAGTGGTCTTTCAGCTAGTGCTTGTTAACCTGATCTATTCCTGTTTCGAGTATCTTGACCCGGCTTCACCTGAACCTTCTCCTTGACCTCCCCCTGCCTACCTGATCCCGGCTTGTGTTTGACTCTGCCATTGCCTGATGCTCTTGTACCTTGCAGCCCATCTGTGTACTGAAACTTTGAAACGTTGATGACCTCCTGGCTTATGTCCCGGCTACGCCTCCATCTGCTGACCCAGTGATAAGGAGCTCTGATCCTCAGAGCCTGTCCAGCGCTCTACAGCCATCTGGTTCCTGTCAAGGTCCAGCCAGCACCGTCCACTAAATCAGCCCTCGTGCCACTCTGTGTCCTTCACTCCCTGTCACCTCTATCAGGGGTGTCGGACAGGAGGTGCAAGAGAAGCCCTTTCTCCAGCTCGATCTCCACCAGGTGCGTGACATTTGGCCCTACATACACTTCTTAATAGAGAGTAAAGCATTTAAGAGCAGATTTATAATTTGATCTTCCTCATGAATTGTATAGAAAAATACTATAAAATAGTTACATTTTTTCCCCTGCATTGGTTACAAATAGGTAAAGTGAGTTTAAAGGTGATTGTACTCTTAACTTCTAAAAGTTCAAATATCAGATAAAACACTGGCTACAATTGTTTTTACTACTGCCAAAGCTTTTCTACTGTTTGCTCTCACTTTACTGACTGACAGAATGATTGTACATGTCAGCGGAGAGCTCTACAGGCTAATTCCTTTCCTGCAGCTGTTGGGAACAGAGCTACATTATCAAGTCATTAGCTGAAAGGCAAATTAACTTTCACAAATCATGCCTAATCATTAAATTACACCTGCCCTGAGTAATATAAGAAGAATTGTCAATGCTGATCTCATTCTGAAAATGTTAGTTGCCTGGCTGTTTCTGGTTTCTACAGATCTGAAAAAAGCATTTAACAAAAGAAAATTGGAGATCAGAAGTCCGAATTACTTTTTTTTGCTTTTTCTAGGCCAGTCATTCAGAAAGTGTTCAAGCCAAAGCAATAGCAAGACAATCGATATTTTCAGAAGAGGTTAGAATTGGCAACCTACCTATTCCTCCCACAAGAGTTTTTCTGAAACCACTTGAGAATTTTAAACATAAGAGATACATCTTTAAAAAAAAATCCAATAAAGCTTTAGGCTGAATGTCCTACACCTCTTCCTCTTCTGGGACCACCCCCCCCCCCCCCCCTTTCCCCATCCCACCACTATTACCAGCAATAAAATACCAGCAATTGTGAATTTCTATATATTACACAGCAGGTGTAGCTGTTAAAATGAAGGCACTTCTGTGTAAAATGACACTTGCACATAGTCTGCAAGTGTCATTGAGTGAATACAATACAATTCATGTGTAGCCCAAACATGCCACCTTTAACCTGCATATGACGTCAGTTTGAAGAACCTTACAAGGTAAAAAAATGGAAATAAATGTATATATATATACATATACACACACACGTTATACCAAGTAAATAAATACCTCACATGTCACACTTTAAAATTGCGCACACTCATGGAATGGCGCCAAACTTCGGCACTTTAAAAACTCCATAGGCAACGATTTCAAATGTTTTACAGGTTACCTGTTTAGAGGTACAGAGGAGGTTTTGGGCTAGAATAATTTCTCTCGCTATAACGTTCGTGGTAATACTTCACAGGTGTAGTTTAAATGTATGTGATCCCTTCTGCCTCCCTAAACATCCCTTGTAATAGGAATAGGGCATGACAGGTTCTCTTTATGGAGAGATGTGGGGTCAATATGACCCCACATCTCTCCTCCAGGCTGGAATGCCTGAGATCAAAAAAATAAATAAATCTCAGGCTTTCCGGCCAAGTCCCTGGGATCGTTTACTTCTGCCAGACTGGACGTGACATTATAACATTGTGCCCTGGCCTCCAAGAGTCATAGAGACTGCCGGGGATATCTGGCCCTCGGTTTTCTCTATAGCTAACTTTCGGCACTAACTTTCCTTCTCTGGCTCACTGATCGCACGGACAAGGCCGGCAGGAGGGTACGTCCCCTCCCGCTGCCTGTAAGAATGATCAAGCGGCTGAACAGACACTATGATTGATCTTATGGTGCAGGGAATCACCGGCTGGAAAAAAAATGATATCTGAATAATGCCTGTAACTGCAGGCATCATTTAGATATCCCCACTGTAAGCTCAAGACATCATGTGACATTCTGCGGTATGGAAGTGGTTCTCTAATTATGTATTTTTTTCACTTCAGCTATTATTTTTCTACAAATTTTTAAAAATGTATTATTGCTGTCATTTAAACTTATATTTTTCTCATTTTCATTAAAAAATTTATTTTGTGTTGCATATAAAAAACTCAAAAGTAAAACAAGCCTTTTTTTGTTTTCATTTTAAAAGAACTTTGTGATGTTTTGGGCATCCCATAATCCCTATACCTTATTCAAGTTATTTTCCAAAATAAAATAACCAAAAAACAAGCCCATGGACTGATTCCTTGTCTCTGAGTGAAAGTGGAAATATGTATGTTGCCTGAGTATGCAGGAATAGAGGGACCCAAAATCCAGCGGCTCTTTAGGGAGTAGTGCTACATTAGTAATTACAATTATTGTGTGACAGGCTGCTAGCATGTGCAGTATAAGATGTAAAAAAGGGCATTTTCTATGTTCCTCATAGGAATTATTTTCTTAAACCTTGTAAACACACAAAACCCGATTCTCTCAGGGGAGAGAAGACAGATTGTGTGTTCATACTAAGTATGAACACCGATCCATCTCCTCCCCTAGTCAGTCCCAAACCCCCTCACAGTTAGAACACACCTAGGGAACACAGTTAACCCTGTGATCGTGTTAACCCCTTCCCTGCCAGTGAAATGTTTACAGTAATCAGTGCATTTTTATAGCACTGATCGCTGTATAATTGTCAATGGTCCCAAAAATGTGTCAAAAGTGTCCAATTTGTCTGCTGAAATATTGCAGTCCTGATAAAAATTTCAGATCACTGCCATTACTAGTTAAAAAAAATAATAATAAAAATGCCATAAATCTATCCCCTATTTTGTAGACTCTTTTTTTTTTTAACCAAAAAATATGTAGAAGAATACATATCAGCCTAAACTGAGGAAAAAAATTTGTTTTTTTTTTCAAAAAATTGTGATATTTATTATAACAAAAAGTAAAAGATATAGTAATTTTTTTCACAGTTGTTGCTCTTCTTTTTATGGCGCAAAAAATAAAAACCACAGAGGTGATCAAATACCACCAAAAGAAAGTTCTATTTGTGGGGAAAAAGGGACGTCAATTTTGTTTGAATACAGCATCGCACAAATGCGCAATTGTCAGTTAAAGCAATGCAGTGCCATATCGTAAAAAATTGCCTGGTCATTGAGAAGTGATTAATCTATCTTCTAAGTGTGCTTCAGAAAGTATTGACCTATTGGCCTTCTTGAGCTTTGCTTAAAAATGTATGTACTGGCCCCCAAGCACAGTCCATTGATCTATGATATTTTTAGAAACTGGATTGGTGCCGCCTGAGCACCATACAAAAGTTTTTAGTTCACTAATATATTGAGACACAAAAGACCTTCCAGACAATGCCAGATTATAATTTCTGGTTTTACATTGCTAAGCAGTATAACTTTCTTCATAAACTCATTAGAAATGGGTATTAAAGGGTAACTCCGCTTTCATGGGAAAAAATATGCAAATAAAAAAAATAATAATATAGCATGCACAATTGCAAATCATATTGTAACTGAATGTTATTAAAACTTACCTTTCCATCTGTAGCACTGCAATTTTCTTTAAAATGCAATGCGATATGGCAACCTCTAGGCATTCCGTACATTGATGGTGTACAGAACGTCCCCCAGATAAGTGAATTCCTACTTGTCTGATCGTCTTACTGATTTTACCAGGAGTTAGCACTAAGATATAAGTTAGATTTTTGACACCCCCTGCAAAAAAAATAAAAAATTGTGGTGATATAATATATCCCCAAAGGGAAATCACATCTAAGAGGATTCAAACCATGCCACTTTCCTCATTAGAGCCCTGGAAGTGCAGCAGCTGATTGATAACGTATTGACGTAGTCCCGTGTACGAGCGGCCTGCGGCGCGCTCTGTGATCGGTGAGTCCATGAGACTCGCCTGATCACCAATCCGTGCAAGGGGTCGATCCCGACCCCTTATCACGTGATCAGCTGTCAGCCAATGACAGCTGATCAGGTGACATAACGGAGCCGGTAATCGGCTAGTATTCCTCCTCGCGCTGACAGAAAAAAAAAGCCGATCACCGGCGGCCGTGATCGGGACATCAGTCCCGATCACAACCAGCAATGCAAGCGCCCACCTGCCCCCTGCCAGTGCCCACCTGCCCCATGCAGTGCCACCCTAATAAAAAGTAAGTGCCCCCCGTCAGTGCCACCCAGCAGTGCCCACAGTGCCACCCAGCAGTGCCACCCACAGTGCCACCCACAGTGCCCACAATCTGCCTCAAAGGTGCTGCACCCCAGTGCCGCCCATCAGTGCCCAGCAGTGCCACCCATCAGTGCCCAGCAGTGCCGCCCATCAGTGCCCAGCAGTGCCGCCCATCAGTGCCCAGCAGTGCCACCTATCAGAGCCACCTATCAGTGCCACCTATCAGTGCCCATCAGTCCCATCTATCAGTGGTACCTATCAGTGCCCATCCATGCCACCCATCTGTGCCACCCATCCGTGCCATCTTATCTGTGCCCATCTTTGCCCATCAGTGCCGCCTTATCTGTGCCTATTAGTGCCGCCTTAACTATGCCTATCAGTGCCCACCAGTGCAGCCTATCAGTGCCCACCAATGCAGCCTATCAGTGCCCACCGATGCAGCCCATCAGTGCCCACCAATGCAGCCTATCAGTGCCGCCTAATCAGCGCACTTCAATGAAGGAGACTGCAAAATTTTATAACAAACTATTAAAACATGATTTATTTATTTTATTTTTTTGCATCTTTTTTTTGTTTGTTTAGCAAAAAATAAAACTCCGAGCTGTAACTAAATACCACCAAAAGAAAGCTCTATTTGTGGGAAAAAAATGATAAAAATTTCATTTGGGTACAGTGTTGTATGCCCGCGCAATTGTCATTCAAAGTGCATCAGCGCTGAAAGCTGAAAATTGGTCTGGGACTGAGGGGGGTTTAAGTGCCCAGTAAGCAAGTGGTTAAAAAGGCAACAACATTAACAAGGAGACATGGGGGGTTATTTACTAAAGGAAAGTGCACTTGGAAATTCAGTCGCTGTAGATCCGAGGGGGACATGCAAGGAAAATAAAAATACAGCATTTTAGCTTGCACATGATTGGATGATAAAATCAGCAGAGCTTCCCCTCATTTCAGATTTACTTCTTCAGATTTAGAGCGACTGCACTTCCAAGTGCACTTGTAGTGCAAAGTGGATTTGCCTTTTGTAAATAACCCCAATGGTGCCTTGCCAGGGGAATCACTAGATATCTTCCTCCCCACATGAATGAGTAATGACATCATCTAGTATTATAGATCTATCATCAATCATGATAAACAACAACCCCCCCCCCCCCCCCCCCGAAGATCCTTCTCCTGACAGCTCCTTAATCAGCAGCTCAATGTCAACGAACCGGCCAATGATGCTGTCTGACATCATTGACTGAATATGATTGTGACCTTGGTTAACAATGTTACCTGGAGTACCCATCCAGAACTGTCATTCATAGAGAGAGTTTGTCAGAGGCAAGACTGTTGTGCTTGGGTCATCATGTTTAGATCAGCAGGTCACCAGGTTACCATTCATCATGACTGACATTGGGTTTAAATTGTGTGATATTGTTTATATATTTATTTTTTAGTTTATGTCACCCTAAATATTTTCTTTTCTTATATATGTGTTCACATAGAGTATGTTTATTTAATAAATATACATGTACTTCTTTCATCTGCAGTATCTGATTGATCCTGCCAGTCACCTCTTCCTTGTTCTAAACTGAACACACAAAGCACCTTTAGCTAATCTGTATTGGCATGGTCAGTTTTCATCCTTTCAATAAACAAATAAAGTGCAGCGCTTGAAATGTACAGTTTTATATCAATATCATTTAAAAAGTCTTTCAAAAGCTTAATATGAATTAAAATCGAAGATCCTCCTAGATGAGAGAGATATTCCACCGCGTGATGCAAAAGAGATGATACTTATCCACCACCCTTATGCACTCACCAGAAATAAATCATATAAACCCATATATTGAAAATATTTCTTACGTATCCACCATATGAAGCCAAACCAGTGCTATGATATATCATTATTATCATATATTATAACACTGGTTTGATTTCATGTGGTGGATACTTAAGATAACAGCTCTTTGGACATACTACATACGTCCAAAGAGTGAAGCTTTAATCAGTAGTAATCAGCAATAGTAGCCATCAGCTTGTGTGGGTTTTGTTCAGCTGGCTCCTGGCTTCAAAGTGAAAGTGATACACTTATGAAAGACTTTTTTAATTATATTGATGTAACACTATATTTCAAGTGCTGCACTTTTTCTGTTTATTTTGTGTATATGTTTTCATACTTTTCATATTTCAAAGTTTTCATCTTTATGCTGGCCATTAAGAGGTACAGGACACTGTGCAGACACACAGCGTTCTTGCCTCAATTAAGATGCACAGTGTCCTGTAACCCCAGCCCCCATGATAAGGAAAAAGAGATGCATAGTCACATGACAGAACTTTTTAACCTTGTAAAAAAGGTAAGAAAGATAATTTCTGAAACTAATCAAAAGCTGTTATGGTGCCTTCATTGTTATAACTGTATAAAGTGTCTATAACATTGTACTGTTTGATCACAACTACGTTAGTAAAGGTAACTGCCGGCTTATTCTATAGTACCGTATAGAGGTGTATGGGTGTCATATTCTTTTGTACTTTGGTCTTCGTGTGCTTAATTCTTTTCTTTTTTCTTTTCAGTTTTATTGTCCTCTGTGACAAATTGTTTCGATGTTATACACTTGAAAAATCACTCTACCAGAAAAAAGCTAGCTGGGCGCAGTTATTTAGAAACAAATGTTGTTTTTCTAATAAATGTCACTTTTGCAGAAGTGCATCCTACATGTGCAACACTTCACATGCAGATTCAGGGCATCCCATAAGAAGATATATAATTGGGATAAAAGCTTAGAAACAAAGAACAGGGAGGAGAGATGGGTTTGCTTTAAGAGCATATTAACCACTTCCCACCCGGCCAATGCATATATACGGCCGGGTGGGAGCCGTCTACTCCTGACAGGCCGTTCAGGAACGTCCTTCAGGAGTAGCGGGATCGCGCGCGCGCGCGCGCTCGCGCAGCGGCGCGATCCCGATGTGCTCGTGTCACCCGGACACGGCACATCTCAGATCGGCAGGAGGGCTCTGTGATTGGCCCTCCTGATCACATGACGGCCGTGTCCAATCACGGCCGTCATGTGATGTAAACAAACAGCCGGTTGCTAGGCAATCGGCTCTCCTCTCCTCACACGGAAGTCACCGCTGAGGAGAGCAGAACGCTGCAGCCGGCTGATGATCAGTGAGTATGGGCTGCTTTTTACAGCTTTTTACTCACTGATCATCAGTGTAGTGTAAACACACAACACACCACACAGTACAAACACAGTCCCCACATATGTCCCCAAAACACACATGTCCCCAAAACATACATGTCCCCAAATAATAAAAACACATGTCCCTAATAATAAAAACATGTCCCCCACATATGTCCCACTAAAATCACATGTCCCAATGATTATCTGCACACATATGTACGTGATCACCTGCACACATATGTACATGATCATTTGCGTACATATGTCCGTGATCACACAAACCAATTATTATACACTTAACGGAATTTTTTTTACCAAAAACATGTAGCAGAATACATTTTGGCTTAAATTTATGACAAAATTTGATTTTATTGGATTTCTTTTCAAATAGAAAAAAGAAAATATTGTTTTTTTTCCAAATTTCCGCTATTTTTGCGCTTATATCGCAAAAAAAAAAAACGGAGTCGTGAATAAATAACACCAAAATAAAGCTCTATTTGTGCGAACAAAATGATAACAATTTCATTTGGGTACAGTGTAGCATGACCGCGCAATTGTCACTGAAAGTGCTAGAGCGCTGAAAGCTGAAAATTGGGCTGGGAAGGAAGGGGGTGAAAGTGCCCTGTATTGTAGTGGTTAAATAAGGGCACTTGCCAGTGCATCCCATTGGGAACTAAATTTAAAAGAGCGAACAAAAGATCTGAATGGCTTGACTCTAATGTAACAATGCATATAAAAGCAAAAGAAAGGGCCTTCAAAAAATACAAGGCTGAGAGATCATCATAAGCATTCAGACTTTACAAAGAATGCAACAAGATATGTAAGAGTGCAATTAGGGAGGCTAAGATAGAACACAGAAGACACATAGCGGAGGAGAGCAAAACAAATCCCCAAAAATTCTTTAAGTATATAAACAGTAAAAAAGGGAGGACAGACCATATTGGCCCAGTAAAGAATGAGGAAGGACATCTGGTTACAAAGGATGGGGAGATGGCGAAGGTATTGAATTTATTCTTCTCCTCAGTCTTCACAAGAGAATCGGGGGGGGGCTTCAGTAACCAAAACTGCAATGTATGTCCTCATGACACATCACAGGAAGCACCCTCGTGGCTAAAAGAGGACATAATTAGAAATAGACTTGGGAAACTCTTACCTACTCTACTTAGGGAACTCAGTCAAGTAATTGCCAGACCATTGTTCCTAATTTTTACTGACAGTCTACTGACTGGAATGGTAACAGCTGATTGGAGAAAAGCCAATGTAGCACCAATATTTTAAAAAGGACCAAAATACATCCCTGGGAATTACAGACCAGTTAGCCTAACATCAATAGTATGCAAGCTCTTGGAGAGGATAATAAGGGACTATACAGAAGATTTTAGTAATGAAAATGGTATTATTAGCAGTAATCAGCATGGAGAATTGTTTTTGCCAAACCAATCTATTAACTTTCTATGAGGAGGTGAGCTGCCATCTAGATAAAGGATGGCCCATAGATGTGGTGTATCTGGATTTTGCAAAAGCATTTGGCACAGTTCCCCATAAACATTTACTGTACAAAGTAAGGTTTGTTGGCATTGGACCAAGGGCGTGTTCAGTGGTCTCTCAGGCACCCAAGACCAGGGGCCCTGGAACATCCACAAGATTTGGGATATATATGTGTCTCAATGGCTATTAGGTCTCAGGGGTGTCACACTCGGTGGTCTCTCTGGTGTCCGTGGCCGCTTGCTGCTCCCTCCCATTCTTCTTTCTGTATATGGGGCGTTGGGCGGTCAGTCGGTCGCCCAGAGCAATTACTGCTACTATACGGATGGACCTCCTTCTCCTTAGTTTTTTGCACATAGGGCATGGATCGGCTGCTGGTCAATAGCCCCATCATTGCTCATCTAGAGGGAGAACGAGTTTTGCTGTTTTTATTTTTTATTTCTCCACTCCTTCCATCCCAATGTGGGCATTTCCTATTTCCATGGGGGTATGGGGGTCCATTCTGCAGTGGAGTACTTTGTTAGTTTCTTCATTACGTGTTCTAGACTTATGCTCACATTATACTATTTAATGTAGGACAGGGCTTTAGATACCTTATGCATTGTGCCATTAGGCCAGGAGACAGGGCTTAGTTTCGCTCCTATGTCTCCCACCTCTTTGTGACAGCAAATCCTCATGTTTGTTCTCCTATTGTATTAACAATTGCTGTCTGGTCGTCTCAGCGGGTGTAAAGTGCGGTTCTACTAGTTCCTCAATCTGTTTATCCTAAATATGTAGTCCGTGCACCTCCTCTCTTTGTTGGTTTCTCACCCCTTTTATTTTTGTATATTTCCACCCCCAACCGGGGTGGTTCCCTGCTTGGGTGCCTGTGCGCTCCAAGAGGGACCTGAGTGATACATTTTTAGACTACTCATACCCCTCCCCTTTGTTTCTCTTTCTTCCTACCCTACCCATTAGCTGGAAGAGAGACGACAAAGGTTATACCCTTTATTCCTTGATCAAATTATCTCCTGTTTCTTGTATTTTCTCCAAACCTTTTCATCCTTCTCCTTTTCTCTTTTCCATCCTCCCCTCTATCGCTTTTTTATCTACCATCTCCTGTTTTCCTTTGATCCTCCCTATCTTGAGTTTCGCTGTCGCTCGTCCAGGGCTACCCCGTGATTTTTCTCCCTTAACCTCCCTGTCCGTGTGCCTTCTTTCGGCCTGTCATGGGCTTCCTTCGGATCTCCACCCTCAATATCCAAGGTCTGAATGTCCCAGAAAAATGCTCCAGGTTACTATCTGATCTCCGGAAAGGGTAAAACCCAAGTTTCTTTTCTGCAGAAAACGCACTTTAGAAGTTACAGTGTCCCCAAATTGACCAATAGAGACTTTCCATGGGCATATCACAGTCCCTCACTTATTTCTAAATCTAAAGGGGTCAGTATACTGGCCATTTAGTCAGTACAGTGGACTCTGGGTGAGGTGCGGGCAGACACACAGGGGCACTTCCTCCTGCTTAAGGGGAAGGTTCAGGATGTTCAGATCACCATTGCCAATGTCTATTTTATGAATGTGGACCATCCACAATTCCTCCAGGACCTTCTTCCCGTTCTTTTGGAATTCTCTAAAGGACTTCTAGTCTTTGGGGGAGATCTTAATTTCACTATGGATCCCCTACTGGACATGTCGCGGGGTTCCTCTTACCTTTTCTCGCCTCAAACATTGAAGGCAGATCTGCAGCTCTTGCATTTGGTGGACCTTTGGCATTTGTTGAGCCCTCAGGAGCAGGATTACTCTTTTTTTATCCTCCATCCGCCACACATATTCGGAACTCGATTATCTCTTGAAATCTCATAAGGCTTTACCTAGTTCTGGCTGCGAGCATTGATGTTATTTCTCTAGGTTGTGCGGGATGCACTAATTAGAATCGGTGGTCGAATCAAATGTGAACGCACCTGTTACACGGAAGAACTTCCCGCAGAGTTGTGCAGATTGGAATGCTCCCACAAAGTGACTCTTGCATGCTCCACTTACCAGGATCTTCTTAAAGTGCGGGAGGAGTTGCAGAAGGAGTTGTGATCTCTTCTCTACTATAAGACAAAGCAAAATTTAGCGTGGGCCCATCGTAATATGTATGAATTTTCTAATAAACCAGGTACGTTACTGGCTCGGGCCTTACGTGGTCCACGCACCAAAACCTTTATTCCATACATTCAGGACCCCTCTGGACAGAAACTAGCCACCTCTAAGGTGATGGCGTCCTCCTTTAAAACTTTTTATCATGACTTATATAACCTTGGTTGCTCTTCCCTATCGGCCTCCCCCTCAGTGGAAGCCTCCAGGGTACAGTCCTACCTAACATCTTTGGGAATGCAGTCCCTGCCCCCCAAGATTTTTGGAGGAATTGGAGGAGCCAATCACAATGGAAGTGTTAGGAATGAATTGGGCTCACTCTAAACCCAAAAAAGGACCAAGTCCGGATGGCCTTACTTCAGCTTATTACAAAGCTTTTTGTCCCCTCATTTGACCTCTATGCTCAACTCCATAACAGATGGAAATCACATGCCCCTGGACAGCCTGTGAGCTTACATCACACTGATCCCTAAGGAGGGTAAGGACCTCTCCCATTGTGAGAATTACCACCCAATCACCCTTCTAAATTCAGACCTGAAACTGTTTGCCAAAATCCTGGCCAGTTGGTTACTCCCCCATGCCCCACATCTCATCCACAGGGACCAGGTAGACTTTGTGCCTCTCCATGAACCCAAGGATAACACGATCCGAGTCCTCAATTTGATCCACTCTGCCAGGACCACCCATCATTCCCTTCTCCTGCTGTCTACAGATGTGGAGAAGGCTTTTGGTAGGGTCAACTGGCAGATTATACAAGCCACTCTGGAACATACCTGGGGTCCTCTATGTTGAGTTGGAACCTCTCCTTATATTCTTGTCTCTCGGCTGTTAAAGTTAATGAGACAAGGTCTGATTTCTTTGCAATTACGAATGGTACTCGGCATGGATGCCCGCTCTCATCCCTGATCTTCATTCTTACTCTGGAACCCTTTCTATGCACAGTGAGACTTGATTCCTGCATTGTGGGCCTTCAGAAAGCCTCAGGCATTTTATTTTCTTTCTGATGGATCCGCTGACATCCCTGCTGAGGCTCTATCTGTTGCCTCTAGCTAAGCCAGTAGTTCTGTTGGCTGATAACCGATTTAAAGTTTGTTTGATCCCTAAGTTCTGATGGCTGCATCTGTTTTGCTGTTGTTTTACTGTATTATTCTCCTCCTCCTCTTATTCCTGTGTGTTTGGCCAGCCTGTAGGAATGCTATCTGGATAAAGGGGCCTTGAGAGGAAAGGAAGCCCTCCTCTTCCTCCCACTGTTCTGCCTCAAGTGCCCTGTCCATGATGCCACGAAGTGTGTGCTTCAGCAGGAAGACTAGAGGGACAGTGTCACTGATGCATGCATTGTTGCTGTTCATCATCTTGATGGCCTCCTCAAATGGTAACAGGACAGTGCATACATCCCTGATCAGTAGCCACCGGTGTGGCGAAAAGAAGCCAAGCTCCCCTGACGCTGACTTGTGCCATACTCGCACAGGTACTCATTGATGGCCCTCTGCTGTGTGTATAGCTGCTGCAGCATTGCCAACGTTGAGTTCCACCTGGTATTGTATGACCAGCGGAAATTACCTCAGACCTTTCTGGCCTGCCTTAGGAGATCTTGTAAGCCTGCGTACCTGGTCAAGAACCACTGCACCACCAAATTCAGGACATGTGCCAAACATGGAACATGGGTCAAGTGTCCCTGTCGGAGGGCGGAAAGAAGGTTGGTGCCATTGTCGCATACAACCATTCCTGGCTGAAGCTGGCATGGCATCAACCAACTCTAAGCCTGCCCCTGCAGAGCTGACAGAATCTTTGCCCCAGTGTGGTTTCTGTCCCCTAGGCAGACCAACTCAAGCACCGCATGGCATCTTTTAGCCTGACTGCTTGCCCCTTGAACGATTACAGACCACTGCTTGTTCAGAGGACAAATCTGCAGAAGAGGCTATAGAGGAAGAAGAAGAGAAGGGGGTGGAGGAGAGAGCTGTGGCAGAATCACCACGAGCATTTTGGAGGTGTGGTGGCAGAACAAGCTCCAACAACACTGAACCCTGTCCTGCATCCTTCCCAGCTGCCAGCAGAGTTTCCCAGTGTTCCATGAAGGAAAGGTAACATCCCTGCCCATGCCTGCTGGACCATGAGTCAGTGGTAATATGAACCTTACTGCTGACCGCCCTGTCCAATGGGGCCAAATCATTACCTGCCACATCCCGGTAGAGAGCTGGAATGGCCTTTTGGAACCTGCCACTGAGGTACAGCACATTTCATAAATTCATGAAAGGGGGCAGAGTCTACCAGCTGAAAAGGCAGCAGTGGCAGTGCTAGCAATTTGCCAAGTCAAAATTTAGATGCTGAGCATGTGGATGGCTGGGACTGAATTTCTTTTTACGGTTCAGCAACTGGGGTAGGGAAATTTGCCTGCTAAAATCAATTGGTGGCGTACTGCTAGCAGTTTGGCTGCAAGTACTCGGGACACCTATTGCTATACCTTAATTCCTCTCAGTGCAGGTTTTTGAGCGGACTGGAGGTATAGTAGGGTTGGAGATCCAAGATGAGGAGCAAGGAGAAGTCTGCCTTTTTCTATAGGCCTTTCAAGTGCTGTTGCCAATGGACTGCATGGCAGGTCATTATATGTCTGGTCAAGCATGTGGTGCCCAAGTGGCTACTGTTCTGGTCATGTTTGATCTGCTTCAGATATAGGTTGCAAACAGCAATGGTGCGATCTGCTGCACACATGTCGAAAAAGGCCCACACCAAGGAACTTTTAAAAGTCAGCAGGGAGTCAGCAGCGCCCTGCACCTGTGCAGCTCTGTGGTGTGATGCAATAGGGTGGCTACCCTTAGGCTGCCCCCTAGAGGACACCCTGCTTCATTGGAGTTGTTCCTCCTCCTCCTCACTTTCCTCCTCTCTTCTCTCAGGCACCCAAGTACAGTCAGTGACCTCATCATCCCCCCTCCCCATCACTGGAGCAAACTTGGCAGTATGCTGCAGCTGGGGGAACATGACTGCCAGTTTCTTGTCCTTCTGTGGCACCCCCTCTCTCTAGGCACACGTTACTCCCTTCCTCAACATGTGAACTAACATCAGAGCCTTCAAATCGCTGCACATCCTCCAGCAGCATATAACTGACACTGTGGTTGAATAATTCTGAGGACTCCTCCGTGCATGATGGTGGACAAGGATCCGGTGGAATAGGCCGTTTTGGCAGCTGCTTTGGAAGGCAACCTACTCTGAGCCTGGATGATAGAGGATGAGGAGGATGAGAACGGCTTTGTTATCTACTCCACCGACTCTTCTGCATGTTGTGGCTCAATAACACGGCCAGCAGCAGCTAAAAATTCTGCACTGTATTGTATACTGTGTACACCACCAGAAGTGTATTAGAAACTGTACACAGTGTATTAGATACTGTGTACACCGCCTGCACTGCATTAGGAACTCTACAAAGGCTGCATTATATTGTGTACACCACCAGAAGTGTAGTAGAAACTGTACACACTGTATTAGATGCTGTGTACACTGCCTGAAGTGTATTAGAAACTGTACACACTGTATTTGATACTGTGTACACCACCTGAAGTGTATTAGAATGTATACACCACCGAATGCGCTGTATATATAGACTATACTGAATGCAGAGTATATCGATATGTGTATATATATATATATATATATATATATATATATATATATATATATTAGACTGCATATCTGCATATATATATATAGAAATACACCACCTGCACTGTATTAGAAACTGTATTGTATACTGTGTACACCACCAGAAGTTTAGTAGAAAATGTACACCACCGAATGCACTGTAGATATAGGCTACACTGAATGCAGAGTATATATATATATATATATATATATATATATATATGTGTGTGTGTGTGTATATGTATATATATATATATATATATATAGATAGATATGAAATATACTGCCACTAACTGAATAACTTGCCTGCTTAATCTAACTCAAGCTATCTCTCTGTCCATGCCGACAACACTACACACGGCCCCTATGTAGTCAGCCTTATATAGTGTGGGGCGTGGACTTAGTCCCCCAGGGCTATGATTGGCCAAAGGCACCCTGTCTTTGGCCAATTATGGCTCTCTCAGCAGTGCGCGCTGTGATTGGCCAAAGCATGCAGGTCAGGTGCATGCTTTGGCCAATCATCATACAGCAATGCACTGCGATCTCACAGTGCATTATGGAGTAATCTGCTGCGCTTGAATTTCCCACGAACGCCCCATATGTTCGATTTGTTTCAGAACAAAGGAACACTCGATGTGTGAGTCAAACTGACATTCGACTCAAACCACGGGCTCATCCCTAGTTACTGTATGAAGAGAGGTTGCAAGCACTTATTCTCTCTGGAGAAGAGAACCTTGAGAGGTGATATGATTTCAATTTACAAATACCATACTGGTGACCCCACAATAGGGATAAAACTTTTTTGCGGAGGGGGGCTTAATAAGACACGTAGCCACTCACTAAAATTAGAAGAAAAGAGGTTTAACCTTAAAGCGGTAGTAAACCCAGTTTCAAAAAACACTTACATTCACGGCATGCCGGAAATGCTAACTTTCACATTGGTTGTGCTCTCAACCAAACTTTCAAACCATCCAATGGCTGGTTTCATAACTGATCACATGTGCAGCATTATGGCAGTTTAAGAATCATTACAGGCCAAGATGGCAGCTTCATTGACTGAAAACGATAGAAGGGTTTACTTCCACTTTAAACTGCGTAGAGGGTTCTTTACTGTAAGAGCAGCAAGGATGTGGAATTTCCTTTCACAGGTGGTGGTTTTAGCAGGGGGCATCGATAGTTTCAAAAAACGATTAGATAAGCACCTGAACGACCGCAACATACAGGGATATACATATATACATGTAATACTGACATATAATCATACACATAGGTTGGACTTGATGGACTTGTGTTTTTTTTTCAACCTCACCTACTATGTAACTATATATGTAACTATGTTATGTTCCCTTAAGTCAATTAAAATAATTTGAAAATAAAAGATGTGCTCCCCATTGAATGGTATTTTTAAAAACAATTTTTGCCTTGGTAAATATCCTTAATGGCAGTGCCCAGCCACCTATGCCTTTTTTTTTTCCTAAAAGCTTGTACGTTGTCCTTGAAAAGGCCAGAAAACATTACAAGATTCAAATTCTATAGACTTTAATAAGGGTGAGGGGCTGTGTTTGGGGGTATATTTGAAGTTGGGGGCTTTATTTGTTAAGACAGGGTTTACATCTATGCAGATTGTGGTTGATACATTTTTCCAGCACCTTTTGCAAGTTTGAACATTCATTTTTGATGTAGTTTGTGTTTTTGCTTTTTTTTTCATTTGGCTAATAGGAAAATATGACAGTTCATGGAGTGTGACTTTGGTGCAACTTTGTTGCAACTTTACACTCTCTGGCACTCATGTACCATCAAAGTTGCATCAAAGTATTTCTGGGATCTTTATGTGTCTAAAGTCATGAGTTGGGTTTAAGGGCTAGGGTTAGGGGCTAGGGTCGGGGTTAAGGGCTAGGGTTAGGGGCTAGCATTAGGGTTAATGGCTAGGTTTAGGGTTAATGGCTAAGGTTAGGGCTAAGGGTTAGGGATAAGGATTAAGATTAAGGTTAAGGGCTAGCGTTAAGATTGGGGGCTAGGGTTTGGGTTAAAAATTAGGGTTAAGGTCTAGAGTTAGGGAAAGGTAAAGGCAAGGGTTTGGGTTAAGGCTTTGGTTTAAGGGCTAGGGTTAGGCTTAAGGTTTAGGGTTAAATGTTAGGGTTAGGGTTAGAGTTAGAATCAGAGTTGGGATTTAGCTATTAACTCAAACTCTAATCTTTACTCTACCTTTAACTATAACCCTAACCTTTGCCCTAACTGTAACCCTAGCCTTTAACCCTAACCCCAACCCTATCATGCGACTTTGGACAAATAAAGATTCCTGCACTACTTTGACTCTACTTGAGTGTCAGAGAGTGCAAAGTCGCATGAAAGTCACATCAATGTTGCACTCCATGAACAGAACTGTTATATTTTCCTTTTAACCAAAAAGCAAAATGGAAAATGCATCAAAACCACATAAAAACCACAACACTTGTATTTTTTTTTTGAGAGTCCATTGAAGTCTAACACACGCAAAATGCAATCTGCTATGGGAAAAAAAGTCCCTGGCCCTTTCCAAAAAACACACCTGTTGAAAATACAGAGATATGATCTAGATTCATAGAAAACCATGTTAAATGGACTGTGGTGCATTTCTGAACATTGCAAAACAAACTAAAAAAATGCATAGGTGTAAACCAAGGGTAAATGTTCAGCAAATGTCTAGTTAACCAAAATTTGCTTGGTTTGCTAATCACAAGTCGATAGGCTTCCATAGAAGTATTACCATTATGACATCTAGATAGGTCACTGGTCCTGAGTGGGTATTCGTATGGGCAAAAGGAAGAAATGTCTTCCCGTGAATAGTGCCCAGTCAGGGATGGTGGCGAAGGGCCCTCTCTGGGATTGAGCTGTTGCCTTTTCGTGCGACCTTAAGGTCATTTTAGCATGTAGACTTAGATAAAAAGAAAGGAGTAAAATTAAATAAAGGATAAATACTGCACATGTGTGAAAACATAAAAATAAATAATGTCAATCACCACCATTACAGTGTAAATTGTCCAGCAGCACCGCAAAAGTGAGATATAGTCACAATCAACAACATGTACAAAAAAATTATGCGCTAAACAAAAATCTAATATTGGGTAATTAAATCCAACTGTAAAAAACACAAAGTAAGAAGTAATTTTATGATGAAACCGGTCGGGTTAGGAGCTGTTTTCTGCTATCGCATTTGTTTGCACAGTGCCTGGATATTTTAAGGCGCCCCCTATATTGTACACAATGCTGGTTTTACCTGTACTAAATACAATACTTTATATTAGACAAACCTTTTGGGATTTTACACTATCTGGTGTCTCTTTCATTTTATGATCAATCTGATCATGGGCTGGATGGAGCTTGGTTTAAATATCCTGCTTATGCCCTGTTCAATCTGAGGACACATCTCCAGCTGATGTCCCCTGCAAAGATTGTTACATCAAGCCTGTTTGACCCTTCATAATAATAAAGGGTCCAGGCTCTCTGATAAGAGTCTATATTACCTGTGGTGACGGTGCTCGCATGAGGTGGAGTTTTTTTTTTTGATTCATCTACTTATCATAGATTCATGGATTTGTGTTTTCTACAGTTGGATTTATTAACCCAATATAACCCAATATGAGATATTTTTTTCTACAAAAAGAAAGGAATGCCCGGTGTCCAGAAAAATGTGACTTCTAAAATATTGTTCATGGACCTTTAATAAAAATTATCAACATGTACATCAAGCCAACGTGTTTCAGGGAATAGAATCTCCCTACTTCAGGGCTATTGCAGCGTACTATTTGGTTGGAAAGATTTCCATGAGTAGATATGTTGGATCAAGGTTTCTGAATGGCTAGATCCTGGCTTCTTTTGTATACGCAGCAATCGTATACAAAAAAAGCCAACATCCTGCCATTCAGAAACCTTGATCCAACATAACCACTTATGAGAATCTTTCCCACCAAATAGTACGCAGCAACAGACCTGAAAAGGGGGATTCTATCCCCTCGAAACCCATTGGCTTGATATACATGTTGCTAATTTTTATTAAAGGTCTATGAACCATATTTCAGAAGTTACATTTCTCTGTACACCGGTCACTACTTTCTTTTTATCTAAGCCATTATGACATCTAATACATCTTCTAAGCCAAATACAAATAAAAAATCTAACATAAATGATATGATAAAAGAAGTCATGCTGACATATTATATAAAAAAATACAATAAAGGGAAGATAATAATATCCCTTCAATTGTAAAAGGCAAGGCAAAAACAATTTCATGAAAACTAAAATATTGCTTAGTTTTGAAATCTGACACAAAATGGCGAAGGCGGATATTTTTATGAGCCAGATATTTCAATGTATAATGTAGTTCCTGTGGAAGGACAAACTAGCTGAATGTCTAAAAGGATGTAAAATACCACTATTGACAGTCACAGCATTTTAACAATTCCCATTGTATACCTTATGGTTATCCGAGAAGCACAGTTGTGATTATTATGATCTTTTTAGTCATCACTTTGTATTATGTGGGTTTAATATTACAGTTTATGAAATGCTTGACATTCATCAGGAGATCAAAGTATTTAGCACAATGAGAAAAAATGTACAGTACAGTTGTACACCAAGGGTAAGTACTGCCTCAAGCAGAACAAATCTTTAAAGAATGTCTTATGGTAGAAACGCTAACAAAGCAATGTAATCAAAGAGAAATGACTTATTAAATTCATTACATTTAAGGTGTTAAGAATTAGGATGAGGTGTGATGGGAAAGTAATATGTATCCACTCCAGTAGAAGCAAATATCACACTGGCTCCAAAAACTGTTATAAAGTAATAGTATAAACAAAAAGGGTGTTGCACAACTAAATAGCAAATACACAAATTGGACTTGTTCTCTGCTGCAATGCAAACAAATGTACACTGATACATAGAGATGAAATTCAGAACCCAATGAATGTGTGATGTAGCAAACAACTACCAGTAATGTACTTTCTGGACTTTGAACGTAGGTCAGGTGGCTTGGAAAGGTCAATAAGGATACATTTGGATAAGCCAGTCTCTTTTCTATTAAAAGTTGTCATTGCTTGCAGCCATATTGACAATGTGTTTAACTGTGATAACAGAAAGCATAGGTAGTGATGCTGATATGCTTAATATGGGCAGATTAGCATAAGGCTTCTAGACACTGGTATCTCAGGCTCGGTTCGCACATGTGTGATGCAGGAACCCTGCATATCCATTGTGAGTTCCCGCATCGCACCCAAGTGGCACAGCAGTTACAACTGCCATATGAAAACTGCTGGGAGTGTCAACACATTGTTAATGACACCCCCATTTCAGCTTGCATATCGCACTGCAAACTGACAGTTTGGACATGAATCGGATTGCATGGGTTTGAACACCCATGCGATCTGATTCTGGTGCGGACCAAAAAAAGGGTCCTGTGGGAGTTTGGTCTAAACGCGATGCAATATCAGCCATACCATCTGTATGGCTAAAATCACATCGCATGGACATTGCATGTGATTTGCACAGCAGTGCGGTGCGAATCAAATGCGATCTCGCAAAGTGCGCTGTTTTGAACCGGTACTCAAAGTAGATGTAAACCTCCTTTAGGTAGCAAAATGCTGTGTGTCTTTGGGAACTAGGGGGTAGGAGGAGGGAAGGGTTTTTACATCTTAATCCCTTCCTGCCCAGTCCCAGCATTCCTTTAATAGAGTCTTTACTCCAGGGCCAGGAAGAACTGCCCAATCCCATGACCACTATTATTGGCTGTCACAGTGGTTATATGATTGGAATCTCTTCCCACCTGCTCCCTGTCATTAATAGAGATCAGGAGCTGTCAATATACAGCTATATAGATTGGTATTTTTTTTAGGAGCACTTTTTGATGGTGACAACATATGAATATGACTGTGCAATATGCATTAATTGGCACAGAAGCTTATCATTTCTTTTGGGAGAGCATGTGCCAGGGTGATTACAAGCAGCACATTGTAGGAGATAGGGGCAGAGTGTTGTTACCCCATAACACAAAGTGCCCAAGCAAGGATCTTTATTTCAGTATTATAACTAACCATTAAAAACAGATAGCACCCCGTAGTGTTAGTTTTTATAAGATGCTTTTCCTTCACTTATTTTTTTGCTTGTTCAATTTTAATTAGTTATAGGGGTATTTTGTATATCTTCATTAGTTGACTGGAATCCCTGGAACTAAGTTTAGGCATCCAGCCTAAATGGAATGTGTTGCCTCTACCTTGCACATAGATTCCAGAGCTTGTGGAGCGACTTGGGTGGTGCATGGAAGGGAGAGGCAATGCGGTGTACCTAGCCTCTGGTGGGCTGCAGGGAGCTACTCAAATTAGTGACACCTCTCTTAAGGAGCTAGATTTTCTTTGAATCAGGGTCCCCACATTCCCCTTCCTGCCTCACAGGCCCCTCACTCATACATGTAAAAACATATGAGTGCAGCGCTTAAAAAAATTGTGTTAAATACATTTACATGTGAACAGATATATAGTGAAAAATTAAATCACCACCAAATGAAAAAGTCCATACACTGTGAGAAAACACAAAGGAAGTGTATAAAGTAATTCTCCCAGGTTCAGACATGGTAAATCCTCTAAAAAAACATTTCTCCTTTAACATGTAGCAATATGTACTACAACCATAAAGTACAGTGATCCTCTGGTATTTCCATGCATCGCATCACATCGGGATATCAATACGGTGGATCTGCTGCGCGAGTGCCGCTACATGAGCCACTGTCCGGAAGGCATTGAATTGGCCTGGTCTTTGGTGAGGGGGCAATCGGCCAACCTTTACAAATCCTTCCTCACGTGTTCACTGGGACATTTTGCACAGATATCTCTACCTTAGGAATACTTTACTGAACCTATTTTGAACACTGTGCATAGACACCTTTAGCATCTACTATTTCTAGAAACTTTATCGTTTGCTATTACACTTTATTGGATACAGTTAACAAGCTCCTACATGATGGTGAAGACCATCAGATCTGCAATGGGGACATTGCTGTCATTAAGGCTATAAGGGTCTTTATGCCATTAAGTCTGACCTCTCATTAGGGTAACAGTTAATAGGCTGGCCAAGGTTATCCCTTTAGAAGTTGTCAGTATAACCAATTAGCTGTGTTTATCCTTACAGGTGCTAGCAGTACTTTATTGTGTAAGTGTATATACTAGACTGTTTTATCTGCAAACACCTTGTCTTGTGTTAAGCGGAGGAATTCCTTTTCTAAGTTGGCGCTGTTGCTCAAAACTCAGCAGATCTATTACCTCCTCTTTGTGACAATATCCTTTTTGAACTGTTCTAGTAAATATTATCAGAACATAAAAACACAGAGTTGTCTGACTTATTACTTTAAGGTGGTGCAAGAGTGTCAGGTGGGTTGGAATGTTAATTAGGTCATGGCAACAATGCAGATGAGCAGGTAATTCCAAGCAGTCCCTTAGGGGGTCATGCTACACACAATAGAAGTGACAGGAAAATCTTCACCTGAACACAGCTTGTGTATATAGATTCACCTTACTGCCAAGACCACCTATGATGGATGGTCAAAGCACACTCTTAAAGAGGAAGTAAACCCTGATGGGTTTTACTTCCTCTTTCTATTCCTAAAAAGTAAAAGCATAATGGGCTAGTATGCATCGCATTGTATGCCACATACCTGCAAACGAAGCCCGCAATATCCCCGCTGGTTTCCGCATCCATCTTCGCCCCTCATCCTTCTGGGGCCATGGACTTCAGCTCTGTGACTGGCTGGAGTTGCGTGACATCACTTCTGCGCATGCGTGCAGTAGCCGTCAATCATGGCACTTGCTATTGAAGAAACAGCACGGACGGCCGTTTCTTCACAGCACATGTGCAGATGACATCATTGGCACACTACAAGGTAAATATATCCTAAAAGGCACACATTTAGGAGATATTTACAGTACCTATATGTAAGCCTTATTATAGGCTTTCCTATAGGTACAACTTCTGCATTGGGGGTATACAACCACTTTAATATATTTAATGCTGGTGATACTTCGGATTCTCCACCACTTATCTCTAAAAAAACAGACTTGAACAGTACAAAGCACAACTGGATGTGGTAATAAGCTTAGAGCTAGCCCATAAGAAATCTTTGGCTCACTCCACAGCCTTGGAAGTTAAGAGAAACTGGCCTCACTTCTCCTACATAATACCCAAACCCAGCTTGACAAAATTCAACAGGTGTACTATGAATATGGCAACAAACCCAGCTGGCCTATTCCCTTAGGGAAAAAACCCTTAAAGCCTACAGTATATCCCGCATATGAAGGATGCTAGATTCAAGTGCTGTCATACTACTTTGCTAATTGCCTCTGCGTTTCAGGAGTAATATGCCGATTTGTACAACCTCCCAGGTCTGTAGACTAGGATGTCTTAAACTCATGACTACAGAAAATGAAGGACTAGCTAATATCCTTGGGGCTCCCATCTGTTCCCACAGACCAGATGGATTCCCTTAATGTTCCAATGACATCTGATTAATTTTTGTCAGCTGTCAAGACGCTGAAGCCCCCACAAGGTTCCTGCCCTGACAGGTTTTCTGGCAGATATTACAAGGTTTTTTTTCTACTTCTAGCTAATTGGTTTGTAGATGCCTTCAGTTGTTTATTACAAGACAATGCCCTTCCACCAAACACTCTAAGGGCACACATTTCTGGAGGAAGGTAAGGACATTTCCAATCGCACAAATTACTACCCAATTTCTCTCCGGAACATGGATCTGAAAAACTTCACAAAGATTCTTTCATCTCTCCTCATGCCCATTATTCAGTCCATAATTCACCCGGATCACGTGGAGTTTGTACCTTCAGGGAAGGTCAAAAGCAATACTATTGGTGTACTCAACATCATCCACATGGCACATACTTGTAAAATCCCAACTCTGCCTACTATCCATCGAAAAGGCAATAAGGCATTGGATCAAGTGGACTAGCTCTTTCTGAAGGCAACCTTAACTCATATTGGGATTGGAGAACATATGTGCCGTTGGATATCTACCCTCTATTTAACACCTACTTTGGCAGTCAGAGCTAATAAGGCCATCTCTCTTTGTTTCTGCCCTGTCCAACAGTATGCAACTATGATGCCCATTGCCATCCCTCATATTCATTATGACACTGGAACTCTTCCTGTGGCATGTCTGGCAGAAGATGGGCATCATGGTTTTCCCTGCGAGGCACTGGAGATGCACCACGAAGTAGACGCTTGCACGGATGATTTTTTGCTTTTTGTTACTTCCCCAGATACAACTTTTCCAAACCTCCTTAGAGAACTGCAAGCTTATGGGGAATTGTCTATTTTCAAAGTCAACTTTCATAGATTGGAGGCCTTGAACCTCCTGCTGCCCCATCATCTGTAGCAAACCTACAAAGAGAGTTTCTATTCAAGTGAACAGTGCCCCATATTACTTTCTTAGGTGCTGAGATCTCCCCATCCATTGATACCATTTTCAATGCCAAATTCACACCCCTGTTAAAAGCAGATCTTCAGCGATGACACAAACACACATACACCTGGTTTGGCAGAAATGCTACATTAAAGAACATCATTTTGCCTAGGGTGCTATACCTACTGTATTTCAGTCCATACTAATCACAATACCACAGTCATTCCTAAACCTCTATAAGGGGAATTCCTCCACTTTCTATGGGCTTGTTCTCATCTACGTCTATTACATATCTATCTCAACATGCTCAGACTGAACGACGGTATCACTTTCCCAGATTCTATGAACTATCATCAAGTGATGCATCTATCCAGACTGATAGCATGGTGCAGCGACTAGGATGGTAAATAATAGATATTTTTGGAATAAGCCAGCTCAGACATCTTGCTCTGTTGTCTCCCCTGGATTCGCCCAGTTAATCTAACCTAAAAGGTAACCCTCTCAAAGGCCCTACGCTAATGACTCATCTAAGCTCTTGTCCCATGATTTCACCACTATGTTAAGGAGACAGTATAGGTGGTGACCAGACATATTTCAGTTTTCCAGAAGGAGATTGTCCTCCTATTGGTCGGGATTGGAACCAGCATCAATGCTGTTTTTTTTAATTATTATTTATTTAAGTGCTTCTTACATGGCAGCTGTTCAAACCGTGAGTGAAGATAAAATATGGATTGATATATTACTATGGTATATCATGTTCTGATTTTTACATATGCTGATGAATTGTATTCTATTGCAGAAAGAATATGCACCGTCCTTTGTCACACCCATTAAGAAAGGAAAAGCTGAAATGCGTTGGATGTTGCTTTATGCAAAAAGTTATTAGGCGACGTCTGTGTTATGTGGAAATAGCAATGCATGTATACAATGTATGAACATGATGCACAAAGTCCATGTTTTATTGTGATCCTAAAGCAAATAAGCTGTGCATTTATTTTACTATATATTTGTTATCATTGTCATTAATAAAATCTAAACATTTTTACTCAAAAATATTTAGTTGTTAACTTTAAAGTCCCAAGGGGGTATTGTGTTATCTTTATGAGATATATAGGTCCTGCACTGCAGCAGAAAATAAATCCATTGTTTGAATTTGCCATTTGGTTGTGAATCCTTTCCTTGCAGATATCTATGTACAGGATGCCAGAGGTGGGATTCTCAACTATGCAGGGTGAGGGGATCTCGGGTGATCCAAAAAAGGTGAAAATTGACTTACAGTTTCCCCAGGATTGAGACCCAGAATTTGGAGGCTGAAAAATATTTTGAGTGAGACCCACCTGCATGGAAGGGCTGAAAAGAGCAGGAAGTAGTCAGCAGATGGCTGTGAGGTAGAAGAAAACAGGACACAGCTGTGTGAGGACTGTAGACAGTTCTGGACCCCTGAGTAGGCAGGGACTGTACAAACCTGTGAAAGGACACATTTTTTTGCAAGTGAGTTGAAATCTTATTGTTGTGTGCCAGAAGTGGGGACTAGTGTAATTTCTGTGTATTTTTTTTTTACTTCCTACATAGATGTTATTATTGAAAAATGTATCTTGTATATGTTGTACATTGTTAACCATCAGCCTAGACATTTACCTTAACCTTTGTCATCATATCTTAAATTCTTAAGTATTTCTTAATGGCTTGAACATTAAGTTGTATTGATCTCAGGTTACTTGTCCCTGTATTTCATGTGTGATTTAAAACATTAAATTAGTAGAAAACCAATACCATAGCAATAGGATGTCTGCCATAGGGCATTGATCAACTACAGTACATTTCTGCTTAACTTATGTTTTTGGTGGAGACAAGATTGACAGAAGAGGACCTATCAATATGGGCTTTACAAATGTGAAGGTTGTATCACACAGGATAAAATATGTATATACAATGTATTCTCTTTAAACCTGGTGTTTTATTACATTGCTTCAGTAGATGCCCAATAGGATTTGTGAATGTTCAATTAGTTAATAAGGCACACAGGTATTTGTGCACTTATCTACAACATGTGGCAACAGACTTATCACTTAAAGTGGGCTTGTAAGTATTAAAAACTGCTAACTGCTATTTAATTAGATCTAACCCCAAACTAGAAGACAATTAGTTTGCTAAGGAACCAGGTGTGTTGGATGCCTGGTCCCCTACAGCACAATGTGGCCCCAGTTATGTCACTACAATGCACATTAGAGACATAGCAACCAACAGATGGAACTAAAGCATGTAGAAAGGGACCAGGCTTCTGAAAAAAATGTCTCTTAGCCCTTGTACATACGGTCGGACATTAAGACGGAAAATGTCCGATCGGACTGTGTTGACAGATAATCCGACTGTGTGTGGGCTCCATCGGACTGTTTCTGTCTGAATATCCGACCAACAAAGTTTTAGAGCAGGGCTATAAAATTTTCCGACAACATGATCCGATCGGACTTTGTCCGATCGTGTGTAGAAAATTCCGATCGGACAAAGTGCCACGCATGCTCAGATCAAATTCCTAGACCAAAGTTATTGGCTACTAGCCTGAATGTAGTCCCATCGTAATGAAATAACGTCACCACGTTCTGAACGATCGGATTGTCCGACAAATTTGTCCGACTGTGTGTATGCAACAGTTTCAGACAAAATCCGTCTGACAAAATCCAATGGATTTGGTTGTCAGAATGTCCGACCTTGTATACAAGGGCTTAGACAGTTGTTGCTGGAGCAAATGTTCCTATTGGACTCAATCTTAATCTCAGTGATATCAAAAAAAATAGAGAGAGTGAATCTCTCCCATGAATACACACCAATAAAAACCCAACAGAGGTTCTTACCCATGCTCACAAAAATTTGGCTTCAAATATATTTTATTGCTGGCCATAGATGGATGTTCATCATCTGATCCAGCCCCTTTTTTTAAAAAAAATGAGAAATAATAGTGTTCATAACATTTGTTCAAAGAAGTGTATGCACATTCTGTAACACTCTTTTAATCAACACCATCACTGAAATGGGTGTCTGAAAGTGATATATGAAAGGAAGCATAAACTAAATACATTTCATACAAGTAATAAAGTACTAAGTTCATACAGAACATGTTAGCACAAAGCCCAGACTTATTCACTGTAAGAACTGGCTCAAGAGCAGTGTAATAAAAACAGTCTTCAGCTCAATACATATAATTCATAATTTATGAGTCAGTAATACTTAATATTATAAAAAAGCAAACCACACCTTTACAAGTTTCAATTTCCTATTTAAAGTCTGCAACACCATAAAAATGACTAGGCTGGCTGGGATCTGGGATATTAAGCTAATGACTTCTTGTAATGTGCTTCAGATCTGACTCTTAGACCAGACACTGAGTCTAGTAACTTGTCACCACTCCAGCTGAACCAGCAAATATGATAATTATATAGCTTATATCTTTCATCACATGAAAGGTCAGGAACGTTTATTCTAGGTGGGAACTTTACACCCTCCCTCCTATGGATTTACAGAAGTGAAGGTCTGTGGCCTTGCCACTCAGATTTAAAAAAAGCCCTTAGTGAAGTGTGAGGACTCCTGTTACATCATATGCATAAGGAGCTAGGGAAAAAAAAGAATATTTTTACTGCTCCACCTGTTCGTTTTAATAGCTGTGGCATGGCTCACAGGGTGCATAACTCATAAATCACTGAACTGTTAGTCCAGGAAAATATCCACATTATTATTTTACAAAATTTCACCAAAATAAATGAACAGATTGTTTTTAACTCACAACGGGTTTCGTTTTCATTGCCTTAAACATTTACAGCAGAGGTAAATTCTGGATGTATGCCAAAATACGTGTCTTCTGAGTTGCTTATTTTATAACCACCCTTTATGGGGCTGCCTGCCACTGCAAAAGTCATTTTTCAAATGTTAGAGAACAGAAAGGTTGTTATGTTAAAGTAACCTATTCATTCATTTTAAAAGTGCTTAAATAAATACTGTGTAATAGAAGATTGTAAATGCTTACCTTTTCTGCCTGTGCTGCCAAACACCAATCCATTCAAAAGGCATCGTTGCCTGAACTCCACTGGGATTCAAACACTTCTGGGAGGTTGATCTCCATGGACCCCCACAGCTTTCTCTGGGCTCTTGCTGACCCCCATGTCACTACTGTATTCTGTAGCAAGTTAGAAGTCAGCAGAGAAACCAGTGATAGCTTCAAGGAAACAAAAAGATTGACAAAACAGATGGTGAACTCTCAGCTCAGGCAGCAGGAAGGGTAAGTATTTACAATCTTCTTTTGCAGGTTATTTGTTTAGGCACTTTTAATACTTAATAGATAAATATAGTGAAGCGTTTTTTTTTCAAATAGAGTTACTGATCCCAATACTACCCCAAAATTACTATACTCTATGCAAACATAATAATAGTGAACATAATTCCAAATAACGAATGTTCCAGTGAATTCCATATAAAAAAAAATTACGCAAACATTTTTACATATAGTCCCATGTGACATCCAAAGGAAAATGTCCCAAAAATAAAAATAAATTTCCCAAAATAAAAATAGTCCAGATCTTCACCACTGTGCACCTTTTCCACTTATCCACAGTGTCCTCCACACTCTCCATGCATCAAGTGTTATTTAGGCATGCCCTCACCTCCTTAGGTGAACCTCTCGTTGAATGCCTCGTACACAGAACCAGTTTCTCTGTCAGAATAAACTCTGACGGTCTTTCCGATGGAGTTCCGACAGAGTTCCACTGAAACGGACTTGCCTACACACAATCACACCGAAGTCCGTTCATTTAGAACGCAATGATGTACAACACGTAGGGAGGGGGGGGGAAATAGGATTGGCGCTATACCCTTTACAGGTTGGAGACTAAGGTATACAATTAGCAAGAAATTTCCAGCAGGCTGGATAATAAAATAAAATAAAGTAAAATAGATGTGTATGTGTCAATAAGTGTCAACAATTATTGTGTCCTTTAGAGACCATAAGTATCATAACAGATCCTAAATGCATAAATCATTAAACAATTGTAACAGCATAAAATTATATAAAGTGCAAGGTGCTGGTGAACAAATTCTGGTAATTGTGACAAACCTATATAAATAAAAGTAAAGCTTAGTATATATAGAAGAAATATATATACAAAATATATATATATAAAAAATATATAAAAAAATATATAAAAAATCGGTTTATCTGTTACACGTATCAAGTCCTCACGTAGTGTAACTGTGATGAAAGGTACATATTACATAGGTGAAAAGATACAAAAAGGTGAAAAAATTTGGTAAAATTTAGCAGTAAAAAAAGCAAAAAATGGAAATAAGAATGATAATTAAAAAGTAGTAAAGAGTGTCCCTCAAAAAGGTGATTATAAATTAGTGGGGTGTCCTCTGCGAGTGAAAGTGAAGTAAAGGGTGGAGGAAATTTCAGTTGTTGTTCCCGGTGCTCTGTGGCTATTTTTATGCAGTTGCTCTCACCAGAGTTAAGGCCCCTTCCGGGGTGGATCAACCTTCACAGTATCAGCCACTGTGTAGCTCTCTGGCTGGCCTCTGTTGCGGTTCCGGGAAACCTTCGTTCCTCCGTTCTTATGCCGTGTTCGGTTATATGTAATGAATAAGAGGCATATCCATGGTGCAGTACGTCTTATAAAACTTCGTATTTATTATATAGGCAAAAGTACTACTCACAAAGCATGGCCACGAAGCATACACTGCTAACTCAGAAGGCGTGCTAGCCGAACGGAATCTTTCCTTTTCAATATAAGCATATGAACGGATGTTTGTGAGTAGTACTTTTGCCTATATAATAAATACGAAGTTTTATAAGACGTACTGCACCATGGATATGCCTCTTATTCATTACATATAACCGAACACGGCATAAGAACGGAGGAACGAAGGTTTCCCGGAACCGCAACAGAGGCCAGCCAGAGAGCTACACAGTGGCTGATACTGTGAAGGTTGATCCACCCCGGAAGGGGCCTTAACTCTGGTGAGAGCAACTGCATAAAAATAGCCACAGAGCACCGGGAACAACAACTGAAATTTCCTCCACCCTTTACTTCACTTTCACTCGCAGAGGACACCCCACTAATTTATAATCACCTTTTTGAGGGACACTCTTTACTACTTTTTAATTTTTTAATATTTTTAATTATCATTCTTATTTCCATTTTTTGCTTTTTTTACTGCTAAATTTTACCAAATTTTTTCACCTTTTTGTATCTTTTCACCTATGTAATATGTACCTTTCATCACAGTTACACTACGTGAGGACTTGATACGTGTAACAGATAAACCGATTTTTTATATATTTTTTTATATATTTTTTATATATATATATTTTGTATATATATTTCTTCTATATATACTAAGCTTTACTTTTATTTATATAGGTTTGTCACAATTACCAGAATTTGTTCACCAGCACCTTGCACTTTATATAATTTTATGCTGTTACAATTGTTTAATGATTTATGCATTTAGGATCTGTTATGATACTTATGGTCTCTAAAGGACACAATAATTGTTGACACTTATTGACACATACACATCTATTTTACTTTATTTTATTTTATTATCCAGCCTGCTGGAAATTTCTTGCTAATTGTATACCTTAGTCTCCAACCTGTAAAGGGTATAGCGCCAATCCTATTTCCCCCCCCCCCTCCCTACTTCATTTTATTCCTTCCCTTACTGGGTAGGAATTTAAATAGGGGCTGCTCTTACCCAAACCACTATCCATAGCGCGACCTACAAACCCCCTTACTTTAGATGTACAACACGTACAACGGGACTAGAAAAGGGAAGTTCAATAGCCAGTAGCCAATAGCTGCCCCTGCGTTGTTTTTGGTCCGTTGGAAAAGCATACAGACGAACGGTTTTCCGGATAGGAATAGATTCTGTCGGAAAGATTTAAAACATGTTCTATTTCTAGGTCCATAAGAATTTTTGGCAAAAAAAGTCAGATGAAGCCCACACACGATCAGAATATCTGATGAAATGATTTCGTCTGACCTTTTCTGCCAGAAAGTCCGGTCGTGTGTATGCAGCATAAGTGTGTGTGAGGTCTATGAATGCTTTACAGATCTCTGCAGCTCTTGGATTCCTCCTTTCAAACACTTGATCTTCTCTTCTACTTCCCCATAGGAATATTTTCTCATGAAAGATATAAATGCAAATGCCCCAATAGTTTAATATGTAAACATTTATTGGCAGCACATAGGTTTACACTCACTTGACATGTATCGGCTTATCGGAAAATTATATGACAGTGTTTTCTCACATCTCCCTCTCCTGTTTCTCACAATCTCTCCCAGGAGTACTGCCCACCGTGGTGATCTTACAGTCCCACCTCTTAACATCCAATCAGGATGTCATCAATTGAAAAAGTCCTGATTGGATGTAATGTGTTAGGAGGCAGGGCTGTGAGATCACCACAGTGAGCGGTACTGCCTGGAGAGCTTTTTTGCTCCCTGGGAGCATTTGTTCTTGCACATGATTGGATGATGGAAGTCAACAGATCTCTCCCTCAATTACTATCTGAACTTGCAGAGTGCAACTGCACTTACAGAAGGGCATACCGTATATACTCGAGTATAGGCCGACCCGAATATAAGCCGAGGCCCCCAATTTACCCCCAAAAAACTGGAAAAAATTATTGACTCGTGTATAAGCCGAGGGTGAGACATGCCTGTCCATCCCTGTGTGTCCGTCCATCCCTGTGGGTCCATCCATCCCTGTGTGTGTGTCCATGCATCCGTGTGTGTGTGTGTGTGTGTCCATGCATCCGTGTGTGTGTGTGTGTGTGTGTGTGTGTGTGTGTGTGTCCGTGCAGCCTACCTGTGTCCAGCCTGCCTGTGTCCGTCCAGCCTGCGTCCCGTCCAGCCTGCGTCCCGTCCAGCATGCGTCCCGTCCAGCCTGCGTCCCGTCCCGGCCCGGCCCGTCCCGTCCCGAGCCGAGCCTCCGTCCTTCAGCTCTTCGTCGGCGGCCATTCTAGGATTCAAAAGCCGCGCCTCCGTCGGTGATAGGCGGAACACTCAATTTCCCACTGACTGCTGTTCCGCCTATCGGATGTCCGTGATAGGCGGAACACTCAATTTCCCAGCAGCCTGTGTTCCGCCTATCACGGGCATCGTCTCATCCTCGTCCGTAGTACGAGGATGAGACGATGCCCGTGATAGGCGGAACACAGGCTGCTGGGAAATTCAGTGTTCCGCCTATCACAGGCGAAGGCGGAGCCGGAGGCGCGGCTTTTGAATTATAGAATGGCCGCTGTCTGTCTGCTCGACACGCTGATCGAGCGGGCAGACAGCGATGACTCGAGTATAAGCCGAGGGGGGCACTTTCAGCCTCAAAAAAGAGGCTGAAAATCTCGGCTTATACTCGAGTATATACGGTAGTCTATTTACCGTTAGTCAACCAACCCCCTTATCCTTTTATTCCATGGATTACAAAATTAGTTTCCTACCACAGAATTTAGGGGTGTCACTGGCCAGTGGTTTATTAGGGTCTAAGAGTGTAGTTTGGACCCAATAGTTTTCTGCTTTTTACACATTAAGCCTATCTATTACATTAGTTGTTGTTCTATTACTGTTTGCAGTGTTTGTTCCCCAACCCCATTTTGTGCATTTAAGGCAAATTAATGAACTTTAGGCTTCTCTATACATCATTGAATTGTGTGACCCGTTACTGAGCTGTTGCATATTGCCTCCGTGAAATCTGTTTAACCAATATCTTTCTGCAGGGATTATTTCCAGTTTTAATAAAGCATAGTGATAGCTATTGGGGTGTTAGTTGTCTGGTCCTTTGATGGGCCAGATCATTAGTGGAAATGGTAGGCAAATACAATACTTTCAGCAGCTCCTGTGTTACATAAAGCTGAATTTAATTTTTTGACATACAGCACCTATCATATTAGTTATTACATTACCTGCACACCGCTGCATCTGGTAAAAAAAAACGGTCCTGCAGAGTCTCCTGCATAGCTGGCTTACTGCCCTGAGCCTCAGTCTTCCAGTACTGTGAGAGAGCCATTGCTTCTGAGAAAAGTTGCACCATTGCTACATACCCTTCTTCCCTCACCACCATTCATATTCCTCTTACTACTACTCTCCCACAACTGTGAATAGAGGAGGAGCAGCTGGATGACACTGTCCATTCACAGAATGTGATGATTGTGGGAGAGTAGCAATACAAGCTCTTTGAATGGTGGAGATGGCAGAAGGGGACTGGTGAGCTGCACTGCTTTTCTCATTAGCAGTGGCTGCTGTTCATTCTCACAGCACCAGAAGGCAACCAGAGCAGTATCCAGCAGCTATAAAAGAGGCACTGCAGAAAAGATTTTTAATAGAAGCAGCAGCCCACAGGTAATGGGATACACAACATCATACATAACTCTGTTTTTGGGGCCCTATTCCAAAACAAAAAGAAAAACCTTCTTTGTTTCATATGATTGTAATTAAAGTAAATTATTAACAGAAGCTTGTTTCTGGAATATACAGTATATGCTGGCTGCTATTGCTGAGCTCTCTCTTTTCTACAGCTTAATTAGCTAAAATACCTCAATCTGTGAAGGTAATCACATAGTAAGAGATTGCAGAAAATGTTGACGATATGTCCCCTGTCAAAAGATCTATTTCTTGAATTCAGTCTTCTAATTTACTACATTGTCAATATCGTGCCACTTTTTTTAGCATTATAATATGTTTTTGTGAACACCTTGCTAAACCTTAATGCAATTAAGTTGATTATTTTGTGGAAATAATAATAATAGTCCCTGTTAATTAAAAAAATAATAATCCTGAACTAAATTGATCCATGGATGACCAATGACCAATGCATGTGCTTACGGGTCTCTGTCAATTATGTCAATTTGCAAACTGATACATGCTGTAACACAAATATGTTAATAGCCTCCACTCTACTAATAGACTAATACATTTGCATAGATTAAGCAATATGTTTGCTATATACAGTTAAATTTTGTAATCATACTAATGTAAAGATGTTTCACAATCTTCTGTTAGCATCGTACATGACTATTCTTTGAGCATTATGCGTCTTTTGGGTTTTGAAATATTCAGGCATATGATGAAAATAAGTAAATACTTTTTTGTATATATACTAGGCCATTGCTTTTATAAAAGATTTATGGCTCACATTCTTCAAGTAATCATGCCTTGTGTCACCACAAATAGCTGTTACGAAGCTTATGATCAGGATATGTGCAAGCAAGCTGAATACAAATGTAGCTCAAACAATCAACAGAAATAATCCAAGGCATGAGTAGTCAGAAAAAAGTCATGGCTCAAAAGACCTCTGTGTACTGCATAAGTAAGTAGCCTAACCTGTTGATCAGGAGCAGGCTGTATGTTCACAAGCCTATTTTATTCATTCTTGTTTAGGGCACAAATGTGCACTGCAGAGACCAGAGCTGCAGTAATGACTAACAACAGCTGCTGAAATGCAAGGATGGTCATTACAATAGTTTTAGCATTAGATTTATAGTATTGTTTAAGTATTGGCCTTTGAGCTATAACATTTTTTATTTATTTATGTTTTCAGTTCAATTCAACTCAGTTCTTGCATATATTAGTGGTCAAATCAGGCAAATCCTAGATAAATTTTTATGGCATGGAATGGGAACATTTACTTTATCGAAACATGCAGAACAGCCATTATTTTTGAATAACAAGGACCATGGGTATGAACAGGACGAATAAGTTAAAAACAAATGCAGCCAAAAGAGAATGTTCTATGGACATGCAACCAGAAGAAAAACACCCAGAGTTAAGCAGTTACATAATTACATAGTAGGCAAGGTTGAAAAAAGACACAAGGTCATCAAGTCCAACCTACAGTATGTGTGTGATTTTATGTCAGTATTACATTGTATATCCCTGTATGTTGTGGTCGTTCAGGTGCTTATCTAATCTTTTGTTTTTTAATTATCGATGCTCCCTGCTGAAACCACTGCCAGTGGAAGAGAATTCCACATCCTTACTGCTCTTACAGTAAAGAACCCTCTACGCAGTTTAAGGTTAAACCACTTTTCTTCTAATTTTAGTGAATTGCTGCATGTCTTATTAAATTCTCTTTCACGTAAAAGCTTTATCCCTATTGTGGGGTCACCAGTACGGTATTTGCACATTGAAATCATATCCCCTCTCAAGCGTCTCTTCTCCAGAGAGAATAAGTTCAATGTTCGTAATCTTTCCTCATAACTAATATCCTCCAGTCCCTTTATTAGTTTTTCCGCCCTTCTCTGGACTCTCCAGTTCCAGCACATCCTTCCTGAGGACTGGTGCCCTGCATACTCCAGGGGGGCCAGACCAGAGTATTGTAGAGTGGGAGAAGTATTGTTTTATCTCTGGAGTTAATCCCTTTTTAATGCATGCCAATATTCTGTTTGCTTTGTTTGCAGCAGCTCAGCATTGCATGCCACTGCTGAACCTGTCATCTACTAGGACCCCCAGGTCCTTTTCCATCCTAGATTCCCCCAGAGGTTCTCCCCCCAGTGAGTAGATTGCATTCATATTTTTTCCACCCAATGCATTATTCTACGTTTTTCTACATTAAACCTCATTTACCATGTAGTTGCCCATCCAATTAATTTGTTCAGATGGTCTAGCAAGGTTTTCACATCCTGCGGATAAGTTCTTGCCCTGCTTAGCTTAGCACAGAACCCTGGGGGACCCCACTTTCCACCCTGGACCATTCCGAGTACTCCCCATTTATCACTACTCTCTGAACTCGCCTCTGTAGCCAGTTTTAAATCCATGTACTCACCCTATGGTCCATGCCAACGGACCTTACTTTGTACAGTAAATGTTTATGGGGAAATGTATCAAATGCCTTTGCAAAATCCAGATACACCATATCTATGGGCCTTCCTTTATCTAGATGGCAGCTCACCTCCTCCTAGTAGGTTAATAGATTGGTTTGGCAAGAATGATTCTTCATGAATCCACGCTGATCACTTCTAATTAAACAGTTGTCATTACTAAACTCTTGTATATAGTCCCTTATCCTCCCCTCCAAAAGATAGCATACAATTGATGTTAGGCTAACTGGACTGTAATTCCCAGGGATGTATCCTGGCCCTTTTTTAAATATTGGTACTACATTGGATTTTCTCCAATCAGCTGATACCATTCCGGTCAGTAGACTATTCATAAAAAATTAGGAACAATGGTCTGGCAATTACTTGACTGAGTTCCTTAAGGACCCTCGGGTGAAAGACCAATTGGTCCCGGTGACTTATTAATTTTAAGTTTTTCAAGTCCATTTCTTATTCTTCCTCTGTTAGCCATGAGGATGCTTCCTGTGACGTGTCATGAGGATAAACATTGCAGTTTTTGAAGCCCCCCCCAATTCCCTCATGAAGACTGAGGAGAAGAATAAATTCCATACCTTCGCCATCTCTCCATCCTTAGTAACCAGATTCCCTTTGTCAATATGATCTGTCCACCCTTTCTTACTTTTTATGTACTTAAAGAATTTCTTGGGATTTTTTTTACTATTTTACTGTCAATAGATAATAGTGTAGATTTACTAAATGCAAATAGCCTATTCAGTTTGCAAGGAAAGTTGCACTTTGTATGTGAATTTTCTCCATAGCCTTTGACTATTTCAATTTGTAAAGAATACTCAATCACATGCAAGGAAAAAAAAAGGCGCATTCTTGCTTGCACTTGATTAGATGATGGAAGTCATCAAAGTTTTACTTTATTCACAAAGTTTTATGTAATTTTTTCATGTAAAATACAACTTGCATTGCAAAGTGAACAGCTATTTGTCTTTAGTAAATGAACCCCAATAAGTTCCTCTCCAGGAATTTCCTTGTACTTTGGGGACTGAATGTAATAGAAGTCTATGTCACATGTTTCCAGTATTAGTGTGTCCGTGGACCATTAGTTGTAGGCCTAGCTACAAGAGTACACTGTTTTAAGCATCTTAGAACCTTAGGCTTGCTAGTCAAATAGTGCGTAATTAAATTTATGGTTACACTTACTTACAAGTGACAAGTATTTTAAAAGACCAGCAGAGAAAAGAACCTATGATTAAGCTTGAACTGCATGTTAATGTCAGACTTGTTAGGCCCAAGCAAAGTGTAACTGAATCTCTGCCTTTCATAAATCTATTTAAACAGTTGACTGGTGATTGAGGTCAAGGTGTTAGTTAACAGCATTTGTATGTTAAATATATCCAGAGTAGATATGCACTGTTCCCTTGAACTCATAATGTGATAATGCAAAATATTTAAAACCTAGTGTACAAAAACTATTAAAAATGTTGTGAAAGTTTAAGATGTATATATGAAAATATAGTTTACAGCTTCCGGCCATAAGGATTGTAGTTGCAGTTGATGCTTTCCAATTATGGTATAATGAATTGCTTTTTCAAATTAAATTGCCTTTGATTCATATTACCTAAAGCAAGAACCAATAAAATCATAAAATATTTATGCGATTTTTGGAATTCCCACAAGCAGCTTTGGAACATAAATCATATTTTGGCACTTCTCGCTTACCTCCGTTTTTATGTTTGTAATATAAATGTATTAATCAAAAACTGATGCTTGGGATTAGATAATAATGTAAAAGAAACCCTTAAATTAGATTTGCATGATTTTAACTATTCTTTAATCCGCTTCTGGGCAAGCAAACAGATTTGTGTCAGCTGTTATTGCATTATGCCTTAATTTTCTTCCTTGAGTGCAGCATTAGATGAAAGAGTATTGAATTGCACTCAGCATGGATTAGCTAAGCAGTGTCTGTTCTGCCAAAGACCAAATAGGTTTCCTTCCTTCTATATTTATATGCTCTTGCTCTTTCTTCCTCTTCAAATAATTTCAATTATACTTCCATCTGCAAGGAATAAGATTTCCTCTTGACGGTGAAAGTAAGCACTGTTATTGATGACTTTTCTGTCTCAAAGAAAATGTTTGTAGTTATAATTCTTGACTGTGTTTATATTTTGATGGATGTTTTAACAAATGGCAAAATTACAAATTGTTTCCGTGTAGTTTGTCAGGGTGAGCAAGCCTTGTTTGTCTTGGATACACACACTCATCCAGCCACCTACTGTATGTGTGTCTGTTTGTATAATTCAAGTATAAGTATAAAATATATAATAATTTAAAGAGTACCTGTACTATATAAGCTGCAGAGACAAAATGAAAAACAAGTAAAGAAGATGAAGAAAGCACAAATACACAAAAAGAATACAACAGAGGGATGCTTCCACTTTAGCAAGCAGGCACAAGAACAGTGAGCCACATAGAACTGACGTCACTAAATTTCACTCCAAATCCCATGAGGTTAGCAGTCAGAAGCAGTGATTTGTTAGATTCCCACTGCATGTGTACAGCTATTAGAATACAAAAAATCCAAATAGTCCTCCTTTGGTAGATTCTAAAAAGTAGATTGAATTGACTTAATAAAATGATCATGATCACATCAAGTGCCATGTCTTTTGATATGTACATCATGGTGTAGGCAATGCAGCATGCATATCAAGCAAAAAAGTAGATGTTTCAGCATTCAATACGTTCAAAGGAAAAAATAAATATATTATAAACTCTAGTAAGGGATATTTGGCCTATTAGGGAGCCCACAATGGTATCTTATTTCAAGTTGGTCAGTACCTGCTCATCATCCAGACTTTTCTGTTTTCTAAGTATTTTCCAAAAAATAGGGCTTAGCTGCTGTTCCTTTCTGGAAAGTGATATCTGGAAAAATCCATAAGTTCATTGGATGGTATATAGGGAAAGGCGGTGGCACGTAGTCTGAACAGTGAAGGAAGTGGGCATTTAATTTTTGCGAGGACACTATTCTGTATAACCTAAAAAACCATTGGAAAACAGCGCTGTCCAAAGAATACTTAAATAATAAAACAAAAAAAAAAAATGTTTGTGCCAGTGAGACAAAAAATTAAATAGTATTATTAATAATAATAATAATAATAATAATACATTCTTGCCACAACATAATGTGAGATACACACAATATACAATAACCCAAAAGAAAAGCTGCGCTAGAACTTATAAAGTGCCAGAATAATAATATGACATAATATATCCTGTTTAGAAAAAATTGATGTAACCGCAAATAGTGCAAAAATTAATATAAAATTAATAAAAAAAAAAACATAAACAGTCCAAACAGGAGGGAGAGAGACAAGGAGATAAATTTCAGTCCCTCAAAGTGACTCCGTAAAACACCCTTCAAGTATATAGCAGGTGCACCCAGAGACAGAGGTTCATCCACCACCAGATTCAGTAAGGCTTACCAAGTAACAAGATCTCTTTTTAGGGAGATCATACGAGCTTGCAAACAAGACAATCACTCCTGGTCCCTTTAATAGGCTCTGCTGGTGTCTCCAACTCCTGTACCCCTTCTCAGAGCGTCTCCCGTTCCACCATAATCATTAAGTAAGATAAAAGATAAAGGCTCCCATAGCGTAACTCCATATAAAATTTTAATTCAAACACAGTAAAATAAAAGTAACAAACTCACAAGTTTCCAGCTGAATATAAGCGTGTGTATAATCACGAGCCGGCCGGCTCTCTCTTGTTTACACTTCCCGCCCTTCCTGGTCAACGGGGAATGGCGGTGACGTCAGCACGCTGCTCACCCTCCTGTTTGGACTGTTCTATTCTGGCACTTTAAAAGGTTCTAGTGCAGCTTTTCTTTTGGACTATTCTGTATAAGGTCCCAGGGCTAACACAGACTCCAGACTTTTACTGTGAATCTGTAGCCAGGCTATGGACATTTAGGTATTTACAATTTCTTAAAAGGTAACTCCACTTTTGTGGGGAACAAAATAGAAAATTAAAAAAATAATAATATATCTTATATAATTGCGACAAGTCATATTGTAATTGAATGTTATTAAAAATTACCTTTCCTTTTCATTCTGCAGCGCTGTAATTTTCTGTACATACAATTCAATATGGCTACCTGGAGGTGTTCTTTACACAGAATGTGTACAGAACGCCCCCCAGAAACATTATTTCCTACTTGTGTGATTGGCTTAGGCCGCGTACACACGGGCGGACTGTTCGCCCAACCTTGTCCGCTGAACAGTGTTTGGGCGGACAGTCCGCCCGTGTGTGGGCTTTCAGCGGACAGTTTCAGCGGACAGTTGGACGGACAAAGTCTTTCGGAAATTCCGAAAAACTGTCCGCTGAAACTGTGTTTGAGCGAACAGTCCGCCCGTGTGTAGGCTACTTTCGAAATGAGCAAACTGTTCCCGCTCGGAAAGTCCGCCCATTTCGAGCGCGTGTACAGGTAGGCGGGGCCCGCGAAGGAGACGTCGCGGGCTCCGCCGCCTGGAATGGGCTTAAAGGGGAACCCCAACGCCGAAAAAAATCGGCGTGGGGGTTCCCCCAAAGTCCACACCAGACCCTTGTCCGAGCACGCTACCCGGCCGGCCAGGAAAGGGGGGCGAGCGAGCGCGCCCCCCCTCCTGAGCCGTACCAGGCCGCGTGCCCTCAACATGGGGGGGGTGCCTTGGGGAAGGGGGGGCCGCGTGGCCCCCTCACCCCAAAGCACCTTGTCCCCATGTTGATGAGGACAAGGGCCTCTTCCCGACAACCCTGGCCGTTGGTTGTCGGGGTCTGCGGGCGGGGGGCTTATCGGAATCCGGGAGCCCCCTTTAAGAAGGGGGCCCCCGGATACCGGCCCCCCACCCTATGTGAATGAGTATGGGGTACAATGTACCCCTACCCATTCACCTGTGAAATAAAGTACAAAAAAAAAACACAACACAGGGAAAAAATATTTTATTGCACAGCTCCGGGGGTCTTCCGTCTTCGGGGGTCTTCTCGCCGGACTCCTCCGCTATCTGTGTGTAGCTCTTTTACTAGCGGAGGAGTCCGGCTTTCTTCCTCCCTGCCGCCGGCCTCTTCTCCCGACTTCGGGGGTCTTGTCCCCCTCTTCGGTTCTTCTGCCGGGCCACCGCGCCTTCTTAAAGCTCTTTTGCAGGCGGTGGCCCGGTCTTCTGTCGCCGCTGCCTTCCGTTCTTCTGTCGCCGCCTTCGGTTCTTCTGCCGGGCCACCGCGCCTTCTTGTAGCTCTTTTACAGGCGGTGGCCCGGTCTTCTGTCGCCGCTGTCGTCGCCGCCGCCGCCGCTGCCGCCTTCCGTTCTTGTTCTTCTTCTTCTTCTTCTTCTTCTTCTTCTTCTCCTGGAGATGTTGACTCGACGAGCTCTCCGGCCGGAATGCCAGAGCCGCGCTGTACGGTCACTTATATAGTGACAATGGGGCGGTGTCACATGGTATATGTCACATGGATTGGTCACATGGGTTGATGTCACATGGGGACTATGACATCGTAAGGGGGCGGGGTCACCATGTGACCAACCCATGTGACATATACCATGTGACACCGCCCCATTGTCACTATATAAGTGACCGCACAGCGCGGCTCTGGCATTCCGGCCGGAGAGCTCGTCGAGTCAACATCTCCAGGAGAAGAAGAAGAAGAACAAGAAGAATAACAAGAACGGAAGGCGGCGGCGGCGATGACAGCGGCGACAGAAGACCGGGCCACCACCTGTAAAAGAGCTACAAGAAGGCGCGGTGGCCCGGCAGAAGAACCGAAGAGGGGGACAAGACCCCCGAAGTCGGGAGAAGAGGCCGGCGGCGGGGAGGAAGAAAGCCGGACTCCTCCGCTAGTAAAAGAGCTACACACAGATAGCGGAGGAGTCCGGCGAGAAGACCCCGAAGACGGAAGACCCCCGGAGCTGTGCAATAAAATATTTTTTCCCTGTGTTGTGTTTTTTTTTGTACTTTATTTCACAGGTGAATGGGTAGGGGTACATTGTACCCCATACTCATTCACATAGGGTGGGGGCCCGGTATCCGGGGGCCCCCTTCTTAAAGGGGGCTCCCGGATTCCGATAAGCCCCCCGCCCGCAGACCCCGACAACCAACGGCCAGGGTTGTCGGGAAGAGGCCCTTGTCCTCATCAACATGGGGACAAGGTGCTTTGGGGTGGGGGGGCCGCGCGGCCCCCCCTTCCCCAAGGCACCCCCCCATGTTGAGGGCACGGGCCTGGTACGGCTCAGGAGGGGGGGCGCGCTCGCTCGCCCCCCTTTCCTGGCCGGCCGGGTAGCGTGCTCGGACAAGGGTCTGGTGTGGACTTTGGGGGAACCCCCACGCCGATTTTTTTCGGCGTTGGGGTTCCCCTTTAAGCCCATTCCAGGCGGCGGAGCCCGCGACGTCTCCTTCGCGGGCCCCGCCTACCTGTACACGCGTTTGAAATGGGCGGATTTGCCTCCTCCTTACGTGGGCGAGTCCGTTCATTTCAAAAGTTGAGCGAACTGTTTGCCAAACAGTTCGCTGAAACAGTCCGCTCGTGTGTGGGCAAGTCCGCTCATGCAAATTTTGAGCGGACTGTTTGCCGAAACTGTTTGACGAACAAGGTTGGGCAAACAGTCCGCGCGTGTGTACGCGGCCTTACTGATTTTCAGATTTAAGACATCCTCTACAACAGACATGTCATTTTTGGTGAGATACTGCTAGAAGGAAATCATATCTAAAGTGATGCAGACCCAGCCATTAGAGCCCGGCAGGTGCAGCAGCGGATTGATAAGTATGAAACCACTCCCAGTAGACTGAATTACCAAATGGACACAGACGAACACACAGGGATTTCTTCTGAATAACTAAAGGTAAGAATCTGCAGCAAATCTCGTTAAAATCTTTGCAATGTACATTGAACACCCAGACGGGAATATTTTTATCTCAACAAAAGCAGAGTGTAATTCCCCATTCACACAAGGCAAATATTTTGTTAGCAACAAGATTATATGTAAAATCTTGTCTGTAAACTGTATGCATGTGACATTTGTTCTAAGGTTTACATGAGCATACTACAAGTTATAAGTACACAGCATTTATATAGTGGCAACAATTTGTGCAGCACTTTACAAAATAAAGGGAGACAGTACAGTTACAACACAATTCCATATAAGAGATTTAGGAGGGCCCTGCTTGTGAAATCGTACAATCTAAATGGAGAGCCAACTGATACAAAAGTTAATAATTGTGGGGGTTGATGAGGAAAGTAAAATACAAGTTGTTAGGTAGTAGGGATGGTCCCGATGTTTGAGTAGAACCTAAGTTCAACTCGAACATTGGGTGTTCATTTTGCTCGCAAACAAACTGAACATATGGGGCTTTCTCGAAAATTGGAGTGCCACGGACCGCCCCGTAATGCACTGCGAGACTGCAGTGCATTGATGGCTGCTGATTGGCCAAAGCATGCACTTGACCTGCAATCTGCTGCGAGAGCCATGACTGGCCAAAGGCAGGGTGCAGGGGGCTAAGACCACGCCCCACACTTTATAAGGCTGCTTACCCGGTGGTCATATATAGTGTTATGATTGAGAGAAAGTTAGCTAGAGGCAGGTTAGTTAGTGGTGTGCAGGCAGTTTAGTGTATAAATATATACAGTTGTGTGAAAATGTATTTGCTCCTTTCTGAGTTTTTATTTTTTTGCATATTTCTCACACTTAAATGATTCAGATCATCAAACTTAATATTACACAAAGATAACCCGAGTAAATCGAAAATGCAGTTTTTAAATAAGTATTTCATTTATTGGGAAAAGAGCTGTTGAAACCTGCCTGGCCCTATGTAAAAAAGTAATTGCCCCCTCCAATGCTGAATCATGAATGAACTGTGATTAACCACAATTTTTTGAAAAGCTGAGTTAAATTTCACTTGCCACACCCAGGTCTGATTACTGCCAGACCTGTTGAATCAAGAAATCACATACCGTATTTATCGGCGTATAACACTCACTTTTCCCCCCTAAAATCAGGGGGAAATTGGGGGTGCATGTTATACGCCGATCCCCCGCCTTTCCTAACCTTCTCTGCTGCTCTCGGCGACTTTCAGGCATTTTTCGGCCGCTCTCGGGTATATTTGGCCATTCTCAGCTATTTTCGGCCGTTCTCTGCTATTTTCAGCCACATTCGGCCATTCTCGGCGGTTTTCGGAAAGCCGACAGCCGCCGAGAATGGCTGAGTGCGGCGGCAAATAGGCATGATGGGCCAAAAATAGCCAAGAGTGCGGCCAAAAATACCCGAAAGCCGCCGAGAACGACCGAGAACGAAGGCCGCCGAGATACACAGGACATCCGCTCTGTATCTCGGCGGTGCCATTTTTAAAATGGCAAGGAGACAAGCTTGCAAATGACTGACAAGGCTGCAAGGCTGCAATGGAAGGCTGCAATACAAGGCTGCAATGGAAGGCTGCAATGCAAGGCTGCAATGACTGACAAGGCTGCAATGCAAGGCTGCAAATGACACTGATAAGGCTGCATTGATGGGCATTTAAATGTAAGTTTTTTTTCCTTAAACTTCCCTCCTAAAAGTTTTTTTCTTTTACATTCCCTCCTAAACTTGGGGTGTGTGTTATACACCGGCGCGTGTTATACGCCGATAAATATGGTAAATAGAAGCTGTCTGAAAACGTGAGATATGCTAACATATCAAAAAAGCCACACATCATGCCACAATCTACAAAAAATCAAGAACAGATTAGAAACAAAGTAATGTACATGTATAGGTCTAGGAAGGGTTTCTAAGCCCTTGTACACACGGTCGGAGATTCCGACAACCAAATCCGTCGGATTTTGGCAGACGGATCTTATCCAAAACTGTTGCATACACACCGTCGGACAAAGTTGTCGGAAAATCCGATCTTTCAGAACGTGATGACGTAATTTTGTTACGATGGGACTACGTTCAGGCTAGTAGCCAATGGCTTTGATGTAGGAATTTGATCTGAGCATGCGTGGCACTTTGTCCGATCGGAATTCTCTACACATGATCAGAGTATGTCCGATCGGAGCAGTTTGTCATAAAATATTTCCAGCAAGTTGGAAAAATTGGTCCGACGAATATTTTGATGGAAACAGTCCGATGCATACCACACACAGTCCGAATATCCGACAAACTACTCCGATCATACACATTCAGACCGAATCTCCGACCGTGTGTACAAGGGCTAAGGCTGTGGAACTCCAGTGAACCACGGAGAGGGCCATTATCCACAAATGGAATTAAATTTGAACAGTGGTGAACCTTCCCAGGAGTGGCTGGCCTACAAAAATTACTCCAAGAGCTTGATGATGACTTAAATATCCAGGAGGTCATACAGAACATAGAACAACATCTAAAGAACTACAGGCCTCACTTGCCTCAGGTAAGATCAGTGTTCATGATTCAACAATAAGAAAGAGACTGGGCAAAAATGGCATCCATGGGAGAGCTCCAAAGCCAAAGCCACTGCTGACCAAAAATAACACAAAGGCTCATCTCACATTTACCAAAAACATCTTGATTATCCGAAAGACTTTAAGTCAAATATTATGTGGACTGAAAATTTTACTTTTTGGAAGTTGTGCATCCCGTTACATTTGGCATAAAAAAAATACAGCATTTCATAACAAGAACATCTTACCAACAATCAGACATGGTGATGGTAGCGTGATGGTCTGGGGCTGCTTTGCAGCTTCAGGACCTGCACGACTTAGCATAATTGACAGAACCATGAATTCTGAGCTATACCAGATAATCCTAAAAGAGAATATCCGACCATCAGTTTGTGACCTCAAGCTCAAGTGCACTTGGGTTATGCAGAAGGACAATGATCCAAAACACAACAGCAAGTCAAGCTCCAAATGGTTCAAACAAAGAAAACTGTAGGTTTTGGAGTGCTCTAGTCAAAGCCTGGACTTGACCTTACTTGCCGTTCATGCTGGAAAACCCTCCAATATGGCCTAATTAAAACAATTCTGCAAAGAAGAGTGGGTCAACATTTCTCAACAGCGATGTGAAAGACTCATTGCCAGTTATCACAAATGCTTGATTGCAGTTCTTATGCTGCCAAGGGTGGCAGGCAGGTTTGAACAGCTTTTTTGCCTTAATAACTGCATTTTGTATTTACTCGGGTTATCTATTAGGTTAATAATAAAATGTGTTTGATGATCTAAATCATGTAAGTGTGACATATATGCAAAAAACAAAAGAATCTGAAATGGGGCATACTTTTTCACACAACTGTTTATTTATTTATTTATATATATATATATATATATATATATATATATATATATATATATATACAGTGGGGGTTATTTACGAAAGGCAAATCCCCTTTGCACTGAAATGCCAACTACAAGTGCAGAGTGCTCTTGAAATTGCACTAAAAGTGCACTTGGGAGTGCAGTTGCTGTAGATCTTTGGGGGACATGCAAGGAAAATAAAAAACTGACTATGCTGCAAAAGTCCTTGTAATTAAAGAAATAGGAGCCCGAGAACTGAACAGTGTGAATCGACACTCACCAAACTTCTACTAACATGAAATGAGCAGAAGGAGCCCAAAGGGTGACGCATGACAATTGAACTTCCTCTTTATCAGCTCGTGGTACGTCTAGTATGCCACTACATTTGGGTTTGTTGGTTGACAATTGTGTGCCGTTTGTATGCAAGACAAGTTTGGGGCCAACGTCCTTCAGACAAAAGTCAGTGGTTTTGTCAGTGGAAAATTCAATTGTGTGTATGAGGCTTAAGAGTATATCCAGTGGTCATCAGCCAGCCACAAGACTGACCTCCTTGCTGCAGTGCTTCTCTAACCTGATCCCTTTCACATGTGTATGGTTTGGCTGTGCTCATCTATTCACCTTAGGTATTGGGGTAAAGAAGCATTGCAGCAAGGAGGTTATTTTTGTGGCTGGCTGTTGACCACTGGATATACTCTAAAGCCCCATACAAGCTATCAGATTTTATGCAGATTTTTGTCTTCAGATTTACCAAAATCATGTAGTACAAGGGCCTGCTTGATTGCATACACATTGAAACTCCTAAAGTTTGACCTCATATTATATGGTTTTGGTAAATCTGAAGGAAAAAATCAGCAGAAAATCTGATAGTGTGTATGAGCTTTAGTCTCCAGAAATGTTTGGCTTATTGGTCACTGGAGGTGCTGAGAAGATCAAAGGCCCTGGCTGGGTATTAGCTGCAAGCTCAGACAGCTTGTGCAGCTGTTAATCTTGCATTCTATGTGGTGGTGGATTCACATTGTCTTATAAGAAGTCACTGAAGATTGGACCACATGGTGTCTTATCAAACATTTCCTTTGTTTGGAAGTTTCAAGGACTGTGGATTTATTTATTTATCATTAATGCTCACAAATTATTTGCTCTGTATGTAGTCATACTTTGTGATTTGCTTCACAATTCAATCAGACTGATCGATCTGATTGATCTTATTCAATTCCACTTTTTTTTATTTTTTATATGTTTAAGTGCAGCTCCATATGTTTTTTTATTTATATTTGTGTGTATTTCACTTTGACCTGCAGCTGGTGTGGAGTGTTTAAACAGCACAGTTTTTTTTTCTTTAACATTAGTGCATGTGTACTGCAGTATATTGAGGTGCATTAGTGCATGTTTAGTGTAGTATATTGACGCGCATTAGTGCACATTTAGTGCAGTATATTTATGCATGTTAGTGCACCTTCTCTGCAGTAGATTGACGTGCATTAATGCACGTTTAATGCAGTATGTTGACGTGTGTTAGTGTATGTTTACTGCAGTATGTTGAGGTGCATTAGTACACGAGTAATGCAGTATATTCAGATGCGTTAGTGCACGTTTACTGCAGTACAGTGAAGTGTGTTAATGTACGTTTACTGCAGTATATTGATGTGTTAGTGCACTTTTACTGTAGTATATTGAATAATGTGAGTGCAGTTTTACTGCAGTATATTGAAGTGTGTCAGTCTAGTTTTACTGCAGTATATTGTAGTGTGTCAGTGAAGAGTGTCTGTGTAGTGAGTACTCAGGTTAAAGTGCACTAAACACCACTTTCCACTGATTAAAGTACACATTTCCCCTTCTCTATTATGTTTCAGTAATAAACCTCCTCCCATCATGTCTGGGAGGCCAACTAGGAGAGACAGACATTCCCATGGCACTGTGAGGGGCCAGCAGCATCTGTGTCCACAGGCAAAAATGGATATGGTCTGTCCTCAGGCAGAGCACCATTTTCTCTGTTTAGTGATGTTGCCCGTGCTATCCAGCCACAGCATGCAGATGAGGTGGTTGACTGGCTTACTAAACCATCCTCACCCCCCTCATCCTCTGTCTCCCAAGCAGAGACTAGTGCACAGTCCACTGCAGTTGCCAGAGCGGTTTATTCTGCCTCCTTGTCCACAGCCACTCCTGTCATATACCCAGCATCATGAATGGAGACGTCATCTGAGTTATTTGAACACAGTTATTGAACAGTGTCAGCAACTTGTTCCTTCACAATGCACAGGCATTACTTGATTCTGATTTTGGTTCTGAAGTTGAGGAAGGTAGCAACATGAGCCTACAGAGATGGCAGAAAACTGGTAAACAACAAATTGGCAGTCAAGTTCCCCCAGCCGCAGCGTATTGTCAAGTTGGCTCCAGTGATGATGAGGATGGAGGGGGTGATGTTGAGGTCACTGACGCAACTTGGGTGTCAGATAGAGCAAAGGAGGAAAGTGAAGGTGAGGCACAACCCCAACGAGGCAGTCATCATGGAAAAGTAGAGAGCAGTCACCCTATTCCATCTCATTGTGGAGCTGTTATCCCCCAACCCACTTCCCACAGCTCAGCTATCTGGGCCTTTTTTTAGAGCATGTGCAGACAATTGCACTGTTGCAATTTGCAAACTTTGCCTCGAGCAGATCAAGTGTGGCAAAAACAACAGCCATGCTTGACAAGGCATTTAACCTCCCAGTGTAAAAAGATAGAGAATATTATTAAAAAGCAATGGAATAGAATTTTATTGAGGGATATTTTAAATAAATTGTTACCACCTATACGGAAATTTGTACATAAGAAACCCCCCACACTGCGGGACAAATTGGCCCCCAGGATTATAGACCCTCCTAACACCAAAAAGAGGTATTCTTCCTTTTTGTTTTTTTTTTATTGGTTTTTCATAGTTGTGGTAAATGTATTTCATTTAAACATTCTAAAGTTAATAATAAAAGGAAAAAAAAAAAGAGATTAGGGCCACAGCTACTAATATGGTGTATCTTATTAAAGATTTTGTTACATGTTCTACTATTGAGGTAGTATAGATGTTGGACTGCCCATGTTCATTTCAGTATATAGGATGCACATCCAGAACTATACAAGCTAGGGTTAGAGAATATACAGTATGAATAGTATTAGAAAAGGTAAAACTAATCATAGGGGTGATTTACGAAAGCCATGCGCCATCGGTAGAGGTGCACGCCGAGGTGCAATGCACATTTCCATATTTAAGAAATGGTGTGCTGGTAACAGAAGGTGAATCCCCTACTTACTATAGCGATCTCAGAGCACGAGAGAATGCAATCTGTGCACAACTATGTACATGGCGCATGGCATCTCCAAATCAATATTGACAGAAGATGAAGGTGCCAATATTATGGAGTGATGTGAGGAAGTTTAGTAACAACTGCCCAAGTAACAAATTTCAGAGAAAGTCTGCTGTGCCCGCAAGTACATTTAGAACTGCAAGAGGTCAATGTAAGCAGTGATATACACCACTGCTCAAAGGCAGGTCCTGGGAACTCAGAGATAATTGCTCCAGGTGAAGGGATCCGGGTCCGAGCCACAGCATGCAGATAATGTGGATAATGACAGAACTCTGGACGGCCGCACTCCAATGCTAAAACGATGCTTTATTCAAATAATATTTAGGACACAGCAAATGACATCACAGCGAAAGATGCTCACAACTTGAAGCGTTTCTCACTAAGGCGAGTGCTTACTCATAGCTGGTTAACAATGTAAGCAGTGCGCATGCGCAAGTGGCTGTTGCTCTCATTCACATACATTTGTTCACTGCACGTCGAAAATATTAGTAAATGGTAAGCAACATACATGCATTTGCATGGGTTGAACGGGCGCACCTCTAAACCTGACACATTTTTTTTATGTTGGTTCACCTTTATGTATTATTTTTAAGGAGATTTGCACATATTGCCAACATGTGACACACACCTTGTTAAAATTATGTAAAATTACTCTTGCTTCTCTAGCTCCTCCTAAAAGGGCATTTAACGTTCCCCCTCTAATGCATATGATTTCCTTGGGATAGCTTTTGCTTTTAAAGGGAAACTCCACACTCCATTCTACAATGCTCTTGTCTCCCCCCCCCTCTACTAACCCCTTGGATTTCCATGTGCTAACGTTTGCTTTTAACCACTTCAGCCCTGGAAGATTTGGCTGCTCAATGACCAGACCATTTTTTGCACTGCGCCGCTTTAACTGAAAATTGTTCGGTCGTGAGACGCTGTATCCAAACAAAAATGTTCCCACAAAATAGAGCTTTCTTTTGGTAGTGTTTGATCACCTCTGTGCTTTTAATTTTTTGTGCTATAAACAAAAGAAGAGTGACAATTAGTTTAGGCTGATATGTACTCTTCTACATATTTTTGGTAAAAAAAATCATAATAAGCGTATATTTATTGGTTTGTACAAAAGTTATAGCATCTACAAAACAGGGGATAGATTTATGGCATTTTTATTATTATTTATTTTTTTACTTGTAATTGTGGGCGATCTACGATTCTTATTGTAACTGCGATATTGTGGCGGACAGGATGGACATTTTTGACACATTTTTGGGACCATTGACAATTATACAGTGATCAGTGCTATAAAAATGCACTGATTACTGTAAAACTGTCACTGACAGGGAAAGGGTTAACACTAGGGGGCGATCAAGGGCTTAACTGTGTTCCCTCACTGTATTCTAACTGAAGGGGGATGGGACTTACTAGGGGAGAGGACAGATCGTTGTTCATACATTGTTCTCCCCTGAAATAACTGGGATCTGGGTGTTTACACACGCAGATCCCGGTTCTCGCTCTGTCACAAGCAATCGGGGTTGGTTGGCAGTCATCGCTCCAGCGGGGTGCGCGTGCTCCCTAGTGGCCACAATGGGAAGCGAAATAAGGTAACGTCGTTTTTCCAAGCTGAGCCAACCTGGAGCAATAAAACTCATGCGGCTGGTTGGCAAGTGGTTAAAGGGGAACTCTGCACTCCATTCTCCAATGATCTTGCCCCCCCCCAACCCCTTGGATTTCCATGGGCTAAGTTTTGCTTTTAAAGGGGAACTCCACACTCCATTCTCTAATGCTCCTGTCTCCCCCCTCTAATCCCTTAGATTTTCATTGGCTAACTTTTGCTTTTAAAGGGGAACTCCACACTCCATTCTACAATGCTCTGTCACGAGCAATCGGGGGTTGGCTGGCAGTCATCGCTCCAGCGGGGTGCGCGTGCTCCCTAGTGGCCACAATGGGAAGCGAAATAAGGTAATGTCGTTTTTCCAATCTGAGCCAACCTGGAGCAATAAAACTGATGCGGCTGGTTGGCTGTGAGCTGCCTTTACCAATCCAAATCAATCCTTTTTCAGAGCATACAACAGGGCCAGCTAGGAAAGGGGTGAGAAGAGTGATCGTCCAACCCCCTCCTGAACCATACAAGGCTGCATGCACTCAACATAGCTGGCTGCCTTTGGGGCATGTTGGGCTCATCACAATACCAACCACAAAGCACCTTGTACCCACTAGGGTTTTCCCCATTCCGTAAAGTCCCCTGTCTGCAGCCCCCCACAACCCCAGCCTAGGGTTGTGTAGGAGAGGCCCTTGTCTCCCTGAATATAGGAACAAGATGGATGACTTTTTGGGTGCCCCAGCCCCCCCCCCCCTTTCATGGGCTGGCTTGCTGTGTAATGGCTAGGGGTTTGTTAGTGTGTGGGAGAGGCACAATATTTTTTTAGTTTGGGACGTATTTTTCACATGGGAGTTCTAATTTTAAGCCTTGACAGACCCAAATGGCCTTGTATGTATTGGGGGGCAAGTTATTTTTTGTTTTGGGTTAAAAAAAGCTGTAATATAGATTTGTAAGTTTTCTCTAAAGCTGCACATCTTTGAAGCAGCATTTTGTATACATTCTACAGATGCACCACTTTACAGGCAGAGTAAGCCCCCCCCCCCCCCCCCCCCCAAGTTACTAGGTTTTTAAGCAATTTTGCATTTTTAAAGGCACTTCTCCTTATTTCGGTTTTGGGGTTATCCAAATTGGCACATTTATATATGTCCCTCAGGGAGGGACCTGGGCCCCCCTACCCATTTTAAGGACAATAACTAGAATATAAGCTAGCCAAGCGGGGACTTGAAAAAATAACAAGTCAGTTCCCATAAACTGCAATGGTATTTGTTGTATAACTTTTGCCCATGTTAGGCTCTTTGTTTGCCCTGCTGGACCAGGGGGTGTTTGTTCCATCTGTAATTTGTGTGTGTGTGTGTGTGTGTGTGTGTGTGTGTGTGTGTGTGTGTCAAGAGAGTACATTTGGGTGTCCTTATAGAGTTTGTAACACATGTATTTTCTCTTTGTATTTTGCTTGTTATATCTGCAAAACAACTCCTGTTAATTTTCTTCAAAATGGTCAGACCTCAAAACCATATTCTGTTAGTGTCTCAGATTAACATACATGTGTTTTTTGCTTTCCTTGCTCTTATCCAAGTCCTGCTTTGTTGACTAGGCTGATTGGTATTGCAAAACAAAAAAAAAGGTGTGATTTGTCTAAAAGCTACTTTCCTGGTGCCTTCATAGTGGCATATGCATGCATAAGCTGCCATGGATAGGCACCAGAAAAGGAAAATTACAGAGAGGTAAGTATTCAATTTTCCATTTTAGTGCAGTGCTTCTCAGCCTCAGTCCTTGGGTAACCCCGACAGGACATGTTTTGGCAATTTATCTTAGCTAAATAGCTGTCCAAAATACCAAGCCATTGACTCTGATTTAAAGCACATGTGCAAAATGAAGGTAAACCTGCAAACATGGCCTGTTGGGGGTACATGAGCACAGCGTTGAGAACCATTGATTTAGAGCACTGAGCTAAAATCTAGCTTAAAGAGGGAGTCCATCCGAAAGAAAATTATTAAAAGGCAGCACCTATAAATACTACAGCTGCCGACTTTTTTTTTTTTTTTTTTAAGTTTCAAAAGAGCTTTATTGAAACGTAATAAAAAAATGGAACAGAAGGTCTCCCACGCAGGGGAGTCGAAAAGAAGGAGTTTACACAACAGAGGTACAACATAACTGGCAAAAGTTCTATAGCTTGCATAGTGAAACAGAGAGTGAGTAGAACAATACCCATCAGCCTGCTCATATCGGAAATTTTCTCAATTACAACATTAAGCAAGGCTCCAAAGTCAACTTGAGGCAAGAGTTGCCCCGAGCCCCCAACACCCCTACCGGGATCTTGCTGTGTCAGGGACTCAGAGCCCTCCCAATATATGACAAATTACTGTTAACAGGGGCCCACTCTGAGCAGGGTCCAAATTTTCAGCCTCTGTTAGTTGGGGCAATAGCAGATAAGGGAAAAAAGGGCAATGGGGAGGATGGGTTAGGGAAAGAGATAGAGGAAGGAGGGAGGAAAGAGAAGAAAGACATGAGGAGAGAGGAGAGTAGAGAGGAGACCTCAGGGAGGGCCCGACCTGTCTGTGGGAGTGCCCCTAGTGGGGGGAGAAGAGAACAGGTTATAGCCAAGTGAGATCCCCATATGACTCGCCCAGGGTTCCCATATACTCTTGAACCGGTCTACTTTGTCGAGAATTACACTGGAAGTCTGTTCTTGGAGCATGATCCAAGTAATCTTTCGTTTAGTAGAGTGGAGGGAAACCCTAGGTGATTTCCAGGCCCTGGCAATGGACAATTTCGCCCCAATAAGGATGAATTGTGCCAGAATTCGTGAGAATTTCTTCGCACGAGGGATATCTTGATTGAGGAGAGCGATCTTGGGGTCCTGGGGAATTCCAAGCCCCGTGACTTTGCGGATGAGGTTAAAAACACCATTCCAATAACCTCTGATTCTGGGGCATTCCCAAAAAGTATGGATCAGGGATCCTAGGTGGCCACAGCCCCTAAAGCAAAGTGGGGAAGATTGGGGGAAGATTGACGCAAGTCGTTGCGGGACTAAATACCATCTGGAAATCACCTTGAGGCTGGCCTCCATTAGAGAGACGTTGATGATCCCCTTGAGCCCTCTCATAAAGCTGCAATGCCAAGTATCCAGGTCCCAATCGAAATCCAGATCCCGCTCCCATTTCAGCATGTATCCTGCCTTAACCTGTGGATCTGCTAGAGCTGCATAAATCAGGGAGATACCACCTCTCATAACCACAGCTGATGTGCACCATTGTTCATAGAGGGTGACTGTCAGGGGGCCTAATGTACGGGAAGAAAGTGAGTGTAGGAAGTGAGAGATTTGGCGGAAGCGAAATCTCTCGGTCAGAGGCATCTCTAGTTTAGAGATACACTGGTCTAACGTGAGGGGACCATTAGAGTTGACGTAGTTCCCAATTCTAATGAGACCCTTGTTGAGCCACCATTGAAATGTTTTGACGTCTAGTCCAGGTGGAAACTGAGGATTGTTAAAGATGTGTGCTAGAGGGCGCCACGGGGAAGTCAGGGAGTTCTTGGAGTGAACCGAATCGCAGAGGGCCATTGAATGAGACAGAGTGGGTGACATAATCGGAGGCCTGGACTTGGAGGGTCGCCATATAAGAAAATCTATGGTAAAGTTGGGAATAGCTTGTCTTTCCATTTCCACCCAATCCGGTTTCTTACCGTTAGTGTAGATACAGGAGATCTGGCTCAACTGCGCCGCTTGGTAATACCACCAAAGATTAGGTAGTCCAAGTCCTCCTTTTCGTCTGGGTCTGAAGAGGACCGATTTGGGTAGTCTATGGGAAGAGCCGCCCCACACAAAGCGGATTATAGAAGAGTGCAAACTGTTGATGTGGGATTTGGGAACCGGGATAGGGAGCGAGCGGAAAAGATAGAGGATTCGGGGAAGTAGGGTCATTTTAATGGCATTAACTCTGCCTAACCAGGAGAGCTTGTAAAGGGACCACTGATCCAGATCCGCCTTCAATTTGTTGTACATTGGGGGGAAATTGTGCTTATAGAGTAGACCAATGCTTGGGGTGAGGTGGATCCCTAAGTAGGGAATGGACGTTGGATTCCACGAAAAGGGAAACTGGGTTTGGAGTTTTGCTACCGATACCGAGTTAACAGAGATGTTGAGGGCTACTGACTTGGACATGTTGACTTGCAGGCCAGAGGCTTGCCCAAACTCATGAAGCACCTTTAAAACGTTGGGAGTGGAGATGAGTGGTGAGGTAATGAATAGAAGGACATCGTCCGCGAATAACGCGCATTTGTGTGAGGAGGGGCCACAGCGCACGCCGTGGATATCTGGATGAGTTCTAAAAGAGATTGCTAGCGTTTCTATAGCTATAGCGAATAATAGGGGGGATAACGGGCAACCCTGCCTAGTGCCCTTGGCAATGGGAAAGGGGTCTGAGAGATGGCCTTGAAGTTTGATCCGGGCACTAGGATGGGAATAAAGGGCGGAAAGAGTATTGACAAATTTGTGGCCAAAACCCCATCGCTCTAGTGTGCGGAACAAATATGGCCAGGTAACGGTATCGAAGGCCTTTTGGAGATCGATGGATAATAGGAAACCCTCCTGGAGAGGACCGCCATCCCAGCCCGACTGGAGGATGGAGATGATGTCTATAGCTCTCCTCACCTGGTCCGGCCCCTGCCTGCCTGGTATGAAACCAACCTGGTCCCCATGGACATATGAACCTATGAAAGAGCCCAGTCTGTTTGAAAGAATCTTGGTCATTATTTTCAGATCGTTATTAATTAGGGATATAGGTCTATAGTTGCTCACTAGGCTTAGGTCTTTGTCGGGTTTAGGTATTACTGATATAAATGCCAGGTTAGCTGTCGGATCCAGGGATGACTTATTGTTGAGGGAGTTGAAAAATCGGGCCAGGTAAGGAGCTAGGACATCTATAAACTTTTTATAGTACTTAGTAGAAAACCCGTCAGGGCCAGGGGCCGAGCCAAGTTTAAGTCCTTTGATGACTTCTCTAACCTCCTCCTCCGTGAAAGAGGATTCCATAAGCTCTCTATGGGAGTCTGAGATTCTGGGGAGTGCGATACCATCCAGGAAGGCCTCCATCTGTGGAATACTAGCGGGGTCGGTGTCCGAGTATAGATTAGAATAGAATTTATTGAAGGCCTCAAGAATCTGTTTAGGGTTTTGAGTCAGTTTTCCGGAAAGGGACTTCACTTTGGGGAGGGCCTGAATCCTGTGGCGGGGGGAAAGCCTCGCAGCCAGCTGGGGGCCAAATTTATCAGTGTGAAGATAGAATCTGCCACTTGTCCATTTGAGGTGGCTCTCCGCACTGGAAGTCAGGGCCAAATTCAGAGCAATTCTAGCGGTATCCATTTTGGCTAATGAAGTGGGTGATGGATTTTTCTTGTGCGCAGCACTCAGATCCTGGAAGTCCCGTTCCAGATTGACTATGCTTTGGGCTTTTTCCTTCTTGAGCTGGGAGGTCAGCTGAATAATTTTACCTCTCATGACCGCTTTATGGGCCCCCCACAACGTGCCCGGGGAGATTTCAGGAGTGTCATTAAGTTGAAAGAACTCTTTCAGGTCTCTCTCCAGTTGCGTGCAGTGTATTTGGTTGGCAAGGAGGGACTCCTTAAGGCGCCATTGGGGGGGGCCCGCCGGAGCCAGAAAGCCCACTAGCTGGATGTAGATGACTGAATGATCAGACCATGGTACCTCTTTAATGCAAGCCTGAGATAAAAAGGTAATATCCGCTGTGTGGACAAAGATGTGATCTATGCGGGAGAATGTCCTGTGTGGAGCCGAAAAGTGAGTGAAGTCCCTAGCATCAGGGTGAAGCTCTCTCCAGGAGTCTATCATCCCCAGAGAATGAAAAAGTTTAGCAATTTTTAGGCTCTGTTTGGGGGGACGTTTCAGGTGGGTTCTACCATTGGAACTCTTATCCATAAGGTGGTCAAACGCGATGTTCGAATCACCTCCCATGACCACCTTACCCTCCAGGTGGGAGGATAAGGCAGTCAGCATGGACGAGAAGAAAGGAGCTTGGTTTTTATTGGGCGCATAATAAGAGACAAAGGAGAAAAGGATATCGTTAATAAGACCCTTAACCAGAAGATATCTCCCTTTGATATCTCTGATGGTTTGAATGTGGGTGAACGGGGTGTGTTTAGAGAATAATATGGCAACCCCCTTCGTCTTGTCCTCTGCGTTTGCTAAGAAGAAGGTAGGGAAATTCCGGTGTAAAAACGTGGGGTTATAATTTTTGGGGAAGTGGGTTTCTTGAAGCATAACAATATTAAGGCCCCTAATGTAGTAGCTGTGAAGAGCTTTACGTCTTTTAGAAGGGGAGTTTAGACCTTGAGTATTATGCGACGCTATCTTGAGCGTCGTCTTATTAATATGCGGATCAGCCATGGTTATCAGAGTGTGGGAACAAAATAGGGAATAACAATCTTACCCTGGGTAGGAGAACTTGTTTGCTGTTCCAAGGTGCAGGATACAGGTGCTGAAATGCGCCATAGACCGAAAGGCGGGATCTCCCCGAGGGCTCCTGTAGGGAGAGAAGAATAGAAAAGGAGAGAGTGAGAGGAGGAGGGAAAGTGGGGGAGGGAAGGAGGGGGGGGGGAGAAGGGGAAGGACTCGAGAACGGGAAAGCTCGGGTCCTTCTGTGGTGGGTCTGGAATGGCAGAGCCCACCTCGAGCCTCCTGAACCAGGAGGGCCCGAACTAAAGGCAGTCTGAAATCAGACTGCATTCCTGGAGACCCTAAGGGAGAAATCTCCACAAGGGGGCAGCAGGTAGAGTGGCACACGGCACTAAGCCCCGCTCCGGCACCAGCGCCTCTATCGACGTGCCTATAAAAATGGGTGCCAGCAGGCAAAGACAGAGAACCATAAAAGAATTTAACAAAGAGAAAAAAAAAAAAAAAACATATCAACCTTGGAAAACTTATAAGCAATTAAGATCCGGGACTGTCTAACAAGATAGCGAGACCAAAAAAAAAACAAATGGTGTCAGTACGACAACAACGTTAGGAGAGATGTGTCATGGACAGGGGGGGGGGGGGGGAGAGCACGGAATGTTAGGTGAATGTTAAGTGGAAAATCGGGACAGACATTCACACCCCGTAAAAATAAATAAAAATAAAATAAAAAAGAAAAAAGGGGGAAGGAGGGGGGGGGGAGGGGGGGAGGGGGCCAGGGGATTGGGAGAAAAAAGGAAAAAATCACATATTGCAAAGGGGAAAAACTGAGTTCAGAGGGTCCTTAAAAGGACCGGAGGGAAGCCGGAAAGTCCGTCGGCCCCTCCTGACAATCATCAGGATTCAAAAATGAAGAAAAAAAGTCAGGGGCCCAGAGGCCCTAAGGGCTCAGGAGTCACTTTTGAGGTACAGAGTCGCGTTGCCTCTTCGACTTTTGCTTCACCCACAGGGGGGCCAATGGGCTGTTCGGGGGGGGTCTTTTAGACGCGTTCGGCCGGCTCTCCATCTGGATGGATTGTAGATCTTGTGTAATGAGCCCAAGTTGCAGGAGGAGGGTTTCCCCGTCAAGAAAGTTGGTAAAGCTGTACTGTCTTTCTTTCCACTGGAACTGGAGGCGAAATGGAAAGGCCCATCTATATTTGATCGAATTTTGATTTAGAACTTCCAGAAGGGGCTTGAGAGATCTTCTCTTTTGAATCGTAGCGGGAGAGATGTCTGCGAAGACTTGGATTTTGTTGCCCTGGATGGTGAGATTGTCACGATTGCGAGATCGCATCATGATTTCCTCTTTAATTCCATAAAAGTGAGGCTTAATCACAATATCACGGGGCAAGCCGTCCTGACGGGGGGCTTGTAGCGCTCGATGGGCCCTATCCAGCTCTAGCTTGTGGTCCGGAACGTCCGGGATAATGTCCTTAATGAAGGCCTTGACGGTGCTTTGAATGTCCGTGACAGATTCAGGCACACCTCTGATGCGGAAGTTATACCTTCTGCTTCTGTTTTCTAAATCATCTAATTTAGAAAGAGCTGATTCCAGTTGTTCCTGCAGGGACTGTATGCATTTAGTGTTTTGGTTAGTGCGAGCTGCTGTATTATCTACTGCCTGTTCTATCACATCTATTCTGGCCCCAAGATTCTGCAGATCGGCTTTGATTGAAGAAGTTATCTGAACAGCATTTTGAGCTAGGCCTGCTGCCAGCATTTCAGAAAAGCTACTTAAGAGCTGTGTCAGGTCAGGTGGATGGATAGGCTGAGGGGAGGCCTGCAGGGCCTCAGCCAGGCTATTTGGGGAGATGGTTTGAGGGGAATAAGAGAAGCCTGCCAGCGATCTATGTATCAATGATATAGTAGAAGCAGGAGAAGTCTGAGGGTCCTGGATGCTACTCACGGCAGCGGAGGAGGGCTGGGGAGGAGGGGGGTCCGCTATATCATCCCTGATGTCTGTGTCTCCGCCGGGAAGAGGAGCGGTCGCCATCTTGGACGGATCAGGCTCGTCTAGGCCGTAAAGTAACTGGCGGCTGGCGAACGTTTTTGCCCGGCCTTTGGGCATATGTGCGGGCTCCTGGTGTCTTCCGGAGCTCGGTGATGTATGCGGCTGAGGTTCCCGCTGGCTGGAAATGCTGATGTTAGCGCCGAAGGGCCGGAGCGGTACGGAGCTCCCGATCAAGGCGTCCGACCGGAAGTCCCGCGCATGCGCACTCCACAGCTGCCGACTTTTAATAAATGGACACTCACTTGTCCCAGGGTCCAGCGCCTGGACATGAAGAGGCATAGTCTCCCGTGGGAGTCTATGCCCGGAAGTGGGTGCAAATACCTGTCTTAGACAGGTATCTGCACCCCCTCCCCCCTGAAAGGTGCTAACTGTGGCACCGGAGGGGGGAGGGTTCCGATTAGCGGAAGTTCCACTTTAGGGTGGAACTCCGCTTTAAGACAATCATATTCTAATTGTGGGCATTTGAGGCAAACCAAGTGAGTGTTAGAATCCCTTTTTCTTTTTTTTTTTAGGTTGGGCTTTGTGTCCCCTTTCTGAAAATTGTCTTCACTTCCTGTCTCATAGCCAAACAGGAAGTGAGGATAAAACCCTACCAATGTCTTTCCTTGGGGACACAGGTCAATCTAACTAGTGTCCCTATTAGGCAATTTGCACTCTAGCACTTTGTTGTATACACCCCAAATTATTAGGTATTTTGGGGTTTATTAGGGCAAATCCACTCTGCAATACAAGTGTACTCACTGTAAATGTGAGGGGAAGCACTGGTGATTTTATCATCCAATCAAATCATGTAGAAGCAAAGATGCTTTTTTTTATTTTCCTTGCATGCCCCCCTTCCAAGTGCACTTGTAGTGCAAAGTGGATTTGCCTTTAGTGAATAAACCCCAAAGTCCAAGATACCTAATAATTTGGAGTGTACACAGCAAACTGCTAGAGTGCAATTTTTTTTAATGGGGAAACTATTTAGATTGACCTGTGTGTCCACAAGTAAAGACATTGATAGGAGAAACTGGTAAAATTTTGTCAGTGTCTTCGCCCTATCAGGGGTGTAGACATCCCCAAAAGCTGAAAAGACTTCAAATTCCTCTGCACTCTATCCCCAAGCAAAAATAAGAAAGGATTTATTTAGTTTAACTTTGCAAAGGCACATTGCTAAGTTCAACTGTGATGCATGTCAATGGCCCATTTAGACCATGTTTAATAGAAAACACCAGTTGCCTTTCACTATAAACATTTGTTAGTCCAATCCTTAAAATCTGCATCTGCTTTACTATTAATTTCCATCAAAATTGGGTTCCTGCAGCTACAGTAGATGCACCAAATGCATCTAGATACGCAACCGCTGTGTATGTGAGATGCGAAACTGCTGTGTGAGCAGAAGTATGTACCCATGGCGCATATATGGTTCCCGGAAACGGTGACCAGCACAGACAGGAATGACATCACACCCCTCCAGGAAGTTGCTTGTACTGCTGCTAATTTCTTCCCACCATCATGCCCCACTCACTGTTCTCTGAGGAAGAGATGATCCTTATTTCAAAATTAAGGTAACTTTTGATTTATTTTTACATGGGGTGGTGTTTGTGTGGGTCATATGTGTATGTCTAAATTATTTGGCATCAAAACACACACCTACTTCCTGTGTACAGATTCACTTCCGGACCAATGTATATTTCTTCCTGCTTGTGTGTGTGTGTGTGTGTGTGTGTGTGTGTGTGTGTGTGTGTGTGTATATATAGATATATCTATAGATATATATAGATATATCTATAGATGTAGGTTCTTGTGTACACCAGCAGAGAGAAGTTGGGTAGATGCCACACTCCAAATTCTGGAGGCATAATAATGATCTAGCACAGGGGTCTTCAAACTATGGCCCTCCAGCTGTTAAGGAACTGCAATTCCCATCATGCCTAGTCATGTCTGTGAATGTCAGAGTTTTACAATGCCTCATGGGAAGTGTAGTTCCGCAACAGCTGCAGAGCCATAGTTTGAAGATTCCTGATCACTCTAGCTTGTCTTGAAAAATTGTGTTTTTTCATGTGCCTTGTAGTGGGTGACGGCACATCTACATTCCAAATTTGGCACATAAGCATGCACTATGCAATCTGATTGGCCGATCTCTGTACAAGTCGATATTTAGGCAAAATAGGTAATAGGAAGACACACTTGAACAATTAATTCAAAATATAGGATATCAAACAGGATCTAACTGATTGCAATATATGGTTACCTTTAACCACTTAAAGCGGTTCTGCACCTAAAATAAAAATATTAAAAGCCAGCAGCTACTAATATTGCAGCTGCTGACTTTTAATAAAATCACACTTACCTGTCCCAGGGTCCAGTGATGTCGGCGGCAGGTGACGAGCGATCGCTCGTCTCGCTGCTGCCCCCGCCTCCATCCTCTGTCAGGGAATCGGGAAGTGAAGCATTACAGCTTCACTGCCCGGTTCCCTACTGCGCATGCGCGAGTCGCGCTGCGCGTCTCTTATGGTCCCCCGCTGTGTCTCTGGGAACTGTGTGTTTCCCAGAACACAACGGGGGGGGGGGGACGGGGCGTCTGCGGGGGTCTGCGGCGGTCTGGCCAGAAGTGGGTGCAGTTACCTGGATTATCCAGGTAACTGCACCCCCCTCCCCCCTGAAAGGTGCCGATTGTGGCACCGGAGGGGGGGAGGGATCAGATTAGCGGAACTTCCCCTTTAGGGTGAAGAACCGCTTTAAGCCCCGAACAAATTTGCAGCCAAAGGACCAGGCCCCTTTTTGCGATTCGGCACTGCGGCGCTTAAACTGACAATTGCGCAGTCATGCGACGTGGCTCCCAAACAAAATTGCCGTCCTTTTTTTCCCACAAATAGAGATTTCTTTTGGTGGTACTTGATCACCTCTGCAGTTTTAATTTTTTGCGCTATAAACAAAAATAGAGCGACAATTTTGAAAAAAATGCAATATTTTTAACTTTTTGCTATAATAAATATCCCCCAAAAATATATAAAAAAAAGTTTTTTTTCCTCAGTTTCGGCTGATACGTATTCTTCTACAATTTTTGGGCAAAAAAATTGCAATTAGCGATTATTGATTGGTTTGCGCAAAAGTTATAGCGTTTACAAAATAGGGGATCATTTTATAGCATTTTTATTATTTATTTTTTACTAGTAATGGCGGCGATCAGCAATTTTTATTGTGACTGCTACATTATGGCGGACACATCAGATATTTTTGACACATTTTTGGGACCATTGTCATTTATACAGCAATTGGTGCTATTTAAATGCACTGATTCCTGTGTAAATGACACTGGCAGTGAAGGAGTTAACCACTAGGGGACGGGGAGGGTTTAAGTGTGACGTGTGTTTGTTTTTTTACTGTTGGGGGCATGGCTTGGCATGTGACAGGGAACAGACGATCAGGGACAGCCACACTAGGAAGCACGGGGAGAGGTTTGTTTACACATACCTCTCCTCGTTCTTGAGCTCTGTGACCCGATCGTGGGACACCAGCGGCGATCGGGTCCGCGGGTCCTGCAGCCACGGTCATGGAGCTCAGGACAGGGTCGCCAGCGTGCTGCGACCCACGGCTGGACACTTAAAGAGCAACGTACCTGTACGTTGATGTGCCTAGCCATGCCATTCTGCCAACATAAATGTGCAGGAGGCGGTCCTTAAGCGGTTAAAGATCAAGATCTGAAAATATTTATTTATTGGGTTTAGAAACGCTTCTGTGTTCTTTGTAATGTATTGAAAGATTTGGGGAAAAAAAAGAAAAAAAACACATTTTAAAGATATATTAGAAGTGATAGGAATTAGATTAGCATCAAAAGGTTTAATTAACTGAGTACACCTACTAATTGCCTAACAAGACACATCCAATGAGATAAAATTAACCAATTGTATTGGGCGTGCGCTATTATCAATGAGAAAACTGCAGTTACCCTAGCTCCAGTTGCAGTTTACATATGCGGGTATTTAATATCGTTATTTGCTCTTCAATGTGTGCCGGTTCGCACGTTCAATTATTGACTTTTCTGGCGCTCCAATTAATGTATGAACTGGTGCAGCCACCCCAATAGTGTTCCTAGACATTTTAGAGAGGTCCATAATAGGGATCCAAGTGGTTTTAAATTTTGGGGCATTGAGAAGGTACAACAACATTGGAGGAGGAGTAATTTTGTTAGAAAACGTAGCCAATGAAAATCCTTCTGGATTTTCTATACAAAAGTATTAACCCCTAGAGGTTTGAACTTTGACCTCAATTGTTTTATTAGCAAAAAAAGAGTGCATTTTCATTTTTATTTTTATTTTTATATTCTATTAAATTAACTATATATCGTCACTGTCTTTTAAGAGGGTTTTAATATTTAGCGCATGTATATTTTATATATTTTATATGTATTCTATTCAATATATTCATTTATATGTATGTAATATTAAATCAAAGTTGTATATGTGTTACATATCTATGGTTGGGTGACAAAAGGACAGTGTTAATATTCTTGCATAAATATCCAAAATTATATTGTGCTGTGTTTAATGTCATTGTGATTTATTTATTCTTATGACATTGTATGTCTGGTGTCCCCGGCCACATATTCTCCTAATTTTGATAATGGGAGGATATGCGAGAGATATTTCACTTCCGTTTTCTCTGCTCACTTGTTATCTGATTACCATAGCAGTGTATACTAAACAATATAATGTCACTCACACGCTCTAAGCTCCACCTACTGAGGAAGCCTATCACATGGTGACATGCGTTTAGGGGAGGATTAGAGTTCAGTGACATGCATCAGAGTCTTACCTGGTGAAGTGGTGAGCCGAATTGTATTACTACTGCATACAATCTATTTTCTTTTCATTCTAGTAAGTGTTACTGTGTAGCGTTTTTTTTTAAATAAAGTATATATATGGAACACACTATGTTTTGCCTTTTCTGCTTTACACATATTATCCGATGAGAGTTGTGAACATGGGATCATCCTCTATATGAAATGGGAGAGAAAGATTTGAGCTGTCGAGCTGAGAAGACACCAGCCTGCCTCTTAACCAAACAGAGCTAGGAGAGGACATAATTCATCATACCATTAAGGGGGGAATGAGGAGTGGACCCACTTGATGGGGTTGTGAGGAGATATTAGCCCTTTTTATCTTTACACGGAGGTGAACAGGCACTTTATCTGGTGAAGGATTGACACATTGTTTTCGATGATCAGTTACGGGATACATTGAAGGACTATTCACGGAGGAATTTAGATGAATTAACTCACAGAGAACTTTGTATATCTATTTATTTATTGGTTTTGCTTTTTCACTATTTAATACATTGTATGGTAATTTTGCTGCGCTACGCTGATTTGTATTATTCATTTAACCTCCCTCCACAGTTCTTGGCAAGAGCATGTGAAAGCCACACAAAAGGGATGCAATTTTTCTCCTTCTTACTCCTTACCTTTCAGGTCTACCCCCGCTATATCTCATGACCTCTCAGCAGCCTCCACTGATAGGTATGATGGTATAGCGAAGGATGTCCCAGGTCCTTGCAGCACATCTGCCAGCAGCACACAACCAGTTGTAGACTATAGCAGGTAAATTGCTCTGCCCCTGCTGTTGCAGCGAGAAAAGAAATAAAGTCTCTGCCACCAACATGTCCAGCATCTAAATTCAAGCTTGTCAAAGCTGCTGGCTTTGCAACTCCTGCATTCCAGTCTAGTGGATTCTGCTCCCGTCTGTCATTTTGCAGAATGTGCTTTATCACAATGGCAGGTTCCCAGTCGCTATTTATTTGCACATAAGGCCATTCCAGCTCTGTACCATTGCGTGAAAGACAATGTTGTGGCATAATGGGGCAAGGCAGTCAGCCTCGAGGTCCACGTTACTGCTGACACGTGGTCCAGCAAGCATGGTCAGGGACACTATATTTTGTTCACAGCACACTGGGTAACTCTTGCAACATGGAAGAATGTAGGACAGGGCTCAGTACTGCAGCTTGTTTTGCTGCCGCGTCTCCATACAGCTAGTGGTGATGATGCAAGATTTGTCAGCTCCACCCCCTAATTCTCCTCCTCCTCCATGCCCCCCTCTGCTGAATTGTCTTATGAACCACCAATACCTCCTAAGCATTTAAGGGGCTATTCAATAAGTCAGGCTAAAAAATACCATGCAGTGCTTTAGCTGGTCCATCTAGGGGACAGTAGCCACACCAGAGCAGGGATATTTTTATATTATGTATATTATGTATAACTGCAGTGGCTGATTGGCTAGTGGTTAAACTGGTGGCCAGGGTTGGAAGATCTGCTAAAGCAGGCCAGAAGAGTCTGTAGCCATTTCAAGCGGTCATACACAGCCAGTGCTCAGTTGGCTGAAATTCAGGGGGCATTCCACCTGCCTGTAAACCGCCTGACTTGTGACATGCCTACCAGGTGGAACTCAACTCTGACAATGCTGCAGCGGCTGCACATGCAGCAAAGGGCCATCAATGAGTACCTGTGTTAGTTTGGCACAATGACAGGCTCATAAAAATAAAATAATAGAGTAAGTAAGAGTAATATGGTGCTACCTATATAATGTAAACAAACAACAGACCCATATCACTAATGTGGTGTGACATACCATTAAGTGATGAGATAAAAATGTGCAACTAATGAATGTGATAAAAATTAGTAACAACTACTAAACAGTGATCAGTGACAAGCCTAAATTGCTAAAGTCGCTATGCTGTAAAAAAAGGCGGCAAGCCTATTTTAAACTTTTTTTTAACCTTTTTAAAAAAAAATTTAACTTTTTTAAAATCTTTTTTCTTCTAGCTATTTTAAATAAAAACATTTCCCAAATTTTTGACACTTCACTATGGGAGCCCTTATCTCTCTTTTTTTGCATGAATCCCTATCTGCATTGGAAAGCAGTGAGAGAAAGAAGTATAGCTGGGTGTTTTACCCCTGGAGATTTCACCTGCACCCAATCTGATACAGACAAGATATCCTTGGGCTATCCATAGAGGCTGGATATTGGATGTCAATACTGAAAACATCATCTGGGCACTAAAACTGTCCTACATGCGAGATACTCCTGTAGGAGTGATTGGAGCTGGTGAGTGGGGACCCAAGAGGGGGAGCACCAAAAGTCACCGGGATTTTTCCTGTCTTCTTAGTCACAATAGGAAGTCACCAAGCATCTAAGAATTATAAAAGACTCTAGTTTTGCTGGTCTCTGAAGGAGTTTGCGGCTTTAGCGCTTTAGGCTTGTCGCTGATCACTGTTTAGTAGTGGTTACTATTTTTATCGCATTCATTAGTTACACATTTTTATCTCATCACTTAATGGTATGGCACACCACATTAGTGATATGGGTCTGTTGTTTGTTTACATTATGTTGGTAGTGTCGTATTACTTAATTTTATTTTTATTCACACTCTAGTCTCCTTTTGGGGACCTAGCAGGGTATGCTGCACACCTATTGCCCTTAGACCTAAGCGTGGATTTTTCATCTTATTTTACACTGACAGGCTCAGGCCAGCTCAGCTTTTTATCCCCATGCCAATGGCTGCTCATAAAGGATGCATGCACTGTACTGTCACCATTTGAGGGAGCAACAAGGATGGTGAGTAGTGACAGTGCATGCATCAGGGACACAATCCCTGTTGTGTTCCTGTTGGAACAGACTTTGCATGGCATTATGAACAGGGCACTCGTGACAGAGCAGCAGGAGGAAGAGGAGGACGTCCTTTCCTCTCAAGGCCCACTTTATGCAGACACCATTCTTGCAACACCACAGAACACACAAGAGAAGGTGGAGGATTATAGCAGTTTTGGAGGCATTGAAGCAGAGGAAGACATATGTCAAACCTTAAGAAATGGTTTTCCATCCCCAGAACCCTTGGGAGTCATACATGCCTTGGAGGAGGCGGTTCCAGATACTGTAATCCTCAGTGACCCCGAGGAGTCTGCTTCTCATGCCTCAGCAAACTTGGGGTGCACGGGCTCCCTCATTCTTCAAAGCTTTCAAAAGGACCCGAGAATTTGTGGCATCAAGGAGAAGGACCACTATTGGTTGGCAACCCTCCTTGACCACCATTACAAGGGGGAAGTCTCTGAACTCATCCCGTCTTCAAGGAGGGAGCAGAGGATGAAATATCTTGAGAAAACCTTAAAGAGTTTATGTAATGACTTGCCAGACTCTGCTAGGTTACAGTCTCAAATAAATAAATGTAACGCTGCGCTAAAGCGTGCTACACCATGCAAGCCTGTATACTGGACTATCAACGTATGTACCTACAGACCCATATATTGAATAAATAAAAAAACAATCAAACAATTGTTAATTATGTGTAGACAATTAAGACCTTATGTAAATAAATTAAATAAATAAATAATCACTCCAATTGTACTTATTGTACTTATATGATTCACTGGGGGCATACACAACCCCCCTCAACCTCAAATAGTGCCCTTTTGAACAAATAGGTGCAAATAAGCAATGCAAGTAAAAAATTTACCAAACTTATGATAAAGACGTAATGATTATAAAAACATGCAAAAAGTGATTGTATTAAAAAATAATTTCCAAACATAGATTCCCAAGAAAGTGCTTCAGTGCTACAAATCTTATTGTGAATGTCTTAAAACAATCCTATGAAATAGTTCAATTGAAAAAGTGCTTATGCATGAAATCTAGTTATCTTGTCAAGCTCTTATATCACTTCGTGCTACAGATCATACATGTCCCCTAGGGCAGTAACCAGACCCCCATGACCTTTGTATGCCCATTAACTTGCATTTAAGCCCTCAAAATGACCACTTTTGATTTTTCCAGTTCGGTTCCCGTGAACGTCAATGGGATTCGTTATTTCGGTTCCGAATTCCATCTTGCGCTGTATGGTCAACATTTTTTGAAAATATAACCATCACATGAATTATTTGGCCTACAAGTATATGGGCAGCACTCCAAAGTTCAGGTGTTCCCAGTGAAGAATAATGTAAATGGTGCAGTAGGCATTTTAAACAATAATGTGCTTCCAAGTTTTTGCCAACAGTTTTGGAAAGACCTTTTCTGTTCCAACATAACCATGCACAAAGCCAGGTCCACAAAGACATAGTATAACAGTATGGTGTGGGGCAATCTGAGTGGACTTTACAAAGCCCTGATCTCAATCCTAGTAAACATTTTGAAGATGAATTTGAATGGCACTTGTGAGCCACATCTTGTCTAACACCAGTGCCTGATCTCGAAAATGATTATTTGGCTAAATCCTCACAAAGAATACCATTTCCCTTATCCTTCCAAACTCTTCTTAATTGCTGTATCAGCCATGAGCATGTTGGCAGATTGCCTACAGTGTGAGTTTCCTGTTAGTCTCCACCCGGCGTCATGCATAAATTAGGGGAAGGTCCAGCCCAGGAAAAGTCTGGTGGGAGCTTGAAGAAACATCAGAGTACATGGAGACCAAGAATTAGCATGTAACCAACACAAGATGCCACTATTTGTGTGTGCTGCTATTCAAGAGCAGGGTCAGTAAAACACATTTAAGGTAGGAAACAAAGCCCCTACAAAAGGTTTACTTTGCAAGACAGCAAGAGGAGGAATGCAGTTGCTATGGGTAACTAACCAGTAACTAGTGCAAGGTACAATGCAGCCAGTCATGAAGTGTGGTACCTGGTATAGGTGATGTGTCCTCTGGTTGTGTGTAGATCGGTGTTCTGGTTCCTTCCCTAGTGTTCAGTGTTCCAAAAGTAATTAGGACCCAACCCCTGGTACGGAGACCTCTTGTACCTGGCCGCATGCTACAGGAGAGTGAGAGAGTGAATGATAATTGACAATAGATCAGTTTATACCAACCAACTTTATTAATTTATTGTATCCACAAACTGTATATATAGGTAAAACAGCATTTTATAAATATCTTGACCCAGGTTTCCAAGTTACAGCTTTCTTAAATTATATGGTATTCAATTTGAGGACTACCTCATGCAGGTTTTTTTTTCACTGTTCCTTTTTTTGCATCAGGGTTCCTCTTAAAATTTTGAATGACACTTTTTTTTACTTTATCCCTTTGGATGTCTGCAGGTGTGGGCCTCTTAACAAACAGAAGCTCTGAACAGGAAGCTATCACATTTAGCAGTCATAGTAATACTGTTTTTAAAAGTTTCACTTCACACCGCAGTTGGAGGTCGGTTTTGGCTGAACACCCATTCATTTGGCTGTTCTCGCATCAATCTCTATAGATTGTACACAGTGTATAGTTTTCCCTCGCATTATTTCCTCTGCTGGCCAAATGTTCTTAGCCTATAGTGTTAAGCTATTTTCTCTATTGTGGAGTTTTCTTTAACTCTCATGGTTGAATGTTCTTATGGCTATTTTTCTTCTAGGATCATATATTAGGGAATGATGCATTTACCTTGCCAAAGGCAGCAATTAGAACTGACACTGTGTACGAGTTGCAAACATTACAGATAATATTTGTTACATTTGCTCAATTGATGAGACAGTTTCAAAGCAAGTTTTTTTTTTTTTTAATAGACCCCTTAATGTTTCCTTGGTGCTTCTTGAAGTATACCATGGAGGCATATGAGAGTAGAGAGGTTGTGAGGATTTCCAGCTGATTGGAACTAATTGTGCATGTTTCTTAATAGCAAAAATCAGAGCCACGTAGAATAGTGTAAACAAACAGAAAAACCTGCTCCAGGTGTCTGAGCCACCTCTCCTCCCCCATCAGGTACGGGTGCTGGCTCAGTATGCAAGTAGCATATAGCAGAAAAAGTGATCTGGATGGCTGCACTCCAACAAAAATCTATTTATTGATAACAGTCCATACAGCAAAAAAGGATAAATCAGATAGCTAACGCATTTCACACCGTAACTACTAATGCTTACTCATAGCTAAATCTTAAACAAATAACAATGGCTTATATATAATAATAATAGAACATGAGCTTAATTGAAATATTGTCATACACCCACTGCAGGTGGCAAGCTGACTTTGATTAATACTAAGATAAATCGGCTGGAGCAATGATCTTCATAGGTGCCATGACAGTCTTTTCCTTGGTGGTACATTTTAGGCAATACACCCCAAATCCTTACTTTAGTACATACATTTAATAATATAAGGATTTGCCAGTAAAAGGACACCTCACCTAAAAACAGAAAATAAACAGTAAAACCATCAAAAGAAACAAAGCACATGTATTGACATGTGTACATATGTTCATTAAAGCTGGAGGATGTGCAACACTTGTGAAAAACCCTTACATAAAATTTTATAAGTATCAAAATATCCAAATGTTATGTATATGTATATCTCATCGGTCTAATATCCCATACATGAAAATTAGCCTGAAAGGTTTTCAACACAAAAATTGCTCCAGCAAAATGCAGAACACCCCTAACACCATAGTCTGGATTAATCTACCATAATGCTAAAATTTTTATCTATATTCTGGAAATAATTCTACCGAACACATTATTTTAATTTAAGAGAATATGTATGTGCATTAGGGGACAAGAAGGAGGGGCATCGTTGTGGTAACAAAAAATGCTAATATAAAGTATGGTGTATAAATATATACACACACATACAGGTGCACAAAATGTTCAAAAATATTTTATAGCCAGTGTAGTGGTACAAATGACAGCTTCCATTGTCATAAATCCAAAGTAGATACAAAGTAAAATGTTGAACGGCAATCACCATTGTCTGAAAAACAACAAATTATGTACCCTATTAAGATTCACATAAAAACTAATTTTTGACCCAGATGGGTCAACATGAGAAATCACTCATAAAATCACTCATAATAATGAGTGATGTCCCACTCAAAATTCATACCTGCCGGTATTCTGGTGTTAAAGAAAAAGATCCAATAAACGTCTCTTTTACATAAGATCTTAAACTTATCTCCTCCTCTAACTGGTGAGACATCTTTCTGGTGTATGTCATTCCAATGTCTGGCCACATTGGTATCATGATCTTTTTGTAAGTGGCCTTGAAGCTGATTACGCAACCTGTGTGTCGTTAGGCCAACATACTGCATACAACATAACTTACATGTAATGGTATCTTGTGTTACAATTTATGAAGGATGTTATTCTGAAAGATTTGTTGATGGCAGTAGCTTGGATAGTATCCCCCTTCAAAACATGCAGACAACATGAACACCCATTGGACCCACCTCAAAAGGCGCCCTTAAACTGTAGCCAGTGTGGATGTGATTGTTTGCTCGTAAAGACTGGGTGACAGAGTTCTGCCTAAGGTGGGGGCTCTACGCGATATGGTTTTAACCCCTTTGGAGGAAATTTCAGCATAGATTGGATCATTAGATAAAACCAGTAGATATTTTCAAACAATGTTTTTTATTTTATTGAACTCTGTGCAGAATGGGATGAAAAAGACAGGAATTTGAGGTGAGTGTCCTACATTAAATGTGTTATAATCTATGATGCTATTTTTGTTTTTATCTTTAGTTCTATCTCTTGTTTTGTTGCCTTTGCTGTCATGTAGAAAGTGCTCCCGTGGAGTGTTATCAGCAATATTCATGGCTCTGTTTAATGTTGTTCTAGAATAACCTCTGTAATAACCTCAAAACATTTAAACATAATCTCTGCCTCCAGTTTATAATCATTACAATCACTACAAACCCATTTCAATCTCAAGAATTGTCCAACAGGAATTCCTCTTAAGATATATAAAAAAGGATTGAGAGACAAAAAATTAAGTGGACTAAGAGAAGAATTTAGTAAAAAATATAATTTTATTACAACATGATTAAAAAAGATGAAAAAAGCATACATTCAACACCTCATATGGACACGGGTTACCAGTTATCCAATAATGCAGTTATGAAGGTTGGATCTAAGTATAAAGATATCTCATATCATATTAAAGTAGAAGAATTTGATTCAATAACCCCTCCACACTTGCTTGTCCACGCGTTTCACTAGATATTAGCTTCCTCAGGACAATTACTGGGTAGGTGCTGGTATATTTAAAAACAGAGACAGAGAATTGTGTATAAGTATCACATATGATTGATATATATATATATATATATATATATATATATATATATATATATATGTATATGTATAGGCACAACAATCATTATTTCATAACATATCCAAGAGAAACAGACACCAACACACAAAACACATACATGGACACACATATGCTTGCCTGGTAGGTCTGTGTCCAAGGATATGGGAAACTCCACAAAACTGCACAAACATTCAATGATCTATAGTTTTGAGTATAACAAAATGAGGTCAATGCATGAAAGGTTGTTTATAATGAATCCGAAAGATAAAGTGCAAAAAGGGTATATGCCACTATAGATTCAGGTTCAGAAATGTATATCTGGGGAAAAAAATGAGATTTATACAGATGATACCTAAATATTCAAAATAATACCACATATCGGAGAGCTGAGTTTAAGCCTGTGATAAGACTATATGTTTCAGTACACTGTGGCATAGTACATCAGCCACGAAAAATATCTAGTAAATATAGACAGCTAAAGGGGTCACCCATATGCTCCATTCCAATATTTATAGTTATCCTCTCCGTATGTGACCACAACTTCTCCATCAATTTGGTGCGAAAAGACAGCCCAATCACATGACGCTTAGCATCAACCACGTGGTCGCACAGCCACGCCCCCTCATCAATGCAGCCAATTATACAAGGAAGGTGTCAGGACAAGGAGTGGAGAGACTTTTTTTCTTGGCTGGTGTCCTATGCCACAGTGTACTGAAATATATAGTCTTATCACGGGCTTGAACTCTGCTGTCCGATATGCGGTTGGTCTAGTCACTACTATTCAGTAAGTGAGAACTATTTTTAGCTTTGCTCTGATCTTAAGGGACTCTATATGTTTGTATTACTATTTTGACAAGCAAGTGTGAAGGGGTTATTGGATCAAATTCTTTATATATATTTTTTCACTAATGGGGGCACAATCTATAATTTGACAAACAGGTCATCTATGTAGCGACAATAGAAAAGGGTGTCGGTATGGCGGGGACTCATGCAAAGATGCGGGACCTCTCTCACCATCCCATATAGAGATTGACAAGGGAGGGGGAGAACTTAGCTCCCATCGAGGCCCCGCATCTCTTTGGACTATAAGCATATGATCCCATATGGGATGATTGTATATATATATATATATATATATATATATATATATATATATTGTATATTAAGCGCAGCACTTATTTAAATTCTACACTTTCATATTGGCCACCACTTCACCAACACATTTTTCCATTGACTTTCACTGACCACCACTGGTTAGTGATGCATTTCTCCACTGACCTTAGCTGACCACCACTATACCAATTTATTTTTTCACTACTGCCACTCTCTGATCAACACTAAATTGATGTGCACTTCTCCACTGACTGTACTACTCCACTGAACACAATTTTCTCCACTGATCACCACTGTACTAACTTGCTGTATTGACACACATGCCATATTTCCACTCACTGCCTTTGCAATGATTCACTTTTCCACTAATTGCACGTATCCACTGCCAGCTACAGTATCAATGCACTCCACTGCTAAAACAAGGCACCACTCTACTGAAACAACACACTTCACCACTGACTTACACTCTACCAAAGCACTTGCACTGCACCCATGAACTCCTTAACTAACCAACTCTACACATATATGTTTCTCCACTGACATCCACTGCAACAGCATATCTCACTACTGAGTTCTACTGAAATTATACACTTCCCCAGGGACCACCACTGGGTCTTCACACTTTTGGTCTGATTCACAGAGCATTTTCCCATTGTACTGAAGCACGTCTTTACTGACCATGACTTTACACTTATGTACTCACTGCCACTGTGCTTAACGTGCTTTTTCCACTGACCACAGTTTTTCACTGAACACAACTGTACCAACACATGTCCCCTTTGGCTGCCACTGCCCCTATGCATTCCACTAACCAAAATTGAATATATACACGTCTACATCTATATCCACTACAAGACTTCTCTACTGTACTAAAGCTCTTCTCCACTGATGACCACTGCATCCAGTTTGCACGCAATATAACATTTTCTCTTGTTGTTTCTAAAATTCTAGGACAATAAAAAGGTAAAGTATTGAACAAATTATTTAGGTTAAAGTACAGTAGGTGCAGTCACAATAATGTTTCAGAATTAATTGGACAACTTTTATTTTAGTAAAATGCAGAGATAAAATAGTAAGCAAAATAATGTAGTATGGGGTTTTCATAAAAAAAAATGTAATTACTTTTTTAAGAATTATAGACAGTTTTTATGTGTATTGCTTGCCTAAGCTTTGCTCTTGACAACTTTTCTTGTTGAATTTAGACAAATGTAAACAACTAAATCTTTAATGAACAGATATGAAACAATATTTTTACACCAGGATGATGTGGAATATTATGCCCTTTCTCTTAAAATTCCTTAGAACATAAATATTTGAAAATGTACATTTATTAATTGACACATTTGTGGTGGAAAAACTTCATAAACTATAGTTTTAAGATGATGTTCCTTACAAAATAATGATGATGGCTTAGTTTGATTAATTTTATCCAGGGTGATAAGTGTCATGTTTATATAGCTATAATAACAGCAAACATCCCTGGCTGATATTTTTTGGGGGGGGGGGCAAGCAGGTCAGATGTCAATAAGTAATAGATAAGTTGCCCAACATATAAGTCTGCCTGTTAAAAGTAATGCAGTCAAGTGCTGGTTTTTGGAAAATTACTAAAACATAAATAGTGTGCTTTGATGACCATAATTGTGCCATTGTTACTGTTATACAGTGCCTTGAGAAAACATTTATACCCCTTGAAACTTTACACATTTGTCATGTTATAACTAAAAATGTAAATGTATTTTATTGGCATTTTGTAAAGTGGAAGTAAAATGATAAATGGTTTTCAAACTTTTTTACAAATACGTATCTGAAAAGTGTGGCATTCATTTGTATTCCGCCCCCTTTACTCTGCTGTCCCTAACTAAAATCTAGTGGAACCAATTGCCTTCAGAAGTCACCTGTCATGGTTATGCAGTGATCTTCCTCTGGTTGCTTACCTCCCCTCATGTGTTCTAACTAAGAAGCCAGCCACTTCCACCTGGTGGAAAGCATGGCTCCACCCCAGGCCCTATCAGGGAACCCTATATTAACCTGTGCACTGCAAGCCAACAGTGCTGATCAACCATTGTGTATTCATTGTGTGTTTGGCTTCCTGGTTCCTGCTTGCTGTGTGCTCTATGTTTGACTCTGTTACCGACCTTGGTGTGTTCTCAACAATTCCTGTCTGCTTGTGACCTTGACCTTTTGCCTGTCCCTAACCATCCCTGTCTGCCTGTGACCCTGAACCTTTGGCGTGTACTCTGTTGTTCCTGTCTGCTAGTTGCCTTGACCTCTACCGTATCCCTTTACTATCCTTGTCGTTCCAGCCTGCTGCTTCCTTCTCCTGTAGTCTACTGTGAGTGTGAGCTGTAAGACCCTAGGGGCCGTGACCTGCAGCGAAGTCCATCCTCACCACTGGAGGCTCTGGCGAACACCCGCTGGCTCTTAGACTCCACGCCCTGGGGAAACTATGCTCCAGCTCCCATTGGGATCTGTGTTAGTGATCCTGTAGACCTGTGTCCTGAATCTCCCTGGGTACAATCTGTAGCAGTCAGTCCTAAGGTCCACTACCTAGCGGTGCACTTTCCACTCCTACGGAGTGCATCTGTCACCTGGTCTCAGGTGACCTGACAGTTTGAACAGCCATGGACCCAGCTGATGTGCCGCTACCCGCAGATGATCCTTTGCATGGTTTAGTTCGCAGACTTGAGACCCAAGAATCGCATCAGACCCAGATGATGCGATTCCTTCAGGATTTGGCATCTCGTTTTGAACAGGTTCAGGCCTCATTAGGACCCCCAGTTCAACAACCTCAACCTCTATCTGCTGCTGCACCTATCGCATCAGTCGCAGCCACACATTCATTACAACTACCAGCTCCGGCCCGTTTCTCTGGGGACTCCAAGGCTTGCAGGGAGTTCCTTAGCCAGTGCACAATTCATTTTGAACTTCAGCCCCAAAACTTCCTGTCCGATCGGGCAAAAGTAGCATATATCATATCCATCCTGTCCGGTGAGGCGCTAGCTTGGGCTGCCCCTCTGTGGGAACTGAATGATCCAGTGGTTTCTAGCCTGTCTGATTTCTTGAAACTTTTTCGGAATATCTTTGAGGAACCGAGTCGCGTCTCCTCAGCGGCTAGCTCTCTTTTACGTCTCCGCCAAGAGTCCGCGTCTGTGGGACAGTATTCTCTTCAGTTCCGTATCCTCACAGCTGAATTGAGCTGGAATAATGAGGCCCTAGGTGCAACCTTTTTACATGGCCTCTCTGATAGAGTGAAGGATGAATTAGCAGGATGATCCCTTCCTGCTGATCTGGACAGTGTCATCACCTTGTGTAACCAGATCGATATTCGGTTCAGGAGAGGGCCCTGGAAAAAAGACGCAAGCACTCTCGGTTCTTTAGGCAGCCTGAGCTCCCAGTCCCTTCTCTTTGATCCGAGGAGCACCCCCTGCCTACTGAGGAACCTATGCAGTTGGGCTGGACTACGTTATCTCCCGAAGAACATGCTAGGCGCAGAACTCTGGGCCTATGCCTCTATTGTGGGGCCAAAGGTCATTTCCGTGACACTTGTTCTCTTCGTCCAGAAAAACGCTCAGGGCTAATACATCTGGAAGGTGGAGTATTAGACCCTGAAATATCACCTTCACCTTCTCGTCTTATCCTTTCTGTGCTGCTTCATGTCGGTGCTTCCTCTCCTTCGGTCTAACAAACAACAAAGGATTCGCCCTGGGACTTTAAATGAAGTGGGTACTGTTTCTGCCAGTAAACATAACAGTAGTAAATATAATATATGGTTTATTCAAGTACAATTGTTTACATGGATAAATAACATCAACGGTTGCCAATATAAAATATATAAACAAGGAGTATTGGTACATAAATGTAGAAGTAGTACATGGTACACGGGCATCATACTACCCGACTAGTTTCGTGAGATCCAGCTCGCTCTTCAGGGGTGGATGTGTGTAACAATGTACCTAGGATGAACAAAAATATATATGTTTGGCAATATAGCACAGTATTAGTTATAACAGCGCAGGGTAGGAGGGGTTGTAGGCCCCCCCATACTTACCACTGAGCTTGGCCATGGCTCCAGGTGTGCAGCCTCGAGACGGCAGCAGCGTATGCCTCCCCTGGGAGCTGAGGGGGCAGGATCAAATGGGACCCCATCCAGGGCCAAACGGAGAGCAGGCATGGCAAAGGTGTAGTGATGTATCCCTAGGGTCCTCATTGGTCGATAAAACGTATAGGCTGTGAACATAAGTATGTTTGTCAGGCATCTGAAGTAGTAGAGTAAAATCAATAGATATTGGTATAAAGATATGTATGCATGTATGCATGAATGAAAGGCCTGAGCCAAAAGTTGTAGGGCCATGAAGATGGTTAGAAACCATCTCCTTCGGTCTCAGCACATCTGGATTCCGGAGCCGCTGCCAATTTCATGGATTGGGAAACTGCATCCTCCATGAGACTTACCCTTTTGCCCCTTACAACGCCATTGGTGGTCTTGGCGATTGATGGCACTGTTCTCCCAGGGGGCCCTATCTGCTTCCAGACCCTTCCTGTTAAGATGTCAGTAAGGACACTCCACCAGGAGTGGATATCCTTCCTTGTCTTACCTAAGGCTTCATCTCCTATCATATTAGGTCTTCCTTGGTTACTGCTCCATTCTCCTCACGTTGACTGGTCTGCTGGACAGATCCTGGCTTGGGGTTCCTCCTGTTCCTCTTCCTGCCTACTCAAGGGTACCTCAAAAGAGAAACTTCCTGTTGCCACCATCCCAGTATCTTCTGCTCTTCCCGCTGTATATAGCGATCTCTGGGATGTGTCCTGCAATAGTCGGACTGGTGCACTCTCTGGTTCATGTGGTACTCTGGATGAGGGGCCCACCTGTGAACCTGAGCCGATATTTCACTCCAGTTTGCATGGCCATTTACCTTTGCCTGTCCCTAATCTCCCTTGGACGCACAGCCAGGCTAACTTGTCTGCAAGTTCCAGAGTCGCTATGCCCTGTGATGCAATTGAGATGGTCGCTACACCTGACAATACTATTCAGTCGGCCTCTGCACCAGTTATGCCAGTCTAGCCCATGCACAATGAGCTTCCTGCTTCTTGTTCAGGACCTTCTTTTAACCTGGCCTCACCCTACTGCTACTATGTCCGTTCAAACCCATTTAAGAGGCTCAATCCATCCTTTGGATAGACTGCCTCATTCGACCAGGTGGGGTTTTCAATCTTTTTTTTTCTCAGGGCTCTCTGCATTCTGTTTGTGTTTCAGCTATCTAGCTTGACTCTTGCAACATGTCACCTTCTAACCAACCTGACCTCAGGGATCCACTGACCCCTGCCCAGTCTGGTGGCCCTGTTCTGGATGTCCAGCTCATCTTTAAGGGTCTGGGGAACCCTGCTCAGACTCCTGATCTTCTCATGCCCTTACCCCTTCCTAAAAAGCCTTTAGTCCTCAAGTCCTCTCGTCCTCTCCCTACCTCGGTCCCGGTCTCTGAGGATAATCTAAAATACGAGGTTAGTCAAGTTTTGGATTCCCGGCTCCGTAAAGGCATTTTTCAGTACCTCGTACATTGGAAAGGGTTTGGCCCTGAGGAGAGGTCTTGGATCGCTGCATCAGAGGTTTTTGCTCCTCATCTGTTGAGGAGGTTCCATCTGGAGTTTCCCTTTAAGCCTGGACCCAGGCGGGGGAGGGGGAGGCCTCATAAGAGGGAGGGTACTGTCATGGTTATGCAGTGATCTTCCTCTGGTTGCTTACCTCCCCACATGTGTTCTGACTAAGAGGCCAGCCACTTCCACCTGGTGGTTTTTATAACCTCTCCTCTAAGCATGGCTCCACCCCAGGCCCTATCAGGGAACCCTATATTAACCTGTGCACTGCAAGCCAACAGTGCTGATCAACCATTGTGTATTCATTGTGTGTTTGGCTTCCTGGTTCCTGCTTGCCGTGTGCTCTATGTTTGAGTCTGTTACCGACCTTGGCGTGTTCTCAACAATTCCTGTCTGCTTGTGACCTTGACCTTTTGCATGTCCCTAACCATCCCAGTCTGCCTGTGACCCTGAACCTTTGGCGTGTATTCTGTTGTTCCTGTCTGCTAGTTGCCCTGACCTCTACCGTATCCCCTTACTATCCTTGTTGTTCCAGCCTGCTGCTTCCTTCTCCTGTAGTCTACTGTGAGCGTGAGCTGTGAGACCTTAGGGGCCGCAACCTGGAGCCAGACTGCAGCGAAGTCCATCCTCACCTCTGGAGGCTCTGGCGAACACCCGCTGGCTCTTAGACTCTGCGCCCTGGGGAATCTATGCTCCAGCTCCCATTGGGATCTGTGTTAGTGATCCTGACCTGTGTCCTGAATCTCCCTGGGTACAATCCGCAGCAGTCAGTCCTATGGTCCACTACTTAGCGGTGCACTTCCGACTCCTACGGAGTGCATCTGTCACCTGGTCTCAGGTGACCTGACATCACCTAATTAGTAAATAGAGTCCACCTGTGTGTAATTTAATCTCATAAATGTAATTTAATAAATACAGCTGTTCTATGAAGCCCTTGGATGTTTGTTAGAGAACCTTAGAGAACAAACAGCATAATGAAAGCCAAGGAATGCACCAGGTCAAGGATAAAGTTGTGGAGAAGTTTAAAGCAGGGTTAGGTTATAAAAAAAAATATCCCAAGCGTTGAACATCTCATGGAGCACTGTTCAATCCATCATCCAAAAATGGAAAGAAGAGTGGCACAACTGAAAACCTACCAAGACATTGCCATCTACCTAAACTGACAGGCCATGCAAGGAGAGCATTAATTATGATAACTCTGGAGGAGCTGCAGAGATCCACAGCTCACATGGGAAAATCATTGTTGAAAGAAAGCCATAAGAAGTCCTGTTTGCAGTTTGCGAGAAGCCATGTGGGGGACACAGCAAACAATTGGAAGAGGGTGCTGTCAGATGAGACCAAAATTGAACTTTTTGGCCTAAAAACAAAACGCTATGTGTGAAAACTAACACTGTGCATCACCCTGAACACACCATCCCCATCGTGAAATATGGTGGTGGCAGCATCATGTTGTGGGGATGCTTTTCTTCAGCAGGGACAGGGAAGCTGGTCAGAGTTAATGGTAAGATGGATGGAGCAATCTAAGAAGAAAACCTGTTAGAGTCTGCAAAAGACTTGAGACTGGGGCAGAGGTTCACCTTCCAGCAGGAAAATCACCCTAAACATACAGCCAGAGCCACAATGACACAGTTTAGATCAAAGCATATTCATGTGTTAAAATGTCCCAGTCAAAATCCAGACCTAAATCCAGTTGAGAATCTGTGGCAACACTTGTAAATTGCTGTTTACAGGCGCTCTCCATCCAATCTGACAGAGCTTGAGTTATTATGCAAAGAAGAATGGGCGGCACAGTGGTGTAGTGGTTAGCACTCTCACCTAGCAGTAAAAAGCATCGCTGGTTCAAATCCCAACCACGACACCACCTGCCTGGAGTTTGCATGTTCTCCCTGTGCCTGCGTGGGTTTCCTCCGGGTACTCCAGTTTCCTCCCACACTCCAAAGACATGCAGATAGGTTAATTGGCTTCTGTCCAAAATTGGCCCTAGTATATGAATGAGGACCTTGGATTGTGGGCTCCTTGAGGGTAGGGACCATTGTGAGTGTGCAATGTACAGGGATAGGGGTAGACACTCACTCACTCAGGTTGAACTGGATGGACTGGTGTCTTTATTCAACCTTACTAACTATGAAACTATGAAGAATGAGCAAAAAATGTATTCTCTAGGTTGTGCAAAACTAGTAGAGACATACCAAACAAAAACTTGCAGCTGTAATTGCAACAAAAGGTGGTTCTACAAATTATTGACTCAGGGGGGCTGAATACAAATGCACATCACACTTTTCAAAAATTTATTTGTAAAGATTGTTGAAAACCATTTATCATTTTCCTTCTACTTAATTATGTACATAATTATGTTTCACTTTGTGTTGGTCTATAACATAAAATCCCAAATAAAATACATTTACGTTTTTGATTGTAACTTGACAACATGTGGTAAATTTCAAGGGTTATGGATACTTTTTCACTGTATGTGATGCTACACAATATTATCTAATTTACAAACTCATTTACAATAAATGTTCAATAATATGAGCAACATGTAGAGGCACGTAGCAATTAACCAGCTATTACCTGCTAAATGACATACCAGGGAAAATTAAACCTAGTTGCTATGGAAAGGGGTACAGCATATTACACATCCTGGATCCATGGATAATACCAATAATGATGCATAAGATGTTGCTATTTGTAAAAGCCAGTATTTAAATTATAAATTATTAATTGTTTAATTCGCCCATTTTCAAAAAAGGTTTTTAGCATGTAAGCCTTGCTTTAGATTTGCACCAAATTATCTCCATCAAGGTCAGCATACATCTTTAACTGGATGACTGCAGAGCAAAGTGTAACATCTACTGTCACCTACATAATAACTGTTATCATGAAGAACATTCGCATTGCTGCTATATTTTGATTTTGTATCTAATAGCACATTAGCTAGTGTAATGCTGTGTACACATGATCAGAATTTTGGTCGGAAAAAGCTATGATGGTTTTTCTGACGGAATTCCACTCAAGCTGTCTTGTATATACACGGTCACACCAAATTCCGACTGTCAAGTGTGACTTACAACATGTACAATGGGACTAGAAAAAAGAAGTTCAATACCCAGTGCACCACCTTTTGGGCTCCATCTGCTAATCTCATGTTAGTAGAGGTTTGGTGAGAGACAATTCGTGCTTTTCAGACTTGTGCTTTTTCAGATCATTTTACTGCTGTTCAGTTTGTGCTTGTGGGTTTGTATCTAGTTTTCAGTGCGTGTAGTCAGTTCATATCTGTTTTTCAGTGCGTTCTTGTCCGCTTGTTACTGATTTTCAGCTCGCTTTTCACATGCCTTGTTCTTCAGTGTGTTCCGTTGAGTTCATTCTGACCAGCCGACTGTTTTGAAGCCATGTTGTGGCTATGTACTCGTCGTAGAGTTCATGTTATACAGGGGCATGGTGTTGGGGTTCTTGCTTTGACCCAAGCTCAGTTCATGAATAGAGTGGGAAGGAGGAATTCATGGACCAAGTATTGGTTACTCCAACATCACCAATTCTCTCATATGCCTCTGCTGCTTGAGATCCAGGAAAATAACCCTGATGATTTCAGGAATTATCTCCGGATGACAGACCCCGTTTTTCACCATCTATTGGCTTTGCTCACCCTTTATATTATGAAGCAGGACGCCTGCATGCGGCAAGCCATCACTCCTGAGCAGAGGCTAGTCGCCACCTTGCGGTATTTGGTGACAGGGAGAAGTCTGCCGGACCTCAAGTTCTCGACAGGCATCTCCCCCCAGGCTCTGAGGATCATTATTCCAGAGACCTGTTCTGCCATCATTTAGGTCCTGCAGAAGGACTATATGAAGGTAAGTTTTATCCTTTAACATCACATTCTATGTATTTCATGATTGCTAATGTCTTGCATTTCTTTCCTCATTCCCTAATTACCATCATTGCAATATGCTCTAATTCATATGCTCATTTAGGTCCTGCAGAAGGACTATATTAGGGTAAGTTTTCTCTTTTAACATCACATTATATGTATTTAATTTTTTCTAATTTTTCCTTTCATCATTCCATAATTACCATGATTGGAATATGCTGTGAACGTCCCCTATGTCCTCATGCATGCTGGAATCTTTTAATGCTCTTTTTTTGCCTACATGCATATTTGCCTTCACTAACCTCCCCAGCATGCTATCCTGGGCTCATATACACCTAGCATAGTCACTTAACAATGTATTTTGTCAGCTCCACTGTAGTGCTTTACCCTAAACTCCCCATAAGATGTGTGCAAATGTTATTGTCCTTAAATTCAGGCAGAGTGTCAGCTGCTTTTTGTTGGCTCCCAGACCCCTTTAGAACCCCCCCTAAAATTTTTACAATGGGCCATCAGAGGGGGGAGGAATCTGATAAGTGAACCTTATACTTTTGTCTTTAAATACTCCTTAAAATAAATGTTATACTGATGTTGGCCAAGAATGTTTGTGTCTAATCTGTTAGCAATGTTTATGTGTAAAGTTAGTAATTTATTTTTTTTGGTTTCCTTCAACTCCACAGGAATGGCACTTTGCTCATCATTAGGACTTTCCCAACTGAAGAGGGGCAATCGATGAAAAACATGTCCACATCGTCCCACCACCCCATTCGGACTCATACTATTTTAACTATAAGGGGTTTCATAGTATCGTGTTGATGACGGTGGTGTCGGCGACATATGAGCTTCTCTATGTGGATGTGGGGAAGAATGGCTGAATGTTGGATGGTGGAGTCTTTGCCCAGACCGAGTTCTATGAACATCTCCAGAATGATGGCTTGAGATTGCCACATGTGGAAAAGAATGTCAGAGGACTCCCATTTATTTTTATCACTGATGAAGCATTTGGTCTGGGTAATCACATGATGAGGCCATTCCCCCAGAGGACCCTCACCCCAGAGATGAGGGTTTTTAATTACCGGCTATCCAGAGCCAGAAGAGTCCTGGAGAATACCTTTGGGATAATGGCCAGCTGGTTCCGCTTATTTCTAACAGCAATTAACATGGCGGAGTACAAACTTAACCACATTGTTTTATCCTGCTGCATACTGCACAACTTTTTAAATCTAAATGCACCTGGTTATGTTGCCACAGTTGGGCCTGAGGATGGACTTCATGAGAATCCAATGACAGCCCTGGAAGCTGTTCATCCTGGCTTGCCCCCCCCCCCCCAAAGTGCCTGGGAAGTGCGTGAAAAATATGTGGAATATTTTACGGGTAGGGGGGCCATTGCTATGCCAGCTAATTTTTTTATATTTTCTAAATACCAAAAAAATTGATATGAGAAAATATTGATTTTGATTTACTGTTCGTGTTTCTTTTATGTGTCTCCTAGGTTCTCCTAGTGCATTTATAGTGCCAAGTGGTTTTAACATTATTTAAATAAGACCCATTGTCATTGTAAACACAAACTTAATACAAAAAGTGTTATTGCGCATTGAAAGAAGACGCCCCAGATTGTTGAGTAGAAAGCCTTTTACTCTGTGCACATTCATGTGTTAAAACATGTTGTGGTAAAAAAAAAAACTTTATTTTTTGTAAAAGTTTTACAGAAACAGTACAGAAACAGGCATGTTTCCAAACATATCATACACAACCCTGGAACTTACAAAGTTCAACATTCAGCAAAAATTAAGGCAATATCAGACATAATAGTGTGAAAAATGTCTTGATCTTGCCTTCATCAGAAGGGCTGAAGTCAACCAAATTTAGAAGATGCACACAAATTGTGAGTCAAAATGGGGATTTGCTTTCCGATCCCATACCTAACGTCAACATGTGCTATATCCCATCATGGGGGATCAATGGATGTGTTTTGGGGGTACAACCACTTCCTCTCACCTACTAGAGTTGGGAGGAAGGGGTTTCACCCACAAAACACATACATTGAAATCCCCTAATGGCAGATAGCACATATTCACACACTGTGTGCATCTTGCAAATTTGGCTTTTAAACTGTATTAAAACTTTAGAAAAAGTTTATAATTTTTTTTTTTAAAAGCTGTACTCTTTATGGGATTTACATTCTCCCTAGTACATCAATCATGTTCTTCAGTCTTTGTTCAATCTCCTTGGTTTTATGGTAGGTTCCTGCAGAGCCAGATCTAGCCTATCTGATCTGACAATGCAGTAAAAAAAAAGCCAGGGGGCATAATGTGAACACAGTTTAATTTATCTTCTCCAGCTAGCCCTCCTTGTTTCTCTATGTCTGCTCAGGCCTGTGGTAACGTTGCATGCATGTGTTGATGTGATGAGCTGGCATTCACTTTGAAATGGCACCCAGATACACCACTGGTCAGCTTTTGAATTACCTGCACAGGATGTGAGTTGGGGGCATGCTGCATTTAACCACTTTCAAACTGGACCATTTTGCTGGCTTAAGACCAGATCACTTTTTGCGATTCGGCACAGCGTCGCTTTAACTGACAATTGTGCGGTCGTGCGACGTGGCTCCCAAACAAAATTGACGTCCTTTTTTCCCCACAAATAGAGCTTTCTTTTGGTGGTATTTTATCACCCCTGTGGTTTTTATTTTTTGTGCTATAAACAAAAAAGAGCGACAATTTTGAAAAAAATGCATTATTTTTTACTTTTTGCTATAATAAATATCCCCAAAAATATATAAAAACATTTTTTTTTTCCTCAGTTTAGGTTGATATGTATTCTTCTACATATTTTTGGTAAAAAAAATTGCAAGAAGCGATTATTGACTGGTTTGCGCAAAATTTATAGCGTTTACAAAATAGGGGATAGTGTTATGGCATTTTTATTAATATTTTTTTTTTTTACAAGTGGCGGCGATCAGTGATTTTTATCGTGACTGTGACATTATGGCGGACACATCAGACATTTTTTACACATTTTTGGGACCATTGTCATTTATACAGCAATCAGTGCTATACAAATGCACTGATTCCTATGTAAAGGACACTGGCAGTGAAGGGGTTAACCAGGGGGTGGCAGTGTAGGGGTTAAGTGTGTCCTAGGGGCGTGTTACTAACTGTGGGGGGCGTGGCTGTGTATTAGTGAACACTGATCTCTGCTCCAATCACAGGGAGCAGAGATCAGTGTCACTTGTTGCTAGGCAGAACGGGGAGATGCTGTTTACTTCCGCATCTCCCTGTTCAGCCTCCCCGTGAGACGATCGTGGGTATCCCTGCGGCGATTGAGTCCGCGGGACCCGTACCTGTATACCAATTTGCCTGCCCGTGCCATTCTGCCGACATACATCTTCGTGTGCTAGTCGGGAAGTGGTTAAAAAAACAGCATTCCCTGAATTTCCATGCATTGAGGTACATTAAAGCCACAAATTGGGCAAATGTAATCCTTTCCAGTGAATCAAGTTTCTTTGATCATATAGGCTTGCAGATGTGTCTATTCTGTGGAATATCTTGCAATTCAAAATTCCAGACATTTAGGAATAATGAATTGAATTATTGTCTCTGGATGAGGGGAATAAACAAGCCCATCTTCAGAACATTCTAACCTTAGGTCCTGTTTATGAACCCAAAGTAATGTATTTATGGGTTAGTGTTGTCTGGTATTGTATAACTTCAAACCTGTTCTTTAACTTTTTAGTAAAGTAAGCGTATTGCACAACTTATGTTGTGTTTATTGCTGTCTGTAACTCTGTTGGAGATGCTTTCCCTTATTTCTTATCTTTGTGAAATCAGGACAAGAAAATAAAAAAAAAGGTAAAATTGGTCACTGCCTCATCCTTTTAGATTGTAAGCAGGGCCCTCTTAAAGGAGATGTAAACCTGATACATGATATTTGATCTGGGAACATATATCTGTAGTGTTTTCTAATCTCTCTTCAAAGCCCTAAGTCCTGTGGCTTTCTCTTGCCTTGTAGCTCTGTTATCAGCATGATAACTTCTGACAAGTTCTCCAAGACGGGAGATAAAAGCAGCCTAAATTTTGTGGTGTGGGAGGTTGCTATAAATTTATTAGCAGAAAGCTTGTCTTCTGACAGCACAGCTCTGCGCATTAATTTCTTCCTTTGTCATTGCGGAGAGGGGGTGTGTGTGTGCCTTTCCTCCAACCAGCTGTTTTGGCTGTTTTCCAATAATCCACTCCCAGTCCTGAACAGGAAGAGAAAATCTGTAACATGATGTGCACTTTCTAAAGGATATATACAGCTAAAGACAGCAGATATACATGTAAAACTTATGTAGGGAGATTTGTTTCATCTCTGTGTATCATCTGAGTCGATTCGCTTCACTGGGTATATGTGAGGGTTTACATCCACTTTAACCCTCTTGTATTGTAATGTAACTATACTGTCTCTTTTTTATATTGTAAAGTGCTGCACAAACTCTTGCCATTATAAAAAACCTGTACAATAACAATAATAACATCTGCCGGGGTAACACTATAATAGATATGTTTTGTCGGATACTCTCTACCACAATGGAAAATAACTACAGTATATTATGTAGCAGTGTAGCAAAACAGGGAGTTTGTGCTTCTTAATCCCAGATTTTGCCAGTTGAATGAGAAGAACCATATTGTTATACAAGGGGTAAACAAACAGTAAACCCTGTGAGGGTCAAGGGAAAGGGAAAAAGGGAAAAATATACTATATTGTTCTGACATTGTAACATACAGTAGCAACCATTTTTTTCTGATGGGGTAACTGCAGTTTTGTTTTTACTTTATTTTAATTTTTTTCCTTTAAAGTGAGTACATACATTGACTTTAGGGCACAACATAACATAACCATAAGGCTCCGTTTACACTTCGCAATTTAGAATTGAGGAGGAATTGCCTGGCAATTAGTGCAAAACACACAATATTTTGGCTGCAATTGTTGCCCAAAAAGGAGCAGGAGCTTCTTTTGGTGACTATTGCTCATAGGACAGCCCATTGAATTGAATGGGCTGCCTTATGCATGACACGCAGAATCATGTGTAAATCGTCCACACAAAATCATGAGCGGGAACACGAGTTCCCACTACGCGAGTATGAATAAGGCCTAAGTGCAGGACAATAGAAACAATGGGATACAACATGTACAGACCATACTAAAATATAAATGTCACAATATGATAGTATCAAGCTTGTCCAACCTATCTGATCCATGGTTATCACTTGAGTTCAAAGGATGGGTATTTATCTATTCTCAAGGCCAGACGTTTTTCATATACAAAATGAGTTTCAAACCACATGCATATTTTTTGTATTTACATTTCATTATGGAGTGTTCATGTCTTAGAGCATTCAGAAGTATACTTTTTGTGTTTTCTGCTTTTCTCAAAAGCTGAGCCTTAATCCCTTTTGGTTTTGCCACACGTTTTTAAAGAACATAATGGCCATCTACTTTATTCTTGGCTTCTATACTTAAATTTAAAGCTGGTAGTGTTTCACATTTAAAAGTTCATCCTACATTGTAGCTTGGCTTTCTTTCTGTCCAATATGAACCTAACTGATCATAAAACCCCATAGGGTCAATTTACTAATAGTTAATTAACGGCAAATAAAATTAGGTAAAATAACGCTTTCATTAGATCAGTTTTGAAAGTGCAATTCAGTAAGAATTTTGCATTAAATAATTAAAAAGTAACAAATGCGGGGTTTGTTCTATTGAGCAGAAATTATAGCATTTTTTCATGTGTTACTCTCTCATTTAGCTAGTTGCTAAGGAGCAGCCCAGGGAGCCGCTGCCACATCATTAACAACGGATATAACAAAAACATGTGGACATATAAAAATTCTGGAAAAAAAAACAGCGTGGGTTACCCCCAATTGCATGCCAAGTCCTTCGAGTCTGGTATAGATTTTAAGGGGAACCCCATGCCAAAATAAAAAAACTGTGAGGTGTCCACCGCAAAATCCATACTAGACCCTTATCCAGGCATGCAGCATGGCAAGTCAGGAAGGGGGGGAGAGCCAGCACCCTCTCCAGAACCATACCAGGACACTTGTCAACATGCAGGGGGTGCTTTGGGACAGGGGGGCTTAACAAGGGGGCAACCAGATCCTGGGCCCCTCTATATGAATGATTAGGGGTACATAGTACCCCTACCCATTCACCAAGAAAGTGTAAAAGTGAATAAAGACAGTACAAGAGTTTTTGACAATTCCTTTATTAAAAAAAAAAAAAACAATGTCCCTCATTGTCCATCATGCCACTCACTGCCACAGGACTCAAAAAAAGAAAAGAAAAGCTCTGACAGAGCTGAACGCTTCCCCAGTCTGCCTGCTCCACCATGTGATATTTCCTAAATAGTGACATCACCAACCAGTGCATGCTGGGTCAGTGACATCACAAGGGGCCGGTGGCACCTGGTGAAATTGCCAGGTGGCCCCGCCCCTTACCTATTTAAGAACTGTCAAACGGCAGAGCAGGCATTCGGTGTTTAGCCTTTTTTCGCAGGCAGAGCTTTTTTTGTGGTCTAGTGGTGGTGGAGGGTGTAGTGATTGACGATTGACGATGGATCTATGTGCTATGTGCTGTCTTTATTCACTTTTACACTTTTTTGGTGAATAGGTATGGGTACTATGTACCCCATACTCATTCAAATGGAGGAGTGGGATCTGGAGGCCCCCTTGTTAAAGGGGTCTTCCAGGTTCCGACAAGCCCCCTGCCCGCACACACCCCCACAACCGCAGCCCAGGGTTGTGGGGAAGGGGCCCTTGTCCCCCCACCCCAAATCACTAGACATGTGCAGTTCCTTTAGTTCTAAATTATTTTTTTAACTAATTTAGACAAATTCCTTAATTTGGAAATATCCGAATTTCAGAATGTTCTCATTTCCAATTTTTTCATAGTATTCGGAAATACAAAAAATCTGAAATTTGAAAATTCTAAATTTTGGAAATTTGGAAATTTGAAATTCGAAAATCCCAAAATTCTAAATTTCGGAAATTCGGATATTTGTAAATTGTAAATTTGAAAGTCTGAAAATTTTAAATTTTGGAAATTCAGAAATTCGAAATTTTGGAAATTTGAAAATCCAGAAATTTGAAAATTTGGAAATTCGGAAATCCAAAAATAAGAACGAAAATCTGAAAATTCAAAAACTCGAAAATCTGAAATAATAACTAATTATTCATTTAGTTAATTTAAATTATAAATATTGGAATTTCCTTTAAAATTTGGCTGTTAGTGAATGTACAAATATGAATTTATCTTAAGTTCTGAATTATCTGTAATAATGAACACCACATTTAAACAAATGGAACGTAACAAATTTATATTAATAAACAGTAATAATAATAATAATAATACCATATTATTATTATCATTATTTATTATTATTTTGTTAAGTTCCATTTGTTTAGATTTGGCATTCTTTATTTCAGATAATTCGTAACTTCAGATAAATTCGTATTTGTTACATTCACTAACAGCCAAATTTGAAAGGAAATTCCAATACCTATAATTTAATAGTTAGTTATTATTAGTTAGTTAGTTAGTTATTATTTTCAGATTTTCCTTTCTTATGTTCGGATTTTTGAATTTTCAGATTTTCAAATTTTCTAATTTCCAAATTGTAGAATGTACGAATGCTGAATTTAAAAATTTCTGAATTTTTTGAGTTTTAGAATTTTTGAATTTTTGAAAAAAAATAAAAGACGAATGAAACGAAAACAAAAAAGAAACAAATTTTTCAGCAGTGCACATCTAAAAATCACCCCCCATGTTGAGGGCATGTGGTTTAGCACGGTTTATGAGGGGGGCACTCGCTCGTCCCCCCCTTTCCTGACCTCTGGGCTACATTCTTGGATAAGGGTCTGGTATGGATCTGGGGGGGTGGAAGCCCACGCTGTTTTTTTTTATTTTCTAATTTTGCCATTGGATTCACCTTAAAATCCACACCAGACCTAAAGGGCCTGGTATGCTTGGGGGGGGGGGGGAACCATGCTGTGTTTTTTTTTTCATAATTTTTAATTGCCGGCATTGTTTTTACATTTAGCTGTCTGTGGAGAACCCACGGACAGCTGACGAGTCATCCATTGTTAAAAACGCTGTGGCTGGCTTCCCGGCCTGCTCATTATCAACCAGCTGGTGGGGGGGAACCTCCACCCTGTTTTTAAAAATTCCACCAACAAAACCTGGTGATAAATATTGCATGTTTTCTGTTCCATTTGTGAATTTGACTTACAAGCTTATCGCATAATCGTAATTTTTTCTTTTATTGGACTTTATTTACAGCATGCGATAATTTATGCGAATGAGTCAGGTGACCGTGTTGTTTTCACATTCCGTAAACATTAGTGAATTGATCCCCATGTCCTTAGCAACATATAAATTTATACTATTTTATTTTAATTTCTTTCGGTAACTTCAGTCATCCTATTTACTTATGTATAATACTCTGTCACCTATAAAATACTTTCAGTACAGATTTTCCCTTCTAACGTCATGTGCTTGCTATAAAAGATAAACTTTGACTAGTTACACTAAACAGATTCTATTTTCCAAGTGTACCATTATTTTGTAGCACAGTGCAGAGGTCTATTTAACAGGTACTTCTGCTCAGAAAACTGTTGGCTGTGCATTTTTAGATGATTGGCCATTATGGACCAAAGTTCTCCCTTCTTCCTATAGTGCACCTGCCTGAAATATTTTTCTTATACTTTACACTAAATGAGAAAAACACAGCTGTGAGGTGAGCTCATTAGGCAGCACTTTGTCAACAACTCAATCAAATTGCTGATTCGTTATAAATAATGGAAAGTTTGTTCTGTTAATTATTGATAGTCTCTTAATTATATTCTGCTTTTGCAAATTTTGTGCGAGTGTATAAAAATAATCGGTTCCAGGCATAATTACAAAACTGTGAAGGAAAAGTGATTAGGGAAAAACCTGTCTACAATTAGCGACGTAAAACAAATAACATATCCGCACTAGGTTATTAGTGACACTTCATAAATAAGGCATTATGATCAACGTGCACTTATTTAAAGTCCCCAGTAATCTGATTTCTACAGAGCATATCATTAGGTGATTACTAGAGATGAATGAATAATAGAAAATGTGCTCTGCTGACGCTGTTGTTCAATGTGCCCTGTAAATATATAGTTCACCCAGTGTTATTGTGAATTTGTAAAAAAATAAATAAAAATGGTCCAAAGGACCACTTACCAGTTGAAGCAGTGGCAGCAGACCTCACAATATGACATCCAGCCTCAACAAGAAAGTATCGCCCCCTAAGCTCTAATGGTCTTATTAGCAGCAATTAATTTGTAACTGCAGGCTTCCTGCCTGCGGGAGAGTGGTGGAGGATGGGCAATGCACACTCTGCAAGATGACCACTTCAGTTCAGTTCAGTTCAGTTGAGCAAACTTATTTTGCTCACCATTAAACCCCAATTCTAGCTGAGCCAGTCAGATTTGCTGTGAGTGTTTGATGCAAATTCATGATTTTATCGTTAGGAATTACAGGACTGCAAAACTCCCCAAGGCATTAGTAATACATAGTCACCTCTTATTCTTATTGTTGGTATTCAGGGTTTATATAGAGCCACCAGTTTTCACAGTGCTTTACAATATAAAGGGAGACAATACAATTACAATATGATAAAATGCAAGAGGTTTAAGAGGTCCCTTCTCATTATAGCTTACCATCTAATATGGTGGGGCAAGTGGCACAAAAGGCAATAACCGTGAGGGAAGAGCTAATGAAAGAATTAAAAGTTCAGTTGTTAGGTAGTGGCTTCCCTAAAGAGATGAGTTTTCAGGGATTGCCTCCATGTGGCCAGGGTATAAGATAGCGGGACTGATTGTGGTAGATAGTTCCAGAGGATGGGAGAGGCTCTGGAGAAGTCCTGGCGATGAGCATGGGAGGAGGAGACAAAAGAGCTAGAGAGGAAGAGTTCCTTAATTCTACCTTGGAAAGAAGTGTAGTTTCGGAGTACAACTGGCATTCAAAATCCTTCTCAGGTATGCAAAGTGCCTGTGCTTTATATATACATTGTACATTCACATCAGTCCCTACCCTCAAGGAACTTACAACCCAAGGTCCTTAACACACATTCATACATATACTAGGCACACATTTAAACTGGAGCCAATTAACTTACCAGCATGTCTTTAGAGTGTGGGAGGAAACCCATGCAGGCACATGGAGAACATGCAAACTCCAGGCAGATTGCATCGTGGTCGGGATTTGAACCAGTGACCCTTTTTGCTGCTAGGTGAAAGTGCTAACCACTACACCAGATGTTCACTTGATTCTGCCAGTGATGCCCTTCTTGTCCTAAGGTGACAGCATTCATTCACTCACTTTACTGTATTTATGGAGCATCAGTGTTGTTACCTCCTGGTTTGGACTCCAGAACACCATCTCCTCATCTCTATATCAAGGAGAGAGGTGTTTTGCTGCTCACAAAAAAGGACTGAGTGGGGCTCATGCCAGTGCTTTGGAATTTAGTGCAGCATAGGCAGAATTTGTAGGTAGTTAGGAGTAAGGATGGGCCGAATGGACCCCTGTTCGGTTTGCAACAGAACTTTTGAACACTGCGAAAGTTCGGATCCGAATAATGAACCCGATTAAAATCAATGGGCCCCGAACGTCAAAAATCAAAAGTGCCCATTTTGAAGATTTATATGTAAGTAATTGGGCATAAAATAGTTATAGGGGCCCGGGCCCTGCCCTGGGGAACATGTATTAATAAAAAAAAATTTGTGAAAAAGGTAATTTTTAAATGAGCAGTGATTTTTTGATTTTAAAAGTGAAAGCACAAAAATAAAAAATTCCTTCCAATATAGTGCCTGGTGGCCCCCCTTAGTCTACCTGTAAAGTGGCAAATCTGTACCATTTCTAGAATCTTCTGCAGCAATAATTGCATTTATAATGCCAAAAAAAAAAAGTTGTCCTTCAAGATGCCTTTATTTTGCTCAACAACAGCTGGGGAGCCAGTGTGTATGATAAGGCCACAATGTAGTGCACTGGGAACAAGATTAGAGATTTTTTGAATACATTCTGGTGTCACTTTGACTTTGGGTAGAAGTACTGGGTGAATAAAAATTGGTCTTTGGGTGTCTGCGTTGCCTTCCCACCGTAACCCTATAGAGGTAATCTTGATGAAAGCAAGAATTGGCCTTGCTGTAAAAAATTGTGCCCATGAAACCTACATACCAAAAACATTCTTCCAGATGAAATGATTGAACACCCTCAAAGCTAGGCAGTCTCGAAGTCCTGCAGAGATTCCACATACCAAAAAGACTTAATCAGTGACATTGGTATCAGCAGTTTCATAGCTGGTAATCCAAGACTGATTCATTTCTATAAAAGTCAAGCAGTCCATGGAGTCTGTGGACCGACGCGTTCTATGATCAATAATGAAACCTCCTGCAGCACTGAATGCTCATTCTGAAAGCATTCTGAATGTCAGGATGACAGCATCTGTAACTTCCTCCTCCCAGCCACATACTACTCCCAAGGTGCTCTTGCCAACGGGCTGAGTGGTTGGATGCCTTGTTAAGCATATGGTACCAAATGGTTGGTGTTTTTGTCTTGTTTGATGTGCCTGCAACACCATTTGCAGATAGCAACAGTGTGATCTGCAGCAGATGTGCTGAAAAAGGACCAGAAAGCTGAGCTTTGGGGAGTGGGCCAGGAGATAACAGCTGCAGAATGTGATGGAATAGGGTGGCTGCTCTGTAATCTTTCTTGATATTGGCCTCCTTGGGGCTGTGCTGCCTCACCTTCAGTTTCCTCCTCTGCTCTATCTGGCACCCAAGTCGCATCAATGACCTCATCATCATCTCCATCTCCCCATCATTATCATTATCAGATAATTTGGCAATACCCTGTGGCTGGGGCAACATGAATGCCAATATGTCTACCAATGTTCTCCCCTCTCTCTAGGCCAGTGATGGCGAACCTTGGCACCCCAGATGTTTTGGAACTTCATTTCCCATGATGCTCAGGCACTCTGCAGTGTAGTGAAGCATCATGGGAAATGTAGTTCCAAAACATCTGGGGTGTCAAGGTTTGCCATCTCTGCTCTAGGCTCATGTTCCTGTCATCCTCAACCTCAGAACCAACATCTGAATCCAGTAATGGCTGGGCATCCTCAAGGAGCAAGTGGCTGATGCTGTGGTCAAATAACTCAGCTGACTCCTCCATGGCTGATGTTGGGGCTATGGCAGGGATATATGTGGACAAGGAGGCAGGTTTATCCACTCTGACAACTGCAGGGGACTGCACACTTGTCTCTGCTTGCGTGCCAGAGGATGAGGAGGATGAGGCAGGTTTAGTAAGCCAGTCCACCACCTCCTCTGCATGCTGTGGCTGGATAGCACGGGCAAAATCAGCCAATCAGGGCTTGCAATGCACTGTTCAGTGCCTCAATTCATTGTAGTTGGTTTGGGGGCCAAAAAAATGGTCGAACAACCTGTTTGTTTGGATGTTCCCCAAGCAACTAAAGTTTGGCCCGAACTTATGCTTGGGCCGACCTTCCTGTCAAAAACTCTTTTACTGCATTCCTGCACTTTTGCTATTGCTTCTTGATACAGTTTGTTATTGGATTAGAAGAAGGTTACTGTTTCTAAAACAGCTGAAACAGAACATTACGGAATTTCACTGGGCAGGAATGATGGGTGAAAGCTGTAATTGGCAAAGAATGGAGATTGGTAGTGGAGTGCTGGAAATTGTTGTAAGCAAATTCAACTAAGTGTAACAATGATACCCAGTCATTCTGAGTAAATTAAGAAAAGCAGCATAAGTACTGCTCCAGGGTCTGGTTGGTCCTTTCCGTCTGACCATTAGTTTGAGGGTGATAGGCTGATGAGAAGGACAACTTGATCTTCAGAGTTTCAGCAAGAGATTTCCAAAATATTGAGGTGAATTGAACCTCCCGGTCAGACACAATGTTAGCTGGGATCCATGGAGCCTTACAATTTCCTTGATGAAAATCTGTGCTGTTTCAAGTGCAGATGGTGTGCCCATCAAGGGTAGGAAATGTGTCATTTTGGACAATTGTTCTACCACCACATACTGTAGATGGCCGTACAGCCTTCTGATGGGGAAGCTCGACAATAAAATCCATTGAAATCATCTTCCATCTGGAAATGGTAATGGTTTAAGCAGACCCCATGCTTTGGCCCTGTTGCTTTTATTCAAAATAAATGTAGTACATGATTCCACATACTTCCTGCAGTCCTTTTTTAGCTGAGGCCACCAAAAGGTACGTTGTACTAGTTCAGAAGTGTTACTGGTTCCAAAATGTCCCGCTAATGCATTATAGTGGTACAAGCCTAGAACAGAGACAAGCACATCTTCTAGCACAAAGATCTTGTCTTGGTACCACAATAGACCGTCCCTTACTTGTAAGGACATCTCAGGGGGTGAGGGAACTCCCACAGAGGCCTGCTTAATTTGGGAAAACAGATTTTCTTGTAATAGAAGGAAGTTCCCTGACGACAGGAAGGTATCAGGAATCACAGATTGTTCAGACTCACCAATCATACGGGATAGAGCATCTGGCTTAGTATTCCTTGACCCAGAATTGTAAGTTATGTGTAAGGCAAACCGAGAAAAGAACAGTGCTCACCAGGCTTGACAGGGCTTCAAACGTCTTGTGATCGGTAAAAATTTGTATTGGGTGAGCTGCCCCTTCCAAATGATATTTCTATTCCTCCAGCGCAGCCTAATGCCACGTACACACGACCATTTTTTCTGTCAGAAGAAACTCTGACGGTTTTTCCGCTGAACTTGACTTACCTACACACGATCACACCAAAGTCCGCCTGTTTAGAACACGGTGACGTACAACGCGTACAACAGGACTAGAAAAAAGGAAGTTAAATAGCCAGTAGCCAATAGCTGCCCTTGTGTCATTTTTGGTCCTTTGGAACAGCATACAGACGACAGTTTTCCCGATAGGAATTAATTCCATTGGAAAGATTTAAAACATATTATATTTCTAGGTCTGACAGAATTTTCAATAGAAAAAGTCTGCTAAAGCCCACACACGATCGGAATATCCGATGAAATTATTCCGTCTGACCTTTTCTGCCAGAAAGTCCGACTGTGTGTACACGGCATTAATTGCAAGAAGTTCACAATCCCCGACATCGTAATTATTTTCTGCTGGTAATAGTTTATGGGAAAAGACTGCAACTAGGTGTAGAAGGGCTTTGGCTCCCTGACGTTGGGAGAGTACCGCCCTCACTACTTATTCTGATGCATCAACCTCTAGGATGTATGGTAGGATTGGATCAAGATGCTTTAGAATGGATGCAGAGGTGAACAACCCTTTAAGGGTCTTGAAAGCAGGCTGAGCTTCAGAAGTCCAGGAGAACCGGTTGTCATGCTTGGTTAGTTGTGTGATTTGTGAAATGATGGCGGAGAATCCTTTGATGAATTTCCAATAGAAATTTGTGAACCCCACAAAATGTTGGATTCCTTTCTTGTCTGGGGGGGGGGTGGCCAATCTAGGATGGCAGTAACCTTCTGGGGATCCATTTATATACCTTCTGTGGAGATTATCAAACCCAGGAATTGGATGCTCTGGAGTTCAAACTCACACTTCTCATTTGGCATATAAACAATATTGTCAGAGTTGAGTCAGCACCTTTTTCACATGTCCCTGGTGAACCTCTAGAGAAGAAGAAAAAGCCAGAATATCGTCTGAATAGACAATAACAAAAAGATCCAGAAAGTCCAGAAAAATGTCATTGACAAAATGCTGGAATGTAGCAGGGGCATTGCACAGCCCAAAGGATATCACTAGGTACCCAAAGTGCCCGAATCGGGTACGGAATGCAGTCTTCCATTCATCCTCGGTCCATATGCAAACCAGATTGTATGCCCCTTGAAGATACAACTTTGTGAACTGGTTCTTGACTGTGACCTTATTGAGCTCACGGTAGTCAAGGTCGAAGTAAATGGTACTTCTTTTCCACAAAGAAAATTCCTGCCCCAGCTGGAGAGGTGAATGGACGAATTAATCCTTCCCTTAAATTTTCATCAATGTGCTCCTTTAGAGCCACCAGTTCTATTTCAGTTAAGGGAAAAATTCTTCCAAAAGTTACCTCGGCCCCCAGGAGTAACTCAGTTGGGCAGTCGTAAGACCTATGAGGAGGAAGAGTTTCTGCCCCCTTTTTACTGAAGATGTCCAGAAAGTCCCGGTATGCAGCAGCAATGGATGTACATGCTTCAGGGTCAGAGTCCATACACAGCAGAGATAGTAGCTGACATGAAGGTATCGGCAAGAAATGTTGTTGGCGGTAGTGTGAATCTCATATTTACACTAAAATGCAATAATAAAAAAAAAATTAATAAAAATAAAAAAATGGCCCTTTAAGAGCTGTGGGTGGAAGTAAAATTTTGACGTTGCTTCTGGCCAGCAATTGTATGGAGATGGGCGGGGGCCATCTTTCCCTCACTCTCCATACCTGACAGGAGACTCTCCATTCTTGACAGGAGACAAGACACTGCAGATGGCTCCGGTAAGCGGCAGAGGGCACAGGATCACAGCGGGAGGGGGCCCCTCTCCCACCGCCGATAAAAGTGATCTTTTGCGGCGAATCTGCCACAGAGATAACTTGTATCTTGTAGCAGACTGCCCCCCTGAAGAAGAGGATACCGGGGTTATGGTAGCTAGCTGCTGCCATAACAAAGATATCCTCCTTCAAACAGCCGACGTAAAACTGCGGCTAGCGGTCCGTAAGTGGTTAATATGATGGAAAACAGGGGTGAGTCAATGGCATCTAAGCGCAGCAGCTCTTTGAGACTAGTGGCAATGGTGGTAGACAGTGGAACAGTCTTTTGGGTGACAAGCCCAGATTTGATGACAGACCTATCTGCAAGATGAACAGAAAGTCTCTGGGCCTTGGGTTGCAGAGGTATCCAATGTTCAGCAGCAAAAGCCAGATCGATGAAACAGCTGCAGGCCCTGGAGTCAATTATGGCTGACACTTGAATAGTTCTTCCTGGAAGCTGCAACATAATGGGAAGAGCCAGATGAGGAGGGTCAATTGACAGAGATGGAGATTTAGCAGAAGACATAGACAGGCAATTACAGAGCTTGGCATTCTTCACTGGTAAGTAAAGGACAGAGCAAGCCCAGATGAATGGGTTTGGAGGCATCAGGGGCAGATGCTGTGGCCTGGTGAACTGGCAACCCGTGGCATCATCCATACAGGGCGAAATTGACCGAGGGATCTTTCAGATCTGCATTCTCTCAGTCTCCGGTCAATCTGAATAGATCATTTTATAAGATTTTCCAGAGAGGTTGGAACACCAACCCAGACTAGTTCATCTTTTAGGGCCTCTGACAGACCCATGCAGAACTGATAATGGAGGGCCGCATAATTCAAATTTTTTAATCGTAGCTCCAGCACCTGACATCTGCAACATAATCCTCAGCTGCTCTGTTACCCTGCTGAAGTGTATGAAGGACTGCCTCTGAGGTGGCAGTTTGCTGGGGGTCAGGAATCTGATTTTTGTTAAAGTAGGCGATCAGCCTATCACTGGGGCTCATCCTGCAGCAAGGAGATAACGAATCCTACTTTAGTAGTCTCCAGAGAGAAGGTGCAGGGGATGTAGGGCAAAGTAAAGTTTGCAGGCTGTGAAAAAGTTCATAACTTGCTGCAGTCCCCAGAGAACCTTTCAGGAGTAGGAACTCTGGGCTCTGGTGGTAACATCACAACTGCAGTAGTAGCAGCAGGACTTCCAGCAGAAGAGGAAGAAGCAGCACCGGAAATAGTGGAGGGTGATGACAGACTGTGGACCTATTCCTCTAGCCAGGTATAACCCACCTGTAAATCTTTTAAAGATTGTGTGAGGCAGGCCAGGTGATGGCATAGTTCATCCAAGGGAGAAGTTCCTCACTCAGGCTCAGACATGGCTGCCTTGTACCCTCACGTACCTGGAAGGAAGAGCCTGATATGCAGAGGAAGGCTTCTCTTACTCCTCTGATTCAGGGCCCCTGGTAGAACAAACAGGTGGCGCAGGAGTGCAGAGTCACACGAGTGCCGGTAGTTGTGCTAGCTGCTGGGCTTCTGGTTGAGTGGTGTGCCAGATGTCAGCAGTTGCAGGTATGCTGCGGATGCAGGACAGCAGATGCAGGGAAGCAGATGCAGGCATACTGTGGATGCAGGACAGCGGATGCAGGTAAGCTGTAGATGCAAGACAGCGGATACATATATGCTATGGATGCAGGTCAGCAGTACCGGAGCTACACAGGCTAGAAGCAGAAGACTGGAGCAGAGTCGGACAAGGCGGGTCATACACAGTGTGGTCAGATAAGGTACAGATGCGGAGACTGGAGTGTCAAGGTTTAAGCCGGGATCAGTGCAGGTGGAGAGCAGGAATAGTCAAGCAAGCCGGGTAGGTAACTGGAAACAGATGCAGACAAGCAGGGAACAGAACACTCACAGGAACACTGTAGACAAGACAGCACTGGATCTGGGTACTGATCTGGTTTAAGTTCATTTGGCCAAACCAACTGATGATAAGCCTCCCAGGGATATCATTCTGTGTCTCAAAGACTATTTGGTCAAGGAGGAGATTCTTAGAGACTCCCGCAACACCCCCAACATTACTCTTGATGAGGTTAAAATCGAAATCTAGCTGGATATTTGCCCCGGCCACCCTGGATAAACGTTGCAAGCTTAAAGAGATCACCACGCCACTCCAAGAAGCCAGAATTCGTTACAGATCGAGGTTCCCCTTTAAACTACAAGTTATCCACAATGGCACCATGTACACTGTAATTACTATACTAGAAGGAAAGGAGCTCCTGGTCAAGCTAGGCCTGATAGCCAAGGAAGATCTCCCTAGGTTGCCTTCTACCCTCCGCGCCTTGGCTATCTGGGCAACCCCTTCACCTCAAAGGGACCGTAAAAGACAGAGGTAAGAACTCAGAGGTCCCCTAAATTAATCGGCCGCAGACTCTCTCCCTCTCTGATAATCCTACACTAAGTTAGATCTAGGACCTGGATTTCCACCTGACGGCCAGGGTCCTTCACATACACTTTTGGGGTCTACTACGCCAAACCAGCCTTTTTCGACTTTTGAGCCCCTCTCCCCCTCGATTTTGATCCCACCCCGATGCATCACACTCCTACCCTAAAGTTCCCCGCTCTGCTGCAGTACAGTAGCACCCGTTTGGTTGTCCCCCCGCTCTTACTGAGACCAGCAAGACAAGGGAGCAGGAGGTAAGGAGAGAATAGGACTGAGGAGAATAGAGAGACAGACTCTTTTTCCACACCCCATCCAGCCCTCTCTCCTAGGACTCATACCTGTTCTCCTGGTTATTTTTATTTTTTTTATTTTTGCCCTTTTCTCTTGCCCCCTAACAGGTTTCCAAGAGCGTTGGACACTACTGTCCTATTATTCAGGAGGTGTTACCCCTGGTTATCTACTGTTTACCTTTTAGTCAGGGTGGTCTTTCCCTTCCCGACTTCAAAGGTTTGTTTCTACTTTATGTGTTTTCTTACCATGTTTTTATTTTTCTACGGGACTGTTTTTTTATGTCGGATCTCTTTTGAGTTGCTAAATTTGATGCTGCCATATACACGGCTAACCTTATATACTGCTGTTTTATGGGACCTGCTCCCTCCTATGTCTACCCTGACTTCCCCATCCCTTACGGATGGTGAATGACGGAATCCCACTCCTCGAGACCTCCCCCTTGAAACGGTATGCCTAGCTGACCACTTACCGACAAAATGGGACTCAGGATAATTTCACATAATGTTAGGGGGTTTAATTCCCCCCAGAAGCGTAAAAAAAAAAACACCCCAATTATTTCAACAGATCCTACAGCATTGGGCACTATACTACATTAGGGTCCACGTCTCGAGGAGTGGCAATTTTTGTGAAAAATGGCTTGTCATTTGATATCCAAAATACTTACAAAGACCCAGCCAGTTGGTTTATTATTCTCCAAGGGTTATTACAGGGTAAGAAAGTTACAATTGCCAACGTCTATACCCCTAACAAATCTCAGGCCTCTTTTTTTAGAACCTTCTTCCAAACCTTAGACAAATTTAACTCTCCACACACGTATTCCTGGCTGGACATTTTAACCTGGTGGCACACTCGGCCCTCAATAAGAGTAAACCAAATAATACCACTAATGCCTTCCCCAATATCCTAAAAACTTTGCTACACACTCACAATCTAGTGGACTCATGGAGGACCCATAACATACCCATAACATAGGTGCAAGGGAATACACATACTTTTCCCACCCCCATGACAGTTATTCCAGGCTGGATTACCTGTTTTGCTCCCCCATACTCCTTGCAAACTCCACCTCAGCCGCCATTCATTCCTGTCCTTGGTCAGACCACCAGGTGGTTTCCCTGGATGTTTCACATATAGGCCTTAGACCAACCGTAGCCGGCTGGAGACTAAACAAATCTCTTCTGTCAGACCCAATCATAATTCCCTAATTTTCTAAACATATAGATGAATACTTTTCTATCAATAACACTAATGCCATCTCCCCAGCAGTGTTGTGGGCGGCCCATAAGGTGGTGGTAGGGGGTCACTTAATTCAAATAGCTGCGGAAAGGAAAAAAGCAGAGGCTTGTTGATATTAACAGACTTACTACAGACCTAGACAAACTATACCATCTACATTCAGAGAATCACTCCCCAGACCTACTCAGACAAATTATTAGCCTCAGACTTAGACTTGAAAAACTTCTATCAGACCAAACAGAGAAAGCCTTGAGATGGTCCAAAGCCAAATTCCTCCTACACAGCAACTCGGCTTCAGCCATGTTTGCAAGAAAGCTCAACCAATCCCTCCAAACCCCACACACATACAAACTAAGAAATCCCAACGGCAATTTAGTCTCTCACCCTTCTGAAACACTACAAAATTTCACAAAATTTTACTAAAGTTAACTACCCCCCTGGCCTCTCCACCGGACCCAGCCCTTAATACCTGGTTAGATAATTTACCCCTCCCTGCCCTTACACTGGAACAAATCCAGGAATTGAACACCCCCTGCACAGACCTTGAAATAATTGGTGTAATCAAGTCTTTGAAACCCTCTAAAACTCCTGGGCCAGACGGATACTCAGCCCCCTACTTTAAGAAATTCCTAGGCAACTTGATCCCACAACTAAAATCTCTTTTTAACCATGTCCTCGAAGGTAATAAATTCCCAGATGAAATGCTTCTGGCGAACATGTCCCTTATTCTAAAACCCAACAAGGACCATTCCCTTCCCCAAAATTACAGACCAATTTCGGTCATCAACACAGATCTGAAGATTTTTGGTCGCATTCTAGCAGACAGATTTTCAAACATTTTCACCTCCCTAATATCCCCCGACCAAACAGGCTTTATCCCCACTAGGCAAATCACCGACAATATTAGGCTCGCATCCAACATTATCCAAGATGCAGATTTACATTCCCGCAAGGTTCTAATCCTAAGCCTTGATATTCACAAGGCCTTTGACAGCGTTCTATGGCCATACCTTGAATAGATTCTAGAGAAGGTTGGCTTTTCTGGGGCCTTTGTTCATGGGTTCCAGGCTCTTTATCACCAACCCTGCACTCAAATTAGACTCCAGGGGTGCAAATCTGATTACTTTACATTGGGCAGGGGCACGAGGCAAGGAATGCCCCTTGTCGCCTCTTTTATTCGCCCTTGACATCAAGCCCTTTGCCCAAGCAATCTGACTGGATAATAACATTAAGGGATACCCCAAGGGAGAACATGAGTTCAAATTAAGCCTCTATGCAGACAGCGTCCTCATGTTCGTACCAGACCCTATAGTCTCAATCCCCGACCTCATTTCCACCCTGCGTACGTTCCAAGAAATTTCAAGCTTGGGGGTTAATCTTTCCAAATGCTCGGCCCTCTCAATAAACTTCCCTCAACGCATCACCTCTCTGATTCAATCCAATTTTGGCTTTCCCACAGACGGTCAGACACTATCCTATCTAGGTATCATGTTGGCCCCTGCACTAGACAAATTATACCTTGCCAACTATCCCCCAGCATTTACTCATATTAGACACCTGCTACATTCCTGGAGCTCATTCCACATCATGTTTTTAGATTGGATACAAGCAGTGAAAATGTCCATCCTCCCAAAACTTCTATTTTTCTTCAGAGCCCTTCCCAATTATGTGTCCAGACAGACGATTGGCCAAGTACAACGAGACGTGAACAAATTCATCTGGCATAATAAAAAACCTCCCTTAGACAAACAAATGGTGTATAGACCAAGGTCCAGGGGCGGTTTGGGTTTACCAAACCTTTAGCTATACTACCTTTCAGCCAGATTCCTACAACTAGCGCAATGGCATACTACCCCACACAGAATCCCTTGGCTCCGCTTTGAATGGGCCTCAATCGTCCCATATTACCTTCCAGGACTATTATGGGCCAAAAGCATCCGCCCTGAAGATATCTCTACCCTAAACACTGTAGTTGGTCAATCCCTACATATGTGGTCCCTATATAAAAATAGATTCTCCCTTCTCCCTTCTCGCCCGAAGATGGCGTCTTTCATTGGGGAACCCTCGTTCCCGGCAGCATTCCCCAACCCAAATACTTTCAAGCTTTGGATGTCGGGGGACCTGACCACCCTAGACTCCTTACTGAAGGATCGGGTGATCTGCTCCTTTCTATCCTTGGAATCTTCCCACTCCCTTCCCTGAACAGAATTCTATAAATACTTGCAGATCAGACACTTCTTTGATACACACTACCCCAGGGGCGTAGCCAATCCTATCACAACATTTGAAGATCTGTGTGGCCCCTCTTCCAGGGATAGGAGCACTATCTACCTATTATATGGTTTTCTGGGTAGCCTAGGCCTTTCAGAAAAATCCTCTGCTATAATAATTGGGAGTCAGAAACAGGTGAGGAGGCCTCTCTTGAGGAATGGTTGGTCTGAATCTCTAACATGCACAAATGCACAAAATCTGTGGCTGTGAAGGAAACAGTGGTAAAGCTTCATATCAGGTGGTACTATACCCCTGCCAAATTACACAAATTCTTCCCCACAGTCACAGAGAACTGCTTTAGAGAGTGCCCTGAAAAGGAAACCCACTTACACATTTTTTGGAGCTGTGACTCTTTAAGGGTCCTCTGGCAAAAGGTAACCACAAAGGTAGCTGAGATCACAGGGATCCCAACCATCCTCACACACCAGATGTGCCTATTTTTTGCTAAAATTCCTGGGGCTACCCCCCTCGAACAAAAGCTGGCCCACACTCTATTTAGTGCAGTTCAGTTGTCTATCGCCCTGTTTTGGTGCACCCCTGGGGTCCCGTGGGACCAAGTCCTTAAACATATGGCGGCCATCCAGCTTATGAAAAAGGTGTTCCACACAATCATGGACACAATACCATCTACGATCTGAAATGGAAGTCCTGGTCCCCTGGACCATAAGCTTTCCACTCACACCTTTCTAATTTTTGTTTTTTCTGTCAAGTTGCTCAACTACCTGCACCCCCTTACTGGATGTCCCGTAGCATCCTTTGTTTCCTTTCTAATTGTTTGTTTGAGTTCTTTTGTTTGTTTTTCTTGTCTTTGGTTTACCTGTATTTGTGAAATGGGTGGACGGACGTTGCATGGCGAGTTACCAAGCCTCTCTTGCCTGGGCAAGATTACTCGCCCCAGACACCCTCCCACGTGACCCCCGCCCTTCTAACTTCTTGTGAAAATCTAACACTATTTTGTAATGCAAGTATACGCACTCCATGTTGTGCAATTTTTCTATGCTCGGAATTTTTGTACTTGTAAATTTTTTCCAATAAAATAGTTTGTATTAAAAAAAAACAACCCCACCCCATAACTCCCCATTCCTCAAATGATTTGTCCAGTACATAAAGCAAGATCCATAAAGACATGGATGAGCGAGTTTTGGAGTAGAGGAACATGACTGGTCTGCACAGAGTCCTGACCTCAACCCAATAGAACACTTTTGGGATGAATTCGAGTGGAGATCGTGAGCTAGACCTTATCATCCAACATCAGTGCCTGACCTCACAAATGTGCTTCTGGAAGAATGTCAAACATTTCCATAGACACACCCCTGAACCTTGTGAACAGCCTTCCCAGAAGAGTTGAAGCTGTTATAGCTGCAAAGGGTGGGCCAACTCAATATTGAACCCTATTGACTAAGACTGGGATGTCATTAAAGTTCATGTGCGTGCAAAGGCAGGCATCCCAATACTTTTGGCAATAAATTGTATGTTTTTTGCCTTAATATCTACCTTAAATCACATCCGTAATTGCATAGAGTACTTGTTTGTAGCCTAAATATGGAAATTTGCTCTTAAAACTGCAATTTTGTAACACTTGGCTGTGGCAGTAAATTTTGGGTGTCCTGTAAGTAAATTTCAATCTGGAAGGTTGGCAACACTGCTTGGTAGGATCAGCTGCTATTAAACTATTAATTTAGTGCAGCATAGGCAAATCCACAGGTAGTTAGGAGTTCACTGGATTCTTGGTAGGAGCAAGTGGGGTGCTTATGCCATTTAATTAAAAAAGAAGACATGATTCTTTACAGACTACCTTTCACTTACATTTTAGTCCCTTAAATTAAACCCATATTTAGATGGTAACCTACATGCAGAAAAAAGCACATTACCAAGTATGAGATGGTCTGCTGAGATCCACTACCTTTTAGAACTGATATTTTGTTTATCTGTTGCTTTTTTTAACCACTTGACAACTGGGCACTTAAACCCCCCTCGTGACCATACCAATTTTCAGCTTTCGGAGCTCTCACATTTGAATGACAATTACTCAGTCATACAACACTGTACCCAAATGAAAATTGTTGTCCTTTTTTTTCCATACACATAGAGCTTTCTTTTGGTGGTATTTGATCATCTCTGGGTTTTTTATTTTTTGCGCTATAAATGAAAAAAGACAGAAAATTTTGAAAGAAAACACATTTTTCTTTGTTTCTGTGATAACATTTTGCAAATTATTAATTTTTCTTCATAAATTTTGGCCACAATTTATAGTGCTACATATCTTTGGTAAAAATAACCCAAATTAGTAGATATTATTTGGTCTTTGTGAAAGTTAGAGAGTCTACAAGCTGTGGTGCAAATCATAAAAAATTGATCACACCTGATGTACTGGTGGCCTATCTCATTTCTTGCGACCCGAACATGCCAGTAAAGTACAAATGCCCCCCAAATGACCCCTTTTGGAAAGTAGACATTCCAAGGTATTTAGTAAGATGCATGTTGAGTTTTTTGATGTTGTCATTTTTTCCCTTTTTCCTTTTTATGGCACACTGTTATGTTTTTAACCACTTCAATACAGGGCTTTTATACACCTTCCTTACCAGACCAATTTTTAGCTTTCACATTGTCTCACAATTTCAATGACAATTACTCAGTCATGCTACACTCCACCCAAACCACATTTGTATCATTTTTTTCCCACAAACAGAGCTTTATTTTGGTGGTATTTAATCACCACTGGGTTTTTTATTTTTTTTGCAATATAAGTGAAAAAAAGAGAAATTTTTGAAAAAAAAAACACTTTTTTTAGTTTCTATTGTAAAATTTTGCAAATAAAACATTTTTCTTCCTAAATTTGGGCCAAAATGTATACTGCTACATATATTTAGTAAAAATAACCCAAATAAGTGTATATTATTTGGTCTCTGTGAAAGTTATAGCATCTAAAAGCTATGGTGCAAATCATTTAAAAATGATCATTGTCATCAAATGATGCACTGAAGGCCTATCTCATTTCTTGCGACCTGGAAAAGCCAGGAAAGTACAAATGCCCCCCAAATGACCCTCTTTTGGAAAGTAGACATTCCAAGGTATTTAGTAAGATGCATGTTGAGGTTTTTGATGTTGTCATTTTTTCCCGCAATTCTTTGCAAAATGAAGATTTTTTTAATTTTTTATTTTTTTTTCCACAAAATTGTCATTGTAATAGGTTATTTCTCTCACATGGCATATGTATACCACAAATGACACCCCAAAATAAATTCTGCTACTCCTCCTGAGTATGGCGATACCACACGTGTGGGACTTTTCCACAGCCTAGCCACTTAGAGAGGCCCAACATGCAGGGAACACCGTCAGGTGTTCTGGGAGCATAAATTACACATCTAACTTGTTGACTGCCTATTACACTTTTGAAGGCCCTGGAGCACCAGGACAATGCCATGTGACACTGACGTGGCACTGATGACAGATGTCACTGATACGTGGCACTGATGACATGTGTGTGACACTGATGTGGCACTGACGACAGATGGCACTAATACTTGGCACTGATGACACGTGACACTGATGACAGATGGCACTAATATGTGGCACTGACGACACATGGCACTGATGACAGATGGCACTTATACATGGCACTGATGACACGTGGCACTAATACGTGGCACTGATGACAGATGGCACTAATACGTGGCACTGATGACAGATGGCACTAATACGTGGCACTGATGGCACATGACACTGATGACAGATGGCACTGATATGTGGCATTGATGACATGTGACATTGATAACAGATGGCACGTGACACTGACAGATGGCACTGACAGATGGCACTGATATGTGGCACTGATGACAGGTGGCACTAATATGTGGCACTGATGACACATGACACTGATGACAGATGGCACTTATACATGGCACTGATGACACGTGGCACTAATACGTGGCACTGATGACAGATGGCACTAATACATGGCACTGATGACAGATGGTACTAATACGTGGCACTGATGGCACGTGACACTGATGACAGATGGCACTGATATGTGGCATTGATGACATGGGACACTGATAACAGATGGCACGTGACACTGACAGATGGCACGTGACACTGACAGATGGCACTGACAGATGACACTGATGTGACACTGATGACAGATGGCACTATGTGGCACTGATGACACGTGGCACTGATGACGCATGGTACTGATGTGGCACTGATGACAGATGGCACTTATACGGGACACTGACAACAAGTGGTACTGGGGACAGATGGCACTGACAACAGGTGACTCGGGGGACAGATGATTTCCCCGATACGCGCTCGTGGGGGCGCACATCATGGAAGTAAACAGGAGGACATTCAGGGAGCCAAAAGGCAGCTACAGCGTGGATGCCTAGTGGTTAAAAATAATTCTTTATGTACAGTTTTAAGTATACAAAAACAGAAAGAAAGGGAAGAGGGTGGTATGGGATTACAAGCAATAGATCTCGGTAAGGGGAGCAGGATGGGAAAGAGAGGGGTGGTAACACAAAAATCTTCCTGTCATATAAATATATCCAAAGATACAGTATATGAAACTATGCAATCTGTCAATAAGTAATACAAAAGGTATGTTAGGTGCAGATATAGCACAAATCACCCATGCAATGGTAGACAACTCATGTACCTAATCAGGGAGGAGCAGAAGATAGCCCTACTTAGTCAGATAGATTTAAAAACAACCTCTAAACAGAAGAGGACTTGGGGCTTGGAACTGCCATTTTGGTATAGATTGAGCAGACAAAACCTGCACAGAGTGTAGGTAGAGGAAAACCAATGGGAAGGAAAGAAATGGAGAGATATAGGAGGGTTTGTAGGTCGAGAGGGGGAGGCAATTGTATCTGCACCCTTGCACATTAGGTATAAAGTGCTAAGATACAATCGGGTGAGAATGTAAAGTCATGCCGTGTACACACGAGCGGAATGTCTGACAGAAAAAGTCTGACACAATCCTTTCATCATATATTCTGATCATGTGTGTGCCTCATCTGAATTTTTTTTACGAAAATTCTGAGTGCCTTAGAAATAGAACATGTTTTAAATCTTTCCGCCGGAACCAATTCCTACCGGGAAAAATGTTCGTCTGTTTGCTGTTCCAACGGACCAAAAACGATGCATGCTCTGAAGCAAGTACGAGATGGAGGCTATTGGCTACTGGCTATTGAACTCCCTTTTTCTAGTCCCGTCGTACGTGTTGTACATCACCGCATTCTTAATGATCGGACTTTGGTGTGATCATGTGTACGTCATCAATATCGTCTTCAATAACGTCTTCAATATCCACATACCCATGAAAGGAATGGATGGCAATTTCCACATTATATTGATCAGGTGTATGAGAAATGAACATTGTTTGAGAAGGGAACATATGTATCTCATTTCTGGGATTGCAGACGCCATTTCGTCTGGAGTTACAACAGACAGTAAAAAAATCCTAACAGAGATTCTAAATTCTAGATTCCACCGCATTCTGGAGTTGACCTTTAAATTACAAGCCTCAAATGCAGATTTAAAAATCTTTCAATTGTTTTGAGTAGTATTTCTATGTACCGCCATCACTTTCTTTTGCAAATATTCCAACCAATGCATCACAGCCAGCGTAAGAAAACATTTGTCAGTTCATATCAATCTTGGATCGCAGGCTGATCAATATTTCCCTATGGCCAGTTCGAAACTTGCCGGCAGGGTGGCTGGAATGAAGTCTACAGTAAGACAGATTTCTATGAGATAGAAACCCAAATTAGTTCTATAGCTGCTTAAAGATAGGTACTTCTTTTTTTTTTACAGCTATCATCAGAATTTCCACGTGAGTATGAGGTTGATTACTATTATTTTAAATTTACTTTTAAACAAGTACCAAACAATAAAGCAGTGATGCAGGAACCTAAAGTGGCACTAAACTATATTCTTATTTTTCAAAAATAATCGAAACACATCGATTACTTAATGGCCCTGTATTCTATTTTTCATTAAATTGTTTCTTACTGTGTTTTTCTACCATCTTAAAATGATTGTAAACGATTACCTTGTAAAACAACCCATTCAGTTAAAAATAGAAATGAAAGACAAAACATTTTTGCATAGATAAAAAAAAAATTATGAATATCTTTCCCTGTTTTATAAGTGATCACATTCCCTCTATTCTCAGCTGCATAAGAGCTGGAGGAGGAGAACCAGCAGCACACTGAGCTTCCTCACTGAATGGCTGTGCAGGGGAGGTGTGTCAGGACTGGTTATTGGAGGAGAGCAGGGTGAGTTTCCAGAACAGCTAGAGAACTGACCATGTGGTGCTCTCCTGCTTAGTGTAGTCAGTTTTTAATAAGAACACAGAGGTACTGGAGGGAACACCAAGGATTTCACACAAAGGAAGCAATACAAAGAACAGGATACTTTTTCATACAAATACATGGTACAGCAGCCACATATCAGGGATAATAAATGTTGGGGTAAGAAAATATTTAAAATTTCCTCTGTGAGCTTTCAGAGGAAAATGTCCTCTGAACTTCTCCTTTTCTCCATCACTTCCATTTGTTTTAAACCAACATGTTAGTTGCAGTTATGAGCACTGCTCTGTGCACAGTCCATTGTTCCTAGTCCATCTTGGGAGCAAGCAAGGGAATGTGGCTACATTCCTACAGACAGTGGGACCATAGAGAATGAACATAGCCACTCTCTAACAGGAAGGCAGATCACAGCACAAAAACAAAGGAATTTGAAGATCTTGAGTGACCTGAGAGCAATAGAAGGGGCTTTGTAAAGTTAAAGGGGTTGTTAAAATTCATCTTCTAAATACCTTAATACCTTATTTCTTCTCGCCGATCAGCAATCACATGACTGCCTGTCACTCATGTGACTGGCAAATGTCAGAGGGAGGGGCAGAAATCTCCCTCTGACATTTGCCGGGCAGTCACGTGACCTCCCTCTGTAGTACATACATAGGAGGAAGAGTGTGACGGGCGGTCACGTGACCGCTGATCAGAGAGAAGAAATAAGATATTTAGCAGATGAATTTTAAAAAACTACATACACTATATACTACATGTTATCCTAGCAGAGAGGCTAGCAGTGATTGTGAGCAGTAATTTGTGCACTGCTCAGAACAGTGCTAGAAGGGGAGGGGCGGCCCACACACAGAGCTGACGGGCAGGGAGAGGAGGGGGGAGAGGACGGGGGAGAGCAGACAGAAGAACTTCGGTTGACGGAGGCACATAAACTGACCACAGTGTTAGGGCTCAGCAGCCATTATAAACAATGGTGGGGTTACAAGAGGGAGGGCAGAATGAGGCAGGATCAGCCAGATATTTTAAATGATACAGGGGGCCAAATTTAGGGTAACCAACGCTTTTAGAATGCGTAGTTGAATATAATTTTTTTAGTTTTGCCACTTGGCTACCAAGGCAATTTTATGTTAAAATGTTAGCGTGTTCAAAACCCCCAAATATTATATATTTTCTGAGAACAGAGGTCCTAGAGAATAAAATGGTGGCTGTTGATATTTGCGCAACTGTTTATCAAATGAAAATATTCAGCAAAAAATACACTTAAATAAATCTGCACAGAAACACAATATAATTTTTTGAGTAAAATATAAAAAAATATGTTGCATCAAGTAAGTAGATACCAAACATGTGAAGATTTAAAATTGCATATGCCTGTGAAACAGTGATAGACTATGGTGCTTAAAAGTGTCCACAGATAATGCTTTAAAAGCCTTTACAGGTTATCAGTTTAGAGTTAAACATCAGGTACAGTATGGCACTGGTATTATTACTTTATATCCAACATTTATGGTGATACCTGATATGGGTGAATTTGCATGCTGTGTGCTGTTTTTATTTATTGTATTTACTTTTTTAAATTATTATTATTCGTTTAACATTATTGCTATCACAAGCAGTGAACAAGTCCCTTGTGATAGCTTTGGGCAGATGACAGGTATTCTCTTTATTGAGACATCAGTGGTCTATTAGACCTCTGATGTCTCCCCTGCCCTTTAAAGCATCTTATAAAACGCAGGTCATGTTTGATCAGAGTCAGATGCTTCCCTGGCTGTACTGGGCAGGGAAATACATCTCTGAAGCCAGAAGTAACAAAATCATTGACACTCCCAGTTTCATTCATCACAGCTTAGAATGGGGAATGGATGTTCCTCCATTTTCTCTGTGCGCAGAAGACACAACTGCTCATGGCAGCAGGAAGGAGGTTCCCCTTCCAAGTGCTGTAAAAGTGATCGGGTGGTTGTGAAGCTGCTTGGATCACTTTTACTAGAAAATAAATCAATGACTGAAAAAAAAAAACAATATCAGGATCATGGTTGCAACTGCGCCCCCTTGTACATTCACAGAGTGCCATGTAGATACATTTCAGGAGTTTAATAGAGACAAAAAATTGACTGAAATATGTCTACTTATTTATATGTATTTACTATGATTTTACTGCCATCATTTTCATAAATGAGTGTTTATGGTTGTTTAAAAATGTATTATTATTTTATAGTTATAAAAAGAACAGAGCCATAAATATGATACAGAAAGAGAAGAGAAAACATTTCCCCAAATCCATAATAGTAAGGTATCTTTCCTCACTGTGGCAGCAAGTTGTTAATCTCTCTGACAGAAGATAAACTTCAATATTTAGGCAATAAAACTGATATTCATCTATCAAACTGTGAAATTACTCTCAGGTACTGTACTCGATGTCCAATCTTTGAATTATCAGCACTGCCACAGAAGCTAAGAAAATATTTGAATAAATAAGTTACAAATCTTGGTCAAGGAAATAAATAACATTTCTGAACATTACACTGATTACTTCAATGGCTTCAACTACAAGTGTGACTTAATATAACAGGTAAAGAAAGGTTTTTAAAATGACAAGGGCAATAAACTAACATTTTAACATTCGTCTTCAGAAAATAACATTTCTGAAGCAAGATAAGGCAACAAAGACATAAGGAAATATATTGCAACAATGACTAATGCAAACATCAAGGGATAAAACATATGCATCCTGTCAAATCTATGAGACATTTTGGGTTTTACACTGTTTTTTTTTTCATGTTTTCAGTATAGGGCTCACTCCTAAAGGGGCTGCTGTATTGATTGCGTTTCTCTGTCCTGCTGCAACAATGACCCACCCAGAACTGACCCAAGACTCACTGACACACCTTGTGGGTTTCAATGGTCTTTAATAAACTTGAAAAGAAAGTCTTGGAAGAGAGGGAATTAATTAAAACAAATACAGTAACATGGATAGTAAACACAAAGGCAATATATATGTTGTGACAGAGGGAGGCTCTATTACTGTAAGAATATAGGAAAATGTGACACGGAATTCACACTTAGGATCATCTACTATCATTTCTGAGTGGAAAAAGCTGTGTTTTTGGCTTTCTCTAGATGTGTCTGGGTTTTGCTGACTAAGTACACAGGTGTGCAGGGTCATTATATAGTCAGGTCTGAGGATAGCTCAGAGCTCCCAGTTTGGAGACAGCTTCTAGTTTGGAGACCACTCCTAGTATGTGGGGATGAAAGGTCTCACCCGGGGTCACGGGGCCCCAGTCAGAAACCACGAGACAGAGGTCTCATTGAGGGGTCAGAGGGCCCATCCAGAAGCCAAAAGTCAGAGGGTCTCATCGAGGGCTACGAGGGCCCAACCAGAAGCCAAGAGACAGCAGGTCTCAGTTACAGGAGTCAGATCAGTTCCGATCAGGGGTACCAGCAGAACCACAAACCCCCAGCTGGTCAACACAGTCAAAGGGAATGGTAAGGGGAGCAGCAGTGCTGCCAGCAAGTGAGCCAGGTGTCTTGGTATTTTTGTTTTTGCTCATTGTGTGGGGAACCCCTGTGTGGGCAACTGATATACAAGTGAACTTTCTGTTTATTGAATAAAAGTGGGCTGCTAAGTACTAAAATACGGTTTTGAACTGGTGTAAACGTGCCTACCACTTGAGTGTAATCTCTCCAATCTCACAAAGTGAAACAGGTGTGTGCACGGTTATGCAGAGAAACTGTAAATATAGACAACCACAATATGGACAGTAAAAAATGACCACAAGGTCTAAACAAGGGAAATCAAAGTCCCTGGCTACCTACTGATTAGTAATATTAAACCTAGCCCTGCCAGCACTGGGTCTCTTAATCTGTGGGGTGAGGTTAACAAAGTCTTTTGTTATCTAAAATGCAACCTGGGTCGCTCCCCAAAAAATTGTTCAAAATAATCTCAAAGAGGCAGTACTATCTCACAGAACAGGTAAACAGGGAAAATTAGTAACTAAGAGGCCTCTCACCAATGTAGTTGGTCTCTGGGCAATCCCACAAAGGCAAGCAATTTCTCTCCCTCTTGGGATTCCACTCTGCAGACAACCCCCTCACATCCTCTCAATGGAACACAGCCATAGTCGTTCACTGGATCAGCTGCAGTTTATCACTGGATTCAACATGTGTCACACGGGTCCCAGAGCAAACAGATCTAGTAGTTCAGTACCTGCACAGCCAGCCCACCAGAGGTCACCCTGGCAGCAGCAGTGTCTCCATACCACACTGTCCTCCCATCACCTCCTTTGTCCCCCAGACACCCTGTAAAATGTGGTTTCCTAACTCCCTTCATGTGTCAGATCACTCTGCGGAGTACCTTCTTTAGCAGTCCTTGTGCCTCTACTCTCTGTGGTGAAAGGGCTTGTGGTCACAGTGGTGACCAATGATAATCCTCTTTTTGCTTTCCCCTTCCTCCACCAGCTGCACAGTGGAGAATAGAGGAAACAGCAGCAATGTAGGTGGCCCCCTCTCTGAACCCCAGGCTGTGTGACAATTGCCCCTTAAAAGGATGTTGGTAGAGCTTCATATGCTCACTTTTTTATATATTTATTCAGCAAAATAGATATACTGTATCAAAAGATACTGGGATCCATTCAGGAAACAGTATCTACTTCTTTTAAGAAATACGGTAAAATACCGCTTAGCGTTTTTCAAAAAGTTGATTGGCATTCACAAAAAAAGCTTTGAAAATACTGCATGCAATATTTTTCCAAAATTTGTGGTATTTATCCCATGAAACCATGTGGTATTTTATCTCATGCAATATCCAGACGGATGGATACGGTGAAGAAGAATTAGAACCCCTGACAGTTTTTATTGCTAATAAAGAGTTAAAATGGTTTAACCACTTACAGACCGGACCATTTTGCTGGTCAAAGACCAGACCACTTTTTGCGATTCGGCACTGCGTCGCTTTAACTGACAATTGCGCGGTCGTGGCTCTCAAACAAAATTGACGTCCTTTTTTTCCCACAAATATAGCTTTCTTTTGGTGGTATTTGATCACCCCTGCGGTTTTTATTTTTTGCGCTATAAACAAAAATAGAGCGACAATTTTGAAAAAAACACATTATTTTTTACTTTTTGTTATAATAAATATCCCCCAAAAATATATATAAAAACATGTAGGGGACCTATCGGACATTTTTGACACATTTTTGGGACCATTGTCCTTTATACAGTAATCACTGCTATATAAATGCAGTGATTCCTGTGTAAATGACACTGGCAGTGAAGGGGTTAACCAGTGGGTGGCAGTGTAGGGGTTAAGTGTTCCTAGGGGTGTGTTACTAACTGTGGGGGGGTTGGGCTTTCATTTAGTGAACACTGATCTCTGCTCCAATCACATGGAGCAGAGATCAGCGTCACTAGTTGCTATGCAGAATGGAGAAATGCTGTTTACATGGCATTTCCTCCATTCAGCTGTCCCGTGAGACGATCGCAGGGATGCCCGCGGCGATCGAGTCCGCGGGTCCCACGACCGGACTCACAGGGCCCCGACCAGCGCGGGAGCGTGCCGCCGCCGGCGCGCTCCCGATGGCAGGGCGGCATTGAATATTGGACGTACCTGTACGCCAATACGCCTGCCTGTGCCATTCTGTCGACGTACATCGTTGTGCGCTGGTCGGGAACTGGTTAAACCATAGAAATATGCCAACTCGCTAAGTCAGCGTAGTCCCTGCAGCATATGTATTAATACAAATGTAAAAAGGTGACCAAAATATTAGTCAAAGGGAAGTTGCTTTCACAGAACACACGTGGCGTATCAAAAACAAGTTAAATTAATATAAAATATCTTTATAAATGCAAAATATTGAATGAAAATAGTATCAAAAATCACACACATATATAAATATCTTTCACAACATTGTCTTTTTTATTGGTGGATAAAGGGTATTTATATATGTTATTGTTGATACTGTTTCCATTTAATATTTGACATTTATAAAGATGTTTTGTATTTACTTAAAGTATAACTAAAGGAAAAAGTTGTTTCTTAGTTTTGGATAGGGTGGAGAGGTATTAGAAGTAGGTCTGTATTTCTGGCTTTCCCCATTAGGGAGATTCACCCTCGCTATTTGTCATGTTTACCATTATCATTAAAAGTGAAATTAAAAGAAAATCTAAATTTTTGGGTTGTTCCCAGAAAAGAAGTAGAGAGGAACATTTCCAAAGGGGACACTAGTCCTGGTGACCTGAGGGACCCTAAGGGATTCCCCTGATTTTCCTTTAGTTATACTGTAAGCTAATCAACCACAATTAATTCATATTTTTCCATATTTAGCTTTCTATGCATTACTGTTGAGAGAACTGATCCAAAAAGGCAGAGACTACTCAACATTGTCTATTACAGGCATACCCCACTTTTAAGTACACAATGGGGTTTACTTACTAGAGCTGGAAAGTGCAAAATCAAACTCAATTCTGCATAGAAACCAATGAGCCTCCAGGTTTTATTACAAAAGCTTAATTGAACAATCTGGGGTTAGAAGCTCATTGGTTTCTATGCAGAAGTGAGCCTGATTTTACACTTTCCAGCTTTAGTAAATAAACCCCATTGTGTACTTAAAAGTGGGGTATGCCTGTATATTTTTTTATTCTTGGACCAATACTTAATTACCACACACATTTAATTATTTATTACCTTCTGTGAATTTACTTTAATCCCTTTTTATGCAGTATTTACCAAACATTTTGATTGTTTTGCGGTAAATACTGCAAATACTGCAAACCGGCATAGTGAATTGTCAATTTATGAATCGCATGCAATATTTAGGGAAAATGTGTCCAGACTCCTAAATACTGCATGCAATCTGCTTTTGCGAATATAACCCATTGTCAAGGGTGACAAAGTGGTTTAAAATACATTTCTGAATGGAACATTTACTATATCCTTCATTTGGTAAATCAGCTAGATACAATAGAGGTGATTAATATCATGAAATCATTCATAGCAACTTCTGGCCTCTGCTTTTTATTTTATGGTTGAAGCAGAAGTCAAGGTACCAAAATTAAGACAACTTTATTACATACATTAAAAACTTTCACTGATAGCATTAAATTGTGGTGGTGCCATAATATTGTCTTCCAAGGATGACATGGTGGTGTTTTCAAAGATAATGCCTGTTGTGAAGTGGTACTGTTACAAATACTGTGGTTATTAACTGCACTAATGCAGAATAGCTTTGCTTTCCAAGACACCCTATAGACATGACACAGGAATAGGTTGTATAGACTGCCAGTCTTCTATAGGCAGATATAGAAGTGGTGAGTTATGGATATAAATGTTATGTTTCAGCCCTAGTACACACTCTGAAATATATGGTTACTGAAAGTGGCACAGTTACTTCTTCTTCATCAAGACTAAAACTTAGTGCCAAATATGTAGAGAATGCTGGTTGCAGAGCAAACATGTAAAAGGTAAAACCTAGTAGGGATAAGGTTTGCCACAGAAGAAAACATTGTTACTTAATAGAAGTCAGTAGGGTATTTTTTAATCCTTTTGGATTTCAAATATCTTTTTTTTTTTAATTAAGAAAAGTTTTATTAAAAAGAAAAACAAAAAGATAAACACTATATATAAAGTATTTCCAAGACAGCCTCAAAGATAAACTGAACATCCTTACAGAGCAGCATATGTATCATTGGACAAGCACAATAGTACAAACATGTTACACCTCGGCCATGTAAAATTCAGTACAGTATCCATTCAAAATTGTACCCACCACATTTGGTTCCTGCTTTAGAGGATACAGTTACATTCTCTGGTGACAGAGGTCTAACCCAGCCAATGAGTAGCCTGTCCATAACCAAGTCTAGCTATTGGCTACACAGGTTTCGGACAAAATCCATCGGATTTTGTCCAATGGATTTTGTCCGAAACCTGTGTAGCCAATAGCTTTGGTCTAGGAATTTGATCTGAGCATGCGTGGCACTTTGTCCGATCGGCATTCTCTACAAACAATCGAACAAAGTCCGATCGGATCATGTTGTTGGAAAATTTTATAGCCCAGCTCTAAAACTTTGTCCGTCGGATATTCCGACGGAAACAGATCGATGAAGCCCACACACAGTCGGATTATCCGACAACACGGTCCGATCGGACATTTTCCATACAAGGGCTAAGAGTTTCATCTATGTATTGTATCCACTCAGTAGACTTTTAATATCTGAGTTTAACTCTCCAGGCTTGAGTATTTCAAATATCTGACGGTCAGTCACTTTTTGTAAAAATGGAGAAGGAAGAGTTGTATGTTATCATAATGTATTAGGAAAGGAATGACTGCCTGATAGGTACATGCTGATTTGTTGGTGTGATGACATTAGGAAACCATTCTCAAACTTACACTGTCCATTGGTATGCAGAATATAGAAAAAGATTAATATAAGACATAGATGATCTATTGATCTTAAAGGATACAAACATTTTCATGGGTGATTAACAAATCAAAATATGCCTCACTTTTGACTCACTTGGCGATTTAAAAACAATTTTAACTGAAGACTTGCAAAAAAAGGTGGCAGAATAAATTCTGGGATGCAGAAGCTGTGCTCTTTATGGATTATTTGAAACACAGAACTACAATTCCACATTTTTGCTATAAACAATTGAGCCTGAGATTTTGAGAAGCTGGGCTCAGCTCTTCCTTCTCAGTGCTTAGCTGTCAGTTAATTGCCAACACTCATTGTTCCACAGTGCCTCACCTGGTGATAATTTTCTGCTTGTCAGCCAGCCCCTTCTGGCTATTTAACCACTTCAATACAGGGCACTTAAACACCTTCCTGCCCAGACCAATTTTGAGCTTTCAGCGCTGTCGCACTTTGAATGACAATTGCGCGGTCATGCTACAGGGTACCCAAATGAAATTTTTATCATTTTTTTCACACAAATAGAGCTTTCTTTTGGTGGTATTTGATCACCTCTACGGTTTTTATTTTTTGCGCTACAAATAAAAAAATACCGAAAATTTTGAAAAAAAAATGTTTTTTTTTTTCAGTTTCAAAACTTTGTAAAAAAGTACGTTTTCTCCTTCACTGATGGGCACTGATGGGGCTACACTGATGGGCACTGATAAGGCGGCACTGATGGGCACCAATGAAGTGGCACTGATGAGGTGGCATTGATGGACACTGATAGGCGGCACTGATAGGCGGCACTGATAGGCGACACGGATGGGCGACACGGATGGGCGACACGGATGGGCGACACGGATGGACACTGATAGGTGGCACAAATTGGCACTGATAGCTGGCACGAATTGGCATGGATGGGCGGCAGAGATGGGCATGGATAGGCAGCACAGATGGGCATGGATAGGCGGCACAGATGGGCATGGATAGGCGGCACAGATGGGCATGGGTGGGCACTGATAGGCGGCACAGGTGGGTACTCATAGGCGGCACAGGTGGGCACTCATAGGCGGCACAGGTGGGCACTCATAGGCGGCATTGGTGTTATACTGTACTAATGGATGCCAATCAGTGCCAAACAATAATGCATGCCAATCAGTGATGCCCATTGTGGGAACTGATTGGCATCCATTATGGGCACTGATTTGCATCCATTGTGCTGACTGGCATCCCTGGTGGTCTAGGGAGGATTACCTTTTCCCTGGTGGTCTGGTGGCGTCCCTGGTGGTCCAGTGTGGGCATCCTCAGGGGGGGCTGTGCTGATAATCGATCAGCACAGACCCCCCCTGTCAGAGGAGCAGCCGATCAGCTCTTCTCTACTCGCGTCTGACAGACGCGAGTGAGGAAAAGCCGATCACCGGCTCTTCCCATTTACACTGTGATCAGCCGTGATTGGACACGGCTGATCACGTGGTAAAGAGTCTCTGTCGGAGACTCTTTACCGAGATCGTAGTTGCCGGGTGTCAGACTGACACCCCGCAACAACGATCGCCATATGACGTCCAGTCAGGATTATGAAACCACTTTGCCACCGTCAATTTGTAATAGGGCGGGCGGCAAGTGGTTAAACTGCCTAGTTAATTTCTCCCTTGCATTCACCTTGGTCAACATATCTGATGGTTCTCTGCTGTGTTCCTGTTAAAAAGACTTGCCTGGCTGACATCCTTGCTAGTTCCTGATCCTGTTTGCTGTCTCTGATTATGCTGATCTCTGGTTTTCATGGTTCCTGACAGCACAACAAGTAAGCAAGTTGAGATAAGGAGCTCTGTCTAAGATGGTGCTCGATGCCTTCAAGAAAACAAAGCTAAATATTTTGAAACACCAACCTATTGAAGGTCAGCAACTGTTATGTGTCCAACCATCTGAAGGAAGAGAAACAGGAAAATAAAATTTCTGATAACATTGCAAGTGATGCTAACCACATCCCACCCGGCCAATAGCAATGACAACCACAGCGGGGATCAGTTATACTGACTGGGCATCATATGACATCAGCAGGATAAGCCACTTCTGTGTGCCCCTGGGGGCATGCAACGCAGCAATCGGTGATGTGGTGTGTCAGTCAATCTAGATAAAGAGCCTATGGCATAGACTCTTTACCACGTGATCAGCTGTGTCCAATCACAGCTGATCACATGGTAACCAGGAAGTGCAGTTTATCATCTTACCTCCATTTGGGCTGACGAGGCATGGGTAGAGGAGAGCTGATCAGCGGCTCACCTGACAGGGGGTCTGCCCTGAAATCAGTGCATTGATTATCAGTGAAGACTCATAAGCGATGCCCACCAATGCCCACCAGTGATGCCCACCAGTGCCCTACCAGTGCTTGCAGGGTTAGGCCAAAAAGTGTCATACTGTACCCACATGTGATGCCAATCAGTACCAACCAGGGATGTCAATCAGTAACCATCAGTAATACCAGTCAGTGACCATCAGTAATACCTATCAGTGCCATCTATCAGTGCCTCCCATCAGTGCTCATTATTGCCCATCAGTGTCACCAATCAGTGCCCATAATTTCCGCCCATCAGTGCTGCCTATCAGTGCCCATCAGTACCGCCTATCAGTGCCCATCAGTGTGGCATATCAGTGCCATCTATTAGTGCCAATTAGTGCTGCATATTAGTGCCTTCTCATCAGTGCCCATTAGTGCTGCCTCATCAGTGTTCATCAGTGAAAGTGAAAACTTACTTATTTACAAAATTTTTATAACAGAAACAAAGAAAAACTTTTTTTCTTTTTAAAATTTCAAATTTCAATTTTGTAGCACAAAAAAGCCAGCAGTGATCAAAAACCCCCAAAAGAAAGCTCTATTTGTGAGGGAAAAAATGTCATATGGGTACAGTGTCACATGACCACGCAATTGTCATTCAAAATGCGACAGGGCTGAAGGCTGAAAATTTACCTTGGCAGGGAGGGGGAAAAATTGCCCTGTATTGAATGGTTAATAGCATCTGTTATGGAGCATATATGGGGCAAAGACATTTAAAGTCCAAGGACACTATGTTAAAATATAGGTTAAAAGATGTGACCTTACCGGATAGCTAGACTCCACATTATAGGAACCTAGTAAAGCATAGATTCACACATCATGGAGAATTCATCCATTATAAACAAACAAAAATAGCATTGAAGCCAACCTTTATGGTTTCTCCCTTTCCTTCTCTCTCATAGATGAAATATACAGAAAGAGAAAAATCACCACATAGTTTAAAACCATGGTGGTTTATTGAAATTATCCACAAGTCAAACAAAACGTGGATTAAATAAGTCCTGGGTAAAAAGAATCTTCAGATCACAAATAAACTAGTGTGGTGTATTGAGCATAGACCCTACTAGTTTCCTCATACGTGATGTCATCATGGGGGTGGAGTCTATTTTAGGAGCCACGTTATATACAAGGTCCATGGCGGAAAGAGCACAGCTTATGAAGTGCAACAATTATTTCTAAATATGGCCGCCAGTAACGTAAGCAACCGTATTTAAATAAAAATGGGTTGAGCCACACATGTAAAATCCAAACCTAATTTGTGGAAAGAAAATGGGCACTCAGAGTATCAAAATGGATGGCCAAGCCTCGTTCTCAGTTAAAAAAAAAAAAGAAGGTTGTCCTTACATATGAGGAGACTATAGTGTTGGACAAAGATTTAAAATTTGCTCCACCTAAACAGATGAATCATTTCAATACCTTCATAAATGTTCATAAATATGTTCTTAAAACTAATATACAAAGATATATATTGTCTAATCCACAAACAAGGTTTGGATTTTACATGTGTGGGTCAACCCATTTTTATTTAAATAAGGTTGGGAGATCCACCTTACGTTATTGGCGGCCACATTTAGCAATAATTGTTGCACTTGATCAGCTGTGCTCTTTCCACACTGGGCATCCAGACTCCATACCCCTAATGACGTCATGTATGAGGAAACTCGTAGGGTGGAGTCTATGCTCAATACACCACACTGTGATCTGCATATTCTTTTAACCCAGCACTATTTAAATCCATGTTTTGTTGGACTTGTGGATAATTTCAATTAATCACTAAATTTTTACACTATGTGGCAATTTTTCTCTTCCTTTATACATCTATGAGGGAGAAGGAAAGGGAGAAACCAGCAAGGTGGGCTTCAATGCCATTTTCATGATATGTGAACCTATGCTTTACTAGGCTCCATAACATGGAGTCTAGCTATAACCAGTAAGGGCACATCCTTATTTTCACGTTGGAAGGTGCACTTTTTATGTTTCTGTCATCCATTACCTCACGAGACATGTTTTCAAGGATTTCTTCATTTTTGGACACTTTATGGACTGATCATTATTAGTCAGTTATTATATTGTTCACAAATTATTAGCGCAACAATCCTTTTTTATTTATGTTTTTACACAAAGTGTTTGGTTGATTGCCAGATGCTTTTTTGATTATTCATCACTACTCTTCACCTGTGCAATTACTACATTTCTTTTTCCCTAAAATATAGGCTATTTATTTGCTTTTGCCTCTTATGTGTATATGACATAAGTATGATTTAAGAATAAACACTAATCTATTTCTATGCATTTTCTGGGATATTTAGGGCCACAGTAATGCTTCTGGTCTGGATATAAACCAACGATCTAATCGGTATAGTAAGTGCTAATTGGAGATTTTGAGTTTTAATCCTGAATACAGAGACTTTTGAAGCTCACAATTAAACATGTATTATTTGAACGATCAAGTAAAAATAACTGGATTTAAGAATATTGATGATTTTTTGATTGAGTTTCTACTTTTTCTTCAAGTATTTATTTTTAAGTAACCGATGATGAAATTGATATCCATTGAATACAGTCTTCCCTTGTCTTCCTTATCTTGTGGTTAGACTTCAGAGCAAGGGTTGGCTATTTGAAGTGTAACTTTTCCAGATTGGGTGGATCTAGGGCTGAACACAGCAATAATAGATCTAATTCATTTGTTCAGAATGTAATATGGCAAATGCTTCTATTTTGCCTAATTTAGACTGACCATGTAAAGTACTTAAGAAAAGGAAATAATAATAATTTAGAAGGTACCAGTAGCATCAATTGTAAAAAAGAACAGTTACACATCTTTTAATAATTATTCATAAAGAGACATTTGTGTCAACTGATAGACCTATTGACATGATAGAATGAGAGGAAAACCCCTTGAAGAGAGAGAAAATCCTCTCTAGAACTGTTACCACACAATCCAGAAATTAAAAAAAAGTTTTGGGTTCACATATACTTTATTCTGTCTAAGAGAAAAAATACAGAAAATAGTTGTTTGCTAAGAAAAATGACACAGCCTACTAAGCATGTGTATAGTAGGTGATCCGGACAGACTAATTATGAATATTTGTCATTGTCATGATTAATGTGTGTGACAGCTGTTATGACAGCTGTTCTACTATTTTCAAACAATATTGTGTTCATCTGCAGAAAAATGAAGTATATTCTCCAAGGAGATGCACTAGAAGCTATTTCACTAGAATGCTCAAAGCAAAGGAGACCAATAAAATAATATTACATTAGCCATGTGACAAATTCAGAAAATGAAGTTGTTATTTTTATTTAACAATTACTCTGCCAAGAAAATATCCTTATTCTCACTTTCAGCAAGAACATTGTCACCTAGGATGAATACTATGCTAATGTAACTGGCAATGATCTACTGTTGGAAGGGACAACTCCATAATTTGAATGTGTCTTGTCAAGCAGAGATTTGGATGTTGTTTAATTTAGCCCTGACTGCTGCTGCTTTGCTTGTCAACATAGGCTGTAGACTAAAAATTCAGTGAAATACAAAAAAGAAAGACTATCTTCTCTTAGAAGCAATCTGCACTAGAAGAAACAAAAATAAAAAATAAACCAAATAAAATCTCTTAAGGATGATTACCTGCCTAAAACAAATATGAAAAGTGTAAATCACAAAACATTAAATTTGTTTTGGAAACTATATTATTTTACTTCGCCAACAAATCAATTTAAATACAAAAAAATATGCTTAAAGGCAGATGGTGGCAAATAATAACAACTTTCATTTTTGGCTGTCAAAGAAAGCATATGTTCCTTCTGTGACTTTTTTTTTCCTTCAGGCATCCAATTTCTGCACAACAGTAAGCATCCCAGGAGAAATGACAAAGCCAGTTTTTAATATCATCAGGCGAGATGCATAATCGTGTTGCTATTTTTATTCATGGCTAAAGTTTTGTTCAATTTAGTATTCAACAATTTTTTTTTAGCTATGCAGTTATTTGTGAATGTAAGAAAAAAAGTCTCATGTGGCTGCAGTCAATAAAAGTGGATTCATAAACACTGATCATTTACATGATTTTGTGGATAAAGTATATCACTATATCACTGTATATGTCAGCTAATATTGAGGAATCCATTCCATTTCAGTCTGCAAACCATTTTACCAGGGCAGAAAATATTACAGTCCTTCTACATAAATGCTTTCTAATACATCCCAAGTTTACTCCAAGGGGTTGATTTACTATAGGAAATGTGTGCTCACTAAGAATACCCAATCATGTATAAGAAATTTTTTAAAAAGAACAGATTGTATGTTTAAGTGCTTAAATGATTAAACTCCACTGGAAGCTACAGAAACGTACACTACTTTCTTGTTAGAGAATCAATCTGTTATGTTGTATATAGGGGTGACATAAAAGACACTGAGCTGAAAAGGTCTCTTTTTTTCAGTTTTTTTTATAAATATCCCCTTGTCCCAAAGATAATGAATAGTTATATTTTTTTCTTTATGTATTATAGACAGAATAAAATGTTCATATTTAAAAATACTATAAATTTTTTATCAGGTAAATGTGAAATATCCAAGCATATGAATATTTTCTAGCTACATATCTGGCCAACAGATGGAGCATGTTTTTAAAGCTACTACTGTTCTGTTGAAAAAAAAGTTTATTGTTTACAGAGTGTTGTAGAATCTCATATTTGCCAATGTATTTCATATTATTCATATTGATTTGCATATGTTTTATTGATAATATAATTATTGTTATTATTATTATTATTATTATTATTATTATTATATAGTAGTGGTCTTAGCAATACTATTATGCTATAGCAAAACAATAGTTATTAATCTTTATTAATTTATAAATATAGAGAACGTTTTAAATGCTGAACTTTAGATGACCTCTCTGCTTCTTTCTCATTTTTTTATAAGATAGTTTATTGGGTGAAAGAATAGAACCAATAGACAAATATCTGTCCGTAACTTGTCTCCTCGTACGAGTCAAATAGAGAAGACTTCTTAACTTGTTCCAGAGTGTGGTCTCAGGTGAATTTCCCTCATGAAATTGGTCGAGCTGGAACCCAAAACTCTGTGAGGGGACCAGACCACCGATCGATCAACTGGTCCCTATCAGGTGATGGGTTCCCAAGAAGTGACAGAAAAGACCCATTCTGGTTCAAGGTGAGAACAATTCACAATTGTTTCAATTTGGTTAGAGAATAAGAATACCTATATCTAATATGCTTGCATTGTAAGAAACTGTATAAATTAGACCCCCTCTGTGACTAGCACCCCCCCCCCTCCATTCCATAGCTCTCCCTCTGTCTTATCTCACTAACTCTTCTGTTATCTTTATTGCCATTGATTTGTATGTTTTTTTTGTTGTTGTTTTTTTCTCTTCTTTCCCTCAGAGTTGTTTTTTTTTGTTTTGTTTTTACATTCTGCTTAAAAATTTGTAAATCGGTACTGCTTGGACCTTGAAGAAGGGGACATACCCCGAAAGCTTGTCCTGAAAAATTGTATGTTAGTGCAAATAAAAAAAGTATCACGGACAGTACTCAATTTTCTCTGTCACAATTGCACTAATACGGCTACAATCACATTAAAGAGGAAGTAAACCCCTTCAAACCACTTTGACCTACAGGTAAGCCTAGATTAAGGCTTACCTGTAGGTCCAAGCAATATCTCCTAAACCTATATGGTTTAGGAGATATTTGCCCGAAAATGGGCACCGCTGTCTACGGCGCATGCGCCGTAGACAGCGGCGCACAGGCGCACTAAATGCGGCAAGTCCAAGAATGGATTTGCCTAATTTGTCGACTCCCGTGCGCATGCGCAGGAGTGACGTCATCGCGGCTTCGCCGAATGGCAGCGGCGGAGCTGCGAGACGCGACTCCCGTGCGCATGCGCGGGAGTGACGTCATCGCGGCTTCGCCACTGTCATTGGTCGGAGCTGCGAGACGCCACCAGCAAGATGGATGCGGCGGACTACAGGGATCAGCGGCGACTTCGCTGGCTCCTGTGTCAGGTAAGTGACACATAATGAGCTACTATGCGATGCATAGTAGTCCATTATGCTTTACCTTTGCAGGGAAAAAAAGAGGAAGTAAACCCATCAGGGTTTACTTCCTCTTTAAGTACCTGTATCTTGTAATACTTTGAACACAAACCTGTATGTTATCAGCTGTTAATAAACCTGCATTGCTGAAGTCCTGCCTGGTTCGATACTTTACTATTCTACTACAAGAGCTTGTTACCTCAAAATTAAGTTTACATGCAAAACTGAATAATCAGAGAAACGGTTCCCCCACCTCCTTTCTCTGACCCACTCTGCATGTTTTGCACTGGGGGGGCATGCAAAGTGATACTTTGAAATCGTCCAAAAGCAAACACCTTTAGATGTACACTGTCTTTAAAAAACACATAATTCTAAATAATTGTACATTTGCAGTCATGGGTACACCTTATACTAAAGAATAAATTGAAAATGAAATTCTATAAATAGTAAATCTCTTGGTCTACCAAAATCTTTGAGCTCTAATTTATTTGTTGGCTCCATCTATGGCAAACTTTCTTGAACAGTGGGCTAATCGGCCTTTCTTTGTATAGGAAACTGAATCTTTTGAAAGGCTAAGCGGCCTTTCTTTGTACAGGAAACAGAACCTTTTGAAAGCATATCTCCTGTAGAAACTGGCATATCATATTTATTCACATGTCTTTTTAAATATGTTTCAAAGTGAATATCATTATATTAGCCAAGAAACGTGAAATATAGATTCATCCTGTGCTGGATAATCAGTTCCTACCTATTTTGAAATGGTGTGGCTTTGCAAACAAGATATATATATATATATATATATATATATATATATATATATATATATATATATATATATATATATATATTTATATTATTAAAAAAAATTCTTGTATATATAATAGTTCTATATTTCCTAGATACAGAGTTGAAAGAATAAAGTAATGGTCTGTCCATGATTTTTTTAGCCCATCACACTACAAGTGAAATTTCTAAGAACATTAAGGAGTCAATATATGTTTGGGACACTATCAAAGCATGGTATTGCTTTGGAAGGTGAGTGGGCTTCCAGTTTTACCTCTTATACCTTGGTATATTAAAGTTAAGTCCAGGATTAATGTATAGGATATAAGAAGACTATTTTATTTGTGGGTTTAGAGATAGGACAGATCAGAAATACTTTCCCTTCAGATTTGTGGACAAAATAATAAAGGAAAGGAAGTTGTTTTCTTTGCAAGTTCCCCTTTTATGAATAGGTAATACATTTTAGTAGGGAAATCATACATATTTACCTTGGGATGTATGTATTTACCAGACCAGAAGAGCTTGAACTTTATTAAAAAAAATTATTGGTTATTAGTCTATATCTGGAAATATTTTTAGAGACAGACTCATAGAAGCTTCTCAGGAGGCAAGTGTTAGCAGTAATCTATATAAAATGTCCTTCATTTTGTTATAAAAAAGTATGAATATCTAATTGATATCAATCTAAGTTTATGTATCTATTAATTTTACTTGTTGCAACTACTGTATAATGTCAAGGGTTATTTTCAGACCTTTTTTCTGTACAAAAATAAAAGATTTCTGTGATAAGATTATGATCTGGCTTAGAAAAATGATACAGTTGGAAGTCCACTATATCCAAGAAACTCTTCTGTCTTTGACCTTCAACTTGTTGTGTTGTGTGAATAATTTACACTTTTCTGGATATGGTTATATAAATAGTTATAAATGATTTCCTAAATAGTGATGATATGAACCAGGTTTGGTTGGGGGCAGGTTTAACAAACTTTACTGAAGTTAAATGCTGAATCTGAACCCCATTGAAATCAAACTTCAGAAATCAGTAATGACCATTTTTTAGGCTAATGGCCATAGGATTGTCAAACAAGTTGCATGAGGGTGTGGGCATTGCTCTGTTGGACATGTACTAAAGCAAAATAAAATGTAAAAAACTTCTGCTTGGTGGGGAGCAGCAATTTTTAATAATGCCTTGAAACAACATGCTTGGGGGATGCCACTAACCTGCCGGTGAAGTAGTGCATTTGATCAATGTATACAACCTACTATAGCAAAATTGCCATTTACAAAGAAAAAAACAGGCCATTTGCTAGCAAATGCCAGCCCAGAATCCCTTCATCTATACCAGACCCTCATACTAGATGAGGGTCTGTTATAACTGTTAACTGGGGACCCCATATAAAAGAAAACAATTAAGATATGAAGTTTATTTTAAAAATACATACCAGAAACGTATGCTTGATAAGGTTCTGATATGGATGTCAAAGGAAACCCAACACACAAAAGAAAAACAAATGCAATTGAGTGGGGCCCCCAAAATTTCATACCAGACTCTTACCAAGCATTCAGCCTGTTAGGCCAGGAAAGGGGGGTCAAGCATGCACCCACTTCCTGAACCTAGTAGGCCACTAGTGGAAATGCTCCTGCCAATGCACCTTGTTCCCATGTTAATAAGGACAAGTGTCTCTTCCCCACAACCCTTATCCAGTGTTTGTGGGGGTTTGTGGCCAGGGACTTGTTGGAATCTGGAACCATCTTTAAAAAATATTTTTATAATCTCCCCCCATGAATGAGTAAGGAGTACATAGTACCCCTAACCATTCACAAAAAAATAAACAGTAAATAAACAAACTGAGCAGTACTTTCCCACATTCCTTTCAGACAGAATTGGGAGCTCAGTACAATACATTGTCTATAATAAAAAAATGTTTTTAGACATCTACTGAACCTAGAGGACTTTTTGTGAATGTTTAGGAACACTCATTTAGGACCTTTTAACTTGATGAGCATTTTTTCCATAATTCGGTCAATGTGAAGAATTATTGGGCTACCCTTAGAATTTGACAATTTGTTATTACAACACTTAAAGTAGAACTAAGGTTAAAAAAAAATCTCTCATTTTGAATAGAGCAAGGGAGGATTATAACCCCTGTAAGCAGCAGTGCCTGGTCCATAAGGAGGCCCCCTAATCTCCATGTGTTGGCTCCTAATCCCCATGTGGGGAGCCGAATGTATGGATTTCTATGAGGTTTTTCTTTTTTTTTTTGAAGCACATGATTAGAGCCTGAGGCTCTAATTGGCTTCAAAATGGTTGGGCTCGGGGCGTAGAACACTGCACCCTGAGCCCACCCACTTGTGACATTAGCAAATCAAATCAACATTTGCTTCTGTTTTCCTGCTTCTCCTCCTGGCCAATCAGGACAGAAAGTGGGAGGAGAAGCTGGGGAAGCCACTGAAGCCCGCGACCTGGATGAGGTAAGTGCGGGGCTGACGAATGGGCGGGGGACATTATTACAGATACTTGTACTGTATAGCACCAGCGCTTTACTTATATATTGCATATTCACATTAGTCCCTGACTTCAAGGAGCTAACAATCTAAGGTCCCTAACCATACATAATAGGGCTAATTAACCTACTTGCATGTGCATGGAAGGAAACCGGAGTACATGGAGGAAACTCACAAAGGCACAGGGAGAAAATGTAAACTCTTGGTCAGTAGTGTTGTGCTGGGATTTGAACCAATGATCTTAGTGCTGCTAGGTGGAAGTGCTAATCACGTAGCCACTGTTCTAATATCCACTTGGCCAGGCATGCAACATGGGGCATGGGGTGGAGGGCAATTAAAAAACAAAAAAGTTCTTAAAATGTTGTATTTTTAATGTTTCAATTGAAGCTGTGCTGCTCCCTAATGAAGGGAATTTTGTAATTTGTTTTTGCATTGGTACATGTCCCCTATTTGATTTTGGGAGTACTCGTGCCATTAACCACTTCCCCTCTGGGCTTTTTCTGGCACTTTTTTTATAAGTTTAAATCATTATTTTTTACTAGAAAATTACTTATAACTCCCAAACATTATACTTTTTTTGAGCAGAGACCCTAGGGAATAAAATGGCGATCACTGCAATTTTTTATGCCACACAGTATTTGCATGGCGGTTCTGCAAGTGCAATTTTTGGGGAAAAAATACACTTTAATGAATAAAAATAAAAATAAAGTTACCCATTCTGTTTCTATAATGTGAAAGATGATGTTACGCTGAGTAAATATTGTAGATACTTAACATGTCATACTTTAAAATTGCGCAAACTTGTGGAATTGCAACAGCCACGGTGCTTAAAAATCTCCATGGTCAACACTTTAAACGTTCTTACAGGTTACCTGTTTAGAGTTACAGAGGAGGTCTAGTGCTATAATTATCGCTCTTGCTCTAACATTTGCGTCGATACCTCACACATGTGGTTTAAATACCACTTACACATACGTGCGCAACTTATGTATGCATTCGCTTCTGTGCACATAGCGAGTGTTAAATTCTTGGGAGGGACCAGGAGCAGTGAAGAGGCACCCAAGAGGAGGAGAATTCGAGCTGCTCTGTGCACAGATCAGGTAAGTATAACATTGTTATTTTTATATATAAAAAACAAGACTTTAAAATCACTTAATCACAAGGTTCACAATGTGTGGATTTTTTAGGCTTTTTGTAAATGTGTCTGTGAATTATTCCCTAAATAATGCCCCATCCAAAGCATGTAGAAAAGAGACAAAGATGGAGAAGACATTTACTTGCCAAAAATATATCATGTGATGTTTGTATGGCAGGTATTGTGTGATCCACCAGTAATGCAAATTACGCTGCTAGTTCTTTGTATTTACACATGCATAATCATACAGCACATTGGGAATCCTGGAGCGAATGGACAGATTTACAATAACTTGGACGTTTGGCAGCTCAGATGCTCGGCGCCCAAATACATTATCGCTGGGCTTCTGCAGTGTACAGTGATCATAGCAGAAAGAAATACCTCTATACTTCTAAAATGACAGGATCACTATATTGGGGATATCTTGCACATTTAAGTGAAAATCATCATCCTGCAGCTTGAATGGCCTGGAATTATGCACTTGATTCTTGTATCTGTAGTTTGCCTTTAATGGGGAACCTTTATGACTTGTACATGCATCATCTGAATCTGCCTTGTGGCCATAATTCTAGTGGACTTTTTATTATTATTATAGCTGCATTTTGCCTTCCTAGGTAACATTGTTCAGTCAAGGACCAAGGCCTCTCCTGCACCCGAGAGGGCCTACATTTGTCATGATATAAATGTAACATCCCATAGCAACATAACAACATAACAGGTAGCTCTACTTTTTGTAACTATAGTCTCGAAAAGTAACTCATAACTTGTAGTACTCTTATAGTACTAGAATCCACCAATATCATATACAGTGCCTTCAAAAAGTATTCATACCCCTTGAAACCTTGAGCTGCCTTATGTGACATGCAGGAAAGTCACATGGGGTGTATAGCTGTGAGAGATATTACAAGATCATGGCTTCCTGAAAAAAATTTTTTTGGCAAATGCACAGACAGAGTGGCAGCAGGGAGCATTGGAGATCGATTTCCATAGCACTGCCACTCTTTATAGGACAACTGTGTTGAGCCGGAAGGATCACCAGGTAATTACAGGCATAGAATTTATCAAACCAATAGTATATTTTCACTGTTAACTTATTTTTGTTTGTTTACTTATTACATACATCACTTTAATTGTGTAACTCAATTCCAAAAGCCTGTCTGGAGGTCGGGTATATTATCTGTTGTTTTTGATGCCACTAGAAAATGTAATCAATTCTAGGCAGGCCACTTGCAATATGAATTCAATATACAAAGAGATTTTTTTTAATAAGAAGAACATTATGGCAGTCAGGCAACTTGCATTTATTAGATGCAAGTTAGCAATGCCAAACCAAACCAAATTTCTTTCATGACAAATTTACTTTAAGGACAGTAAAAAGTAAATGAAATATATATATTTATATGAACATTTGGAGGATCATTTTCCTAAATTAGATTAAACCAAAAAGCAAACATGTATTATATTGCAGCGTACAAATTCCTAGATGTGATGGCCGCATTTGTTTTTTGGGGTTTTTTTTAGGCTTTCTTTACCTTATTTTTACCTGGAGATCTGGGCAGTAAGGCTGTTGTTTTTAAAAGAAAAGCTCTCCAGCAGAATGTATCAGTTACAGAGAAAAAACAAACCATTTAACACTAGCAGGGGTGCTTATAATGATTAACTTTTATTTATTTATATAACACTTTTATGCCAAAAGAAAGAAAAAAAATGCTTGTAAAGTATTAGCTGGAGTGTGGCTTTCATTTTTTGTGCATCTAACACTCCCATCCCCCCAGACTGACAATGCTGCTGTCCAAAGGTGCCCCCTGTGCTCCTCTATCCAGAGCGGGGGCACTCTTATACGCGGGGTGTGTTACTGGTCCGATCACCAGAGGGAGAAAACCAAAAACAGAAAACTCATGCAGCCATCATCACATCTAATCATTGATAAGCTGCAATATATTACACTTTTCATTTTGGATTCCATTTTGCTTTAAAAGCGTTTATTATGTGAGCTTCTAAACTCAGTCTTCTTATTTATTCTAGTAGAATTAAATAACATCTAGATGAGAAGGGGATATCTGTTCACCCAAATTATGAATCTGGTTGTCACAGAAATAATAAACATTTGTTGTAGGTCAGAGAAATGAATTTTAATTTTTTAGAAGGTACTTTTTTAAGTAAAGAGATTGAAATATTTTTCTGTGAGTCATTGAAATTGAAGTTCTTCATTACATCATTTTAACTGCAACAATACATTGCTCTATACTAATGTGTTTAAAAAAATAATTGTTCATTTTATGTTACCAGAACTATTTTGGTGGTAAGAAATGGGGAATGGATAGTTAGCATTTATGTGTATGTTAAAAAAAAAGTGATAACAGTTAGTTGCTGAAGTGAAACAGTGGAAGGCATTGCCAGAGTGGTGATAAGAGTTCTAAGCAACAGTGCACCACTGATCCATTAAACATGCACCTGGAAAATGGTGACCATCTCATCTTACAACAGTTGGAAAGCATCTGGGAGGATGGGAGAATATCGACAGCAGCATAGGGATTGGGAAAGCTGTAGAAAAAAAAGAATGTAAAAATCAAACAAACTGAAAAAAGTTAAAGAATACATGATTCAAACAAATTGGCCCTGTCTGGGTCATAAAAAAATAAATTAGGTTATCTGTTATACTTATCAATAGGAAGTATGGGCTTTAGTTTTAGGCTGTTTTCAGTTTGACATACTAAATGGTCAGATTTGACGACTTCACCCATCAGAATCTTCAGCTACTACAGCCGGAAGTCATTAATTTAGTGGCGGTATTATAACCACTACTAAATAACATCTTCCGGCTACTGACTTGTTTCAAATTGCAAACAAGCCAGTGGAGAGGACTGTCGGCAAGGATTGTAGTGTTGTTGTCATTATACATCATAATCGACTATGAATTTTTTTTTTCAAAGGACTTTTTATGTGTTTGTGTTTATTTACTATCCCTTACTCATTTACATAGGGGGAGAACTGCATATCTGGGTCCCCTTCATTCTAATGCAGGTTTTAAGATAAGGGGGCCAACAGAATGTAAATCCAACATCATTTATCAACTGACAACCCACTAACAGAAACACAACAACTCATACCATGATGACTTCTCCCATTCCTCTCCCACGAAATGGCCAGGGTTGCTGACTGAAGTCATTGACCACATAAAGTCGCGATCATATGTGGTCAATTACATCATCTAGGATCCCCTGGCCCCTTTGTTTACAAATAGAAGCTGGTAGCAATAGGTTTTTTATGTCACTTTTACTGGAGTACATCATATTGGTGTGCCAGAGGTTTCTAACGTATCTCATACTAAACAAATTCTCTCAGCTAGCTTGCTTTGCATCCATCGCTGCCTGGACCTGGGAGAAGAATGCAGTTGCCCCCCTTAATTACTGTAAGCCTAACAAGCACTTACACAAAATGTCAGTGAGGCTGTGGTTTTTAAATAGCTTGAAGTGCCCTAAATTGTTTGGATCTTTCATTACCACAGTTTGAATAAAACACAGCAACGTGTATGCATTTAGCACATATTTACTTTGATTTAGCTAATAGTACATTCTTTAGGAAAGAGCTGAATTAGCTACAGTATTATACATCCATTATCATTAGGAACACAGACAAGGTATGAGCCGTGGTAGCTAAGGTTTATGAATATTGCACTCTGGGAACCATAAGACATTCGTGCTATAAAGAATTGGGATGCAGTCCAAGATTTATTGGGATTTAAAGGACAAACCTTTTATGTGTACATGATCGGAAAGGTATGACTTTCAGCATATCTCAATGATTGCTATTGCACTGCACTTCCTGCATGATGTGAATTTCAATTGGTCAGTAATTTTTTAACACTATAAACTTAATCAGAAGTTGAAGTACTCAACTTAATAAAAGAAAAACATTACAATGTAAAAAAATAAACAAGCCTACACAAAATAAGAAGCCACACAAAGTCATACATAAAAAGTCTAATTTTATTCATACAAAAAAATGTAGAAATGATATCAAGATAAACTGTACCTACAACTGGTACACAACTTGATATATGTAATGCTGCATACACAGAATCAGACTTTCCATTGTGTGTGAGGACCGTCAGACCTAGTCTGACGAAAAGTCCGGTCTTGTGTACGCGGCATTACAGTTTGCATAGCGAATATATATTAACTTGAATTGTTGCTGATACACCATCATGTACCCTAAAAACCCTCAGCCGTTAATAAGTTTTATAAATGATAGAAGGAATTAATCTTATATTATGTTGCAGATGAAGGTGGGATAGGGTAGTACTCCTAGAGTTTCTCGGTCTTATGTGTCTGCTACATCAGGAGATTGAGATAGCATATCTTGGAACAGCTATACATGTGATAAAAAATGTAGGCCAAAATGGTTAGAGCATCAAAATTAGACCTTCAATCAATTAAGGGGAAAACTAAGGGACTAAAACAGGGTCCAAAGACAGGAGAAGATTGTTTTAGCTCACAGGTGGTTTAAAATTAGATACATTTTAACCCCTGGAAAATGTAAATAAAAATTACAGTTTACAGAAGGGATCAAACAAAAATAAAAATTACTATTTATAGTCGTATACAGTGCTTGAAAAGGTAATCATACCCCCTGAAATTCTCCACATTTTGTCATGTTACAACCAAAACGTAAATGTATTTTATTGGTATTATCTGTAATAGATCAACACAAAGTAGCACACAATTGTGAAGTGGAAGGAAAATGATAAATGGTTTTCAACATTTTTAACAAATATATATGTTAAAAGTGTGGTGTGAATTTGTATTCAGCCACCTGAGTCAATACTTTGTAGAACCACCTTTCACTGCAATTATAGCTGCAAGTCTTTTTGAGTATGTCTCTAACAGCTTTGCACATCTAGAGAGTGACATGCTTGCCCAATCTTCTGTGCAAAATAGCTCATGTTCTGTCAGATTGGATGGAGAACAGCAATTTTCAAGTTTTGCCACAGATTCTCAATTGGATTTTTACTGGCCCATTCTAACAATACTGTCACAGTCAGTATCTCTGATCACCATCACACCAGTATGTAGGAAAAAAATTGTGAAAAAAAACCCCAAACTTTATTTAATTTCTTAATTTTCCAAATAATTGTGAAAAAAATACAACTTCTAAAAACTCAAAATGCTTCTTATGCTGCGTACACATGATCAGACTATCCGCCGTACTTTTGAAATGGACTGACTTGCCCACACACACGGAGGAAAGTCCATTCATTTTGAGCGTGGCTCCAGGTAGCCGGGACTAGCGAAGGAAGCGTTGCTGGCCCCGTCACCTGGTATGGAGTTAAAGGGGATGCCCTACGCCAAAAAAATGGTGTGGGGTCCCCCCTAGGTCCATATCAGACCCTTATCCGAGCCGGTCAAGAAAGGGGGGATGAGCGAGCGCCGCCCCCCTCCTGAGCCGTACCAGGCCACGTGCCCTCAACATGGGGTGTGCTTTGAGGAAGGGAGGGCTGCGCAGCCCTCCCACCCCAAAGCACCTTGTCCCCATATTGATTAGGACAAGGGCCTCTTCCCGAAAACCCTGGCCGTTGGTTTCGGGGTCTGCGGGTGGGAGGCTTATCGGAATCCGGGCCCCCCACCCTATGTGAATGAGAATGAGATACAATGTACAACTACCCATTCACCTGTGAAAAAAATGTTAATAAAACACAACACACAAGGGTTAAAAATAGTTTATTGCACAGCTCTGGGGGTCTTCTTCCATCTTCGGGGGTCTTCTCACCAGACTCCTCCGCTATCTTCTGCTCTTTTGCTAGCTCTTTTACTAGCGGAGGAGCCCGGCTTTCTTCTTCGCCGCCGCCCGGGGTCTTCTTCTGACTTCGGGGGTCCTATCCCCCTCTTTGGGAGTCTTGTCCCCCTCTTCGGTTCTTCTTGCCGAGCCTCCGTGCCTTCTTCTAGCTCTTTTACAAGCGGTGGTCCGGTCTTCTAGAGCCACTGTTGGTGCTGTCTTCATCGTCGCGCTCAAAATGAACGGGCTTTTCTCCGTGCGGGAAAAGTCCGTTCATTTCAAATGTACGGCGGACTAGCACACACACGGCCGTATTGTCCCGCAGTCCAGCGGACATATTTTGGTGCAAAAGTACTTTCTTAGTCCGCTGGACTTTTGGGTAAAAAAAAGTCCGCCGGAGCTCACACACGGGGGGATTGTCTTTGGGGTTGACTTTTCCACCGGATTGTTTGATCATGTGTACGCGGCATTACTAAATAGCTCAGACTGTCTACGTTCCAACCAAAAATGGGTCATTTGGTGGGTATTTGTACTGTCCTGTAGAGATGACCTTGCTGTTCGCCCGGTGGACATATGCGTTTACATTAGGAAAAAACTTTGACCCATGATGACACATCCATCATGGGGTATAGGACAGCCAATTGAGACATTTCAGCATTTCAGCAAATATTGGGATTTTTTTTTCACTAAATACATGTAGCAGAATACATTTTGGCCTAAATTTCTGAAGAAATTAGATTTTATTGGATATGTTTTAGGCTGGGTTCACACTATTGCAAATTGGATGCGGGGTTTCCCGGAATTTTGCTGGCAGAATTTCTTCCGGCAAAAGATTGAGAGCAGATTCTCAATTTTTCCAACGGAAAAAGTTTCTATCAGAAATTCCGATCATGTGTATGCAATTCCGACGAGCAAAAACTCATGCATGCTCAGAAGATTCAGCTGTAAGATGGAAGCTATTGGTTATTGGTTATTGAACCTTTTTCTAGCCCCGTCATATGTGTTGTACATTACTGTGTTCTTGACAGTCGGAATTTGGTGTGACCGTGTGTATGCAAGACAGCTTGAGGGAAATCCGTTGGAATTCTGTCAGGAAAACCAGTACGCGGCATAAGGCCCCCTTCACACGTGCAGACTGTTCGTACGTTTTTTCATCTATCCATAGACGGATGAAAACGGACATCAATGCATCTCTATGGGATAGCGGATGTTAGGCGATGATCGTCTGCTAACGTCCGCTCACATCCGTCTCCGCTAAGCTCAGTTTTTCATGACAGAAGAAAACCCTAAATGTGTATGGCCAATTTTAAAGACAACCCTCTAAAAATAGACACCTCTAAATAAAGCAAATCTCACCTAAGCTAAATCAAGTTTGCTGCTCATCCCTATTACTGATCTTATTGGAGTCACAGGGAAAGAGCTCATGGAAGGAAATACTTCATGAAGGTGTCATGGGTAATCCTGTGCCTGTTAAGTGGTATAATCTCTCCACTGTGTTCTGGAGCTGCCTCTAAGCCCCCTCCTACTCAAATGGGCCTTTACTAATTGTCCTAGGAGACATTCACATAGCAAGCCTAAAAAGGAGGTGATTTCCTACCTCCCGATGCAAATTCTGGAAATTTAATATTTAGCACCTGCCATAGCACACCAGTAACACGGTATGGGAATTTTGGGGTAAGGGTGAAACGTTACTGTGTAATGCGATTTTAGATGTACTGTTAGATTGTTTGCCGACATTGTGAAGCAGCTCATCTATCTACAGCCTACATGCAAATAGTTTATCACCTAGCATGAAATATAAAAAAATACAATAAATCCATGTGATGGAATAAGGATTTTTTGGTTTGTAGGTGAATTTTTAGCACTGAAGGTTTAAGCCCCCTGCTAACAAATCAGCTTGTAGTGAATTTTAAAAAAGGTAGGGTGGTCAGAATAGTTTTGTTAAAATTATTCTTACTGTTGTTCACTTCTTTTTTTTTTATGTCAAAAGCTTTTTAAATTATATATTAACGGAAAAAGTAAACAGAATAAAATGGCTTATTAAATATTAATAGAAGATGTAGTGCAATTGTCCTGTGCTGCACTTAAAACAGCCTGAATGATTGAGCTGTGAATTGCTTTCCCAAGGGTATTGAAATATTCATCACTGCTATTTAATAAATGTTCACAGCCACTCATGTTTACACTACACTGCTTGCCAGAGAGTGCTTACTACAGAAAACACTTTAATGGAAGGTGATTTTTTTTCTCCACAGTGAGTCACCTCAAATTATACAGACACAGAGGATGTGGAGAAGGCAAATCTCTGAACTGACAAATAAGAATCATGCATAACTTAACAACATTCATTCTTGGAATAGTGCTGTGTGGTAAAATGACTTTCCACCTTAAAAAAAAAAAGATATTTACAGACTTGAAAAATTAATCAGCTTTTCATTTTCTGAATGATAAACAATCCTTTGCTATTTCAAATCGATTTTCAGGTGGAAGTGCATGCTGGGATAGGCAATTTGGCTCCTGATGTTTTTGAAAGATTGTATTCAAGGATTTAGCAAACTGTGGAAATATTGTGTATACAGATAATAAAAATATATCCAATATTCATAGCATGTACAGGAACAGATATCAATAGTAATATGTTTTAATATGAAAACCAACATATGTTGGTGAACGCTGGAATATAAAAGCAATGTACACTATAGTACACTAAATAAGTACACAACTTTGGTTGATAGGGATAGCAGAAGATGGTGTAGGGTGCTCGGAACATGTGTTCTTTGTCTCACAGTGAAATCATTGTGGATGCTTATCATTATCCTCCAAGCTTTGTACACTGTGGGAGATCCATATGACCTATAGACTTATGCCGCGTACACATGGTCGGAATTTTGACCAGCAAAAGACAGATGAAAACTTTTCATCGGAAAATGCGACCGTGTGTATGCTCCATCGGAATTTTGCTGGCCGAATTTCCGCCAGCAAAATATTGAGAGCAGGTTCTCAATTTTTCCGATGGAAAAAGTTTCTATTGGAAATTCCGATTGCGTGTATGCAATTCCGATGCGCAAAAACTCACGCATGCTCAGGTTAAACTATGATATAGAAGCTATTGGCTACTGGGTATTGAACTTCCCTTTTCTAGTACCGTCATACGTGTTGTATGTCACTGCGTTCTTGTCGGTTGGAATTTGGTGTGACCCTGTGTATGCAAGACAGCTTGAGCGAAATCCTGTCGGAATTCCATCAGGGAAACCATCAGAGCTTTTACAACCAAAATTTCGATCGTCTGTATGCGGCATCAGAGATGTTTACTCTGTAGCCTTCTCAGACAGAGATTCATCATTAGAGTCCCCAAAGTGCTTGGCAGCAGTCACAGCTTGGGACACATCTAACTTTTAGCTCTGACACCTGTATCTTCCAGTGGCTTTAACCCTGTTGCCCATCAGTAAGCAGATTATGGAAGTTTCATGGAGAATAATTATATTAAATGCTTTTAAGTTACTTTGGGGATGGCTGTGTGGCCTAAAAATTTGAAAGAATATGTGTCCTCCTCTCAGGTAGTTTTCTTGTGGAATATATATAATTTACTGGAGGGGGCAGTGTAGTTTGCTGGGAGGACATTCAAAAAGAAGCATGTAATTTGTAGATTTATTTTCAATCCTGGGGACTATTCAGATGAGGAATGTGTTTTGTGATCATCAGCTGAGTGTCTGTGAATATTGTAAATATGGATTTTTGGAACTGGAATCTCAATCGTGTTTTATGATTCTTAACAGGGGGACATTGTAATTGGTTACTGTGCATGTGATCATGTACATCTGCACTACATGTGCACTAGTTCAAAGTGGCTAGAGGCCAATAGTAAGGGTGAGCCGAACACCCCCCGATTCTGTTCGCACCAGAACAGGCAAACAATTTGACCAAACACACAAACACCATTAAAGTCTATGGAACATGAACATGAAAAATCAAAAGTGCTAATTTGAACAACTTGCCTACAGGGCACTTTCAAACTCTTCCTGCCCAGACCAATTTTCAGCTTTTAGCGCTCTCACACTTTGAATGACAATTACTCAATCATGCAACACTGTACCCAAATACCCCCAAAATACATTCTGCTACTCCTCCTGAGTATGGTGATACCCCATGTGTGAGACTTTTACACAGCCGGGCCACATACAGAGGCCTACAATTGAAGTAGCACCTTCAGGCATTCTACAAGCATAAATTACACATCTAATTTCCTGACAATCTATCATTTTTGAAGACCCTTCATATTTCTAACACATAGCATTTACATAGCAAAAATTACACTCCAAAATAAATAATTTTGAGGAAAGGGTAAAAAAAGAATTACCTGTGGTTTTTGTAGTGTCCACAGAGGAAAGAATTGGTCCAGGCAGGAGGCAGGAATGTACTTAGCGACAACAATTGTAATTATTCAGGCAGCCTGCGCTCATTATTGTACTCTCCAGCCCTTCATAAACATACTGCCTTTTGCTACAGCTAATTATTTCCATAGTCCAGAGGCATGATGGCAGTAAGTCAGCAGCAGGCTGAGGGCCACAGTCAGGTAAGACTTGTGCACAGGGGCACAGGGTTAGAGGTTTCACCCACCCAAATCTCTATGAAGCTTCCTGGCTCCAGAACCTAATCCAGAAATTACGAAACCCAGAGACAACAAAACATTTCTGGAGCCCCTCACATGTGAGACCCCTGTGTACTACAGTAGCAGGGCAACAGATCAGTCCAAGCAGTAGGCAAAAGCATAGTCCATAAAACAGGCCAGGGTCAATTCATGTGCAAGCAGTCCAAGCTGTAGGCAGAAGCATAGTTGATAAAGCAGGCCAGGGTCAGTTCATGTGCTAACAGTCCAAGCGGTAGGCAGAAGCTTAGTTGATAAAACAGGGTCAGTTCAAATGCAAGCAGTCCAAGCAGTAAGCAGAAAAGTAATTGATAAAACAGGCCAAGGTTAGTTCACAAGGAAGCAGTGCAAACGGTAGGCAGAGACATAGCCAAAAAACAGACTAGGGTCAGTTCACGTGGAAGGCAGTGGCATGGTTATTTGAGAAAGCATGGGAAATGGTCAGCGCAGATGATGAAAATGGAGAAATGGTTAAGAATATGGTCTAATATTTTAGGGATGTGTGATACAGTCGGAAACATTCACCAATACAAAGGCTGGGTTCGGAGGGACACTGACTGGGGACAATGGTAGCTGGTTATTCTTCAAAATCATTTTTTGCTGCATACTAAACATCTTTTTGGCGTCTTCAGCCTGCTTCGGATGGTGGAATGTTGTCTGGGAAGTGGTGCTCATGAAGTCAGCTAACCGCATCACAGCAAAGGTTTTCTGGGGGGGTATTTGTTGGTAGATGAGGGATGCGACAACTTCTTCACTGAATTTTAGGAAGTGGGCAGGGCTTTCTGTGGATTTGGTTTGAATTATGTAGGCATTATAAATGGACAAATTAATTAAATAGATTGCTACTTCCTTATACCAGAAACGGGAACTCCATATTGACAAATAGGGTGGAAGCATTTGTTCGTTGAAATCCACCCCCTCTCTGTAGAGATTGTAATCTTGTACACATGTTGGCTTTTCAATGGGACCTTGTCTTCTCTGAACTTCAATTGTAGTGTCATCATGGATGGTGGACATCATGCACACATTCCTGGTATCCTTCCACCTCAAGGCCAGCACTTCCTTGCATCTCAAAGTTGCTCTTTCTCCCTTTGCAGGTTTTTATTCACTATGGCTTGTGGGAAGCCCTTCCTATTCTTTATGGAGGTTCTGCAGGCCACAGTTTCTGTGAGGTATAGGTGCTTGAAAAGGGGCAGGCTGGTGTAGAAGTTATCCAGGTATATGTGGTAACCTTTCTTCAGCAGTGGGTATGTCAGGTCCCATACAATTTTACCAGTTGTGCCCATGTAGGCCGGGCACTCAGGGGGCTGGAGCTGGGAATCTCTTCCTTCGTATATGCAGAACGCATACAGATATCCCGTGACTCTCTCGTAAAGCTTATAAAAATTCACTCTGTATTTGGCCATTTTGCTAGGAATGTATTGCTTTATTCCTAGCCGGCCTGAAACATAGACATAGGGTTCTGCAAATCATTGGGAAAAGAAATTTATGAGTGGGTGAATTTTATATAACTTATCGTAATTTGGATGATTGCGGGGAGGGCACTGGGTGTTGTTGCTAAAATGAAGGAATCTCATAATCACCTCATATCGGGAGCTGGACATATGGCAAAATTAATGGGCATGTGGTGGATGGGGTTGGTGGACCCGTGGCCATATCTTTCATTTTTCGTAAGCCCCATGTTCATGGTGAAGCTCATAAACACTTTTAACTCCTCTAGAGTCAAATCCTTCCACTCAAACGGAGAAACGTATGATGATTGGGGGTTGATGGCAATATGCTGCTGGGCATATAAATTGGTCTGGTCCACCATGAATTGCAGCAAAGTGTCGGGCACCCCCATACTCAAAAAACCCTCACTAGACCTCACCTATTTGAACAACTTAAGACCCATCTACCTGCTCCCATTTGCCTCCAAGCTCATTGAACGCCTTTTCCATGACCAAATGAGTGGCTACCTCATGGACAAAAACTTTCTCGGCCCCCTACAGTCTGGCTTTTGCTCACAACATTCTACTGAAACTGCCCTACTAAAGCTCATCAATGACCTACTAACCGCTAAAACCAACGGCCACTACTCCACACTCATACTTTTACACCTCTCTGCTGCCTTTGACACAGTTGACCACCTGCTCCTCCTCAGCAAATTACACTCCCTTGGCCTCCGCAATTCTGCTTTATCTCATCACACTTTCGGTGTCACTTACAACTCCATCTCCTCTGCTCCCCTTCCTCTTTCTGTTGGGGTACCCCAAGGTTCAGTCCTTGGGCCCCTCCTATTCTCGCTCTATACCTCTTCCCTGGGCCAGTTGATAACCTCCTATGGTTTCCAATACCACCTCTATGTCTACGACACCCAGATCTATCTCTCCACTCAACTCACCCCCTCGATCTCCTCACAGATCTCAAACTTATGAATGACATCAGTATGCATGTCACACCACTTCCTCAAACTCAATCTTTCTAAAACTGAGCTTATTATATTTCCTCCTTCATGATCCCCCCCCTGTAACTTCACCATTATTATCAACAACACAACCGTTGGTCCCTCCACACATGCCAGGGTCCTGGGTGTAATCCTTGACTCTGACCTATCCTTCAGCCTCCATATCCAATCACTGGCTAAATCCTGCCACCTTCACCTCCGCAATATCTCCAGAATTCGACCCTTCCTGACTATTGACACCACAAAGCAACTAGTTCACTCCTTGATTATTTCCTGCCTTGACTACTGCAACTCTCTCCTTAATGGCCTACCCTTAAGCAGGCTACCCCCCTTCAGTCTATTATGAATGCTGCTGCTAGACTAATACACCTCACTAATCGATCCGTGACTGCTGCCCCTCTCTGCCAATCCCTTCACTGGCTTCCCCTACCCCACCATGTAAAATTCAAAATGCTAACGATAACTTACAAAGTCAACCACAACATCTCCCCATCTACATCACCAACCTCATCTGCAGATATCGTCCAAATCGTCAACTCTGCTCCTCCCAGGACCTCCTGCTTTCTAGCTCCCTTGTTACCTCCTCCCATGCTCGCCTTCAAGACTTCTCCAGAGCCTCTCCTATCCTCCAGAACTCCCTGCCCCAGTCTGTCCTATCAGCTTTTACCCTGTCCACCTTTAGGAGATCCCTGAAAACTAATTTAATCAGGCAAGCCTATGCCACACCCACCTAACAACTGTCCCCGAACCACCCCAATCAAATCATTTTCTGCAGCTATTACCTTTTGTACCACCACCCCCTCCCTTTAGAATGTAAGCGCTATGAGCAGGGACCTCCTGTACCTTTGTATTGAACTGTACTGTAATTGTGTTGTCCCCCCCATATATTGTAAAGCGCTGCGTAAACTGTTGGCGCTATATAAATCATGTATAATGAAAATAATAATAATAATAATAATGGCAGTTTCTGATGGTGACCGGTGCACTTTATGGGACTAATAGGTGACAGATGTGGGTCACTGATGCCAGTCACTGGTGATGGTCACTGATGGGTGACAGGGATGGGTGACAGGTGCACTGCAGATGGCAGTCTCTGAAAATGACAAGTGCATTTTATGGGCACTGATGGGTAACAGGTGCACTTTTTTAACCACTTGCTTACTGGGCACTTAAACCCCCCTCAGTCCCAGACCAATTTTCAGCTTTCAGCGCTGATGCACTTTGAATGACAATTGCGCGGGCATACAACACTGTACCCAAATGAAATTTTTATCATTTTTTTCCCACAAATAGAGCTTTCTTTTGGTGGTATTTAGTTACAGCTCGGAGTTTTATTTTTTGCTAAACAAACAAAAAAAGATGCAAAAAAAAAAATCATGTTTTAATAGTTTGTTATAAAATTTTGCAAACGGGTCATTTTTCTCCTTCATTGAAGTGCGCTGATAAGGCGGCACTGATAGGCTGCATTGGTGGGCACTGATGGGCTGCATTGGTGGGCACTGATAGGCTGCATTGGTGGGCACTGATAGGCTGCACTGGTGGGCACTGATAGGCATAGTTAAGGCGGCACTAATAGGCACAGATAAGGCGGCACCGATGGGCACAGATAAGGCGGCACTGATGGGCAAAGATGGGCACAGATAAGATGGCACGGATGGGTGGCACGGATAAGTGGCACGGATGGGTGGCACGGATGGGCACTGATAGGTACCACAGATAGATGGGACTGATGGGCACTGATAGGTGGCACTGATAGGTGGCTCTGATAGGTGGCACTGCTGGGCACTGATGGGCGGCACTGCTGGGCACTGATGGGCGGCACTGCTGGGCACTGATGGGCGGCACTGGGGTGCAGCACCTTTGAGGCAGATTGGGTGGCACTGTGGGTGGCACTGTGGGTGGCACTGTGGGGTGGCACTGTGGGTGGCACTGTGGGTGGCACTGTGGGTGGCACTGTGGGCACTATGGGCACAGACGGGGGGCACTTACTTTTACTTTTAGTTATACTTCAGGATGGCACTGCGGGAGGCAGGTGGGCACTGGCAGGTGGCATGTGGTGCCTTGCATTGCTGGCCGTGATCGGGACTGATGTCCCGATCACGGCCGCCGGTGATCAGCTTTTTTTTTTCTCCTTGCGCTGTCAGCGCGAGGAGGAATAATAGCCGATTACCGGCTCCGTTCTATCACATGATCAGCTGTCATTGGCTGACAGCTGATCACGTGATAAGGGGTCGGGATCGACCCCTTACACGGATCGGTGATCAGGCGAGTCTCACGGACTCGCCGATCACAGAGCGCGCCGCGCGCGCCCCTCAGGGGGCGCGCAGGCCGCTCGTAACCGGGACGACGTCAATAGACGTAGTCCCGGAAATCTAGGTCCGCGCTAATGCCGTCATTCGGCAATAGCGCGGTACCCAAGTGGTTAAGAACTGATGGGCACTTATGTGGTGACTGTTGGGTGACAGCTGCAATGGGGAGGGCGATGTGACAGGCTTTACTGTGTGGTGTTGGTGCAGTCACTGACACTACACAGATCGGTAACTCACAGCTCCTGGCTCTTCTCTCTTCACACTGGAAACGGTGTGTGAGGAGAGAAGAGCCAGTAACAGATAGTAACCGCATTGTGTTTACATTTAGTGATCGGCTGTGAAAGGATCACAGCCGATCACATGGTTAACAGCCACCAGCCATTGGCTGTTTACCCTTGTCTATGATGATCCTGATCATCATCTTATCCGAGCATGCAACCTGGCAGGCCACAGGTAAAGAGGGGGTACAAGAGAGCAACCCCCCTCTCCTGAACTGTACCAGGCCACATGCCCACAACATGGAAAGGGTGCTTTGGAGTAGCCCCCCAAAGCATCTTGTCCCCATGTTGACGGTGACAAGGGCCTCACCCCCACAACCCTTGCCCGGTGGTTGTGGGGGTCTGCGGGCAGGGTGTTATCAGAATCTGGAAGCCCCCTTTATTAAGGGGACCCCCAGATGCCGGCCTCCCCCCAATGTGAAAAAGTTGTCACTGCCTTGGAGGCGGCCATACTGTTGGTTAGTATCGAGTGGACTAACAATGACCACTTATAAGATTGTGTACCAGAGTGTATACGCTTGCAGGTGTTGTGTCAAACAGCAACTCGTAGAAATCTCCAATTACTGATGCTGTAGAGTAACCGGAATTGACGTGATTGGAGAGTTCGACAAGTTGGCTATTTTGACAGAACACAGGCAACAAAATGTATATGTACTGTATATATTATGTAGCCCTTAGAAACTGAAAGTTAACAGCAGAGGAGAAGCTGCAAAGCATGCAGGGAATCCAGGAAGCTGTAAAAGAGGTGACCAGTAGATAAGCAGCACTCACAACATGAACGTAGATTTTTCAAGTAATTTTATTGCAATGCTGATGTTTCAAAATGAAAGTGTGTGATGTGACTATAGAACTCCTTTAAAGGGGTTGTAAAGTCTCAATGTTTTTCACCTTAATGCATTCTATTAAGAATGCATTAAGGTAAATCCAGTGACGTGGGAGTCGGGAGTGGGGCCAAGTCCTGCTGTCTGTGTCAATGGATACAGCAGCAGGACACGGGAGCGTGCCCGCACGAGTGCCCCCATGGAATGCGACTCTCCGTGGGGGGCTCATGAGAAGAGGAGAAGCCAGGAGCGCCACTGGGGGCCCCCTGAATAGGAGGATCTGGGCCTCTTTGTGCTAAGCCCTTGCCAGAGGAGGTAAGTATGACATGTTTGTTATTTAAAAAAATAAAATAACCTTTAGTATCACTTTAAGTGCTTAATACATTTACTGAAAAACTATATTTCACAAGCAGATAAGGTTTATTGCAAATAATCTTTTTTGGAATAGGCTTATAGCAGACCTATACTCAAATGTTAACATGGTTGGATTAATCTCCAACCAAGGCTCTAATTGATTTTGGTGACATGAAGCAAAGTTACCTTTTTCTTTTACTAAGTTGAATGTTCATAATAAAACTATAAAGTTAAGCATTAGATTAGTTGGTTAAAAATAAAAAAATATATATGTTAAATAAAAATTGTACCTAGGTAAATAGTTAAAGATGTACTTCCCTCCTGGACTTCTCCAGCATGGTGGTAGGCTTCCATCGATCAAGGTTCCATTGCTATGATGCAGCAATATTCTGATGCATGTGCAGTAGGAATAACTATAATTTTAACATATGAGCATGAGTAAATGAGCATATGAGTAAACAGCATGTACACAGGAGAAGGTTTCACTCTCATGCATTTGAAAGGCTTCTGCCAATATGGTTACAAAATCCCATGCATGTGTGGTAGAGCCACACCTTAGCCACGCTGTGCCTGCATGGCCCTTACTTCATTATGCCTGTCCCCCACTTTCTCCCATTCACTGCACCTGTACCTATATTTAACACTTGGCCTGTACCCCCTACATTAACCAGTATGCCTGTACCATCCCCTTGTTTCACTCTGAGCCTTGATGTTTCACTATCAAATACCATGCCTGAAGATCACTGCATTGATCACCACTCCTGTACCTTCCTCAACAACCCTCCTCCATGTTCTTATCGCTACACCTGATTCTACCACTGTTGACAGCCCCACCTGCTCTGCACCTGCAACAGCCCCCCACCTCTCACCACTGCAAATTCTTGCCCACTATGTGCTCACTAACGCTCCCTATGCCCACCACACTCTCACCAACACTTCTGATGATCTTTCTCCCCTCCCTGATTGCTTGCAAACCCCCACTCCCCTGCTCTCATGACCTCAGCCTTGCTTGTTTTGGAATTGACAGGTATGTACCACCATAAAGACCTGAGGCTGGAGTAATACATTGCAATAGACTGTGAATTTCACCTATGATACACTGATCACTGCAATGCTCTGAAATCTTCTGTGAAAAAAAAAAATGCACATTGATCATGAGATAAATTTTGCTTCATTTATCACTTTTTTTGGGCAAAGTCTTTAAAGGAGAAGTCCAGCCTAAGTTCATTCGGCTGGGCTTCTCCTAAAGGTCCTAGGAGTGCAATTTGTTTTGCACTCCTATAACCCGTTTTCAGCAGAGAGTGGTCTGAAGTCCGCTCTCTGCTAACATGACCAGGATCTGGACTGATAGGCATCTCAGCGAGCCACTGAGAGGTCCGCTCCCCACCCCTTCACAGCTCAGTGCTCCGATGAGCATGGAGGAGCAGAGCAGGAGAGATGCTGACTGACAGGCAGCAGCTCTCTGCTCGGGGAGGTGAGAGAACCGAGCCATCAGTGGTGTTCAGTGGCTTGGTTCTCGGTGAAGAGGTGGGGGGGGAACAAACGCAGCATTGGACCGATGCTGCATCTATCTAGGTAAGTATAAATCTGGGATAAAAAAAATCCCATACTTCTCTTTTAATCTTTTTTCTCTCACTTTTTTCTTCTTTTTTACAAATACATCATACAAACATTGTTCTTCAACAAAAAGCAGTATCTATTTGTCTCTCTTCTTAATAAACTCCATCTTGATTTGTCCAAAGGGCACACTTTTAGCAGTCACTGTTTATTAGCATTATAAGCTTGCCTCCCCATGGTACTTGCAAAATGAAATCTTAAAGACCATGTAAAACATGCACGGTTTAATACATCACATGTGTTATTAAGAACAATATTGCACGGTTTCCCACCAGGACCAAATTTCTTCATGGGCAATGGCATACGGAGCAGGGCTGCCAGGCAGGACACAATTACTAAGTAATGCTTTTAATATGTATTAAAAAAAGGTTTCAAACCATTGCTGTGGTTACCAGTACAATCCATCTGGGCCCTCAATGTTTCTGTCACTTCACAATTAGATGCAATTTTATTTCACCTACTTTGAGTCTGCACTTGTAGACTCCAACTGCTAGCAGAGAAGGGTGTCATTGCCTGATTTTTCTAGTCATCAGCCCTAGGTATACTGAGAGATCAAAATCAATCAGGGATAGTTTAGTTCACAGTGACTTTAAGAGCATCAATAGGAGAGACCCCTGTAAAAACGTTGGCGCGTTTAAATGTGGAGGTTACCATTATTGTCAATTCAGGATAGAGAAACAGGTTAGACTCTGTGGCTATTTTTATGTAGGTAAAACGATACAGGAGTTTTGGGAAAGGGCATACCGCCATATTTTGAGCATGAAAATCTGTAATCCTGATTTACCGTAGGGCCGCCAAGTGGCAATTAGGGATGAGCCCAACATCGGGTGTTTGCCTATTAGCCGAATAGCGAACAATTTGGGGTGTTCGCGAAAAATTCAAAAACAGCAGAACACCCTTTAAAAGTCTATGGGAGAAATCAAATGTTTGAATTTTAAAGGCTTATATGCATGGTATTGTCATAAATAGTATTTGGGGACCTGGGTCCTGCCTCAGGGGACATGTAACAATGCAAAAAAAAGTTTTAAAAACCTCAGTTTTCGGGAGCAGTGATTTTAATAATGCTTAAAGTGAAACAATAAAAGTGAAATATTCCTTTAAATTTCGTAACTGGGGGGTGTTTATAGTATGCCTGTAAAGTGGCACATGTTTCCCTTGTTTAGAACAGTCCGACAGCAAAATGACATTTCTAAAGGAAAAAAAGTCATTTAAAAGTACTCACAGCTATAATGAATTATCGGTCTCTGCAATACACAGAAAAGTCATTGAAAAAAACAGCATGGGATTCCCCCACAGGGGAACCCCAAACCAAAATTTAAACCTGAAGGCCCTGGTATGGAATTTGGGGGGACTCCCATGCCAAAATTTGAAAAAAATGCCATGGGGTCCCCCTCAAAATCCATACCAGACCCTTATCCAAGCACACAACCTGGCAGGCTGCAGGAAAAGAGGGGGGGCGAGAGAGCATCCCTGAACCGTACCAGGCCACATGCTCTCAACATGAGGAGGGTGCTTTGGGGTAGCGGCCCCCCAAAGCACCTCTTCCCCATGTTGATGAAAGGTCTGGTATGGATTTTGAAGGGGTCCCCCACACCATTTTTTTTTTCATTTTGGTGCGGGCTTCCCCTTAATATCCATACCAGACCTAAAGGGAATTTGGTGGGACCCCCCACACATTTTTTTTTTAATTTTAGTTTGGGTTCCCATGTGGGGGAATCCCATTCAGTTTTTTTCAATGAACCGGGACCGACAATTCATTATAGCCACGGGTACTTTTAAATTACTTTTCCTTTAGAAATGTAATTTTGCTCTCGGACTGTTCTAAACTCGGGAAACATGTGCCACTTTACAGGCATACTATAGACACCCCCAGGTATAAAATTTAAAGGAATATTTCACTTTTATTGTTTCACTTTTATTGTTTCACTTTAAGCATTATTAAAATCACTGCTCCCAAAAAAACTTGTTACATGTCTCCTGGGGCAGGACCCAGGACACCCAGGACACTTTTTATGACAATAACTTGCATATAAGCCTTTAAAATGAACATTTAGATTTTTCGTGTTCGTGTCCCGTAGACTTTAATGGTGTTCGCGTGTTCGAACAAATTTTTTGCCTGTTTGCATGTTCTGATGCGAACCAAACTGGGGGCTCATCACTAGTGGCAATCATTTATGAGGGAAAATTTCCTAAAATCCAATTTCCAATCTTGGATTGGATACACCCTACCCTGCACAGAGGGGATTGGCATAAGATCCTGCTCCAAGGTGAGTTAAAGTGGATCTATAGATTGGATGCAACATCTCCTCCTGGCCTTAATGATGCCACCAATTTGAAACCTTTATTAGAGGGTTTTGTTTCAGGGGCTTTTGACAAATATGATCCATCTACTTGTAGTCTGATGGTATCTGTATGATCCCCCCCCCCCCCCCGTTTTCCCCCTTTTGTGATATTATTTCCATATATGTTTATGGTTTTCTATCATTTGACATTTTACCATTGTAATATAACCCAGTAGATATTTACCTTTTGCCACTTAGCTTAATGTTCATTTACATTTTTTTTTTTTTTTTAAGGTTTTGTATAATTAGATTTTGTATGTTATTCATGGTTGCGTTTGGATTTTTTTTTTCTGTGGCACCCATCACCACCCTTTTTTCCCAGAAATTTGTTTTGTGCCCTTGACAGTCGGCCCAGAGTACACAGGCCACCAGTCTGAATTTAGCAGGCCTGTGACAGTTTTTTTCCTTGGTTTGAGGCTGGGGACGTGTTGTGGATGATGGCATCCTTCTGCCCTCTGATCTTGCCAGCACCAGATGTTCTCATACATGTTGGAGAGAGGAGGCAGCAGGAAAGCCTTTTTTCACTGTGGGACACACGAGGCTACCGCCCCTTCTCTCCACTGACACCATCAGCCTTGTGTGTCCCGCAGTGAATACAGGCTTCCCTTCTGCCTCTTCTCTCCAACACGTATGAGAACGCTTTACTCCTGGACAGCGCTACAATGCTCTCTACCATCATGCTAAGGATATGCACATGCCACAGATGAGGACTCCTGATTTTATCATGTCTTTTAACACTCAACGATCTTGTAAGTGCCTTTAACCCTTTGTGCACTTTATTACATTTTGCATACTGCACTTAGAGGCAACTTTATTTTGCTTTATTCAAATCTTTATGCTAATGAAGTCATGCAGTCTTATTGGCTAAGAAAAGGGAGCAGCGAGCATGTGCCCTTTCCACTCCTGAACCATATCAGGCTTCATGCAATGCAGAAAAATATCCATGCTAGACCCTTAAAGCAAAAGCAAAGGGTCCCTCTAAAAATGTTTGGGGGAACAAACTCTTTTTTTGCCTGGAATCCAGAAACCAGTCCTGAGATACATATGATGATTGCTATTGCTGATCTTTCCTTCTTAAAATTATAGTTGCTAGGTTAGCATTAGGGATGAGCTCGGAGTATGGGTATTCAGTGTGGATGAATGTGACTGCTTATGGCTGTCAATAGTTGCTAAGGATGCAGCCGGTACTTGCACCCACCACTTCCTTACCAATTACTGACATTACCTGGCCCTCCACTTACATGGCGGTAAATCCCCAGCCATGTAAGCAAATGGGCAGGGATCGGAGAGGTTACATAATGCCTAAATATGGCCAATGACCTCACACTTTTTTTGCATGCGGTACCCCCTTAAAATCTATGACTGTTTCAAATCACCTGGCATGCATTTTGAGGAGGACTCTGTTCCTGTGGGGATCTTTGGGGTGTGTGCAAGGAGGGAAATGTCTATTGCCGCCAATAAAACACCTCATACTTCATGACTGTAAATGACAATGCTTTAAAAAATCACTGCTCATGTACCAAATAGAAATATAAAAAAAACATTTTTTGTACTGGCGCCTGTCCTCTAGGGTAGTGTCCACCCTGATGTTATTTACCTTTTTATTTTTTTAACAACCCTTTGCCAATTAGCCTAGGAAATGGGAATTTTTGATTTGACAGATTAGGGACCTAATGACCCCAATGGGCTCAGTTTTGGCATCTGAATTCAGTGCAATTTGTCTCATCTTTAAAACAAGTGATCAGGTAGGAAATTTTAACTTTGCTCTGACATTTTAATCTGCATCTTTTTTTAGAGACATTAATTGAGAACGCACTGAGACATGAGGCAGCCAAGCAATTGGTATTTTAAAGAGAAGGCCGGCAATGGTAAACCCAATGTTTCCCAAATGACTGATTTAATTTAATGTCCTGCTGTCTGGAACTCCAGAGAGTAGATCTGCCCTGAAAAGGCTATGACTCATACTTGTATGCTGCATTCCAATACTTACAGAATTTATTTATTAAAGGATATCATACACAAAAAGAAAAATATCTTGCAGGCATAATAATGCTGATGCAACTTGTCAAGCTTAATCTAAGTATTCTTGTTAAACTTGACTGCAATATAGCTTGTCCATTTAGCTCTCCCAACACACAAAAGGAGAAACTAAGGGAATTATAAACACCTTCATTAACTATTGTTGCACTGTAAGACCGATAAACCTTCACAGAAATAGACAAGGTAGAAGATACATTAGCTGCGCATTAACTTTATTGTGCTCTTGCCTGTAGGGATGACAATGTGAACTTGTCTTATTACAGGTAGAGTCATTAACAATGCCAGTGATTACAGCTAATGGAATGCAACTTGCAGTAAATTAAAATTAAAACCCTAGTGCTAAACGTGAATCATTGCTTATTACATTCTGTTCTATTCCGTAAAAGTCAAACGTTCAACTACTTCTTTTCATTTACTAAACTCATACAACTGTATCGTTCAAACCTACAGGATGAATAATCTTCTATGGCAGAAATAATTAAACAAACTGTAATCTAGGATAGATAGACACACACACACACACACACACACACATATATATATATATATATATATATATATATATATATATTTATTTATTTACTGCCTTGATAAAAGTATTCATACCCTTTGAAATCATCCACATTTTGTCATGTTACAACCAAAAATGTAAACGTAGTTTATTGGGATTTTATGTGATGGACCAATACAAAGTGGCACATAATTGTGAAGTGGAAGGATAATGATAAATGGTTTCAAATTTTTTTACAAATAAATATGTGAAAAGTGTGGCATGCATTTGTATTCAGCCCCCATTACTCTGATACCCCTAACTAAAATCTAGTGGAACCAATTGCCTTCCAAAGTCACCTAATTAGTAAATAGAGTCCTCCTCTGTGTGATTCAATCTCAGTATAAATACAGTTGTTCTGTGAAGCCCTCAGAGGTTTGTTAGAGAACCTTAGTAAACAAACAGCATCATGAAGACAGAGGAATACACCAGACAGGTCAGGGATAAAGTTGGTTGTGGAGAAGTTTAAAGTAGGGTTCGGTTATAAAAAAATATCCCAAGCTTTGAACATCTCACAGAGCCCTGTTTAATCCATCATCCGAAAATGTAAAAAGTATGGCACAACTGCAAACCTACCAAGATATGGCTGTCCACCTAAACTGACAGGCCGGGAAAGGAGAGCATTCATCAGAGAAGCAGCCAAGAGGCCCATGGTAATTCAGGAGGAGCTGCAGAGATCCACAGCTCAGGTGGCAGAATCTGTCCACAGGACAACTATTAATCATGCACTCTACAAATCTGGCCTTTATGGAAGAGTGGCAAGAAGAAAGCCATTGGGAAAAGAAAACCATAAGAAGTCTCATTTGCCATTTGCGAGATGCCATGGGGGACACAGAAAACATGGGGAGAAAGGTGCTCTGGTCAGATGAGACCAAAATTTTACTTTTTTGGCCTAAAAGCAAAATGCTATGTGTGGTGGAAAAATAACACTGCACATCACCCTGAACACACCATCCCCACTGTGAAACATGGTGGTGGCAGCATCATGTTGTGGGGATGCTTTTCTTCAGCAGGGACAGGGAAGCTGATCAGAGTTTATGGGAAGATAGATCATTATTATTATACAGGATTTATATAGTGGCAACAGTTTACGCAGAGCTTTATAGATGCATCCAAATACAGGGCAATCTTAGAAGAAAACCTGTTAGAGCCTGCAAAAGACTTGAGCCTGGGGCATAGGTTCACCTTCCAGCAGGACAACAAACCTAGGCATACAGACAGAGCTACAATAGAATGATTTAGATCAAAGCATATTCATGTGTTAGAATGGTCCAGTCAAAGTTCAGACCTAAATCCAATTGAGAATCTGTGACTAGACTGAAATTTGCTGTTCACAGATGTTCTCCATCCAATCTAACAGAGCTTGGGCTATTTTGCAAAGAAGAATGGGCAAAAATGTTACTCTCTAGATGTGCAAAGCTTGTAGAGACATACTCAAAATGACTTGCAACTGTAATTGCAGTGAAAGGTGGTTCTACAAAGTATTATCTCAAGGGGCTGAATACAAATGCATGCCACACTTTTCACATATTTATTTGTAAAAAATGTGAAAAACCATTTATCATTTTCCTTCCACTGCACAATGATTTGCCACTTTGTGTTGATCTATCACATCAAATCCCAATAAAATAAATTTTTATCACATAAAATCCCAATAAAATACATTTACATTTCCTCGCTTTTATATACTGTATATAATAGAGAGTTCTGCCTAGCAGCACTAGTGTCATTGGTTTAACCACTTCAGCCCCGAAATGATTTACCCCTGTAGGCTTATGAGTTTATGTTAAATCTCCATTAATACCTGTACAATATTGTAATTAGAAATATATTTCCCTTAGAGGGAAATATATATTTAAACTATTGAGTGTTGTGTTGGTGTTACTGTAATTAGTTCAACTTCAAAGCTTGGCCTTTTGTTTTCCCAGATAACATCTCACCTGGGAAGTAAACAACAGCTTTCTTTGACTCATCCAATCAGGCTGTTCCCAATATACATTTACTAGGTACAGTGACCAATTAGGGAGAATTATATTAGCCACACTACAGAAAGTAGGGGGGGATATAATGCTTTGTGAGCAAGCCAACTCACTCTGGTGTGGGAGCACACAGCAGTCACCATGGGCTGACCTGAAGTTAACAGGTAATCTAACTCTGAACTTGCACCTTATATTGTATTGTAAATATGGTTCTGTGAGTAATTTGTAAATATCATGTAAGCCAGGGGACCTACACTGTATATTGTGATGTAAATACTGTCTGGTGTGTAATTTGTATATATTATGTAACCCTATAAATAAATGTGTATTGCTGATTGAACTACCTCTTTTGTACAAGATCTCTCAGATCTAGATATGTACATGTCCATACTACTACAATGATTGAGGTGATTGAGGCACATAATCATAAATAATAGTCAACAAATGGCGACCATGAAGGGACAGGAAACATTGGTGGTCTCTTTCAGCAATATCTCAAGGGGTTGCAATATCTACAAAAGGCATACTATGAAAGGGTTTTTCATCTGAAGGCTAAAAAGTAACATTGGGTGCTCTACGTGCTCAATATAGAAATGGGCTATAAAAAATAGCTGTGTTGTACAGTGTGTAATCATTAGGAAACCTACTGTTAGTATACTAAGGAAGACATCACTTATGTTAAAAGCTAAATATAATATAGAATTTGTAAATATCATGTAAGCCAGGGGACCTACACTGTATATTGTGATGTAAATACTGTCTGGTGTGTAATTTGTATATATTATGCAACCCTATAAATAAATGTGTATTGCTGATTGAACTACCTCTTTTGTACAAGATCTCTCAGATCTAGATATGTACATGTCCATACTACTACAATGATTGAGGTGTATGCACATAATCATAAATAATAGTCAACACCCCCTTAATGACCAGGCCATTTGTTGCTATATGGCACTGCGTTACTTTAACTGACAATTGTGCAGTCATGCGATGCTGTACCCAAATAAAATGGGTGTGAGATAGGGACCTTAGATTGTAAGCTCCTTGGGGGCAGGGAATGAGAATGTACAATATAGATGTAAAGTTCTGCATAAATTGGAAACACTATAAAAATACCTGTAATAAGAACTGCAGGAATAAACGTAAAAATAGGATTTTTATATACAGCTTACCTGTAAAATCCTTTTCTTGAGAGTACATCACGGGACACAGGGGCTTCATTACATAGTGGGTTATATAGGCACCTCTGGTGATTGGACACTGGTTAACCCCCAATTAAGGAGAATTCCTCCCCTATATAACCCCTCCCATATGGGAGGCACCTCAGTTTTTTGTGTCTATGGTGGTTGGTCACGTAAAACATGTGCTATGAAGAAAGCTCTGTGCAGGTCCCTGCAGGGGGCCTAAGGGCTACAATAACTGTATCCATATCTCGGGCCGATATTTTGACTCCCAAGATGGTATGGTACCCGGGCCTTGTCATCCAGGGGGGAAGGGGATCGCCATCGGAGCTGCGTGGGACCTTACAGCACAGAGCTGTCTCTTGCAACACAAGACATTTCTTCACAAATCACCAAAATAGGTGTTTTACGTATGAAAGATTGTGATTAGTGCCATGAAAATCAGTAAATTCATATTGTTTTTTTTTTTGAAGAGTTCTGTGAGTATATAGACCTTGTACCAGGATCAGTGGCGGCTGGTGCGCCATCGGTCGGGGGAGGGACAGCAGACTGACCTGACCACGGACCCCCCCCCATCGCTCCAGCCTGATACCAAGAGACAACCCCCCACCATATGACTGTGGTCATGGCTCAGCAGACAGATTGCCAGTGTGTTCAGTGCAGGGAGCTCCCCTCCATCTGTGGACAGCGAAGGATGACAGCATGCAGCACTTCAACTACAATGACAGATGTTCGATCCCCTGATGAAGTCACATGGGTGTGACGTCACGCGCAGGGACGGGAAAGACGCTCAATTCTGAATCACACAGCATGAGCTCGCTGCTCGTTTGGAGATAAGCTGTTTTTACTGAGAATTTATGTGAGTACCCTGTGTGATAATACTGAATAAACTTTACATATGTTGTGAATTACTACACTATGGTACTCCTCCTTTGTTGATTTATCCTTGCTCCCACCGAGAGACAACGACTTTAAAGGAGAAGTAATTTTTGTGGATTTGGGGAGAAGGGTTTGAAAAAGACCCAGTGAGCTTATGTTTACATGCGGTTATCTCCTTACCGCAAGGTAAGGGGCCATTGTCTACCAAAGTGTGTGTTCATGGAGTGATAGAACACCTGGAAGTTGTCACTTACGGAGATTGCACAGTTTGCACAGTGAAGCATTTGCACTTAAAGAAGCTTGTTTTTTTTACACCATTTATGAACTGAACACCTATATATCTTTAGTTTGAAAGATTGTAATGAGTATCGATACCTAATTTATAGACTATGGATTGATTTATTTTATTCAAATTTTTTAGCTGCCTCTGCAGTGCATTTACTTTTTTTCTTTTTTTGCACTAAGTTGATACACCATTTTTGGGACTTGATATTCACATATAGATTTTGGATTTATCTCTATTTATTTATTTTTATACTTTCTCTGTCTACCTCTGCAGTGTGTTTGTTTATTTGCACTAAGTGGATACACTCCCTGTTTTTGAGCACTTTGCACTTCATGGATGCTGTTTACAGTTTATTTATGCCTTTACTTTGATTAATATTGGATCACCTTGCACTTTATACGTTAAGTTGTTTACAGTATATTTATCAACTGATTTTAGAGTTGGTTTATTGAGCATTGGATATTTAATTTATTTTATTAATTTTATTGTCTGTACATTATCTCACTTTTACCCTGTATATGTTTACACTTATGGATATTTAGAGGTGGGAGATAGAAAGATATTTTTTAGACAAATAATTTAGTGTTAGAACAGCGTGACACCAATATATTTTTTATTCAGATGTTCGATCCTCACACCTACTGCAGAGAGGACAGGATCCCAGCAGAGAGTGAGCCTGGGGAGGGTAGATCCACAGAACTTTGGATGAAAGACGGTGTGTGGGAAATGCATCCTTACCAGTGGTCAGCAAGTGACGCATTTGCTGAGCACTGGTAAGGATGCATTTGCTGAGCACTGGTAAGGATGCATTTGCTGGGCATCGGTAAGGATGCATTTGCTGAGCACTAGTAAAGATGCATTTGCTGGGCATTGGTAAGGATGTATTTGCTGGGCATTGGTAAGGATACATTTGCTGGGTATTGGTAAGAGTGCATTTGCTGGGCAATGGTAAGGATGAATTTGCTGAGCACTGGTAAGGATGCATTTCCTGGGCATTGGTAAGGATGCATTTGCTGAGCACTGGTAAGGATGCATTTTCTGGGCATTGGTAAGGATGCATTTGCTGAGCACTGGTAAGGATGCATTTGCTGGGCATTCATAAGGATACCTTTGCTGGTCACTGGTAAGGATACATTTGCTGAGCACTGGTAAGGATGCTTTTGCTGGGTACTGGTAAGGATGCATTTGCTGAGCCTCTGCCTCTAAGAAGCAGGACAGAACGGACAAGGATAACGATAACACATAATGTCCACATTAAACATCTCACCTGTCTCCAGTGTGTGTGTCTCCCAATCCAGCAGCTCATTCCCGCCTGCATGTCACCCCTGATCCCAGCCGCTTGGGAGCCATGTTCTCTCAGTCACTCCCACCCCAGACACATCACAGCTGGCCCAAGAGACTTGTGGGAGATGTAATTTGATGGAGGGTGTGGTGTGGATGAGACAGCTTGTGAATGGATCCCCGCCCGCACATCACCCCTTGCCCCATAGCTGTGTGAGAGCTTCTTTTTCTCAGTCACGATCACCTTGGACACATCCCCTCTGGCCCTAGAGGCCTGTGGGAGATGTGGTTTGAGGGAGGTGGGGTGATGGCCGGTCAGTGTCAGTGTGTGTTACTTCCAGGCATGCCCACAGGGGGTTCATTTAGCATGCCATAGGTTCACCATCACTGCACTAGATCATGGAAGCACATGTTATCATGTTCTATTTGCACACATTTGTTCTCTTGCAGTAAGACATGAATTATATGCAATAAAAATAGAAATGACATTCCTTACCATGTGGCTGGTACACATCTATTCACAGCAGTTTAGTGTGTTTCTAATGGGAAACTGTTATATTTGCTTATATATGTATAATGGAAAACGTTACATCTATTACCATAGGGTCTGTTATTTAGGATGACCCCTATATTTTTGAGTAGGGAAAACAATTAAAATTAGAATTCTGAAATCAAACCATCATATCAGTCTTAGTTCAATTAAAGTGTGTATACCCAGCCTTGGTTTTGAAAAGAGCAGGGATGGGTTATAAGCATTGTCAGGTTTTTACTGTTAGCTGGGGCTCCATTTGATAGATAGACATATAGGGTTCTTTTCATTCTGAATCGAAATTCGGCAAATTGTTTGATATTTTGAAATTCAAACATATCTGACTTTCTAAATCACAATAGGAACATATTTAAATGAATGTCTGAAATAACACATTATTATTATCTGAATTATCTGAATTAGAAACAAATTTGTATCAAATATGGCTTCAGTATAAATCACACAAATGGGAAACACAAAGACACTGAATTTCAAAAGAGCCAACTTCCTAAAGGACATACCTTGCTAGAAGATATAAATTGGGATAAAATCTAAGAAACAAAGAACATGGAGGAGAGATGGGTTTGCTTTAAGAGAATATTAAATAAGGGCATTAGCCAGTGCATTCCATTGAGAAATAAATGTAAAAGTCCTGGGTGGCTTAACTCCAATGTAAAAAGAAATATAAAAGCAAAGGAGAAGGCCTTCAAAAAATACAAAGCTGATGGATCATCATCAGCATTCAGACTTTACAAAGAATGCAGAAAGATATGTAAGGGTGCAATTGAGGTGGCTAAGATGGAACACGAAAGACACATAACACAAATAACACAAATATAAAAGTATATAAACAGTAAAAAAGAGAGGACAGACCATATTGGCCCCATAAAGAATGAGGAAGGACATCTGATTACAAAGGATGGGGAGGTGGTGAAGGTATTGAATTTATTATTCTCCAGTCTTCAGGAGGGAATTGGAGGGCTTCAGTAATCAAAACTGTGGTGTTTGTCCTCATGACACATTACAGGAAGAACCCTCATGGCTAATAGAGGACAGAATTAGAAATAGACTAGGGAATCTTAACATAATAATTTACCAGGACAAGATGGTTTGCACCTGAGGGTATTTAGGGAATTCAGTCAAGTAATTGCCAGACCATCGTTCCTAATTTTTACTGACAGTCTACTAACTGGAATGGTACCAGTTGATTGGAGAAATGCTAATGTAGCACCAATATTTAAAAAATGGGCAAAATACATCCCTGGGAATTACAGACCAGTTAGCCTAACATCAATACTATGCAAGTTCTTGGAGGGGAGGATAAGGTACTGTATACAAGATTTTAGTAATGAAAACGGTATCATTAGCAGGCTTCAGCATGGATTCATTAAGAATCGTTCTTGGATTTATGAAGAATCATTCTTGCCAAACCAAACTATTAACCTTCTATGAGGAGGTGAGTTGCCATCTAGATAAAGGAAGGCCCGTAGATGTGGTGTATCTGGATTTTACTAAATGCATTTGACACAGTCCCCCCATAAACATCTACTGTACAAAGTAAGGTCTGTTGGCATTGACCATAGGGTGAGTACATGGAATGAAAACTGGCTACAAGGGTGAGTTCAGAGGATGATGATAAATGAGGAATGCACGGAATGGTCAGGAGTGGTAAGTGGGGTCCCCCAGAGTTCTGTGCTGGCCAATCCCATTTTATTTGTTCATAAATGACCTGGAGTGGAGGATGGGGTAAACAGTTTGATCCCTGTATTTGTGGGTGACACTAAGCTAAGCAAGGGCAATAACTTCTCCATAGGATGTGGAAACTTTGTAAGAAGATCTGAACAAATTAATGGGGTGGGCAAATATATGGCAAATGAGGTTTAATGTAGAAAAAGTTAAAATAATGCATTTAGATGGCAAACATATGGATGCAATCTATTCACTAGGGGGTGAACCTCTGGGGGAATCTAGGATGGAACAGGACCTCGGGGTCCTAGTAGATGATAGGCTTAGCAATGGTATGCAATGCCAAGCTGCTGCTAACAAAATAGAATATTGACATGCATTAAAAAGGGAATTAACTCCAGGGGTAAAATTATAATTCTCCCACTCTATAAGACTTTGGTCTGGCCTCACCTAGAGTATGCTGTCCAGTTCTGGGCACCAGTCCTCAGTAAGGATGCACTGGAAATGGAGTGAGTACAAAGAAGGCCAACAAAGCTATTAAAGGGTCTGGAGGATATTCGTTATGAAGAGCACTAAACTTATTCTCTCTGGAGAAGAGACACTTGAGAGGGAATATGATTTACAAATACCATGCTGGTGACCCCACAATTGGGATAAAACTTTTTTGTGGAAGGGAATTTAATAAGACACGTGGCCACTCATTAAAATGAGAAGAAGAGAGGTTTAACCTTAAACTGCCTAGAAGGTTCTTTACTGTAAGAGCGGCAAGGATGTGCGATTCTCTTCCGGATTTCTCCTCCGGAATTCTCTTCCGGTGGTTTCAGCGGGGGGGGGGCATCAATAGTTTAAAGAAAACGATTAGATAAGCACCTGAATGACCGCAACATACAGGGATAATCACACACATAGGTTGGACTTGATGGACTTGTGTCTTTTTTCAACCTCACCTACTACAGTATGTAACTATGAAACTATTTAACTATGAATATGAATTAACAAGGAATTCAAGACAAATTTTGAATTTGAAATGTAAACATATTGCTGACTATTGCTGATCAAAAACTGTGTGCAAGTATACCTATTGTAAAATATTGATTTGGTTTTGATTTTTCTTCTGTTCGCTCATTCTGCATTCTCTGCATTTCTCAAATTGATAAAAATAACCAAGTAAAATATATATTTTTGGAACCATTGTTACTTTTTATTACTTCTTCACACCTGGCTAAAATTTTGCACAGTACTGTACATGGAGACAAAAAAATGTTGAAGTCGGATATTTTTTTTTTAACTTAGAACACTTCACATATTCTGAATAAACCTTATTAATACAAAGAAGATTAACATGTCAAAGATTAAACTGTCAATATTTCTTGCAAAATAATAATTTTAGCATCTTTTGTGTCCAATTCACCATATATGCCTTATATAACCCAAGACCCTTCCATTTTTTACTGTTTAAACCCTTTTATTGACCACTTGAATAAAAGGCACTTCTGCCCCTTCCTGCCCAAGTAAATTTTCGCTATCAGCGCTGTCACTTCTTAAATGACAATTGCGCGGTCATGCTACAATGTACCCAAACAAAATTTGTATCATGTTGTTCCCACAAACAGAGCTTTCTTTTGGTGGTATTTGATCCCCTCTGCATTTTTTTGCTAAACAAATAAAAAAAGACCGAAAATTTTGAAAAAAAAAAAAGATTTTCTTTGTTTCTGTTATAAAAAAAATTGTAAATAAGTTTTCTCCTTCATTGATGGGCACTGTTGAGGCTGCACTGATAAGGCGGCACTGATGGGCACTGATGGACACTGATGTTGGGCACTGATAGGCAGCACTGATGGGCACTGATAGGTGCCACTGATGGGCACTGTTAGGCGGTACTGATGGGCACTGATAGGCAGCAATGATATGCAGCACTCATGGGCCATGATAGGCAGCACTGATGAACACTAATAAGTGGCAATGATGGACACTTATGGGCACTGATAGACAACACTGATAGGCACTTATGGGTGGCACTGATAGGCGGCACTGATTGGCACTGATAGGTGGCACTGATGGGCACTGATAGGTGGCCCTGATGGACACTGATGAGTGGCACTGGACACTGATAAATGGCACTGATAGGCATCACTGATGGCAATGGCACTGGCAGACATTGCTGATGGACACTGATTAGCATCTGTCTGGGCACTGATTGGCATCTGTATGGGCACTAACTGTCATCCCTGGTGGTCCAGGTGGCATACCTGGTGGCCATCCATTGTGGGTATCCCTGGTGGTCCAGTGTGGGCATCAGTTGGGGGCCTATGCTGATAATCAATCAGCACAGACCCCCCCTGTCAGGAGAGCTGCGGATCTGCTCTCATCTACTCACGTCTCTCAGACACGAGTGAGGAAAACCCGATACATGGCTTTTCCTGTTTACACTGTGATCAGCCATGATTGGACACGTGCATCGGTTGTTATCCTGAAAGACGTCATATGACATGCAGTCTGGATAACGGAACCACCGCCCAGCCATCATTCTGCTATAGGCCGGGTGAGAAGTGGTTAAAGGTTTAAGTTGGCTATTTTCTTTTCTGCAACCAAGTGTAGGTAGAACTTGCAAGCAATGCAGGTAAGACACAATTGAAAGATAACAAAGAACAATGGCATACATACATACATAGTAGGAACAACAAACTCTTAACCCCCCTGGCGGTATTCCCGAGTCTGGCTCAGGGTGGAGATTTTATACCAAAAGCGGTAACCCTGAGCCAGACTCGGAACCACATCGCTGAATGCAGGGAGAGTTTACTTACCTTCTCCCCTGGATCCAGCGAGTTCCCCCCCCCGCTGTACGATACGAGCAGCTTGTCCTCCGCTCAATCTATCACAGAGCCGGGCTCTGTTCCCTGCGAGTGTTGCCACGCACGGGGACGAAGAACGGCGCCAAATTCCAAAAGTGAAACACACAGTATACATACAGTATAATGCAATCTTACAGATTACATTGCTGTATGTAATTATTTCACATCCCCTTTGTCCCTAGTGTTCTGTCCAGTGCCCTGCATGCAGTTTTATAATATAAAAACTGTTCTTTCTGCCTGGAAACTGGAGATTGTGCATAGCAACCAAAACTGTCCCTTTACATCAAAAATGGTTTTAGACCAGCTAGAAAACAGCGATAATAAATTAGAATCACTCACAGAATTGAGCGATAGCGATTTGTGGGGAGATCCGTCATCAAATACTGAAAAGTAATGACAGTGACAATTCTGCAACTGAGCAAATTTCAGTGTTTTTGATTTGATTACATTATTGAGTCATTTTTATTATTGTTATATTATTATTTGGTATAATTATTTATAGTTATTTATTATATTATAATTTATGATTTCATTTTTCAAACTTTATCATACCTGGGATGTCTGCTAAACTATGGTTTGGACAATTTAAGTGAGTTATTCCTAAGAATTACAGGACTACAATATAAAACGGCAAATTTTCATGCAAAATAATTGTACCGCTTTCAGCACCTAAAATCTGAAATAATCCTACCGCCAGGGAGGTTAAGGATAAAACCTGACCATCAAAACCAACCAGGGATGGTAAAAAAAAATAATAATAGGTGCATGAATTCTAAGGGTGCTGGTCAAATAGGGTAGAACCTAGTTTCTGCTCCATACCACTCCACAGGATGACAGAAACAAAAAGACCAATATGTTGCTCCACTACTCTCATCAAAATTAATAAAATTACATTGTCACACATATTGTAATGTACATATATTTATACATAATTATTATAATGCCTATGATATTTACTTCATGGTTAGGAATGGCTGCACGTTCTTCTGGATTGTAAAAGTCATGTTCAGTACCTAGTAAATTTTGCAGTTTGCTCCTTCAGTAATTTTCTTTTGGAAGGTCTGATTTGGCTCTTGAAATTTGTGTACACACTATATGAAATTCTTATGATCAATCTGAATATGGAATTTTCCCTCCCTTAGTGATGGCCAAATATGTTACAGGGTAGACTTTCCAATCCATAGATAGGGTCATACACAGTTAGGAACAAAATTTGGAGCAAATCTGACATTTCCAACTCCATCAAAACATTTTTTCCCCCTTTGGTCACAGAGAAATGGACAATGTTAACTGATAGGGCTTCTTCAGCTTTCGTATAATCACCAAAAAACATTCTGTTTTTGAGAACATAACTATGATAAGAATCAGTTCTGATATACAAATTAAAGTTATTCTTATTCATAGTCAACTCAAAATAACCATCTGCTAATCTATCTATTTGACATGGGTTAGGGTTACTATTACTGCATTTTCTATGCTCATCTTAGCTCTTGCACTAACTTACCTAACAAAACTGCCACCTTTATTTTCATAGATTACAGTACTTGATGATGAGAAGGTGAGCTGACTTTAAATGCAGTGGAACGTATTTACTGTACATAAATTGTACCGAATATAATATAGGAATATATTGTATAGTACATATCCAACTCACTACCATTACCCGTATTTAACTCATTGGATGCTCCTAAATTACATTGTATATCTATACTATAGTATACTCATTTTAATGCTCCTTGTTTCCCCCAGCCATATTCTGGCAGCAGTGCATGGTGGATGGCAAGTGAAAGCATAACATGCTTGTAATGACTATAGCCAACTTAATTGTTATGCGTGTGTATCTTAGGCCTGATTCACATCTATGCAGGCTTCAGTTTGCATATTGCAGGTGCAATTTGCGTTTTTCAATACACGCTTTCGATCCATTGAAGTCTATGGAACCAAAAACTAGTAAAAAGTCCCTGGCCCTTTCCATAAAATGCAGAGATGTGAACCCCATCTATAGGAAACCATGTTGAAAGCACTGTAGTGTGTTTCTGCAAAACTGAAAATGCACTAAAAAATGCATAGACGTGAACCAGGCCTAAGGTACACAAAATGATGGTATCTTTGATCATGTGAGTTTCATTATAGTAATGGTAATTACATTTTTATACAATGCAATACATGCAGTTGCCACCATAATTTCCTATAGAATAATTTAGTGGTATTGCATGAATATAATCAAAGTGTTAGGGGCCCAGGGGTCCATGTTGTTGATACTCTTGTAGTTCCACAAATATGTTATAATTATGATAATGTACCTATAATTTCATGTTACATATTCTGTTGGGTCCATAATGAAGACTTTCATGTTATGAAAACCAATTTTTATCTGAAACAGCATCTGAACAAGTATTACCTAACTAATTTATGAATATTTAATTAAAATTGAAAAAGAAAAAACTAAAATGAAGTGAATTACGAAAACAAATCCTTCTAACATAATGAATGCAACTAAATGAAATTGTTAACTTAAAAAATCCATCCGAAACAAAACAAAATTATTATTTTTTTGTTCTGAACATATCTATTGATAGACTTCCACTTGGACCCAACCCTGCTGACAAAAAAAAATAAGGAGTAAGGGTGGTCTCCAATAGATATTTTTCTCCACTCCTTGTCTGGTGAAACTGTTGTCAGCAGTACCAGAAAGTAGCACTCCCTTTATCTAGAACTAGAAAAAAAAATTTGACTTGGCATTCACTTTAACTTCTCAAGTAGCTATAGAATCCAAAGAATATTAGAGAGTAAATGTTATAATAATAACATGAATATGGGTGAACAAAAGTTCACATATTGAATAAGTACATGTCTAACACTCCATAAAGCAATAGTATTTTTTTTTTTTTTACTGTCAGGTTATCACAAAATGATGATGGTGCTTTCATTACAGCTCTGGTCCAAATACCCCTGGAAACAATGACAGGGAAAGAAAAGGAACAAAGTGGCATGGTGCAGAGTAAAGGTCACTGGCCAGTATTTAACTTGTCAGAGAAGTAATCTTGTAGACTGCTAAGGAGATCGCTGAAGAACTGAGTGTAGAAGCCATGAAAGAACAGACAGGAACAACTGCTGACAAAGGCACCAGAACCCATGACAGGCTGGAGGCAGGGAGAGAGGGGACAGTGGTTGACAATCCAGAGGCAAGCATCAGGCAAGACAGAGGACAGAGGCATGGTCAGGAGGTAAGTCGAGGTCAAAACAGATCAAGATATCTGCAATGCGTAGACAGATGAGCCAGGAGGAGAATCAAGCTGGGGCACAACAAGTTAATCTGAAAAAAGAAGAATTCAGAGACTAACCCGGTCAGCAATGGGAAAGCATGTGTAAACACAGATTCAGGACACAGGGAACAGCCTTAGATCTTCTAGAAACCTCTTATTTCAGTCTTCTTTAAATAGGCTGTCAAGTCTGGAATCAGTTGCGCATTCATGTGCACCTGCATCTGCAGATATACTTGAAAACATGCCCACATACATTCTTGCACAAACAAGCATTCCCACATAACCTAGTTGGGCAGTCATTCAACCTATTTGAGCACCCACTCCCACACTGCAAGACAGTGTCTCAATCTCTTTCCATTTGGTGTCATTAAGCACTTGTCTAAAGGGCCAAACAGGTCTGGACACATACTCCTTGTGAAATATGCACACACATACACTGCACTTGCAGCAATCACGAAACCCTGAATGATTTGAATCTCTCCCATTTGTTGGTGAGACCCATCAGCCTTCTCCCTCTGAATACCTGTTCAGGGAATCTTTCGTGGTCAAACTGGCTCCCTTCCTGTAATTCACAGCTTATTCACAATGAAATACAGTATAGAAGTGTGTGTGTATGTATGTATGTATGTATGTGTATATATATATATATATATATATATATATATATATATATATAATGTAACATATTATATTTCTGAACTGAATATTTAGCCAAAGTTGTTAAACATTGATTTGGGCATTTATTTTTGCAGGTGCTGTATAATTACTGCATACTTTTAATAACATGTTTCTCTTTTCATTCAAAGATTACTTGCCTTAATATCTTAATATTTCTCTAAATGGGACTTTCCTTTGTAACAGAGTGTTCTCATAATTGATAATTAATTCTATTTAGCATTTAACTATTATTGGTTTCATGAATATGTAAATATGTTCTGTTCTCACTGTTCTGTAAATGTGCTTTTTATTGAATTTACATTTACAATTTATGAAGCCAATATGTCATAATAGCACAAATGCTTTCCCAACGACAGACAGGACAATCCAGATCTGTTGCAACTTTTTTGACATGTTCAGGGACTTTTACTTTTCACACGGTTTCCGCAAATACCTGAATAGATTCTGATTGCATGTATCAATTTTTTTTTAGATAATAGATGAGGTTCCAATCTATCTATTAAGTTGTCTATCTCTAATAAAGTATAGTGCGTGCGGGTATGGTTGTGTGCATGTGTGGTACAATTGCAGATGTGCTGTAGTTATCAATTATACACAACTTTGATAAACCAGTTTGATGTCATGAGATAGAAAACACAGATGCAGAAGGTTACAGTTGTTTTTTAGTGCTGTTCTGAAAATTCAGCAATTTATTAAATATCAACTTTGCTGATAAATACAATAAAATTCAGGATAACTGAGAGCCTGTCAATCTCCTTTGTTGGCAATTTGAACACATAGGCTAACTTAGAGGGGGCAGAAAAAAAAGTCATCCAGTGTGCATGAGGCCTAAAAGTGTGCATGCAGTTGTGTTATGTAAACAGAATTACTAAAATTATTATAAAAATATATATATATATATATATATATATATATATATATATATATATATATATATATATATATATATATATTTGTTTTGCAAACCAAGTGACAAGTGGTTAACGTTTCCTCCAGTAATGGAATCTGGGGAACAGAAAGAAACCACAGGTAAAAAAAAAAAGAGAAATGCTGGTCCAAATGATCACTTCACTTTTAGGCAGCATAGAGGCAGCAAGACTCTTCTAAATAGGAATCCCAACACTGGAAATAAATACCTCAAGGCACCTGCAGGATCCAGTGGTAATAAAGCAATATTTTAGTTTTACTTGGGAAGATAAGAAATGCACCTTCTGTACTGAACTCTTGCTATTATGGTCACCAAGACATTTGTAAGAGAATCATATGACTGATTGAACCCACTATTTCCCCTCATGAACTAAAATATAAGTTTATGAGTAGAGTTGTCTATTAAATGTTCATATTTTTCTCATGAGGTTATGGGTGAATACATTTTGTCTCAACCAGCACTTTCAGTTTTTACTGAAAGCATGCATTTTGAAATATGCAGTTAAATATTTTCATATAAAGCATAGGTTACCAAGTGAAAGGGCAAATTAAGCAACTCATTGCTTAGAGAAACCATAGTCATGTGAAATAAATGATATCATTCCCCTGTTGCCAGCAAAGCAGATTGCTTCATGTTTATGTGTGGGAAAACATTAATTAAACATGTAATGCGATAATGGGTGTGTGCATTCAGCCCTAAAATTATTGGATAGGTTTATGTGTCTTTATTACTGTTCCCAGTACGACAAATTAACGTCAAAAATAATTATAGTGAAAACTGCACCTAGAGCCATTTCCTAATAAATGGCTGTTATGGATATTGCTTTAAGGATGTGTCAGAAGGTAATTATACTGTTAATACTTGTTGGAAAATAGGTCAAATGTCCAAACTTAAAAGGCTGAATTCTCTTTTGCCCTTCCAGTTTCCATCATTAATTTAATGTTTAGAATTATTTTCATGTCAATTTTTTTTTAACCAATTCATAGGTAGGTTTCTTACAAATTATAATCATGATAGTTTTTATTATGTTTACAAACTGTTTATTGAGAGATATTGTATGTTAGATACTATTACAAAATATAAACAACCATGTTTACAAAAATAGTATAACTTTAATAGGCACAAGAGCCAATAAGTTTACAATGTTATAATACACATAGATCAAATGGAGACTTTTTTTTATAATTAGTTCATCCAATAACAAACACAAAATAAAATTTAAATAAAACATAATAAAAAAAGTGATCATACCATATCATGATAGTTTTTAATGAGTTTTTTTAGATTTAAAGGTATTTAATGAGAGTTTTTTTGAGATTTGAAAAGATGTAATTTTATAGCATATACTAAATGTATTCATGTTTAAAATTCTGTCCGCTACCTTAGTACACCTACCTTTTTTGTTCAACTACTTGAAGTTTTTTAAATTGGTACTTTTATGTAAAATAAATTTTTCTTGGAAACAAACTGCGAATATGTAAAGGTCTCAGTGTAGTCTGACTTTCTGCTGACCCAAGTTTCCAAAGTTGCACTGTCATAGCCTAGATTCAGGATCTACAGAAATAGGTTGGATTTGCTAAAAAGGCTGCTAAACTGTTTTATGCAAGAGAAAGGGAGGTTTTTATATTTTGAACATTACGCGCAACAGAAAAGTCTTCAATTTGTTGTTGTATACAGTGGAGTTGTAAAATGAGAATTGCTTTATGTTACATAATGTTTAAACCTAAATAAAAAAAATTGATGTACCATTTAATAAAACACTGATATATTAATTTATGCTATCAGATCATTTTTCATCATGCTTTCATATTTATCAGTTGCACTGTGAAATAGGCACAAGCGTTGGAGTTATGAATGAAGTCCTACATTTACACGATAGCACTTAATAAATAGTTTACATAACAAAAGATTCATTCACTGAAGGTGCAATGGGGTTGATTTACAAAAGACAAATAGACTGTTCACTTTGCAAGGAAAGTTGTGCTTTGTATGGAAATTTTCCTCAGCGCTTAACCATTTGACCTCCAGAAGGTTTTACTTCCTTCATGACCAAGGCATTTTTTGCCATTCAGCACTACACTGCTTTAACTGCCAATTGTTCAGTTATGCAACACTGTACAGAAATAACATGTTTAACTTTTTTTTCACATACATTTGTGATATAAACTAAAAAACTTAAAAGTTTGAAAAAAAATGTATTTTCTGTTACAAAACATATCTAATAAAATCAAATTTCTTTTTCATAGATTTAGGCCAACATTATTCTGCTACATGTCTTTGGTAAAAAAAAATCCTAATAAGTGTATAATAATTAGTTTGTGTTAAAGTTATAGGGTCTACAAACTATGATGTATGTACTGGAATTTACTTTCTGACTGCCTATTACATTTCTTGAGTAGAGTTTTTTTGGGGGCTTTTTTAATCAGGTGCGGTGGGCATCATGATTGACAATGGATCTAAATTTAGGGACATTGTTTTTATTTTTTAATAAAGGAATTGTCAAAAACTGCCTCCTGTCTTTATTTATTTTTGACACTTTTTTTGGTGAATGATTAGGGGTACAATGTACCTCTACTCATTCACATAGGAAGGGGGCTGGGATACATATTCTAATAAGCCCCCTGCCCGCAGACCATCACAACCATTGACCAGGGTTGTCGGGAAGAGGCTCTTGTCCCCATCAACATTGGGACAAAGTGCTTTGGGGCAGGGGAGCAGAGCCTCCAGCCCCAAAGCACCCCTCATGTTGAGAGAATGTGGCCTGGTATGGTTCAGGAGGGAGGTGCTTGCTTGCCCCCCTCTTTCCTGGCACACTGGCCTGTATACTTGGATAAGGGTCTAGTATGGATTCTGGGGGGGGGGTGGGGGACCATTTTTTATTTTATTTTTTTGGCATGGGGCTTCCCTTAATATCCATGCCAGACCCAAAGGACCTGGTATGGATTGGGGGGGACCCCCACGCCATTTAAAAAAAAAAATTGTATTGCAATGGTATTGTATTCTTGCCAATTTAAATGTAATTTTTTTCCTCTTTATACAATAAGGTCCATTAATATTTGGACACAGGCACAATTTTCATAATTTTGGCTCTGTATGCCACCAGAATAAATGTAAAACAAAACTGTGTTTCCTCCTTTCTGATGCTTTGCGAGGCTCTAACTGCAGCTGTCTTCAGTTGTTCTTTGTTTGTGGGTCTTTCTGCCATTAGCTTTGCCTTCAGCAAGTGAAATGGATGCTCAATTGGGTTGAGATCAGGTGATTGACTTGGCCATTGCAGAATATTTCCTTCAAAAGCTCCTAGATTGCTTTTGCAGTGTGTTTTGGATCATTGTCCATCTGTATTGTGAAGCGCCATCCAATCAACCTTGCTGCATTTGGCTGAATCTGGGCTGACAATATATCTCTAAACACTGCATAATTTATCCAGCTGCTTCTGTCCCAGTGCCACTGGAAGCCATACATGCCCATGCCATCACACTGCTTCCACCATGTTTTACAGATTACTTTGTTTGCTTTGGATCATGAGCTGTTCCAAGCCTTCTCCACACTTTTTCTTCCGGTCATTCTAGTATAGATCAATCTTAGTTTCATCCATCCAAAAAATGCTTTTCCAGAACTGGTCTGGCTTTTTTAGATGTTTTTTGGCAAAGTCTAATCTGGCTTTTATATTCTTCAGTCTTATGAATCGTTTGCACCTTGTGGTAAACCCTCTGTATTTGCTCTCCTTGAAGTGTTCTCTTGATTGCAGACTTTCACAACGATACACCCACCTCCTGTCCTTCACCTGTCTGGATGTTGTGAATGGATTTGTATTTACCATAGAGAGGATCCTGCGATCATCCACCACTGTTGACAAATAATTTTACCGTATATCACCACAGAGTGGTACTGTGGATACTGGAAATGTTAAACGTAATTGGAGAATATACAAGATAAATGGAGCTTTGGACTTTATAGGCACAGCAATACACAAATTGATAACAGAAAATATTTAATAAAAAAGAAAAAAACAATGATAACAATAAAGTTTTAAAATTCACACTAATGGTTTATACAAAATATAGACATCTCTAGCATTGTCCTACTGCACTACACAGAATAAAGAAGGATCTCTATAGTATAAATTCTGGAGAGCTGGTTATAGTGTAGAATGATGTCAAAACTTGCTCTTGCTCTACATGTTACACAGCGAACGCTTCTGCAGGAGCTTAGGCAAATGTATAATAAAGATGTTAGCAGTACAGCTGAAGTCATCAGCAAAGCGGCTGCTTAAAATTAGGGGACAACCCTTAGGCAATATATGTGATGATATAAAAATCTAGTTTGGCGGTGTATAGCATCTATAGACAGAAGTGTTGGGAATCACAATGTATCCATATAGTAGTAAAATTAATCCATCCTCTAGCCAGATGGTACAGATGTGCCACTTTACAGGCAGACTAAAGGAACCTCCCCCCAGCCAATATATTTAAAGGAATTTTTCATTTTTATTGTTTCACTTTAAGCATTATTAAAATCAGTGCCCCTTTAGACTTTAATAGGGTTCACAGTTTGTGTCCAAACTTTTGAGATGTTCGAAAGTTCTGGCGTGATCCGACCTGGGGGGCGTTCAGCCCAACTCTATTCTTGAGGTGCTAAAATGCCAGGACAGTACAAACACCCCCCAAATGACCCCTTTTTGGAAAGTAGGCACCCTAAGGTATTTGCTGAGAGGCATGTTAAGTCTATGGAAGATTATTTGTGTTGCCACAAGTTTTTGTAAAATAAGAAAAAAAAGACTTCTTTTTTTTACACAAAGTTGAGACATTATTTCTCACACATACCAAAGGTATATGTGGAGTTACACCCCAAAATACATTCTGCTACTTCTCATTCTGAGTATATAGATATCATATGTGTGGAGCCTAGCCATGTACAGGAGCTCAAAACCAATTACCACCTTCAGGCTTTCAAAGGTCGTAATTTCCTCATTTCACTTCCTGTCTACCTATCACAGTTTTGGAAGCCCTGAAATGATAGGCCCCAAATGCCCCCAAAATGACCCTTTTTTGGAAAGTAGACACTCCAAGGTATTTTATAAAAGCCATGGTGAGTATTTTGCAGCTTTAATTTTTTGTTTGTGCTATGCTGACATTTCTGGCCCTCTGAAACTGTGGTAGATATTCAGGAAACCCAATGCACATTTAACGCCCCTTAAAAGCCTGAAGGCCCTCCTCACAATTTTGAAGACTACTTCAATAAGCCTCCCTCCTAGACACATGGAGAGAGTGCAACCCATTGAAGAGAAATTACACCTACTATTCTTCCCCGCATAATTCTTTTTCCAGGATTGACCATATCCTTTTACCAATCGCATCTCCCCAATCCTACTACAATCCATCATACACCCCATCACATGGTCAGATCATTGTGCCGTGATTACCACGGTCTCATCGTTAATCCCCCGCCCTGGTAACAAAACCTGGTGCATGAATGAAGCTCACCTCACTAATCAGTCCTACTGTCTTGATATTCAAACGGCCCTTAATGACTATCTCCTACATAACGCCACACCCGGTATCTCACTGACCCTGCTTTGGGAAGCACATAAACCGGTGAGAAGGGGTAAATGTATCTCCGTTGCCACCCACCTTAAACGGGATAAGAAATCCAAACTACAACAATTGGAAGCTGACTTTCACCATCAGTTCCTACAATTTCAGGAGACCCCATCCAACACCAATAAAACGCTACTTGAAAAGACCAAGTTGGAACTGGACCTCCTTTTGGCCGAATCTGCGGAGAAGTCCATCCGTCGGACCGGCCATAAGATCTATACAAAAGTCACTAAGCCAGATACCTTTTTGGCACTGTGCCTCTGACGACCCGATCATGTGCACCACCCTATTAGGCTCCGGCTGGCCAACGGCACTCATACAAGTAACCCTGTCAGAGTACTCTCTGAGTTTCGCAAACGCCTTGCCCATCTATATGAAGGGAGGGGGGTCTTTTCCTTCCAATGAAGCAGAGACACTCTTTCAGAACCTGTCTATACCCAAGTTGCCTGACGCCAGCCAAGAATCTATAGATAAACCAGTCTCGGTAGAAGAGGTCCTCAGCGCCATAAAAACTCTCAAACCCCACAAGCGTCCTGGTCCGGATGGTCTCCCTGGTATATACTACAAGAAGTTTGCGGCCATCCTGGCCCCACTTCTTGCTAATTCTTTCAACGCACTACTAAATCAACAATCCCTTGGTCGGGACACATTGACTGCTATCATTGCCATGCTCCCTAAACCCAAGACAGACCATACCCTCTGGTCCAACTATATGCCCATCTCCCTCCTAAATTTGGATGTGAAAATCCTAGCCGAAATCCTTGCTTTGAGGCTTAACCCAATTATTGGAGGCTTAATTCATAAGGACCAGGTGGGTTTCATTCCCCGTCGACAGGCCGGCGATAACATTCATCGGGTTGTCCTCCTACAACATCTAGGCAAATCCTGTAAGATTCCTATGCACCTCCTATCGCTCGACATCAGAAAAGCATTCAACACCGTCTCATGGCCCTATCTCCACTACATTTTAGGACGCTGGGGCTTCGGTCCCAACTTCCTACAATGGGTGAGCGCTCTATATGCGCACCCACAGGCATATGTGAAATACTCCGGTTTTAGTTCAGAGTGCTTCCCAATACAAAGAGGAATGAGGCAGGGCTGCCTCTTATCCCCACTAATATTTGCCCTAGTAATTGAACCCCTTGCGGCTTTAATTAGAACGAACCCAAATATTCATGGCCTAGAAATAGCTTCCACATCCCATAAACTTTGCCTTTTCGCTGACGACGCTCTATTATTTATTACCTCTCCACATATCACTTTGCCCAACCTTCTACAACTCTTAGCTAAGTTTGCAAGGGTCTCAGGATGTCAACCAGGCAAAATCCAAGGCCCTTAATGTGTCCCTCCCTTTAGCCAAACTTAAACTTGTACAGGGAAATTTTCCCTTTCAATGGTCCTCCTCTTCAATTCCTTACCTAGGAATCAAACTGACTAGCGACCCCGCCCACTTATTCCAATCTAATTACCTCCCAATGCTAAGACAATTGTCCTCACTACTTGATACCTGGCTGCCCCTCCATGTCTCCTGGCTTGGGTGCATCGCTGCTGTGAAAATGTCTTTGTTACCTAAGTTGTTATATCTTTATAGGGCTCCTCCCGGTCACAATACCATCTTACTTCCACAGGGCAATCCAGAGCCGAGTGTATAAGTATATTTGGGGCACTAAGTCCCCCCGAATTTCGAGACCCACTTTACTTCGTAGTAAACTCAATGGGGGCTTAGGTGTTCCCAACTTTCTCTGTTATTACCATTTCGCTCAATTAGCTCAACTAACTCTCTATCATGCAAAAACAGAGATCCCTCTTTGGGTCGCCCTGGAGGCAATAGATCTACATCCTATTTCCATCACCAATCTACTGTGGCTCCCTGCCCCTGCTTGGGGCCTTATTTCTAACCCAATAACCCAACACTCCATAAAAATTTGGGACAAACTATGTAGACCATTTAAATTAATCTCTCCACATTTACCACTACTCTCCTTTGTTGGTCATCCACGTTTTTACCCGGCCTTCACCCATCCTGCTTCCTTCCAAGCCTGGACCCGTGTTGGCCTGGAACGCATACGTGACTTCATTTCGAATGTTGCCATTAAATCCTTTCCAGCCTTACGGGCATAGACGCAAATTTCCACTCAGGAGTGCTTTAGATACCTCCAGATTTCCCACTTTGTTCAAACAACTATAGGCCCTCACAAAGAGCTGAGTAACATGTCCACATTCGAGAGTGTATTGGACTCGGACCCACATGTTCCAGGTATAATTTCCAGCCTCTATGCACATCTCACGTCTCCCCCATCCTCACTTCCATTGTATGCCTCAGCTTGGTCCAAGGACCTAGCCATAGAGTTAGATATAGGTGATTGGACAAGGATATGGGCAACAACCAAGATCTCCTCACAGAATGTTGTCGCATCAGAAGCCTGTTATAAAGTCCTTATGAGGTGGTATATGGTTCCGACCAGGATCGCTAGAATTCTACCTTCCTACTCTCCTAATTGCTTCCGAGGTTGCGATGTTGGAGGCACCCACCTTCATATATGGTGGACATGCCCAGTGGTGAAGCGCTTCTGGACGACAATATTCCGAATGGCCTCGACCCTGTTCAGTATACCTCTTGATCCTGATCCAGCCCTTGCCTTACTTAACCTCCCCCCACAGGACTTCACTAAGGCGCAGTTGCGCCTTCTTCTCCAACTCACCACGGCCACCAAACAGACAATAGCGAAAGCTTGGAAAACCCCAAATCTGCATATTGTGGAAGTTAAAAATAGAATTACCCAGGCCATGATACATAGCAAAATTGAAGCCACAATATTAGACAGGATTCCTCAACATCTTAAAATTTGGCGCCCATGGTCGGACCACTACCTCCCTCCTGGCTTCGATAGACACCTCTTGGAGCCTTGAGCCTTACCCATGGAGATCAAAGTCGGACCTTACTTTTTCGTGGCATACATGAGCCACCTGGCCAGTACCCTACCCTTTCCCCCTTGCTCAACTCTCCTTTTCCGTATCCACTCTTACTGTTTTCTCCATTCTTGGTTTCCCTTTTCTTTTTCCTTTTTCTTTTTTTCTTTTTTTCTCTTACTTTCCTTTTCATCACATAAATCTATTTGATAATAAGCCTACACTGCTCATTAGGCATCCATTACTGTTGCTCAGTGTGTCTGGGCAGAGTATCCCCCTTATTGTTTAGTTTACTATAACTAATGGGCCTACGTCCCTGTACTCATAGTACTATTGTTGTTTATATGTCTATGCTTTACCTTGTGCCTTGACGAGATGTAAACTCTGTATCTCTGCATATAGTCCTCACTTTTTTTTTCTGTGCAAATGCTCTGTTAGTAATTGTTTCCCTGTGAAATTGTTTCTGTAACAGTGACTATTTGGTTTTCCGCTTGTTGTCAATAATAAAAATCTTTGAAAGAAAAAGCCTGAAGGCGCTCATTCGATTATGGGCCCCTGTAAGTGGCTAGGCTGCCAAAAAATCTCATACATGCGGTATCCCCATGCTTGGGAGAAGTAGCAGAATGTGTTTTGGGCTGTAGCTCCAGGTATACCTATGGCCTGTGTGAAAAATCTCATTAAACTGTCAACTTTTTGTAAAAACTTGTAGCAAAAAATAAAATTTTCTATGGATTCGACAGGCCTCTCACCAAATACCTTGAGGTGTCTACTTTCCAAAAAAGAATCATTTGGGGTGTTTGAACTGTCCTGGCATTTTAGGTCTAAAAAACATTACATGTATGGCCAGCATTTGGAGTTTCTCCCACACTCCCAATGTTGGGCATATGTGTAATGTTCTTTTTTCATTCAGTCCATGAGCTGAACAAAAAAAAGGAATTTAACAGCGTCGTCCATTCATATCGATTGATGTGGATGAAGAAATCTCTGCCAGAAAAAGTGTGTGGTATGTCCACCATTAGAAGCTTCTGCCACACATCCACCCACTCTTCTAATGTTGGGCATACATGTAATGTTCTTTTTTTGTTCAGCCCAGAGGCTGAACAACAAAACCTGACTGATTCCTCCATTCACATTGATTGATGTGGATGAAGACATCTCTGCCAGAAAAAGTATATGCAGAACCATAGGAGCTATTGCCCACTAAGCACCCCACTCTCCTAATGCTTGGGATTACACATTCTGTTTATAGCTGCAGGTGAGGAATCTCCCCCTTCAGAGCTGCAGGCACTGATGTATGTATTCTGACAGTAGCACCCTGCTGCTGCCAGAATACACAGATCAGTGTTGCAGCTAATTGGTGTTTCTGTAGAGCAAACAGCAACTGTCATCAATAACACACAGTAATGGTGTAACTTTAATTCAATAAAATAACAACTTTTTTTTTACTTTTTTATGCAACTTTTTAGAACAATAACTAGCCCAGCCTTTGATTTTTGGGTCTCTTAAAATGTGATAGACAGTTTCCTGGCTACCTAACATCTTTCAAGACCCTAAGGGCAGAAATGTGTGCCCTAGACTGTGCTGTGCTGTGCTGTACCCTAGACTAATACTTCACTAGTATGTGATAGCAACAGAAGCAGTCCTTGATGCAGAGACCAGGTTGGCCAGGACAGGAGGGACAAAAAAAATAAGTGACACATCTCATTCCAAGTTCCAAGACACAACATCTTTTTTGGGGAAACTTTTGTGTTGGGGTACCAGAGATGACATCTGGAAAATTTCCCGCATGCAGCCAGCTAACTGCATCTGTATTTGCGATTTGGCATACAGTGCAACATGGATACAAAAGGGCTGTGATGATCGCTTCCTAAAATTTTAGGAAGGATCCAGTTCTTCCAGTTGCTTTGAACAGAATTGTGTAGAGCCAGTTGAAATAAATAGACACTTTTTTAGTACCAGTATCTAGCTCTGCAGGATGCTAAATACAGCTTCATCCTTTGGTTGAATTTTACTCCTTCCATATAAGGATTATAGTTATAGCAGAGAGGCTTTTCAATGTCACCAGATGGCATGTTAATTTGTGTCTGCATGAATGGAAGATAGGATGAACATATCCCATTTATCCTTTCCTTCACCGTAGGTAGTTCTTCAATGCACAAGTAGACATCCTCCCTCTTTTGAAGTGTGGTTTTAATGAGCTGTTGGGGGAAGCCCCTGTGAATAGATGCACATATTCTCCAGCACAACCTGGATAATTGAATAGCATCCAAAATCTTTATTTACAAATGGTCACCTCACAGAGGGCATAGTGCAAATGTTTTGAAGACACGCAGGATCCCACACAGGCAATAAAGGTTTTGGACACAATTCAATGATCTGTGGTGTGCTGCTGAATATATGCATTTGATCTGTAATGTCTCTAGTTCCAGCGGGTTGTTGCTTCAGTGCCTGCTACTACTAAAGCCTCAATCAGGAAAGTATGCAATGGAAATATTGACATTACTTTATGCCCCTGCAATTAGATTGCATGGTGCCACAGCAGCCAATTTTTTCAAGCAATAAATGTCTAAAAAGTGGCACACAAATGGTACCACTTATGGAACAAGGATGACACCAAGTCCCATACTATCTTGCCACTGCTCGCCATGCAGTCTGGGCATTCATGGGGCTCCAGCTGACTGTCTTTTTCCTCATAAATTCTAAAATGATATGTATAGCCTGTGGCCCTTTCACAGAGCTTATACAGTTTGACCCTCATATGTGGTATGCTTGCTGGGGGGATATTGATTGAATGCAAGCCTGCCAATAAAATGTACAGAGGACTTGTCCATGCAGATGTTTTGTTGGGGAATATACACATCTGCTCATTTCTCTGACAGATAATTTGCAAGGGGCCAAATTTTGTGGAGCCGATCATAGTCAGGGTCCCTCTGAGGACTACAAAGGGTATTGTCATTAAAATGCACGAAACACATTAAGTAGTCAGTGGTTCTCACCATCTGCTCCGCCTGCTATGCAGACTCATCCCTTTCATCCCAAAGAAGGTCAAAGCAGTGGTAGTTGGAACAGTCATTAATTCATGACTTGACTACGCAAACTCCCTTTACATAGGATTACCCCAATATCAACTTACGTGCTTTCAACTTATCCAAAGCACGGCGGCAAGGCTGATAACAGGAAAAAAAACTGGGAATCAATCTCCCCTTCCCTGAGGAGCCTACATTGGCTAACCGTAAAGAATCGGATTACATTCAAGACCCTCTGCCTCACCCACAAATGCATGCATGGAGACGCTCCTCAATACCTACTCGAGAAAATAAAACACTACCCACCCAACCGCAGGCTTCGATCACCTAACCAAAACCTCCTCCCCGTTCCCAAATCTCGGTACAAATCAAATGGGGAATGGAGATTCGCTGTCCAAGGACCACGGCTATGGAACGCTCTACCAACCAACATTCGCTTGGAAGAAAACCACCAGGTCTTCAGGAAAAAAACTCAAGACCTTCCTCTTCTAGAAGCTGGACAACAAAGATCACCACAGCGCCTTGAGGCGATTCAGTTTGCGTTGTGCGCTATACAAATTATTCATTCATTCATTCAATAAATTCACATATCTACACCTGGCCATTGCAACATTGAACATGGGCATTTGATGAATCAGGCCTCTGGACCAATATGACAGCAATTCATTTTTTTGTAATGCCCAAGTTAAGGGTTAGGCACGTAGGGTGCCACGTACTGGCGCCAGAGAGCCTATTTAAACTGAGCAATGACACATACACATTGCTGAGTGGTCTTTCAGCTTGTTCCTGTTAACCTGTGACTCAATCTGTTCCAGTTACCTGTGTTTGCCCCGGCTTCACCTGTACCTTCGTTAGGACTTCCGCCTGCCTGCCTGCCTGTGACCTTGGCTTGTGTTTGACTCTGCTCCTGTACCTTGCTGCCTGTGAACCGAACCTGGCCTGTATCCTGACTTAGCTTCAGTCTCATGTTCCTGTACCTGTTCTGCCCAGCTGTTGATGACCCCCTGGCTTATGTTCCAGCAACGCTTCTGCCTGCTGAGCCAGCGACACAGAGTTCCAGTTCTCAATGCCTGTCCAGTGATCTATGGCCATTGGGTTCCTGCCAAGGACCAGCTGATGCCACACACTACACCGACCCTTGTGCCACTCTGTGTCCTACACTCCCTGTCATCTCTACCATGGACGGTGGACAGGAGGTGCAAGAGAAGCCCTCTCTACAGCTCGATCTCCACCAGGTACGTGACAGCTGGTGTCTAAAATGCCAGGGCAGACTAGGCCACTGGTCTTGCCAGATCACCAAAAAGTATTGCAGCACTAGTACTGGAACTCTGCGGCATATGAGCATAATTATGTTTTTCTAGCACCTCAGCAACCTGGTGTCGGGTACACTTGATATAAGCAGTGACCTCTTCATCATCTGAGCTTTTTTCTACAGGTTCATACTCAGAGGCGTATTCTGTCAGTGAGGCTTCCCCTTCGCTGCCATCTGGCATGCTCAGAATCCTGCAGGCCTCTTCACTGGGGATGAGCCGAACACCCCCCCCCCTCCCCGGTTCGGTTTGCACCAGAAGTCTATGGGACACGAACATGAAAAATCAAAAGTGCCCATTTTAAAGGCTTCTATGCAAGTTACTGCCATAAAAAGTGTTTGGGGACTTGAGTACTGCCCCAGGGGACATGTATCAATGCAAAAAAAGTGCTTAAAGTGAAACAATAAAAATGAAATATGCCTTAAAATATAAGGCCTGGGAGGTGTCCTTAGTATGTCATTAAAATAGTGCATTTTTCCACTGTTTATAACAGTACCACAGCAAAATTACAAGATCCATACCAGGCTCTTCGGGTCTGGTATGGAATTTAAGGGGAACCCCCGAGCCAAAGTTGTAAAAAATGGGGTATGGGTCCCCCCAAAATCCATACCGGACCCTTATCCGAGCACGCAATCTGGCAGGCTGCAGGAAAAGGGGATAAGAGAGTGCCCCTCTCCTGAACCATACCAGGTACATGCCCTCAACATGGGGAAGATGCTTTGGGGTCTCTCCCAAAACACCTTGTCCCTATGTTGTTGGGGACAAGGGCCTCATCCCCACAACCCTTGCCTGGTGGTTGTGGGGGTCTGTGGGTGGGGGCTTATCGGAATCTGGAAGACCCATTTAACAAGGGGACTCCCAGATCCCACCCCCCCATTTGAATGGGTATCAGGTACATTGTACCCCTATACATTCACCAAAAAAAGTGTCAATGTTAAAAATTACATAGACAATTTGGGACAAGTCCTTTATTAAAAAAAAACTGTCCTGTGTTGTCCATTCATCTCTGATCACAGTGTCCGGTGACCCAATTAAAAAAAAAAACTGAAAAATCTCCATCTGCCCAGGAGGCTCCCGCTGACTGAAGCCTCTTCACAATGACAGCTGTTATATAGCTGAGGGTTGGGCCATCTATTGATGTAAATGAGTGACCCCACCCCCTCTGACATTACATGCCAACACATAACGTCAGAAGGGGGGGTTTTATTTAACATTTTTATTGTTTCACTTTAAGCATTATTAAAATCACTGCTCCCAAAAAAACTTCAGTTTTTAAAACTTTTTTTTGCATTGATACATGTCCCCTGGGGCAGGACCCGGGTCCCCAAACACTTTTTTATGGCAATAACTTGCAAATAAGCCTTTAAAATAAGCACTTTCGGTTTTTCATGTTAGTGTCCCATAGACTTTAACGGCGTTTCGTGGCTTTTGAATTTGCTGCAAACGTCGCATATTGTTTACTGTTTGGAGAATGGCCCAATGTCCGAGTCGAACTTACATTCGATACGAACATCAAGCTCACCCCTACTCTTAATAAGTGTACCTTTTTTGTCACATTTTTGGCATTAAATTTACAGGAACCTAGTGTGCCTATCAGAAAAAAAGTTTCTGGTTGTCAGGAACTGTTTGCGAGTTAAAAATAAAATTTACCTGCTAGTGCTAGCAAAGATCAGGCCTGATCTTGCTAACACTGTAGTTTTGTGTACCGTATATACTCGAGTATAAGCCGAGATTTTCAGCCTCTTTTTTGAGGCTGAAAGTGCCCCCCTCGGCTTATACTCGAGTCATCGCTGTCTGCCCGCTCGATCAGCGTGTCGAGCAGACAGACAGCGGCCATTCTATAATTCAAAAGCCGCGCCTCCGGCTCCGCCTTCGCCTGTGATAGGCGGAACACTGAATTTCCCAGCAGCCTGTGTTCCGCCTATCACGGACATCGTATCATCCTCGTACTACGGACGAGGATGATAAGATGTCCGTGATAGGCGGAACACAGGCTGCTGGGAAATTCAGTGTTCCGCCTATCACAGGCGAAGGCGGAGGCGCGGCTTTTGAATTTTACAATGGCCGCCGAGGCGCCGACGAAGAGGGCACGGGACGGAGGCAAGGCAAGGCACGGCACGGGACGGGACGGGACGGAGGCAAGGCAAGGCACGACACGGGACGGAGGCAAGGCACGGCACGGGACGGAGGCAAGGAGGCAAGGCACGGGACGGAGGCTCGGGACAAAGGCTCGGGACACAGGTAGGCTGGACACACACACACACACACACACACACACACACACACACACACACACACACACACGGATGGATGGATGGATACACACACACACAGGGATGGATGGATGGATGGATGGATGGAGACACACACACACAGGGATGGATGGATGGATGGACACACACACACACAGGGATGGATGGACGGACACACAGGGATGGACGGACACACAGGGATGGACGGACACACAGGGATGGACGGACACACACACAGGGATGGACAGGCATGTCTCACCCTCGGCTTATACACGAGTCAATAAGTTTGCCAGTTTTTTTGGGGGTAAATTGGGGGCCTCGGCTTATATTCGGGTCGGCCTATACTCGAGTATATACGGTACAATGTATTAGAGGTGGCAGTGATCAGAAAAATAATACTGACACTGCACTTTTTGGGGGCAACTAAATGCAACTTCTGGTGATTGGAGGTAATCCTGCTAATGCTGCATTTTTGGGGACACTATACAATTGGGGACACTAGTATAGTTCTGATCGTAATCAAGATACTGATCTGTCAGACACTATACTAGTAATGTTGGTTATAGTGTAACTGTGATGGTGTTGTTGTCCATCAAGGGGTTAACTGTGGATGGCAATAGTGTGACAGAAAATCTGACACTATCTGACTCTAGGTGTGATGGACACTAACTGACTCTAATGAAAATTGCTAGCGATTCTAATACAGTGATCAGCAAAAATTTGCCTTTAGTAAATCAACCCCAATTATTTAATGGTAGTGATAGAGATTAGGAATGCATTGACTGGCATTGCCCAATTGTACAATCATTTTGGAAAAAGATTTTTCTGATAATTACAAAATTTTTGAATCGTCCAATTTTTCCAGACCCAATTATAGCTCTCCTTAATTTAAAACCGGCCTTTCTGAATCAGAAACAATTCAAATCAGTTCTTACACTCCTGATAGCCGCAAAGCAGACTATAGCCAATGCGTGGAAAACAGACTAAAATGGACGCTATAGATAAAAACCAGATGACAAAGTTTGATATCATATTTAAACCCTGGATTAAATATTATTATACCTCAGATATTATTGATAACCGAGCTTTATTGTTATGGTGATTAAGATTTTTTATAGAATTACAACATTAGCTGATATATAAAACCTCCTCCGGAGAATTATTCCCTCCCCTTCCCCTCCTATATACCTTTTATGTTCCTCCCTTACTATATAATACTTACTATAAACATACTTTAGAAGTTATGGTCAAAACTTTAAAATCATATATTTTCTTTTAGACATATTTATATTTTCTTGGGATTAAAATGTTTAAAACTCAGCTATAAGAATGTTTTCAAATTCTAAAATATATAAGGCCCTTTATTGTCATTCCCACAAGAATATCTTGAAATTCTTCTTTGCTTTATATCATCCGTACTTCAATATGTCTTTTTATTTCTGGTATCAAATAATTTGTCTTATATTCTGTACATGTAATTTATTTTAACATAAAATAAAAACTTTTGAACGAGGAATGCATTGACCATTGAACAATGCTTTCTCAGGAAAAAAATATGAGTTGTAGTGGTGGTGGTGTGTGTGTGTGTGTGTGTGTGGAGGGGGGGGGGGGGGTTTAGTGTCTTCCTTTTTATGGCACACTGTTATGTTTTTAAGCAATGGAGTGTCATTTTTTTAACCGCTTGCTGACTGACGCACACAGATGTATGTCTGCAGAATGGCACAGGCAGGCAAATGGGCGTATCTGTACATCCCCTTAAATTTGCCGCCTATCGGGTGTGCGCATGCCCGCCACACGCCGTGGGAGCATGCCCGCAGGTCCCGGAAACTTGATGTTCGCCAGCGGCCTGTGATTGCAGTGTGGAGAGGCAGAATGGGGAGATGTAAACAAGGCATTTCCCTGTTCTGCCTTGTGACATGACAGAGATCCACTGCTCCCTGTGATCAGGAGCAGTGATAGCTGTCATGTCAGTGGTAGCCCATTCCCCCTACAATTAGGACACACTTAACCCCTTGATCGCCCCCTAGTGTTTATCCCTGCCAGTTTCATTTACACAGTAATCAGTGCATTTTTATAGCACTGATCGCTGTATAAATGACAATGGTCCCAAAAAAGGGTCAAAAGTGTCCAATGTGTCCTCCATAATGTTGCAGTCATGATAAAAATTGCAGATCGCCGCCATTACTAATATAGAAAAATTTATAATAAAAATGCCATAAATCTATCCTATATTTTGTAGACGCTATAACTTTTGCGCAAACCAATCAATTTCGATTTTTTTTTTTTACCAAAAATATGTAGAAGAATACATATCAACCTAAACTGAGAAATAAATGTGTTTTTTTATATATTTTTTGGGGATATTTATTATAACAAAAATATTGATTTTAAAAAAAAATTGTCGCTCTTATTTTGTTTATAACGCAAAAAATAAAAACTGCAGAGGTGATCGAATACCACCAAAAGGAAGCTCTATTTGTGGGAAAAAGGACATCAATTTTGTTTGGGTACAATATTGCACGACCGCGCAATTGTCAGCTAAAGCGATGCAGTGGCGAATCGAAAAAAGTGCTCTGGTCAGGGAGGGGGTAAAATCTTCTGGGGCTGAAGTGGTTAAATTGCTTGACAATTGCTATTTTTACTTTGCAATGAAAATGATATTAAAGGGGGATTTAAAAAAATGGTTAATGCAAAACTGTCAATTTTGCTTCAAAATTAGGTTCACTGAAATTTTGGGGCTAATTCCCAGTTAGATAGTAAAACATTAGATAAAACATTGTGGTTATTTATCTTCCCTAGGTGTATCACTGGCAGTGCCGGGACAAGGTCATCAAGTGCCCAGGACAAAGATGCCAAAATGCTACCCCCCAACCTGCCTCCAAAGATGTATAAGCTTAGGGTATCCTACACCCAGCAATCTCTCACCTGTCAAAATCACTGTGAATGTGACTACTCCTGTCAGCCTTGTAACAGAAGGAAGGCACTCCCATCCCAGTAAACCACTGCACCCAGGGCAGCTGCCTCTCCTGCTCATGCCTTGTCCCCGTCCTTATCACTGCCAAAAATTTACCAGTACTTTTTATAATGTAAGTGAAGGAGTTGCAACCTTCAAAGTTCAGTGATCATGTATATCAAAAAATGCATAACTTTAGTTGTTATGTTTTAATGTTGATTGATCAACCTATATGATAAAATAGCCCCAGAAGTAATTTGGAAAATTCAGAAGATCCAACAATGTATTATAATCTAACAGAGTAAAATCACCTTGAAATATTTATCAGGCATCAATATTAGTAGCTAAATATGTTTCTTTTGGGCTGAAACCCTATCTTATTTTTTTTCTGCTTACTGTCAATAAACATACACAGATACACAGATACAAGAGTTTGTTTGCCCAAGGTTTAAATAAATATTAACTTCCTTCCTGATATATTATTTACACTATTGTAACCGCCCTACATATTAGTTCTGAACCTACATATTTATGAGATGAATTTAATTAAAAGTTTAAAGCATTACAATTTTTTGTATCAGAGAGACTAACATTTGTATCAGTTTCCTGGTTTTAATCATGTAGTTTATGTCATAATGACCTAGATCCCTGCCTGGGACATATGAGATAGTGTGTTGTCTTTTCTAAGATGATCTAGTAGGACTTGATGGATGTATTCTCATTCCTAAACTCATTACAACCAGCTTCCCATCCATCTCGTAAAATGCTATGATACAGACTTAGAAGGTGCTATAAATCATATTATTCCAGCCACTTCAAGCAAATTCATTAGAAATGCTCACCGTATATATCACAAATAGAAAGTCAATATAGTATCACGTTTTCTAAGGGACTGAATTCTAAATATAATACAAAAATATTAATTTTTTTATACTGAAAATACAGGTAGTTGGAGTGGTTTACTTTTTAGATGTCTGGATTTTTTTTAAATAAATGACTGTTCTGTTTTTCTTTAGATTTTTATTCAAATATTAGTACAGTTTAATGTGACCAGTGAATTTATAATTGAATCCAGTGTGCCCAAACAAGTAAAGTTAAATACCGTATCAGGGTAGAATTTCAAACTTTTCAAACTCCTAATGCTATAAGCTGTGCCTGTGGTTTACTGATGTAGAGTTTTATTTCCTGTTATGCATTAAGTAAATGTCCAGTCACTTTTTATTCCAGTTTGGATACAGTGGAGAAGGATTAGATCTCTTGTGCTAATGGTGCTCCATTAGAAAGATTTGCCCTCAGTTACTGAAATAGTAACAACAGTCAGGAAATTAGGGAACATTCCTAAAAGCAACACAAATATTTTTTAGTAGCATGGGGAAGGCTAAAACCCTGTAAGCTTTATTCCTTTTTAAAGGAAACAGTGGAACCTTCTTCTTTCACTGTTAGTCAATTATCTTTATTTATTCAGGTTCTTGCAAACAAAGCACTTGTCACTGAAGTGTTTCACCCAGCAAATGGGTTTAGTCATAGGGTGCTTATTATTGCTCAACAACATTGGAATATGCCTCATGACCACTAGATTCCAAGAGTCAGAAAATGAATGAAAGAATGGGTGCATCTCCCGCCAGACACAGACTCTATCACTGATGTGTTTTGCCCTGAATATGGCTTAGTCATAGAGCCTTTCTGGAATTCTGACTTACTCAAATTCAGTGTCATGTACATTATTCCTTTTTTGTTATGGATTTGGATGTGGGCAAAATCCTTACAAGTCAGTGCACCCATGGCCAGTTCCAACACTATACAATGGATATAAACAGTCTACAAACCCCTGTTAACCACTTGCCGACCAGTTAACTGTAAATGTTCATCATTATTTTGATGTTATATACCAGGATACAATAACCCTGGTATCATTATTTACAGCAAATGGCCAGATTTCAGATAACAGTGGTCTCAATGGTGGGTCTGTCATGAGATGACTTTTATAGGGCCATGGGTTCCCGTCCCCCTCCCTCCACTTCCTGTTTCCTGAACTTACCAGACCCGTCTGTAACCTGGGAAACCACCCGATGCCTCCGATCATCAGGCAGCAAGCCGAGTGAGGGCAAGATAGTCCCTGATTGGCTCTATGCTCTTGGAGGACTGGAGCGACCTCTGACATCACTTCTGCCTCCCAGCCTTAGAGGGGTGTTTTTTTTTGCCCTTGAGGCAAATTGTTTTCCTTTAAAGGTAAATGAGAGGTCTGCGGTCTTCTCCAGATCTCTCAATAAAGAGGACCTGTCATGCTTATTTCTATTGCAAGGGATGTTTACATTTCTTGAATTGCAATAAAAGTGATAAAAAAATAAAAAAAATAAGGGGACAGTGTAAAAATAAAAAGTAAAATAATGAAGAAAAAAAATTAAAGCCCCCCGTCCCTCCAAGCTTGCGTGCAGAAGCAAACACATATGTAAGTCACCCCCACGTATGTAAACGGTGTTCAAACCACACATGTGAGGTATCGCCATGATCGTTAGAGCGAGAGCAATAATTCTAGCACAAGACCTTCTTTGCAACTCTAAACAGGTAACCTGTAAAAATGTTTAAAGCATTGCCTATGGTGATTTTTAAGTACCATAGATTGTCGCCATTCCACAAGCATACGCAATTTTAAAGCATGACAGGTTAGGTATCTATTTACTCGGTGTAACATCATCTTTCACATTATAGAAAAAAATTGGGCTAACTTTACTGTTTCGTTTTTTTTTATGCATTGACATTTTTTTTTAAATGTGTTTGAAATACCACTGCGCAAATACAGTGTGATATAAAATAATGTTTGGGGGTTATAGGTAATTTTCTAGCAACAAATACAGATTTTTACTTATGAACAACAAATGTCAGAAAAAGGCCTGGTCTTTAAGTGATTAAAATGTTAGGTTTCTGTGTTGTAAAAAAAACAAAAAACAAAGATAAATAATTTCAGAAATATTTCCACCTTTATTGTGACCTTTAAACTATGCAACTCTATTTAAAAACAAACTGAAATCTTTTGGGGGGGGGAAAAAAATGTTTGCATAAGTGTGCACACCCTCATATAACTGGGGTTGTAGCTGTTTTCAGAATAAAGCAATCACATTCAAACTTATGTTAAATAGGAGTCAGTACACACCTGCCATCATTTAACTGCTTCCCAACCGCCTCACGCTGATATATGTCAGTAGAAGGCCAATGTACAGGCAGAATCACGTACCTGTACATTGCCCTTTAAGCTCGTGCGCCCGCGGGAAGCTCCGTAAGTCCAGTCGCGGGTCCCGCAGACTCGATCTTCATGGGGATACCCGCAATCGCCTCACGGAGAGGAAGAACGGGGAGATGCTAAAGTAAACAAGCATCTCCCCTGTTCTGCCTAGCAACAGCGACACTGATCTCTGCTCCCTGTGATTGGAGCAGAGATCAGTGATCTGTAAAACACAGCCATGCCCCCCACAGTTAGTAACATGCCCCTAGGACACATTTTACACTGCCACGTAGTGGTTAACCCCTTCACTGAAAGTGTCATTTAGACAGGAATCAGTGCATTTGTATAGCACTGATTGCTGTATAAATGACAATTGTCCCAAAAATGTTTCAAAATTGTCCGATGTCCATGATGTCACAGTCACGATAGAAATCACAGATCACTGCCATTTAAAAAAAATATATATATATTAATAAAAATGCCATAAAACTATCCCCTATTTTGTAAACGCTATAACTTTTGCGCCAACTAATCAATAATCGGTTATTGCGATTTTTTTACCAAAAATATGTAGAAGAATACGTATCAGCCTAAACTGAGGAAAAAATGTTTTTTTTATATTTTTGGGGATATTTATTATAGCAAAAAGTAAAAAATAATGTGTTTTTTCAAAATTGTCGCTTTTTTGTTTATAGCGCAAAAAATAAAAACCGCAGAGGTGATAAAATACCACCAAAAGAAAGCTGCTCTGGTCAGGAAGGGGGTAAATTCTTCCGGGGCTGAAGTGGTTAAAGTCTCTGATTAACCCCAAATAAAGTTCAGCTGTTCTAGTAGGTCTTTCCTGACATTTTCTTAGTCTTATCCTACAGCAAAAGCCATGGTCCGCAGAGAGCTTCCAAAGCATCAGAGGGATCTCATTGTTAAAAAGTGTCAGTCAGGAGAAGGGTACAAAAGAATTTTCAAGGCATTAGATATACCATGGAACACAGTGAAGACAGTCATCATCAATTGGAGAAAATTTGGCACAACAGTGACATTACCAAGAACTGGACGTCCCTCCAAAATTGATGAAAAGACTAGAAGACTAGAAGAAAACTGGTCAGGGAGGCTGCCAAGAGGCCTTCAGCAACATTAAAAGAGCTGCAGGAATATCTGGCAAGTACTGGCTGTGTGGTACATGTGACAACAATCTCCTGTATTCTTCATATGTCTGGGCTATGGGGTAGAGTGGTGAGAAAAAAATCCCTTTTTTATGAAGAAAAACATCCAAGCCCAGCTAAATTTTCCAAAAACACACCCGAAGTCTCCCAAAAACATGTGGGAAAATGTGTCATGGTCTGATGAAACCAAGGTTGAACTTTTTGACCATAATTCCAAAAGATATTTTTGGCGCAAAAACAACACTGCACCTCAACAAAAGAACACCATACCCCTAGTGAAGCATGGTGGTGGCATCATGCTTTGGGGCTGTTTTTCTTCAGCTGGAACAGGGGCCTTAGTCAAGGTAGAGGGAATTATGACCAGTTCCAAATACCAGTCAATACTGGCACAAAACCTTCAGGCTTCTGCTAGAAAGCTGAACATGAAGAGGAACTTCATCTTTCAGCATGACAATTACCCAAATCATACATCCCAATCAACAAAGGAAGGGCTTCACCAGAAGAAGATTAAAATCTGTAAAGTGATCTGAAGAGGGCTGTGCACAGGAGATGCCCTCACAATCTGGCAGATTTGGAGTGTTTTTGCAAAGGAGATATATTGCCAAATCAAGATGTGCCATGCTGATAGACGTATACCCAAAAAGACTGAGTGCTGTAATAAAATAAAAAGGTGCTTCAACAAAGTATTAGTATAAGGGTGTGCACACTTATGCAACCATATTATTTTTATTTTTTTTATTTTTACTTCCCTCCACCTAAACGATTTCAGTTTGTTGTTCAACTGAGTTGTAAAGTTTATAGGTCACATTAAAGATGGAAAAAGTTCTGAAATTATTTATCTTTGTCTCCTTTCCTTACATCACAGAAACCTGTCATTTTCACAGGGGTGTGTAGACTTTTTATATCCAGTGTATATAAGCCTTTGAGCTGTACATTCGGCAGATCACCAACAGCTAGGACTTACTGTCTGTGTCCCCATTGTCGATTCTCCCTCACTATCTATCCAGTTAAACCATTCTCATTATGAAACCAAAGCTGGGTATACACAGAGAATTTTTTTCAACTAAGGGTTAAAACAAACCTCACAGATTCCTGCATTTAAGCAAGTAGAGTAGATGCAGAGATCTCCCCTGCTGCACAATTTGTATTCTGAAAGCAGTGACTCCCCATCAGAATACACTGATTACTGCTACAACCATTTGTCTGGTTCCAGCTGAACAGGCTGAATTGCGATACATGTATACCCAGATTAAAGGATAAGTTCACCTTTGGGAGCATGTTACACGTTCTATCCATTTTTAGGGTGAAACATGTAAACTGTTCCCACTACTGCAGCCTCTCACTGTTCCCCCACCCTCTGCTGATCAAAAAATGTGCATTTACTTTTTTTAAAGGTCAACGTATCCTTTCAGAGAGAGGATAAATCACGTTAATGGGCCCCAAGAAAGCAGTGAATACCTGATTGAGGTTGGATATACATTTTTATAATCATTTTATAATCTGCCAGTTTCATTTTTATTATAAAAAAAAAAAAATAGCTCTGTGTATTAAAGCTCATTGATGCAATTGTGTTGGTTTATAAGCCTAGTACAATTTACAATGTCAAGGCAGTGAGTTTATTAAATGGTAACTATTATCATGCAGTGTGCAAATCAGTCATAAAATTCAAGTAAGGATCTATGTATTACAAAAGAGATGCCTGAACAATACTGATGACTAAGAGCCGAGATTTATGACAGGTAGTTCACATGAATATTGAAATTCTTCCACCTGATATACTCTATCTTTAAAGCTAGATACATAGCTTATGGGAATGTGTCCATAATATGCTGAAGAATTTGCATATTCCACAATTCATTTTATTCTGCTTCTAAATTTGTGACATGTCTTTTCTTAAAGTTTCTTCTCAGAAAGGAATAAGAAAACTACAGCTAATAAGTCAGCAAAATCATTACAATACTTTATATAGGAAGCAGAATTCAAACTTAAATATGTAATTACGTTTACATGTAACACATAATGTTTAGATTGTACTCACTCCTCCCTTTTGAGTAATGTCCTATTATATTAAATTGTACACCATTTCAAAGCCTATAATTAAATGTTGCAGCTAGGTGATGTCTCTCAGTTTCTCACAAACTTACACTGTGGACTAAATTGCAGTCGTTTAGGCATATTCACAAGAACAAAACAAGGCCAATGAAAAATCCTCTAACTTCCATTATACTTAGCAGTAACCCACGCACATGCCATGAGGCCACACAATATATAATTAAGGGAGTGCTGAGGCCTAGTGCTTTCGCTGGATTGCTATTGATTGTAGCAAAAATCTCCTGCTTAGTCTCAGGATTGTTTTTAGGTGTATTTGATTGAGCTAAGTAATGCTTTAATTATCAAAATCTCTTGGTGCGATACTGACGTTACTATTGCATTTGTCCATTTCATGGAATATAGTGTATACATTTAACATTAATAAAACATAATGGTTTTGTTAGCATACAAAGAACACACTGATCGTTTCTGTATTTTCAATCAAAAGATGAAAAATGAAACAGTCTTTTTCTACTCCATAATAAATATGCATTGTAATGTATTTGCATCAATGGGAGTATTTAAACAGTTAAAAAGAATATTATCTGTGTAAATGTGAAAGGAAAATCAACACATGAATAAGCAGAGGTGGCAAAGTGGTGGATCAGTGGGAAGCAGAGTGGGTTACTCCTCAAAGCTGAAGTCATGGGGGCTGATTTACTAAAGGCAAGCTAGCTATTTGTTTTGCAAGGTTATTTGCACTTGCAAGGGAATTTTGTCTTAGCTGTAGAATTTGGTGAACATTCACTTTGAAAAGAATATCTGCAAGGAAAACAAAAAACAGACTTTTGGCTTGCAAATGATTAGATGATGGAAGTCATAAAGATGTCATCAGAACCTTCACTAAGCTAAGAAAAAACTCCCTTGCAAAGTGGAAATTCACTTGCAAAATGAACAGACTATTTACCTTTGATAAATTAACCCTTTAAACCCAGTAAATGTTTCTGCAATCTTGGTGCAGAGCCCACATTAATACTGTATTAACTAAACTTTCCCTTGTAAAGTCTTCCTCTCCATTCTGCCTTAGTAGTAATTTTAGAAAATTGTGGTTACCCAGTAGTCATCCATCTGTTTAATACTGATGATACACTTTTTACCTTGTACAAGGGGACTGGTTTATGATGACCTACCCTAATGCTGCATGCATACGACCGAACTTTCCGGCAGAAAAGGTCAGACGGAATAATTTCATTGGATATTCTGATCATGTGTGGGCTTCATCTGGCTTTTTTTTTCAAAAATTCTGATGGACCTAGAAATAGAACATGTTTTAAATCTTTCCAATTCCTATTGGGGAAAACCGTTTGTCTGTATGCTATTCCGACGGACCAAAAACAACACACGGGCAACTATTGGCTACTGGCTATTGAACTTCCTTTTTCTAGTCCCGTCATACACCATTGGACTTTGGTGTGATCATGTGTAGGCAAGTCCGTTTCAGCGGAACTGCATCTGAAAGACCATCAGAGTTTATTCTGATGGAAAAAACGGTCGTGTAAACGAGGAATTAGGCTCTCCTCATGTTAATCCTCCTAGGAACACTAACCCTAAACCCTTGTACACACAGCCAGACATTCCGACAACCAAATCCGTCGGATTTTGTCCGTCGGATTTTGTCCGACGGATCTTGTCCAAAACTGTTGCATACACACGGTCGGACAAAGTTGTCGGAAAATCCGATCTTTCAGAACGTGATGACGTAATTTCGTTACGATGGGACTACGTTCAGGCTAGTAGCCAATAGCTTTGATGTAGGAATTTGATCTGAGCATGCGTGGCACTTTGTCCGATCGGAATTCTCTACACATGTTGGAGTATGTCCGATCGGAGCAGTTTGTCGGAAAATATTTCCAGCAAGTTGGAAAATTTGGTCCAACGGATATTCCGACGGGAACAGTCCGATGCATACCACACACAGTCGGAATATCAGACAAACTGCTCCGATCGGACACATTCCGACGGAATCTCCGACCGTGTGTACAAGGGTTAATAGTAATGCACTCTTCAACACAAAATCTAGCACTGACACTGCTTTACATTTACCTAATTCTGAGTACTAACACATCATTCTTCAAAATATACAAGTGATGGAACCCCAGTGCTAGAATTCAATGTTTCACACAGTTCCATTCTACTCTGCCACATGGAGATCAAACCCACCATAGGATTGAAGTGTATACTACCAAATTGCAGAAGATTTGGTGGTTTCATGGGCAATATCTTGCTGGATTGGGCACAGATGAGTACAGGAGTTGCCTGAGGAGCTGGGCTGAAATTCAGTACAAAATAAGACTGGATTCACACTAGGGCGAATTGGGTGCGGATTTCTCCGCATCCAATTCGCATGACAGGAGATTGTGCCTGGCTCTCAATGGAGCCAGTTCCCACATCTCCGTGGTGGCTGCAGAGTGGATTTCACAGGGGTCTTGTGCATCTTTGGCTCCGATTCAGGCAAACATTTGGGCCTGATTCATCCCTAAGCCTAGGTTCACAATGATGCGATTTGGCATGCAATTTTACATGTCAGCTATTGCCGCAAATGGCACTGTTTGAATCGGTGCAATGCCAACTTTTCCAAAAGTAGATTCTATACTTCAGGTTTCAATAGACATCTGTGCAGGAACCCAAACAGATGTCTCTGAAATCACCCCCGAAGCTGTACTGACATGTGGGTATGAAATCGTGTGAGTTCAGCTGAACTCACATCATTTCAATGCCGCTGTCAGTGTGAACCTTGGCTGAAATGGAGAACAAGGACGCACCTAACCCCTGCTGTTAGCCATGTCTGCACTAAAGCCTCGGTAACACAATCGGATTTTCCAATGGGAATTGTGTGATGAAAGGCTGTTGGCATAAAATCCAACCGTTTGGACTCTCCATCAGACAATTGTTGGCCAACTTTCCGTGGACAAATGTTGGATGGCAAGTTTATAAATTTTCCACGCACAATGGTCTGTTGTCGGATTTAGCAGAAGGAGCAAAAAGGATGTCGTCTGACAATTGAACTTCCTCTTTATTGGTTTGTAGTATGTCTAGTAGGTCACTAAGTTCATGTTTGTTGGCAAATTGTGTACCATTTGTATGCAAGACAAGTTCACGGCACACACCCTTCGCTCAAAAGTCTGATGATTTGTCGGTGGAAAAATCCAATCGTGTGTACGAGGCTAAAGTGTGAACCCAGCCTAAGTGTGATGGCACCAAAGGTTCAAACTGTGTAAACAGTTTAAGGTTGTAAACTGTGCATGCATATGCAAAACAAACAAATATTTGTTAAAAGGAATCCATCATGACTGATTTTATGTGTGGAAGAGGAAGCTTTGGTCTTCATACTTCACCGGCACTTCATATAGACGATGTGGGCACATACTTTTTCCTGATCGCTCACTAAAGTTTCTGAAGAGAAACAGATTCTGCTTAATCCTTACTATAGAAAACTCATTGTTCTTTTGGAATATGGATTTTAGCTCTTCAAATGCTACAAAGCAGACACAGGGGTTTATTTACTAAAACTGGAGAGTGCAAAACCTGGTGCAGCTGTGCATGGTAGCCAATAAGCTTCTAACTTTAGCTTGTTCAATTAAGCTTTGACAAAAAAACCTGGGAGGTGATTGGTTTCTATGCAGAGCTGCACCAGATTTTTTTTTTATATATATAAATAATTTTTATTTTTAACACATGTATGGACTACATTTATGGAGTTTAGTTTTTCATATTGGGTATTCGCCATTTTTTTATGTTTATGTTTTTATGTTTAATAATAATATAGAGAATATTTTAGGGATATTTGTACATTTATTGGTTAAATGTATTTTATATTGATGGCACAATCTTTAAAAAAGGAACGTATAATGCCACGTACACACAATCGGAATTTCGGCCAGCAAAAGACCGATGAGAGCTTTTCATCGGAAAATGCGACCATGTGTATGCTCCATAGTAATTTAGCTGGCCGAATTCCCACAAGCAAAAATTTGATAGCATGTTCTCAATTTTCCCGATGGAAAAACTTAATATCGGAAAAACTCATGCATGCTCAGATTCAACCACGAGATGAAAGCTATTGGCTACTAGGTATCGAACTTCCTTTTTTTTATTCAATAGATTTTTATTGTTTTACATCAGATTCATACAAAGACAATGTATAGTTGCACCAGATTTTGCACTCTGCTGTTTTAGTACTTGTCAGCTAGTCAGCTATCAATCATCAAAAGATATATTCGATTTAAAAAACACGTTTACAGTTCATTGAAATATCTAAAGATAAAAACATTCACATTTGTGTATGCATTATAGTAATTATATTAATTAGAAAGGCTTGCTGACTCATACCAGTGAACTTCAGAACTGTTAATTGATCATCACTTTAAGACATGGGTGGATTGTGCTTTTGTGAAATTAATAACCAGGTGTTGCATTGAAATTATATGCTTCCAAAAGATGAGGGCTTGCTCCTCCGAGGCACTCTAGCAATTAACACAAGAAGGTTATTTGGCAAATTTCTATTTTAATATTCAGGTTGTGTTTCATTTTCAGTAGATCTTAATTTAATATTTTGTCATATCTAAAAACAAATGTGTGCCAAAAAAATTTACATACATTAAAAGCTAATTGGCATGTTATTAAAATAATAACTACATTTCACGGTATGTCATTCCATCATCGAAGCAATATTTGTAACAGATAATAATTAAAAATGAGCACTTGGTACAACTTATGGTCTCTGTGGCACATTGCACAATGAAAGGTAAGTGGCATTGCCATATTAATCACTTCAGCCCCGGAAGGATTTGCCAACTTCCTGACCAGGCCATTTTTTGCGCTACAGTACTGTGTTGCTTTAACTGACAATAGCACGGTCGTGCGACGTTGTACCCAAACAACATTGATGTCTTTTTCCCCAAAAAATAGAGCTTTCTTTTGGTGATATTTGATCACCTTTGCACTTTTTATTTTTTACGTTTTAAACAAAGAAAGACCCACAATTTTGAAAAAAATTAATATTTTTTTATTTTCTGCTATACAGGCATACCCCACTTTTAAGTACACAATGGGGTTTATTTACTATTTCTGGAAAGTGCAAAATCAGGCTCACTTCTGCATAGAAACAAACAAGCTTCTAACCCCAGCTTGTTCAATTAAAGAGGAAGTAAACCCTAATGGGTTTACTTCCTCTTTGATTACCTGCAAAGGTAAAGCATAATGGACTACTATGCATCTTTTGGCAAATATCTCCTAAACCATGTAGGTTTAGGAGATATTTCTTGGACCTACAGGTAAGCCTTAATCTAGGCTTACCTGTAGGTCAAAGTGGTTTGTAAGGGTTTACAACCACTTTAAGCTTTGGTAATAAAACCTGGAAGCTCATTGGTTTCTATGCAGACATGAGCCTGATTTTGCTCTTTCCAACTTTAGTAAATAAACCCCATTGTGTACTTAAAAGTGGGGTATGCCTGTAAACACATTCAATCCAATCTAATAATAATAAAAAAAAATTCTTCATTGATTTAGGCCAATTTGTATTCTGCTACATATTTTGGTAGGAAAAAAAAACAATAAGCGTATATTCATTGGTCTGAGCAAAAGTTATAGCTTTCACAAAATAGGGGATAGATTCATGGCACTTTTATAAAAAAAAAATTCACTAGTAATGGTGATGATCTGCGATTTTTAAAAGGCATGTGGCATTGTGGCACACAGATCGAACAGCTAACTGACATTTTTTACACTTTTTTGGGAACCAGTGAGATAACTATAGTGATCAGTGCTAAAAATATGCACTGACATTGTACTAATGGCAGTAGCAGGGAAGGGGTTAACATCAGGGGCAATCAAGGGGTTAAATGTGTTAACGCACTGTGTGTTCTAACTGTATGGGGGATGGGCTTCCTGGAAGGGCACACAGATCTGTCTTCGTACATAGCAGGATGACAGAATGATCACAGGCAGTCAGCACACAATGAGTCCGCCAGACCTGCTGATTAGCTCTCCCACTGGCCAACGTGCCCACAGATCGCCATGTACAAGCCCAACATACACCTACAGTGATTTGTGCAGCCAAGCCAACTCGCTGCAGTATAACTGTGGCAGCTGGTCTGCAAGTGGTTAACAATTGCAAAATTTGGAAGTTAAGCAGGATGAAACTAAAAGAAGTCTTCAACTCAGAAGAAGTAGTTTCATGACCTGTGGGGTAATGTCATTTATTTAGGTATAGGTTAAATTGTGTCACCTCAATTTGGGTGAAATCTGCTGTACTTAATATGTAATTATAGTGATTTAAGTTGGTTTTAGGTGAATTTAACACCTTGTCGACCAGCCGCAGGTTGGCTCTCCTGCACAAATCGCTGTAGCTGTACCAGCCAGGGAAGAATCTGACTAAACATGATCTGCTTTGAAGGACAGGGAAGGCATCAGGGGTCTAACAGACCCCTAATGTCTTCACAAAGAATAAAAATAATAATAAAGAAACAAAATATTAAAGCATCCTGTGTTTGCCCCCAAGTCTCCTCACAACACATATGCCCTGTACACACAGTCGGACTTTCCAACGGCAAAATCCGTCAGATTTTTTCCAACGGATTCTGGCCCAAACTTGTCTAGTATACACACGGTCTCACAAAGTTGACAGGAAATCCCATCGTTCTGAATGCAGTGACGTAGAAGACGTAGGTAAGGACTATAAACGGGCCCGTAGCCAATAGATTTTGTCTCGTAATTTACTCTAAGCATGCGTGCCACTTTGTCCAAAAGGAACTGTCTACACACGATCGGAATTTAAACAATCGGATTTTGTTGTCGGAAAAATTTTAGATCCAGCTCTCAAATTTTGTGTGTTGGAAATTCCAGCGGAAAAAGTCAGTTGGAGATTAAACAGAGGCAAAGATGGCAGCTTTCTTGGCTAAAAACAATAGGAGGGTTTACTTACACGTTAAGTAAGCTTTAGCAATAAAATCTGGAAGCTGATTGGTTTCTCTGCAGAATTGTGACACATTTTGCCCTCTCTAGCTTTAGTAAATAAACCCAAATGAGAACCTAGAAGGGATATCAAGTGTATGGGGGCCCCTCAGAGCCCCTTGTAGGGAGCCCAGTGGGAGTTGTGGCCCTCTTTAGTAAGAGCAATTATGCCCTTGCCATAGGCCAATTGTGAGATTTATGGAGAAAAAAACAAGTTTATTACCAACTACATGTTTCAATAGAACACTGCCTATTTGGGCTTACCTGGCAGGCTTCACGTGCTTTCACATACATCTCCACAGTGGGTGGAAAGCACCTGGGATCACTGTACAATACATGTCCATACCTCAAAATACAAAAAATAATAATTTCATAAATATTGTACCATATATATACTGTAAGTGCATAAATAAATCCAGAGGATATTTCTACCACAATATAGTACTGTATGTTAACTGAAAATACATACACAGACACTGTATAATCTCATCACAAAATGAAACAAGATATATTTATACAGGGGGGGGAGTAATATCAACCCAGCCTGTATCTGAGGAGGAAAACATGTTTACACCACCAGGATGGGGTACTCCTGAAGCAGAGCTAATAAATATATATTGGTAAGTTATATGACATTTACTTTATACTGTTTGATCAGTTGAGTGTTTATGGGTCCTAGAGTGGTGTTAGAAGATTATAACTATGCAGTTGGTGGCTAAATGCTTAATCTTTACTTATACATGTTTTTAAATTACAAGCTTATTAGGCACAGTTCACAGATGTACAAGAGCTAAATACCTATTAATTATCGATATACAGTATGATATACAAATGTGGACAGCATGCAAAATCATAGTAATTTTGGCCTTCATATTGATTATTATTATATGTACAGTATATGCTTTTTCCAAGTTTCCTGTAGAAGCAGTATCTGTGTACTGGGAATGACAAGAGAATGCCTATTAGACAATTGGCTTGCAGAAATGTGCAGAATTATCAGCAGAGTGGTAGACAGGTGCCCGCATGCTCACAGGAATGTACACGTGCCCTTGCACCCACATGTGCATGTTGCCGCCAGATGGGCTATTTAAGGATGCTTCTGCTCATGTTTAACCACTTCAGCCCTGGAAGAATTTACCCCCTTCCTGACTAGAGCACTTTTTGCGATTCGTCACTTTGTCGCTTTAACTGACAATTGCGTGGTCGTGTGACGTGGCTCCCAAACAAAATTGATGTCCTTTTTTTCCCATAAATAGAGATTTCTTTCGGTGGTATTTCATCACCTCTGCGGTCTTTATTTTTTGTGCTATAAACTATTGACAATTTTGAAAAAAAACACATTATTTTTTTACTTATTGCTATAATAAATATCCCCAAAATATCCCCAAAAAATATTAAAAAAACATGTTTTTTCCTCAGTTTAGGCTGATATGTATTGTTCTACATATTTTTTGTAAAAAGAAAATCGCAATAAGCGTTTATCGATTGGTTTGCGCAAAAGTTATAGCGTCTACAAAATAGGGTGTCGTTTTATGGCATTTTTATTGATAATTTTTTGTTTACCAGTAACGGCTGCAATCAGCGATTTTTATCATGACTGTGACATTATGGCGGACACATTGGACAATTTTGACACATTTTTGGGACCATTGGCATTAATACAGTGATCAATGCTAAAAAATTGCATTGATTAATGTAAAAATGTCACTGGCAGTGAAGGAGTTAACCACTAGGTGGTGCTGTAGGGGTTAAGCATGCCCTGGGGAGTGATTCTAACTGTGGGGGGAGGGGCTGTGTGTGAGACATGTGTGAGACATGTCACTGATCAGCGCCCGCAAGCCACCTCTTAAAGGGCAAATGGAAATTAACAGGTATGTTAATCTGCCTGTATGTGCCATTCTGCTGCAGTATATCTGTGTGCGGCAGTTGGGAAGCGTGCTGACTGGTCTTTCAGCTATTCCCTGTGTCCTGCTGCTACTCCACTTGTTCCTTTGTTGTTGACCTGGCTTGCCTCTGACCTCTGACCTGTGCTTGGATCCTGAATTACTCGTGTTCCTCCTGTCCCTCTGTTCCATCTCCAGTGGGACCTGGGCCAGAGATACAAGAGAGGCCAACCTCATCATTTCAGTTTCTGATCAGATACGCGACAGGAAATTTCACTGGACCTTGATCCTACCCTATTTGATGATCCAGCAATCATAAACAAAAAATGAAAGTGTTTCTGTACAATACATAATTCTAAGTAGCTGTCTGCTTATACTGTAAGAGCGCAAACATTCATTTGGAAGAAATGTATCTGGTATTTATTACTGTAACAAGAGCAAGCAATGTTTTAAGACTATTTTTTTAAAGGAAAAAATGATGTGTAAATCCTACTGTGGCACCTGAAAAGCCCCAATGCTCACATTGCCCTAGATTTTCTTATCCTTTATAAAGATATGCAAGTATAAGATGATGATAAGTCTATTGTTAATATCTATTTATCAGATGTGTTCTAAATTTCCTCTTAAACTATCACCTTTTTAAACATTTTTTTCATTAGGTGATAGGTGGAGCAATGAACACAACCAATAATTCAATATACTGGCCGGACAAAATACTACAAAATATTCACAATAAATACTTACCGAACTAGAAAAAATAAATACCTTTTTTTTGCTCTTGCTATAATAAGTAAAGAATATATGTAAAAATATACATTAACATTGAAAATCGTAAAACAAAATTTGCTGCTATTAAATATATGAACCAGTAATCATAATAGAGAATATTTAATTTGTGCGCTCTTAGTAGCAATACAGCCACACTTATAAAAAGAACAATTTAGAAGCAAGGTGCAATACACATTTGTAAACTTTGCAAATATTAATAAGGCACAACGGGAAGCATATTACAGAGCGAGATATATGCAAGTGATCATGCCTTGAAGACTAAAGATAATGGAGCTATATGAAATATGAAGACAGTTTCTGGTAATACAAAAATAATTTCAGCAAATGGTGCATAGAACTCTGCAATATACAGTAAATGGCAATTTAAAAATGAACATGCTGAAGACACCCTTTGGGGTCAAATATACGAAAACACAGCTTTATGCTGGATAAAGCCTATGACTTTGTAACAAGCAAGCAAATTGAGTCAAGAAAGAAACCCAATGGCCCTTAGCTGACATCAAGTTATGTATTTTCATCACTTTCTGAGTTCTCATTACACACTCAGTCAGCACTGGTGGAGATAATGTATGTGGAATGTGTGTTTGTGTGTTACATTCATTTTAAAAACATGATACATTAATTGAATAATCTAATGCCTGCTGTGTATGTTCACATAAATAGACACTTGGTATAAGTACAGAATACAAACACATACACAGATGACAATAAAACCTCCTCTACTTTTTTACATAAAATAAAATAATATACAAATCTACAGGATAATTGTCTTTTAAGTACAACGACATACTGTACATGAATAAATATAATAATTTAAGCATATCAAAATGTAATATATGAATATTAGCACATAAGTGCCTACTTGTTCAATATATATACTGTAATGTATACAGTAATTTATTAGCAATAAATGTAATTTTTTTCTTTAAAAATAACAAACATATGTTATACTTACCTGCTTTGTGTAATGGTTTTGCACAGTGCAGCCTGGATCCTCCTTTTCTTGGGTCCCTCGCTGGCACTCCTTGCCCCTCCCTCCTGTTGAATACCCCACAGCAAGCAGCTTATGAAGGGGGCACCGAAGCTGAGCCACAGCTCTGTGTGTCCATTCAGACACCAAGCTGCGGTTCGGCCCACTCCCTCTCTCTCCTGATTGGCTAACTGACTTTTATTTACAGCAGCAGGAGCCAATGGCACCGCTGCTGTATCTGAGCCAATCAGGAGGGCGAGTCCCTGATGGCCGAGGCAATCATGCACATCGCTGGATAGAGATGGACCTCAGGTTAGTATTAGGGGACTGAGGGGGGCTGCTACACACAGAAGTTTTTTTTATCCTAAGGCATAGAAGGCATTAAGATAAAAAAAAGTCTGTCTTTACACCCACTTTACGTCACCTGGGTTATTTAATAAAGAATACTTATTTGTAGGGCTAGATTCACACTTCTGCAATACAATTTTGATCTGACTTTCAGTGTGATTATGTAGTGCTATTTGGATGCAACTTGCATGCAACTTTGATAAGATTTATGTATTCTATGGAGCCAAAATTTCAAAGGAATTGCACCAAAGTAGTAGAGGAACCTTTTTCAAAATCACTCCATGCTAAATTGCATGGATGTGAAAGGGCACTATTGAAAACAGTGTGATTTTCCTTGTTATGTGATTCTGCGCGACTCTAGTCACATCTAAAAGCGCACTAGTATGAACCAGGCCTATGTGTTAATACTCATTTGCAGAAACCCATCACAACCAATCAGGATGCACCTTGTACTCCTCTTCATCCTTTGAATAAGTGTTTAAAAACGGGACTGCTATGTAATGTTTGTGAGGCTAATGTTAAAATTATTTACAACTGACCTACAGTGCCTTGGAAAAGTATTCATACCCCTTAAAATTTTCTGAATTTTTTCAAGTTACAACCAAAAAAAACGTAAATGTATTTTATTGGGATTTTATGTAAGAGACCAACACAAAGTGGCACATAATTGTGAAGTGGAATGAAAATGATAAATGGTTTTCCAATTTTTTTATAAATAAATACTTGAAAAGTGTAGCATGCATTTTTATTCAGCCCCCATTACTCTTCTGATCACCTTCCTTTACTCTGATACCCCTAACTAAAATCTAGTGGAACCAATCGCCGTCACCTAATTAGTAAATAATTTAATCTCGGTATAAATACAACTGCTCTTTGAAGCCCTCAGAGGCTTGTTAGAGAACTTTAATGAACAAACATCATCATGAAGGCCAAGGATCCCACCAGACAGGTCAGGAATAAAGTTGTGGAGAAGTTTAAAGCAGGGTTGGGTTACATGGTGGCACCCCTGATTATGGTTGGGAAGTACCTGTTCAGGCCCATTAGTACTCGGATTTATGCTATGCCTTTTGTTTTCTGATGTGATGATAGATGATAGCTATCTGTTCTAATCATACCTTATGTCTCTGTATTGCTATGCTGACAACCCGAGAATTGAATTTGTTACATTGATGCGTCTGTTCATACCATACTTTGCTTCTTTTTCAATAAAAAAATTGAAAAATAAAGCAGGGTTGGGGTAAAAAAATATCCCAAGCTTTTAACATCTCATGGAGCACTGTTCAATCCATCATTAGAAAATGGAAAGAGTGTGGCACAACTGCAAACCTACCAAGACATGGCGGCCCACCTAAACTGACAGGAGGGCATTAATCAGAGAAGCAGCCAAGAGGAACTCCACAAATCTGGCCTTTATAGAAGAATGCCAAGAATAAAGCCATTGTTGAAAGAAAGCCATAAGAAGTCTCATTTGCATTTTTGCGAGAAGCCATGTGGAGGACACAGCAAAAATGCGGATGAAGGTGCTCTGGTCAGATGAGACCAAGTGTGGCAAAAAACTAACACCACACATCACCCTGAACAAACCATCCCCAATGTGAAACATGGTGGATGCTTTTCTTCAACAGGGACTAGGAAGCTAGTCAGAGTTGATGAGAAGATGGATGGGGCCAAATACAGGGCAATCTTAGAAGAAAACCTGCAAAAGGCTTGAGACTGGGGTGGAGGTTTACCTTCCAGCAGTTCAACAACCCTAAACATACATGGGGCAAAAAAGAAAGTTCTGGACAGCCGCACTCTGGAATATAGCCTTTATTAGTAAAAAGTCCAACAGATACAAGCCACAGTAAAAAAAGGGACAAACTAGCTGACACGTTTCACACTTAACAGTGCTTAGTCATAGCTGACCCTAAACATACAGCCAGAGCTATAATGGAATGGTTTAGATCAAAGCATATCCACGTGTTAGAATTGCCCAGTTAAAGTCCAGACCTAAATCCAATTGAGAATCTGTGCCGAGACTTGAAAATTGCTGTTCACAGATGCTCTCCATCCAATCTGACAGTGAGCTATTTTGCAAGGATGAATGGGCTAAAACTTCACTCTCTAGATGTGCAAAGCTGGTATATATATATATATATATATATATATATATATATATATATATATATACCCAAAAAGACTTGCAGCAAAGGGTGGTTCTACAAAGCATTGGCTCAGGGGAGCTGTATATAAATGCATGCCATGCTATTCAGATATTTATTTGTAAAATAATTTGAAAAACATTTATCATTTTCCGTCTACTTCACAATTATGTGCCACTTTGTGTTGGTTTAGCACATAAAATCCCAATAAAATACATTTATTTTTGACATTTACATTTACTGCTTTAGCAGTCCCGCTATTGTTATTGGTTTTTTATTCATTAATTTTATTCCATACGTTTTGTGGCTCTGCGTAACTTCTGCATACTTTCAGCTATTAAAGCCATTCAACTTTTAAAATGTTCAGCTCTTTTAGCTGATGCGTGCTCTTCTTCAACTTTTCTTTCTACTATTTATACTTTTTAAAATATTAAGCTTTTTAACACTTTTTTAACATTGAGGTCAATGAGAGCATGCTTAAAATCCTTAAAGTCTTCTTCCGCTACCAAAAGTTTCAGCTCCTTCATACTTTCACCTGCAGGCACCAAACAAACTTTAAAATGTTCACAAAATATTCAGCTATCTGGCTATATCTTTTCAGTTTGATATCGTTTACAGTTTTTGTGAAAAAGCTGTTTAAGTTTAGCGATTATTTCAGAAAATTTCATTAAATTTAGGGCATCCAGGCTTTTGTTGTCTGTTTTGTTTCCATGGTTACCAAAGCTTCTTATACACAGTGATGGGCGGTGGGGGAGAGCACAGACACACCATGTACTGATTTATAATAGAGGAATATGATGGGCAGTTTTGATGAGGCAATATGTTGGGGCAGTTTTGATGCTATTCAGCATTCCCACACATTTTCTCCAGGAAATGCATTTTGTAATTACCTTCTCAGTCCTACCTGCAATATTTCAAGACTGTACATACAAACCACTGAAAAGTCTTGTGCATTGTCTCACCTATATATATATATATATTTTAACCTTGATTGTAATAAAAATCTATTCTTTTTCATATATTTAAAAACCTTTTTTTGTTTTCATTCTATTAAGTTGTACCGTTAAGATCCCTCCTTCCAAACTCTGTAATTTTTGTGTAAAACAATGTGTAAAAGCTAACAGCAACGAGTAGACTACTCTATCAGTAAAACATCTTTTGCAGAATATCTGACTTTAGCACTGCATGTATGGGCTGCTTTTTCATTGCTGCATATTAGGAAGCATTTTGGACTTTACAGCTCCCAGTGATCATTGATAGGGGATGCTACAACTTGCAGTTTATAGCTAGTCACTTTACACTTGCAGTAATTCAAGATAATAGCAAAGCTGTAGGATTTTAAACCTATGTATCATGTTATGTAGTTATAGGAATGCTGCTTTATACATTTTTTTTAATAACATAAATACAATTGTAATGATTTTGGTTCAATTTTATTACAATAGATGTTATAGATGTTTTGCTACGTATATGCAGTCTTTGTTTCAAAAATAAACATAAGATGCATCACAAAGGATTCCCAGAGCACTATGAATTTTATAGAGAGAAAGCTCAGCAGACGTTAACACTTTTAAGGCTGGCCATGTATTAATAAATACTCATCCAATAAGGCATCACCAGTCTAACTCATGTACTCACTTTACAATGAAAAGCCTTTTACCATTCTTTTTTGTAACCCATCCTTGCTCTATTTCCATGTTTACACCAAGCATAAACCAAGTTTTTTGGTATTAATGTATTATTACCAAGTTAGTAACACCAACTTTTGTAGGCTAGATTAAGTTCGTCCCTGGAGATATAGTCATTAGGAATAGTAAACTTTGTACCAGAGTGTCAAAGACATTGTCTGTGTGATTATTTCTTTCAGCAAATATTACAAGATATATAGTTTTCATTAGCTAAGATGGAATGTTTGTATGAGAATGTTAGTGGCTAATTATCATGTAATTTAGCACACTGAAATGTGTACTGAAGATACACAGTTGATTATAAGCTAATTAGGTAATCTGCAATTGACATTTTTTTTACTGTAGATGATACATTGCTAATTACTTTATAATTAATACAAGTGGATATCCTGCTATGTTCAGATCAGCAACCTAATCCTGGTTTCATAAATTAAATAACTAATTACATTCTGTTATTCTAATTGATAATGAAAGGGTTATATGTAAGACTTTTTACACTTGAAAGCATAGTTTAACACATTAATAGTAATAAAGAATAAAGAATTTGACAGTGTACCTAAAACATTATGCATTTGTACATTTTATATTTAATAAATAAAGAATATTTATGGTACAATTGTGGACTTTTTTCCTTTTATATTGTTAATTTTCCTAGTCCTATATGATATTGTAGAGGAAGATTGGTTATTATAACATCATAATAGTTTAAAAAATAGCTAATAATGAAGGTCTACTCACTCTGAGATATGTGTTGGGAGTGGGGTTTTGGTTGGAGATAAGAGGCTTTGTGCTGGAGGGGGTATTTAGAGGAAGAGCATTAGCACTAAGAGAGGTGGGGGTGTTTGTACTTGGGGAGGAGGGAATAATGGGAATTGTGCTAGAAGGTGGGAGGAGTAGGGTAATATATGCTGGAAGGTATTAACAGGATTTGTGTGTGGGGGGGGGGGGGGGATCCTGAAGGCAAAAGCATTTGTAATTGGTTGACTGTGTTGGTAGGAGAGATTGGGGGAGTAAAATAAGAGGATCTATGCTAGGAGGAGGGGTTGAGAGGAGGATTTTTGTTGGGAGGATTTGTTCTGGTGTGGGGGGGGGGGTTTGGGGGTAAGATGATTTATTTCTAGAAGGAGCAGTTTGGGAGGAGGAAGATTTATGCTGGGGGGGTTTCTGGCAGGGGGTATTAGTGCCAGGCGGTGAAAATTAGGGGGGTGGGGATAAAAGGATTTGTGCTAAGGGGGAGTGGAAGAAGGGATTGAGGGGGGGTGGTTGTACTGTGGGGATGATTTGGGGGAGAAGAGGATTTGGAGTAGAAGAGGGATTTTGAGGGGTAGAAGAGGATGTGGGTGGGGGGAATTTTGCTAGGAGGGGAAGAGGATTTATGCTGGGAGGGGTGAATAGGCAGATTAGTGCTGTTTTTTTGTTGGAAACCTATAGGTGATGTCACTGCTCACACTTTACCAATCATTGTCAAGCACTCTCTCCTCTCTCCTTCAGCCACTGGTGGCTGATACAATGAAGAGCACATGATCAGACCAGAGCAGCCTGAAAATTAAGGCATTTTAGGCTGTAATTCCACTTTAAGAGACTACCAATAAAGGGGGGTTTAAATAGCATAACGCCATTGACCACCAATGCCTGGGGTTATTATTCTGCTACTATCACAAATGCTGGGGGGTTACAATTGCAGAAACTAGTACCAATGCTGGGGATTATTGTTGCAGAAACTGACACCAAAGCTGGGGGTTATTATTGCAGAAACTGAAGCCAATGCTGGGGGTTATTAGTGCTGCTACTGACACCAATTCTGGGAGTTATTATTGCAGAAATTGTCACAAATTCTGTGGCCTATTATTATAGAACCTGCCATTTATGCTGGTGGTTATCATTGCGTAGAGTGACAACAATACTGTTTTTTTTATTGCAGAAACTAACACTGATGATGCTAAGGGTTTTTAGTGCAGAAACTAATTTTGAAAGTGACACTTTCAAACAATGTGGGGGGGGGGCATGTTAGGGGTTCGCAGTTTGCCATCTTTGCCTTGGGCACAAAATGACCTTGTCTGTGTTAAATTGGTTGGGTTGTAAAACTGTTGAAATGCCTATCTGAACTTTGTTTAAAAAGCTTTTTTAAAGCATTATACGTATTGAAATGTTTCTTGTAAGATTTGTGGGAAAACAGGTTTCTGGTCTCCTTTGACCATGTTTTTATGAAAAAAAAACCTCTCTACAGAAAAGATCGATATACTGGTATAATTACTGCGCCAACCTAAAATAATTGGCTGCCAACCACAACAATAAGACCAAATGTATGTATGTAAGACTAAAAATATAAATAAAAGTGTGACACTAGAAATAATTGTCGTGGCCACCAGGAAATAATACCAGGCAGGTGATTAAACAGTCACAAAACAATAAGTGAATATAAAAAAATACCATACTGTGTATAGATGAAAAGTAGACAATCTAGAAACACAGTGGATATGTCACTAGTGTCAAATGTATAAAAATGTATACAGAAAACGAAAGCGTACGAAATCTAGTAAACAAATGGGTGATCTAAATGACACAATGACTTGTCATTAGTGCCAAATATGTGCACAAAACATATAAATGAAACACACCAAGTGAAAATGGTTGAGTATTATAGCATAAAATGATGTTTGGCAGGTAAGTATATCATATACGCAAACATACATAAAAATATAGTGTTTCTCATAAGAAACAATGATATTTGTGACTAAATAATACAATGTGGAAAGGAAAATCAGTCCACAAAAAGAGGGCAAAAACATATTGAGTCCACGTAAATAAAACACCACAATGGAATCTCGATGTAGTCTCAAACAAAATGGCAATGCTTCATTCAGATGCATAACCATCAGAGCAATCCAGCCATTATAACAACACCCGAGGGTTGTGCCTTTCAAGGAACACTTTTACCCTTGTGTTTTAGAAGGATGGCTGGCTGTAGTAGCGTAGGGAGGTCACATCTATTTGTATTCCAGCCATCCTACCTGCACTATCATAACTGAAGGTCCATGCAGAGGTAAGAACCTCAGCTTAGGACTAGAGTTTGCAGAAGCCTAAGCATTGCACCCACAGTACACTAACCACGATTGCAATGCTCACAACTTAATACTTACCTGCACAATATCATTTTATGCTATAATACTCAACCATTTTCACTTGGTGTGTTTTATTTATACTGTATGTTTTTGTGCACATATTTGGCACTAATGACACGGCATTGTGTCATTTAGATTGCCCATCTGGTTATTATCTAGATTTCATACGTTTTAGTCTTTTGTGTACATTTTTATGCACTTGACACTAGTGATACATCACTGTGTTTCTAGATTGTCTACTTTTCATCTATAAACTGTATGGTATTTTTTGTATATTCACTTATTGTTTTGTGACTGTTTAGTCACCTGCCTGGTATTATCTACAGAAAAGATTACCTCTTTTCTGTTGTCTACCATTTTTAAAATAAACAGTAGCAGGAGCAAATGTGTGGTAGCCATAAATGGCAGATATTTAAAGCCTGAACTCTGTCTATGGTCTGCTTCCTACACCACCCAGTAAGCTTCTATTAGTCAAATTCAGTATGGCCATCTCAATGGGGAAAATCAGCAAGCAGAAACCACCTACCTCACCACTCCAGGATCAGAGGCCTTTGCAGGACCCTATTATGGATTTCTTTCTCCACTGGCCATATACTCCAACCTCAGCCTCAGGATGCTACTCCTTAGATTGTGGGCTTTCTCATAAACCTGGAAGAAAACACCACCATTTCTGCTCCAATTCCAATGCAATCCTCTGGGCCCTATCTCACAACCTACATATTAAATGACAACTTACCGGCCCTGCAACAGAACATTGCTTGCTGTATATCCAGAGAGGTGGGGAGGATTGCACAAGATCTAAGGGGTGAGATAGGCATACTAGAGGAACAAACTGATCAACTTGAAACAAAATTGTATGATTTAATCCAATACATCCACCTCATCCCCTACAGCTACATTAATCTTCTACTCTCTGGTGTGCCCCTCATGATTTTTCCCCCCTCTTTTAAAATTCTGTGACAGGTTCTACCATATCTTTTCAAATGTGCAATGTGCTTTCAACTTAGTTCTTGAGACATAGAGCTTAATGTGATTTCTAAAATATTCTTAATTGACGAATATCTAGAACTTATATTTTATTATGCCCTTTGAACATTTCCACTACTATGTGACAATCAAAATGTTCACTTGCTACATGTGTTTCTTGTAAAACTGAAAAAAATAAATAAAGTAGGGCATGTATAAAAAAAAATTAAGCAGCAGCAACCACAAATATAATTATAGGAATAAATGTTACACCTATTAAAAGAATTGACTAAATTACTTCAGGTCGTATTAAACCCAAAAGCTAATATTTATTATATTGCAGCTTACCGATTCTTAGAAGTGATGACTGTATTCGTTTTCTTTTTTTCTGGAGGTAAAGACAGAGTCCAGGAAACAAGCCAAGGTCAGTAACAGATGGGCATATAGGATGCAAGGTAGAAGGCACTAGCAGAGTGCAGAAGGCAACCCAGGTCATACACAGTGAGGCAGAATCAGTAAATCAGGTCTCAGGTAAACAAGGTCAAGCTTAAGATCATTCAGCAACATCCAGCTGCAGTGCTTCAGTTTATATAGGCCACTGGGTGCCAATACCAGGGCTATGTGTGAACACTTATTTCTGCTCATGTGCCTCTACACTAATGCACATCTGGCATTTACCTTATGCACAGAGGTATTGTCAGCAAATGAACATATGCATATGCCTGCACTAGTTTACTTCTACTGATGAGAATTTGGCCTTCCTTATAGTCCCTCTGAGTGAACTTTAAAGAGGACTTTTCCTTCAATGCCTATAGCTACAGGGATAAGGGCTTGTTGATACTTTATTGTGCATAGTCTATGCACTGGGTCATTTTAAATATGGCATTGACTGACCACTTATGAACCCACTGGAGGATATACATACTAGAGAAAAAAATAAAATGACTCTGCGTAGCTTCTTATCTACACAGTTATAGAAACTTACATTAGAAAAAGACAGGAACATGGGACAAGACATGCAATATAGTCCCTTACACTAGAGGTCAAACTGTTCTGTGCTTAGACTGACTGACAGCCCTATTTTGGAGAGGATACAACGGAATACAAAAAAACACAGAAAAAAGTTGTATGTTGAAAATATTTTCAGACCCAAGAGGTCAAATTGTTTGTTTTGTTCCGAATAAATATTTGGACAAATTTTCCATTATTCTGAGATTCGGATATATGCAAATACCCGAATTACAGTATAAACAAAGATTACAAAATGCACAAAATAACTAAATGAAATTTGTCTGAATTTCTAAAATTTTAATTAAAATTTGAATTTAATTTTACATCAGATTCCAGTCGACTTTAAACTGTAAACATGTTTCTAAAAATCAAAGACTGTGTGTGTTATTAGAGTACCATTTTGAAATAATGCTGTTTCAGTTAAGGCAAATGGTGATTTAAAGAGTCATTGTAATCATTTAATGAAGATTTTTCATTTGTTTGTTCACTTTGCCACATTCGAATAAAAAAAATTTAAATTTTCAATTCGACCGATTAAAAAATTTATTGATTTGAAAGTTTGGAATAGAAAAAATCTGTAAATTCAAAGAAAATTTGAAAAAGACATAAAACAAATTTCGAATACATATTCCAATTTCGAATACAGATGATGTATTCAATGAATCAACCAAATTTACTGAAACTAAATGACTAAATTAATGAATCAAAACAAAACAAAACAAATGTTTTCGTCATGCACATGTCTACATAATGGACCTGCATATAGTAAATGTAGTTAGTGGTTTTAACAGTTCTAGATGATGAAGACCCCTTTCACTCTGGGGCGTTTTTCAGGCGTTTTTCAAGCGCTTTAGCGTTAAAAAAAGCGCCTGAAAAGCGATTAAAAGAAGCCTCATCTGCAGTCCCAATGTGAAAGCCCAAGTGCTTTAAGAGCCCTTTCACAATGTCTGCACCCAAAAAACGCTCGTAAAGCGTAGCTTAAACTAGCAGCGCTTTACCAGCGTTTTTCGAGCATTATTGGGGCGCTTTTAACCCCTACTAGTTGCCAAATAAAGGGTTAAAAGCGCCCACAAAACGCTGCTGCCAATAGCGTTTTTTAGGCGTTTTTCAGGCGTTTTACAGGCGCTTCCCATTGATTTCAATGGGAAGGGGCGCTTTAGGAGCGTTGTATTTACCGCTCCAAAAGCGCTGCAAAGAAGCGGCTTGCAGGACTTTTTTTGACGCTCTGCCAGCGCAACGCCTCACTGTGAAAGCACTCGGGCTTTTACATTGGGATTGCAGTTGCAGCTTCTTTCAGGCACTTTTTTTAACGCTAAAGCGCCTGAAAACGCCCCAGTGTGAAAGGGATCTCGGTGTGAAAGCACTCGGTCTTTTACATTGGGATTGTAGTTGCGGCTTCTTTCAGGCGCATTTTTTAACGCTAAACTGCATGAAAAACGCCTGAAAAACGCCCCAGTGTGAAAGGGGTCTTACTGTAGGTGCTAGCTTAACATACAGTTTATTCATTTTCCATTGTAGATGTAGCCTTATGTTTAGACATCAATGAATTTGGACTTGATACAAAGTGATCAGCCATGGATAATCTATGATTTTGGGTGATCTGTTTGGATTATATTCAGGTTTCTATATGTTTAATAAGGTTATCTGGTTATAATCCCTCTTATTTAGCTAAGAAGGACTAAACAGTGGATCAGCCTAACAGTCTGTAGTGTATTAAACATGCTATAGTCATCATCTAAACAGCTGCTATAGTCATCATATAAGCTACTATAAAGCTAGGGTAAATATGGTACATTCACATCAGTCTCTGCCCTCAAGGAGCTTACAATCTAAGGTCGCTAACTCACATTCATACATACACATATTAGGGCCAGTTTAGACAGGAGCTGCCACCATGTTTTTGAAGTGTGGAAGGAAACCTGAAGGAATATCACACAGGCACAGGGAGAAAATGCAAACTCAAACTCTAGGCAGGTAATGCTGTTGTTGGGATTCAAACCGACGACCCTAGTGATATGTTATGTAGATTATAAAGATGTGCAGCCAGTCACATGACAGACATAAGAGCTCAGTTCTGCAAAAACACAGTATGGTAGCTATAAGTATGGTAGCTATAATCTTCTACACTCTTCTGCTAATCTGCTCTTCACATAGATGTGTTCATAATACCAATGTGATACAATATACAAAAATGTCACTCATTTGAAAAGATTTACCATATTTTTATTTAGCGATAAATACATTTTAATACAAGCCATGTGTTGCTGAAGGCACTGTGAAGCAATTCATCCTTGGCTGAAGGTGCCCTCCCAGAGCACATGTCTTGTATTTATGCAATAAATTAGAAGGTTGGAAGGATGAATTGCTCCACACTGCATAGCTCTTTAATTGCTTGTTAAAAATATGCAAATACTTGAATGTCTATAATCAGGCCACAGGCTTATATATATGTATATATCTTTATATTAACAACATTTACCTTGTAAAACTTCACTGTGGTTTGCTGAGACAGTACATTAGTAGATAACTTCCACTCTTAAATAAATTATTTCTAATTATAGTCATAAAGCTGTAAAATGCATGTTGTGTTTCCTTAAGCTGGTGTTGTCTTTTTAGAGATTAGATTAAATATTGGAGGTATTGAGGCAGGCTGTAAGTGATACTTTAATTAAGATTTCATTATTTTTAGATGAAAGGGTAGGTAAGCTAAATAAATACAAGTTATACAGGCAGGATCTCCACACCTGTAATTGCAAGTGGGCTACACAAGCTTTAAATAATAGGTCCTTAAAACACAAATTGATATGGGAGTGAATAATGACACCCAGGTGTAAATCTCTTAGTTGAGCACAACACAGAATATCTAATGACTTAATTACCTCAAAAGCAAAATTTTAATTCAGACTAAGTGTCATGAGTAAGATTGCATTAAAATGCAAAGCTAGCCTTCTAAAAGTAAAGGACTAACTAATTACAGCAAAATAACATACAATTTGTTGTACATAAAAGTGATAATATATTTTGCAGTGCTGTACAACAGAACCAGAGATGATCTTCCAGATTTGAAATCCTCATTGACAGACAGATTTGAAATCCTCATTAACAGACAGTAAATGTCCCCTGTGGATTTCAGACCAATCTGGAGATGATCTGTCTTCTTTTTACTTTTATTGCCATTAATGTAGAACATTCTTTATTAGTATAAAACAATTATATGCATGCAACCCTCCCCCCCTCAAACTTTTTTTCATCCCCCTTATACAAGTGGTTAAACAGTGTTCAGGCCTGCTATTATTGTATACCAACAACTGTTGGGTCTTATGAGCAGCTGCCCTGCCCCAGTAAACTGGTAATTGGACTTAAGGTCTAAGATCTCCTTCTGTCCCATGTTACATGCTACACTCATGTTTAGGGTGTAACATGCAGCATGGGAGCAAACATGACCCCAGAAATAAATGTGCATTCGCACACTTACCAGAATCATAGAGAGCATCTTCTACCACATTCTGCTCCTTATTAAAACTGTGCGGCCATGCCCAGCATGGATGCATCATCCACAACAGCCGTCGCTCCTTTGTCCAAAGTACACTTTCCATGTACCACCTCTGCAGATGTATCTACAGAGCAAGTACATGTTTCCTTCCCTCCTTCCTGGGCTGCTTGCTTTGGTATGCTGGGTGCAGCCTGGTAAAGAGGCAGACTGGCTGTATTCCTGAGCATGTTCTCAAGGAACACTTTCACCCTTGTGTGTTGGGTTTTAGAAGGATGGCTGGCTGTAGTAGAGTAGTGATGTCACATATATTTGTATTCCAGCCATCCTTCCTGAACTCTCTTAACTGAAGGTCAATGCAGAGGTAACAACCTCAGCTTAGGACTAGAGTTTGCAGAAGCCTAAGCATTGCACCCACAGTACACTAACCATGATTGCAATGCTTTCAACTAAATTAACTGGCTTTAAAGTCCTTGAAGAAAACCCTGCATGACATGGGTTTGCTATTAATAAAAAAAAAATGTTTACTGCTATAAACCTGGTAAAGAAATCATGCTGGTGCTGACCAGTGACAGCATGGTAAAATCCCAAAATACAATGCACTTTTTTCTAGGATTAATTGTTGGGGAGTCTTTTATTATGGGAGTAAAAGTGATAATGTAGGGGCGCTTTCCTCTTTCAACTTTAAAGTAAAATTTTGTACAAAACCTTTTTTTAAATTTGAATTGAAATAAGAATGGTTAAAGCATTTGCCAAGTTTTAATTTTTGTATGTATGATCTGCTGACAAGGTGGAAAATGAGGGGAGAATTTTAATCATTTGTATTTACAGTCTTCAGGGTTAGTAACATAGATACATATTTATATTAAATATCTTTATTCATAATTGATTTACACAGTGTACTGTTCCCACTGGATTAATAAAATATATAACATGATGCATGTACAATAAAGGGCAAGTAATGGAATAAAATATTATAAATTACATAGCAACGAGTTTTGAAAATAATATTATTTTTTGGCATATGTCTAAAATGGAAACTGTATACCAGAGTTCAAATGAGTAAGCAAAATGATGATTGTGAACATTTATTTTTAACAATTAAATCATAATAATAGCCTTAATTCTTAGAGAAAAATAGAGAATCTGGAACACCATATATTAAATAATCTCTGCTTATAATGAAAGTCAAACTTTTTCTTATTGAGCAGTTTCTTGACTAAAGGCATTGTACTTAGTGCCTCTCATCATTTTTGTTTTGATATTGCTCCCTCTGGAAATCTTAATATAATAGCCTATGATTCATCATTTTTCAAAGCTGTTTCTAGTAAACACAATTTAATATCTTTTTCGTTCTGAAAAATAGAGGTATTGAAAATTTAAAGCCATCATACATTATAATTTGTGATCCAAAGAGAAGGTTAGATATATAAGGGATAACATCAACTAAAATAAACAAAACAATTTCTTAAAAAATTATGATTTGGCTTACCATAAAAATAAATGTTTAGCTCATACTATGCATTAAAGGTAAACTAAACCCATCAATTTGGGAGTTACAGTTACATTGAAGGCATACCATGATTAAAAGCTGTCACAAGTGGTTGTGCTCTCAACAGACTTGTCAATCCTTCAAACAGCTGGTGTCATAACTGATCACATGTGTAGCTCCATGGTAACTGCAATTTAAACAAAGGTTAAGATTGCAGCTTCCTTGGTTTTAAAGAATAGAAAGGTTTAGTTCTGCTTTAAAAAGCCCTAGAAATCAAAAAATATCTAAGCAGGGTCCATGGTGGTTTCAACAGATTTTTTATTTTGAATTAGTGTTCTCAACTCCAGTACTCTAAGCCCTTGTACACACGGTCGGAGAATCTGTCAGAATGTGTCCTATCGGACCGTGTTGTTGGATAATCCGACTGTGTGTGGTATGCATCGGACTGATTCTGTCTGAATATCCGTCGGACCCAATTTTCCAACTTGTTGGAAATATTTTCCGACAAACTGGTCCGATCGGACATACTCCGATCATGTGTAGAGAATTCCGATCGGACAAAGTGCCACGCATGCTCAGATCAAATTCCTACACCAAAGCTATTGGCTACTAGCCTGACCGTAGTCCCGTAACAAAATAACGCCATCATGTTCTGAACGATCAGATTTTTCGACAACTTGGTCCGACCGTGTGTATGCAACAGTTTCGGACACAATCCGTCGGACAAAATCCGTCGGACAAAATCCAACGGATTTGGTTGGCAGAATGTCCGACCGTGTGTACAGGGGCTTAGACTATGAACAAGTATATATACAGTATATTGTACAAAAGTCTTAGGCATTTGTGAAAACATGAATGGCTGTGTGGATGTTTTCAAAAACCAGGAAGCAAAGTTTTTATATCTCAATTAATGACCTACAGGGTGCATAAACATGAAAAAACTGTGAGTGGGGGGTCATTTTCTTGCTAAATAATGGAAGGTCCAATCATTTTTTATTTTTATCAGATTTTTATTAATTTTTAAACTATTGTTTTCTTAACTGTATTGCAAGCGACAAATCTTCTCCCCTTCTGTCTCCTCTCATCTGCCTGCTGTCACCTGATAGCTGTGAACCCAAACTTGAACAGAATGCTACTGGGGTTCACATTACAGAAAAAAAACATAATTCTTAAAGAATCAAGATCAATATATTCAGTAAATTTGGAAAAATAAACAGCAGAGGACTTGTTATTGCAATTACATTTTCTGTAACATTTTCATAATCCTACAATTCCCTTTTTTATTTTCATCTATCCTTTTATATAAGACAATTGATGTTGTCTTTAATTAACATCCTCTTACATACACTTTAGTGGGTTCTGCATTACCTTTTCAAACCCTCCCACATACACCTCCAAGGCACTTGATTTTATTATGCCTAAAAATCGGCCATCAGGTTTTTGAAAATAAAATGATGACAAAGAAAAAGTGAGAATCTGGGATCTTTTCTCTCTCTTATTTCCCTTTAATATATTTAAGGGAGCGTCCTTTGGTGTCCAGAATATTCCAGGATGGCTCCAGAAGTCACCAAGTCCCCAGCTAACAGCAGGATGGGGAATGGCACACATGCACAGAAGATTGACACCTGTAATAATGGCAGCTCTACCAATGGTGAGCAGTTGTGCTAGGTCGGATGCCCTGCTAACAGTGGGTGACAACTAAAGTGTACCCAGCATGATGGTGTGCTCTGCTCTGGGATCCGGGACACCCTGTGGATGCATTAATTGCTCTGTGAAAGAGGTCCATAATATGTGAGTATGTTTGGCTTGAGGTCAGTAGATGGGACCAAATGCCATGTGGGCTGCTCGAGAGTAGCTAGGGAGTATGTAAAAAAAAAAATAATAATAATAATAACTAAAATAAAACATATGGAGATGTCTATGCTCTGATGTGAATTACATCATTTTATCAAAGTATGGTGCAGTTGCTTTCTGTCCTGAATGGATATTTGTTTTGGTTTTTCTTTATGTGTTGGAAACTCTCTCAAATAAAATCACCTGTGTAGTGGTGATCTGATGTGAGAAATCTACAGTGGTAGTATTCCTTTAGCAGTGTCTCTCACCTAGCAAATACTTTGTCTCTTTGGATAGCTTAAGACACTTCAGCAGCTGCAGTTTGAATTGGGAAGGTTATTTAATAAATTACTGCATGGCTTGACTAGCAATTGCAGGTTATAGCTGGAGGGGGGCAGTGTCTTCATTAATGATACTGTTCCTGGATTGTCAGCCCTTCTGCAGGCCTCTTAAAGTGGTTGTAAACCCTTACAACACACTTTGACCTACAGGTAAGTCTAGATTAAGGCTTACCTGTAGGTCCAAGAAATATCTCCTAAACCTATACGGTTTAGGAGATATTTGCCCGAAGACAGGCACCACTGTCTACGGTGCATGCGCTGTAGACAGCGGCGCACAGGCTCACTGAGCGTGGCATCTTCAACGACGGAGCTGCCGCTGCCATCAGGGTTTACTTCCTCTTTAAAGCTAGTGTATCGAAAGCTGACTAATGGACACTTGCTATTAAGTGTCTCCAGATCTACAAGTATTATGCACACTATAAACTGGGACTTTGATGCTCATGCCTTGGCTGAACCCAATATAATTTTTTTTTTCTTGTTCAGGCATCCAGGAAGCAAGATGACAGTGACCAACAGGTTGCCACAGGTAGTCAGGACACTATAAAGGAGTCTGTTACAGCTCTCCCTGTACAAGGATTCTCTACTATTACAATGTCAAGCTTTTTCCTTGCAGGCCCAGTCAACTGGCCAATTTAACTCTCTTCAAACAATTCCTAAAAGAAAGATGTGAATGCGGAAGATCTTTGAGCAGGTTTTGGTACCTCCTTTTTGTAAGGCTGTTAGGATGCCTAAAATGGCAGAGATACCTGCAATGTAAATATTTTTAGCACTTCCAAAGAAGTGCATTGCCTTTTTTCCTATAATGTTTAAGCTAAAAGCTCATTCTTGAAGAAGGGGTGCAAATTGAACAGAAGGACAGAGAAGCAGAATGCCCTAGTGGTCAGTACCTTGCAGTACTGGGCTGCTCAGTTCAAAATCCAACCAGGACACTTCTACCTGCAATGCAGGATGTCAAATTAGAACACTTATGGGGGTGATGTTTTCCAATATAATGAGTGACCTGTTTGGTTGACGTGGCTTTCATGAGTTTAGCCATATACATGGATTTCTCATTGGAGGATGCTGTGTACTTCAGGGGTATACTCAATCATGATGAGTCCTTGGGGGGTGTAGCATCTTCTGGTGGTAGCTTTGTGTAGGACTTGTCCCTAAGGGGTATATCAGGCCTGGCAGCCTGCCTTAACCCTTGCCCCTCTTCCAATGCAATGGAAGTTGGGATGAAAAATATTAATTCTATCCTAAAGAATAATTCTGGCAAGGGGTACAATCTGGTCTCCATTGCAAATGTTTAAACTGACCCTTTCAGTGGCTAGCTTTATCTTGATAGCAAATACCCAGGGATGATTCTACAGGTAGAAAAATCTTGTCTGCATTGTGAGACTCTAAACAGTCCCCTTAAAGGGCTTGCTTCATTTGACAGCAAATAACTGGGAATAACTCTACAAGTGAGACAATCTTGTCTGCATTGTGAGAGTCTAGTAGTCCCCTTCTAGGGCTTGCTTCATTTGATAGCAAATAGCTGAGAATAATTCTACAAGTGGGACAATCTTGTCTGCATTGTGAGAGTCTAAACAGTTCCCTTCAAGGGCTAGCTTAATTTAACATCTAAGAGTTGTGTTTAGTCTGGCTTTGATTGAAGCTGTTCTGGCTCATTGTAGGGTATAGGTAACTTCCTTATGCTGTTAAAATCCATACATAGGGTTTCTGTTGTCTATGACTGAAACTCTACTCTTGGATGAGATATTCTATTCTTAGTATTCTGTCAGTGGGGCGTATATAAAAACCCTCTTCAAAGATGGCCCCCAGTAGAGCCTGAGGAAGGAGCACGCATGCTCTGAATGCGAGCACCTCCCCGCTGACCCTGTACCCAGAAGTGACTTCACCTTGCCTTGTTCCTGTGCATAGCTGATCTCCGTCCCAGCCTTCCAGGAGTGCTGGACACTACCAGCATGACTGTATAATGAACAGTCACACAAGAATTCTGGCCAGCTATATCAGGCAGCCCCCGGGACAGCGTGGATGACCCCAATAATTATGCTGTTTTATACTGCTCGTTTGTGAGTATTTTCATTAAAATTTTAATCTATTAAATGTCTATATTGCTACACTCAGTAGGCGCTGCTCTTGTTCCTGTTTTTTGTTTCATAGTTTCATCTATCTGTAAGATGGAAGCCTTCTTGGGATTAGCACATCTAATGCCGCGTACAGAATAAACTCTGACGGTTTTTCTGACAGAGTTCCAATGGAGTTCTGCTGAAACGGACTTGCCTACACACGATCACATCAAAGTCCAATTGTTTAGAACGTGGTGATGTACAACACGTACGATGGGACTAGAAAAAGGAAGTTCAATAGCCAGTAGCCAATAGCTGCCCTTGCGTCGTTTTTGGTCCGTCAGAACAGCATATAGACGAACGGTTTTCCCGATAGGAATTGTTTCCATCAGAAAGATTTAAAACATGTTCTATTTCTAGGTTCGTCAGAATTTTTGAAAAAAAAAAGTTCGCTGAAGCCCACACAGGATTGGAATATCTGATGAAATTATTCTGACTTTTTCTGCCGGAAAGTCAAATCGTGTGTACACGGCATAACAGTCTTATATGGACTTTCTGTCATGGACTTGATTAATTGCCCCATCTAAAGATCCCATCTCCTTGTTTATCTTTGTATAGCCTTACCCAGAGTTCACCAAATTAACCCATTGTTTGCATACTGTGCATGGAAACTGTACTTTATTTAAAGTTTTTATTTCTCAGAAAACATAGACTCTAATGTTTTTGCCTGGATAATACCTGCTTGGTCTCTACCTCTAAAAATGCAGCCTAGTCAAAAGCCTTACTACTGTAGTAGTAGTAGTAGTAGTGCATCAAATCTATATTAAATTTTTTTGCTTTTGTCTTAGAAAACATACACAAATTTTTATTTTATGATAAAACATGCCAAGTCTCTCCGTCTTAATTTGTGGCCTACAAATTGACTGTATATGTAGTGTTCATCAATTATGAACAATTTCTGGCTCTTGTACCTAAAATAATACACTTATTATAAAATACCACCAAAAGAAAGCTCTATTTGTGGGAAAAAAAGGACACCAATTTTGTTTGGGAGCCACGTTGCACGACCGCGCAATTGTCAGTTAAAGCGACGCAGTGCCGAATCGCAAAAAGGGGCCTGGTCCTTTTTTTTTAACATGGCCTTGATTGGTCTACCAATGCATGTTTGGCTTTAAAAAAAAATAACAAAAAATGTAATAACTATAAATCAACCCACATAGATATCTGAAAACTAAACACTATGTTAAAATAAAAAAAGAAGAGAAGCAGTCAACAATTAAGGAAGTAATACACTCTCTATTTTGGCTCAGCACTTCTAAGATGGAAGCAATTACTGTATATCATCCCTGTCATGGAAAATATGTGAATATTCCTGAATGTAATCAAGACATAATCTGCACATTTGCTTTAAAACTGGAACTTTCAACTACTGTAACTACTTGCCGTTGGAAGAGAATTTAGTGAAATCATAAGAAATCCAATTTGTGTCCTCAAATTACTATTCAAAATATGGTTAAAATAATTCCCCAGAGGGAAACCTTACCACAGACTTTTATTATTCACATCACGTAGAATGAGTATAAGAACATCAAACAGGAAAACCCACATGGAATAAATTAGGTCACTCATGTTACAGCTTTCAGATCTCATAATGTGTGGCTTGTGGTTTTGTCATGTGTTTTAGATCTCAGGAGTTGGCTGATGATTTCCTAAAATACCACACTGCCCATGATCTTTAATGTACCTCGAGCAGGAATCTGGAATTGATCATGCATATTTTCAAAATGTAGGCCTCTTCATTTAACTGCTCTGAAACATTTTTGTGGCATGTCTTAAAATGTCTTAATTATTTATGTGCCCAAAAGTAAATATTAAATGTACAAAGCATAGGAAATGTGCCTTAATGTACTAGGGAAATTACATATTTGGTTTGAAGGCTTTGGTCTTTATGAACTTTAATAATTCCATTCCATTTCTTATAAGAACATTTCATATTATGTCTCCACTCTTTGTACGGTTATTTTTTACCGTAATTATTTGCACATTTTCTTTACAGATGACATATAAAGTTCTAGATCAAATAAATCACGTAATTTCTTATTTGCATTAATACACATGGTGGAAATTGCACTGTTAATGACCAGGAGCTAATTTCTTAATACCTAGCCTAGGGACACACACATTATTGCCAAGAGCTTGGCTAAGAAAAGAGAGTGAGAGGCTGCAGCTGCCCACTGTTGCTGCTGCTCTGCAGTGCTGAACTGGTTAAAAGCTATATCAGCAAGAGAGAGCTGCTGAACAGGAAGAGTTCAATAGACTGAGTCAGACAGAACTTGTGGTTTTGTTATGTGTTTTACACCTCAGGAGTTGGCTGATGAGTTCCTAAAATACTGCACTGCTCATGATCCAAAGGAGAGAGATGCTACTGTAATCCAGAGCTTTTGAACTGTATTTCCTAGAGAGAGATTGCTACGAGGAGGGGAAAGCTCATTTTCTCAAGTTGTACAGGCACAGCTTCCTCTTGCTAGGAGGGAGCCTGGAGAGTGCACATCTCTGTCCAGTGTAAACCACCACTGCTGCATAATAGCGGCTTGAGTGGGATCTCAAGTGCAGAGTCCAGGTGTGCTGAAGCCAGAGTCACCTGGGTGCACAGCAACGAGTGGACTAATCACTGTATGCGACCGGATGGTGAGCTGCAATATCTTTGGGATTGGTGAGCTGCTTCTTTGAGGATTTACAAGAGAGAGAGAGAGAGAGAGTACAACTGAGCCCCAATACCCCTTTACAGCTGTGACATAGAGACCTTCACATATTCACCTATTGCTTATGCTCAGAGATACCTCTCAGGGGACATTGTACCATATCCTATCCATTTTTCTAGAGTGCACTCTAGACTAGTTATAGTAGTTCTGGATATTCTATAGATAGGCAACTCCTATCCTCATATTGATTAGTGGTTCCAAATTAATAACTACTGCAGTAGGGAACAGACACAAAAGATACACTCTGCATCTTTCCAAATAACTGTTCTGTTTTATTATGATGCATTTGAAGGTTTTTATACACATACTGTAATTATGTAGATATTACATTAATATTACAATTGTACTTTTATGGTAACAAGGGGCATAACATAGGCAGGCTAATTCTAATCAGGACTCAAAAGAATACAAACATGTAATTAAAACATTATTAGCGCTGTGTGCACAATAAGTGCAGTGTGCAATACATACAAAATATAATACAATTATATACAGAACTTACAAATTTCCTTTACATAGTGTTATTTTTCACATTGCATTAATTCTTATACACTGTTTATTGTTGACTTTGCTTATTATTAGTTAACCTTATGCTGACCAGCTGCGGTCATTATACTGTGGCAGGTTGGCTCTCCTGAGAAAACTGCCGTAGGTGTACGTTGGTCTGTGCAGGGTCAATGCCTGTGGGTTCTGCAGACTCAATGTCCGCCTGCGTCCCGTGATCGCAGTGTACAGAGGCAGAATGAGGAACTGCCTATATAAACAAGGCAATTCCCCATTCTGCCTAGTGACATGTCAGAGATCTTCTGTTCTCAGTCATCAGGAACAGCGATCTCTGTCATGTCCCATTGAGCCCATCCCCCATACAGTTATAACATACCTAGGGAACACAGTTAACCCCTTTATCACCCCTAGTGTTCACCCTTTCCCTGCCAGTGACATTTATACAGTAATCATTGGCTATTTTTAGTTCTGTATAAATGTCACTGGTCCCAAAGAAGTGTCAAAAGTGTCTGATCTGTATGCCGCAATGTCACAATCCCACAAAAAATCGCAGCTCACCGCCATTACTAGTAAAAAAAAAATTATAATAAAAATGCCATAAATCTATTCCCTATTTTGTAGATGCTATAACGTTTACACAAACCAATCAATATACTCTTATTGTGATTTTTTACCAAAAATATGTAGAAGAATACATATTGGCCTAAACTGATGAAGAAATAATTATAATTATTTTTTGGGGGGGGGATTTATTATAGCAAGAATTAAAAAATATATTTTTTTCTTTCAAAATTGTCAGTTTTTTTGTTTATAGCGCAAAAAATAAAACCCACAGAGATGATCAAATACCACCAAAAGAAAGCTCTATTTGTAGGAAAAAAAGGGCATACATTTTGTTTGGGTACAGCATCGCATGACCATGCAATTGTCAGTTAAATGATGCAGGGCGATATCGCAAAAAAGGGCCTGGCCATTAAGGGGGAAAATCTTTCCGGGGCTGAAGTGGTTAATCCTAGTGTGTTGGTACAGAGCTCTTTTTTAAGTTACCTTGGCATATGTGATACTAGTCTTGCAGTCAGACTGTGTCTGAACCTACCTTCTGTGTGCTCAGACCACCATTTATTCTAACCCATATCAATGCATTAATTTAATTTACCACTAAATGGTCTTGTATCTATGTTCTGGTACTAATTCACAATTAAGTTAAAGGTATCTACACAGGTGTGTCAAAGAGGCTGAGGTTGTTCTTGGAGTTAAGGCACAAAACAGAGAACCCAAATTACCAAGTGACTCCTTCAAGGTTAGTGCTACATATATATAAATGTGCTTAGAAATTAATAAACACTGAACAACATTTTTATTTCCAGTAGCTTAACTTTCTTGGACATAAGGATCCTTATATCCTTATCTTGGTGTGTTATCATTGTGAATTGAGTCTAATGCTGTGTACATATGACCGGAGTTTCCGGCAGACTAGGTCTGACGGAATCAGTCCGTCAGACAATCTGTGTGGGCTAATCCGATCGTTTTTCACATAAAAAATCAGACGGACCTAGAAATAGAACATGTTTCAAATCTGTCCGACGGACTCAATCCCTATCTGGAAAACCGTTCATCTGTATACTGGTCTGGCAGACCAAATACGACGCAAGGGAAGCTATTGGCTACTGGCTATTGAACTTCCTTTTTTAGTCCCGTCTTACGTCATCACGTTCCAAATTAATGGACTTTCGAATGGACTTAGTCCGTTCGTGTGTGGGCAAGTTCCGCTCGTTTGGAAGGTCCGTCAAAAGTCAGTCAGGAAGACCGTTGGACCTGGTCTGCCGGAAAGTCCGGTCGTGTGTACGTGAAATTACACTACTGATACAGCATCACATAAAGTGGTTTTGTTTTTATTGAATACATTGGTGTTGATTTACTAAAACTGGAAAGTGCAAAATCTGGTTCAGCTCTGCCTAGAAACCAATCATTTCCCAGGTTGTTGTCAAAGCTTAATTGAACATGATAAAGTTAAAAAGTTGTTTGACTACTATGCACAGTTGCACTATATTTTTCCCTCTCCAGTTTTTTTATATCAACCCCAGTGTGTCTGATTCTTAAAGTATTATACAAACATGTTGAAATGTCTCTACTGTACTTTAGTAATCCAGTCTATTGTAATCACTTATTTGTTCTATTTAAGAATAAGTAATTTATGAGCATAAAATATAATTCTCAAAGATTTTGTTACATGTGCAATGTTCTATCTTGTAGAATGCAAAAGAGATAGCCCTTGTACACATGGTCGGAAATTCCGACCACAAAATTGTCCAGAACTGGTGTTGTATACACACGGTTGGACAAAGTTGTCGGAAAATCTGATCGTTCAGAACGTTTAGCCTAGTAGCCAATAGCTTTGCTCTCGTACTTTGATCTGAACATGTGTGGCACTTTGTTGGATCAGAATTCTCTAAAAACTATCGGAAAAAGTCAGATCGGATTTTGTTGTCGGAAAATTTGAGATCCTGCTCTCAAATTTTTTCCGTCTGAATTTCCATCGGAAAAAGTCCAATAGAGTCCACACACGATCGGATTTTCCAACAATATAATCCGATCGGACCGCTTCCGTCTGAATTTCCGACCGTGTGTACAAGGGTTTAGCCTTTATATACACATATAATGAGTACCGTAAAGTTTAGGAGAGAATTTTAAGGAAAAAAACTTTAAAATTACATTTAAATGCCCATCAATGCAGCCTTATCAGTGTCCATCTGCAGCCTTGTCCATCATTGCAGCCTTGTCATTGTCATTTGCAGCCTTGTTCATCGTTTGCAGCCTTGTCAGTGTCATATAAAGCGTTGCTATGCAGCTTTATCATGCAGCCTTGTCCATCATTGCAGTTTTGTCATGCAGCCTTGTCCATCATTGCAGCCTTGTCAGTGTCATATGCAGCTTTGTCATGCAGCCTTGTCCATCATTGCAGCTTTGTCATGCAGCCTTGTCCATCTTTGTACCCTTGTCTGTGTCAATTGCAGCCTTGTCAGTTTTATTTACAGCTTTTTTTTTTTAAATGGCACTGCTGAGATACAGAGCCAGATGTCCTGTATATCTTGGCAGCGCTCGGTAGTTCTCGGCCACCTTCGGCCATTCTCATCAGCTTTCGGCCGTTCTCGTCCGCTTTCATCTGCTCTCGGCCATTCTTGGTGGCTTTTGGACGACGAGAACGGCCGAAGGTGGCCGAAGATGCCCGAAAGCTGACGAGAACGGCCGAAGGCGGGCTAAAGCCATCGAGAAGGGCTGAAGGCTTCAGAGAAGAGCCGAAGGCAGCTGAAAGACACCCAGAGGCTCAAAACTGTGGAGGATCAGTGTATAACACGCACCCACGATTTTCCCCTGATTTTAAGGGAAAAAAAGTGCGAATTATACGTCAATAAATACAGTATATCAAATGGATGTGCTATAAAAACTGCAATCTCTTTACAAAGTTGTTGTATTTTAAAAAAGCTTCACAACATATGGAGAGAGTTCCCTGAACATATGCCATTTTTAAAACATTTATAAGAAGAGATACTGTTCATTCTATATAATCAAGGTTAAGTGAAAACTTTATTTGTATTAATTTATCTATTTAATATCAATATGTTATACCCCATTTTTTTCTTGGTAATTTTTTAGTTTTTCAGTGCTGTGATAGTTTGACTGGCAATTGCTTGATTGTGTAATATTGTATCCAAATGAATATCATGATTTTTGAGAGAGAGCTTTATTTTGGTGGTATTTAAGCACTCCAATACCAGACACTTTCACCCCTTTATGTCCAGGCCAATTTTCAGCTTTTAGCGCTGTCACACTTTGAATGCCAATCACTCACACTATACTCAAATTCAATTTTTATAATTTTTTGAGACAGATACAGCTTTCATGTGGTGGTATTTAAAAGAGAAGTATGGGATTTGCTTTTTTTACATCATACTTACCTAACTTTATGCAGCATTGGTCCGATGCTGCATCTGTCCCCCCGCCGGCTCAAACACTTAGAACCGAGTAAATGAAACACTGCCGATCGCTCAGTTCTCATAGCTCCATGAGCTCTGCCTCCCCCTCATGCTCACTGGAGCACTGGACTGTGAAGGGAGCATGAGTGGCAGGCTCAGCCTCTCAGCAGCTTGCTGAGAGGCTGAGCCAGCTTTGTGATGTCAGCTGACAATGGTCTGCTAAGAATGGGTCACCGGAGTACAGAAAAAACTGCACTGGAGGTGATCAGGATTTTTTTTACACTATGATTGCTTATAACAGTGATGATTACTGTCATACGCAATCATATTTGTGAATGGCATCCAATCAGGGTGTACTATTGTGGAAGCTGTGATTAACATACCCAAAATAAACTACAGTGGTAGTGAGTAAAATCTCAAACACCTATGGAGTGCTATGTGACTCCCAGTATGTGAAATGATTCTGGAAGTGCACAGATGTTATCACTGTAATGCAAAAAAATCAACTAGCACTTCATGTTGGGTCCTAGACATGACTAAACAATATATGGGCATGTTATGGATTGGTTGTATGGACCAATATGATTTTAGTTAATTTTTTTTTTCATTGATAGTCTGAAATCTATTCCTTTTCAAACATGGTTTTAGGTTTGGGAAAAGCAAGAAGTTGCAGGGGCCAAATCTGGCCTCTAGGGAGGCTGAGTCACTTGGGTGATTTGATGTTTTGCTAAAAAACTCTGAGATATGATGCATTCACAGGTGAGTTGTCATGATGAAGCTTACAATAACCAGTTGTCCATAACGGTAGCCATTTTCTTCGCTTTGCATCTCAGTTGAAGAACATTGAGGTTGTACTCTTTATTAATTGTTTGGTCTGAGGAGCATACTCATGATGGACAACACCTTCCCAATCAAAAACACAATTAATATGATCTTGATCTTTTTGCCACTTTGCTGCGTCTTATTCAGGCATGAAGAACCAGGTGACTTCCAATGGGATGACTAGGCCCTAATTTCCTCATCATTTGTGCAACACTTTGAGGAATGTTCAAGCTTATTACAAAATTTGATGCAGATTTGTTGCTCTGCTCACTCATTTTGAATGCGGCCACACAGTACACATGCTCTTTCAACGGCGTCTAGTGCCATCACAAACTTTTACAGTGAAGTCATCATTGGTTATACATGAGCATTCAAGTCCACTCTCCTTGGTTGCCAGGATAAATTGATGTCATGCAAACCATTCTCATTATTTTAACAATGACTAGACTTTTTCCAGACAGACCTTGTATAGTCACCCTCTAACGGGAAGTCAGACCATGGCAGCAGATCACAAAAAAAAGGAATTTAGAGATTTGGAGGAAGCTGAGAGCAACATACGGTACTTTATTGAGTCAAGAATACATACTTGAACAGATTTTTTTTTCAACCGGAGTTTAGTGCTTCCTCGGGGAGAACTTGTATAAATCTCTAAGATTACAAACAAAATCAAACAGGAAACACTGATCATACAGCAGTAAATAGTACATTTCATTACAGTCTCCATATGTATTTTTTACCTGTTGTTGATAGCATTACATGTAACTTGTTCCCAAGAATTGAAGAATCACAGCTGCCATGTAGAAGAGACATTCAGATTTCACTAGTATACATATAAAGATTGTACACAATGGATACAGCAGAGCTGAGGTAAGCCATATAAAGTGAATAATATACACAATGGTATGAAAAAAGGAAAATCAAGAAATAGAAGAAGAAAAAAAAGGAAAAGGAAAACAAAGAAAAAAAGGAAAAAGGGGGGATAAGAAAAGGAGGAAAATGGTAAAAAGAGATCTTATAATCCAAATACAATACTTCCTGATCAAAAGATTATCATTAAGGATGAGCTCCGGCGTGTTCGCACACCCCATGTGCAGAGCCTGCCAGGAAGTCGGCACTGCGCTGTGCTAATCACAGGCAGTGAGACATTGTCCCGATGCATGGCTGCAGAGATTGGGAAATGTCTCACTGCCTGTGATTAGCGAAGAGCAGTGCCAACTTCCTGGCGAGCTCTGCACATGGGCTGTGCGAATACGCCAGAGCTCATCCTTAATTATCATTAATTAGCATATATGGGGGCTATAAATAACAGTACATATTGCGGTAGCCCAGGACTTTCCATCCAAACTACACCTCTACTCCCCAATCACATAATAAATATTTATTTATCCGTAGTCTTTGTCAACTGACCATAATATATGGTATATTTAATTATGATAAAGGACATTTCCCATAATGCTATGTCAATTCCAATACATAAAACATAGTGATAATAATAATTTTTCCTTTTACCATTAGTAATGTTGATGATGATCCACACCTATCTCTCACTCACTTTCTAATGCTTCTGGGCGTCCATCAACAAAGGGTCCCCCAACATCTATCAAGAGAACCAAGCTCCCAGAATAACCAAATCTGGGGGTTTAAATATTTTTGAAAGGTGAAGCTTTTCCAAAGGTGAAGCTTCCGCACTCCCAAACACTTGCACAATGACATCATCGCGCACGGCGCTGCACGATGATGTCATCGTGCAAACATTTGTTTAATCACGTGATGATGCCGTGGCCATCTTGCTGACTACCCAAGGTGTCTATAGCGTAAGCAAAAAGGAAAGTAAAAAAGGGAAAAGAAAAAAGGGAGAAAGAAGGGGAAGAAAAGGGAAAAAAGCTAATAAAGGGTAAAAAGTGTTAAGAGAATAGAAAAAATACAGAACCAAATTAGAGTCTCACTTCATGACGGTGGCGGTCTGATGGGAACAGTTCTGTCATGAAAGCAATTTTTTAAACAATGCCCATATTCCGATAAGTAATTTACAAAACAAAATAGAATCAGTACATATACATAATATCATAAATTATGATCACATAACATTATTCATGTCCATACATGTCATACACTGTAGGTATTGCAACCATTATGGTATAATAAATAATTCACCAGAAGAAACCCTATACCAAACTAAGCATATCTTAAAGGCACAGCTCCATTACACCAATGGTTGTATCAGCCCTTAAGGGTTGCTTACTCCCCCTCTCACGAGGGCAAAAAAGGTTTGAAACTCAAGGCATCATTCAACCCTGGGGGCTGGGTTTCCACCAGTTGATGTACCCATATAATTTCCTTTTGGAGGATATGATGATCCCAGTCACCTCCTCTGGTGTCTAGATGCACTCTTCCAAGAGAAAAAAATATACACAATTTGGATTTTTATTATGATGCTAGGTGCCTGTCTATCTTTGGGGGAAGAAATAGCTCCTGACTTGATAGCTGGTGCATGATCATAAATCCTTTGCCAAATTTGTGTTTGGTCTTTCCTACGTAAAAGCTACCACAGTCACAGATCATCATGTAAGCAATGCCTGCACTTTGGCAATTAACATAGTGCCTTGCTACATGAGCATCCTTTTTGGTAACAGATGATTCATACCTTGTGAGATTTACTGACAATACGAGCAGCCACCACATGTAAAGGTCCCTGGTAACAAGAATCATTAATGCCAGTTCTACTAAAGTGGCTTAAGCATTTAGGCATGTGCCAAAGCATCTCTAATTGATCTGTTGTGGCAGTAAGCAATTTCATCTCTATTCCTCACACAATAGGCTATCGCAGGATCAGCCTGCAGGAGGTACTAGTGCCTTTCGATAATGTGACGAGTTTGTTGTTGTTGCCTATCATGACGTATAATTAATTTAGCAGTGGCACCTCTATCCTGCTTAGGGACAAAGGCTTGAAAAATTTGATTAGATTGTCGATTAGAGTCTTTTTTTAGACCCTAAATGGAATAGCGACAAGCTAATAACCTAACCTTAAAAGCATCAGCCTCCTGACTGGAACAATTATGTTTAAGGTGCAGGTATTGGTTGTAGGGTATTGATTTAATTCAACTGTAAGGGCCTTCTGATATAGAGTAGACCCCAATGTTTGACCAGCCTGTACAAAAATGTCAACATCCAAAAATTAAATTCTCTTTTGATCACATGCCAAATGATTAAAAGCCTTTACAAAAGTCCCCAAAAGTTCCTTAATACCATCCCACAGGATGAGGACATCATCGATGTACCTGTGCCAGGATAGCACGTGGCACAGGTACTTTAGTAGGAACCCATCACTGAAGATCTTTTGTTTCCACACCCCAGGTACAGATTGTGTAAGATGGGGCACAAAATGTCCCCATCGCTATGCCCCATACCTGGAGGACATGGGAACCATCAATGTAAAGTAATTGTTCTTTAGAATATACTCAAGCAGATCAAGCACAAAATGATTATATCTTTCTTGATCTTTACTACTTTCCTGCAAAAATGATTTGGAAAGGCCTTTATTGTGGGGAATACTGCTATATAACGCAAGTCCAATACTACCAACCAGACATTATCTGGGACATTATCTGGTGTCTTTGGTATAGGAAGGTAAGCTAGTGACGTGAGGTTTAAGATGAGAATGCTCACATTTTCTGTAAATCCACCACAGCCATAGATTATTGGTCTACCTGGAGGAGTTATGAGGTTCTTATGAACCTTAGGAATAGAGAACAAAATGTTGATAAGGGTGGCCAGTGTACTTTTTGATATTCCCAAGTACTTTTGGGAATAGCACCTTCCTGCAGAGCTTTATTAATGAAGCTTAAAAAGGCATGTTGGGACTTGGTAACTTGGTATTGAGGAACTTTCTTATACCAGTCAGTATTTTTGAGAATCCATTGGAACATCATTGTATACTGGTCATTAGACATAATCACAATGTTGCCTCCTTTTTTTCTGAGAGTTTAATAACTAATTCCTTTCTATTCCTAAGGGTACCTAATGTCGCTAAATGGGCTCACTCAGATTGTACTAACAACCTTCCTTAACAGGTAGTTCAATAATTTCTTTGGTTGTTTGTTGGGCAAAACCAAATATATTGCCATTGAGAGTTAATGAAGAAAAGGTCTTGGACATGGGTTTGAATACATTTTGCAGTGTAAGCTAGTGGATGTGGAAGATTCACGTGGATGTGGAACACTTCATTAGGGTCCCACTTATCAATCTCATTGATATATTCCAAGTTATTGCTCTCTTCTAATAGTTCAATCAGCTCCTAAGGTACTTTGAGATCATGTTTTTTATAATTGGAAAAGTCAAGACTCTGAGCACAATCCTTACATGCTTTGTTTTTCTCATGCAGAACTTGCAGCAACAATATCTCTATCAGAATGTTTAATAAAAAAAAGGGGCATTGAAGTTTAACCACTTTCAGTTCGGACCATTTTGCTTGCTTATGACCAGACCACTTTTTGCGATTCAGCACTGCGTCACTTTAACTGACAATTGCGACGTGGCTCCCAAACAAAATTGATGTCCTTTCTTTTTTTCCCATAAATAGAGCTTTCTTTTGGTGGTATTTAATCACCCCTGCGGTTTTTTATTTTTTGCGCTATAAACAAAAAAAGAGCAACAATTGTGAAAAAAAATGCATTATTTCTTTAAATTTTGCTATAATAAATGTCCCCCAAAAATATATAAAAACATTTTTTTTCCTCAGTTTAGGCCATTATGTATTCTTCTACATATTTTAGGTAAAAAAAAACACAATAAGTGATTATTGATTGGTTTGTACAAAATTTATAGCGTTTACAAAATAGGGGATAGTTTTATGGCATTTTTATTAATATTTTTTTTTTTACTAGTAATGGCAGCAATCAGCGATTTTTATTGTAACTGCGACATTATGGCGAACACATTGGACATTTTTGACACATTTTTGGGACCATTGTCATTTATACAGCAATCAGTGCTATACAAATGCACTGATTCCTGTGTAAATGACACTGGCAGTGAAGGGGTTAACCAGGTGGTGGCAGTGTAGGGGTTAAGTGTGTCCTAGGGGCGTGTTAGTAACTGTGGGGGGCTGGGCTGTGTGTTAGTGAACACTGATCTCTGCTCCAATCACAGGGAGCAGAGATCAGTGTCACTTGTTGCTAGGCAGAATGGGGAGATGCTGTTTACTTCCACATCTCCCCGTTCACCCTCCCCGTGAGACGATCGCGGGACCCGCGACCAGACTCACGGGGTGCCAACTGGCGCACAAGTGTGCCGCCAGCATCACGCATGCGATGGCACAGTGGCATTCTTAAAGGGACGTACCTGTATGCCCATATGCCTGTCCGTGCCATTCTGCCAATGTACATCGCCATGCGCCGGTCGGGAAGTGATTAAATGTAGTATTTGTATAAAAATTGTTGGTCCTGAGGGGGAGCATCTAGACACTAGAGGAAGCAACCGGGATTGTCAAATCTTCCAAAAGGAAACAAGATGGATACACCAACTGGCGGCAACCCAGCTCCCAGGGTTGAATGATGCCTTAAGTTTCAAACCTTTGTTGCCCTTAAAGGTTGATACAACCATTGGTGTAAAGGAGCTGTGCTTTTAGGATATGCTCAGTTTGGTATTGTGTTTTTCTGGTGTTCAGTATTTATTATAACATCATGGTTGCAATACTTGAAAAGTATGGATATAAATAATGTTATATGATCATAGTTTATGATATTATGTATATATACCAATTCTATTTTGTTTTGTAAATTCCATATTGTGATATGACCGTTGTTTAAAAAATTGCTTTAATGACAGAATTGTTCCGAATGGACCACTGCTGCCATGAATTGAGACACTAATTTGGTTCTGCCTTTTTCCGATTTTATTTTCTCTTAACATTTTTACAATTTTGTCCCATTTTTTTTCCCTTTTCTTCCCCTTATTACTCCATTTTGTTTTTCTTTTCTCTTTTTTCCTTTCCTTTTTCTTTACAGACACCTCGGGTAGTCAGTAAGATGGCCATGGCGTCATGACATCAATACGCAGCATTTGGGTGATAACGTCATAGAGCACATCATTGCACACATGCGGGGAGTGCAGAAACATCAATTTGAAAAATATTTGAACCCCCTCCAGATTTGGTGATTCTTGGAGCTTGGGTCTCTGGATAGATGTTGGGGGACCTTTTGTTGGTGGATGCCCAGGAGAGTTAGAGAGATAGGTGTGTGTGTGTCTGTCATCGTCATTACTAATGGTAAAAGGAAAAATTATTATTATCACATGTTTTAAGTATTGGAATTGATATAGCATTATAGGAAGTGTCCTTTATCATTATTGAATATTTACTATTGTCAGTTCACACAGCTGCAGATAACATAAAATAATTAAACAATTAGCGCATACAAAAACTAATAAATGAAGGAGAAAATGCAGCTGAACACTATAAGGCAAATTACAACACCTCAAAATAGAATAAAAAGTCAAATTAGTGCACTTCAATATGTGAGTCCATATACTAATATGGGTGGAGCAGAAAGTTCTCAACAATAAGAGGGCAGGGACACCTCATGAGGAGAGCAAAATTCTGATCCACTGTATCATCTAAATGACTGATCGTCCACCACCAAATCAAGCCTGCATGAGCTGCTGTTAGTTCAGAGGTCAATCTCATCTGGTAAGAGTTTGGATTTGGTGGTGGAGGATCAGTCACTTAGACTATACAGCGGATCAGAATTTTTCTCTCCCTGCCCTCTTATTGTTGAGAACTTTCTGCTCCATCCATATTAGTATATGGACTCACATATTGCGCTGCACTAATTTGACTTTTTATTCTATTTTGAGGAGTTGTATTTTACCTTATAGTGTTCAGCTGCATTTTCTCCTTCACTTATTATTTTTGTGTGCGCTGATTGTTTCATTATTTTATATTGTCTACCTATCACATTCTTCTCAGCAGCATACATGGATGTGTTTCAATTTTTAGAACAAAGGGAGGTTAGACTTAATTAAGTCGTCTCCGATAATCTTCCAATAACCCTGATGACTTATCCATCTGTTTTAAGAAATTGGGCTCTGTATTTGAAAATAAAATTAAAGCATGGTGGGATATAGCGTCTTTTGAGCAATACATTAAAGTGGTTGTAAACCCTTACAAACCACTTTGACCTACAGGTAAGCCTAGATTAAGGCTTACCTGTAGGTCCAAGAAATATCTCCTAAACCTATACGGTTTAGGAGATATTTGCCCGAAGACAGGCACCGCTGTCAGCGCGGCATCATTAATGACGAAGATACCGCGCGTGTCGGCTCCCATGCACATGCGCTGGAGTGACGTCATTGCGGCTTCGCCGAATGACAGCGGCGGAGCTGCGAGACCCCACCGAGAAGATGGATGCGCTGGACTACAGGGGACAGCGGTGACTTCGCTGGCTCCTGTGTCAGGTAAGTGACACATAATGGACTACTATGCGATGCATAGTAGTCCATTATGCTTTGCCTTTGCAGGGAATGAAAGAGGAAGTAAACTCATCAGGGTTTACTTCCTCTTTAAATGTAAATTGGTTCTTAGGAGGTTAAGGTGGGATCTTCCACCAAATGATGGCCTTGTTGATGATGAATCTTTATTGGAATGACAAATTCTTTTTTTAATAAAAAAGGCCAGGAATTGTTGGAACTTCTATTAGTTCAAAAACAAAGGAAAATGAAATTATTGGATCAACAGATTATAGATCTTAAGAATAAAATAGAATCGTTTCAAGATTCACCTTATTTTCCCACATTTTCTGGTGAACTAAAAACCAAAATGGTAAAATGAGATCCAAGAAAAGAAAAAAATGAACTATATCAGGGATTCTGGGGATTTTTCCCATGGAGATGTTTTTAAGTGGCAGTCTAATGTCCAAAATGTGTATCCGGTACCAGCTAATATTACATCTACCCAGACTTCCCTAAATCCCTGGAACCAGCTCTTCCTGATCATGCTCGTCTGACCTGCCTACTTAAAACTGTCCAGCTCACTTCACCTCTGCCTTTGCCTTGGTCACATCACAAGAAACCATCTCCTGTGGTTTTGTTTAAAAGACTGGCTTGCTGACATCCCTTCTGGCTCCTTATCCTGCTTGCTGTTGCTCTACTTAGATCCCTGACTCTGGCCTGGCTGATTACCCGATCTGGTTATTGAACTCTGGCCTGGCTGACTACTCTATCCAGTTACTGAACTCTGGCTATGCTTTGACTACGCTTTTTCGATTTACCTTTTTATTTTTATTTAATAAACAAGTGTGATTTAATTTTACTTCTGTCTCGGTCTGATTCATGGTTTCTGACAAAATGGTTATTTCCAAAAAAATGCACCATTGGTCCAGAATAGTTTTGCACCACTATTCTATGATGAATCATCACAGGGGGATGTTTTTTTAAGGAACCGCCAGCCTCAATGGTGAGACCCTTGGGGACAGACACCGACTGGAAGCAAACAAAAGAAGGGAAAGAGTGGGAGAAGAGCCGGTAAAAGAACAAAAAAGGCAAAGACTATAAACAAATGTTTAAAAAAATACAAAGACTATAATAGGTGAAGGTATTTATAATATTAGTGAGTCAATGCTATCTGAGGACGAATGGGAGTTCCTTGACAAGGGACTCAAATTTTCCCTGATCCACAATTTTAATACATTTCAAATTTACATTAGCCTACAGAAATTTGTCAGAACCCTTAATATCAAATGATATTTTCTCTCCAAACCTGGTGAGAGACTATCATTGCCTACCTATGAGGCTCCTTTTGTAGTCCACTCTATTTTAGCGAATAAAACAGTATTCAATCCACCAAAAAATTATCACAGACACATCAAGGTGTTCAAAAGTATGGTCTCCAGTGACCTAGAACCCTGTTTACCTTAAATCAGGAAATGCTACCCTGGAAAAAAACGAAAATGTTGTGGTTTGCTCTGCTGATAAGGGGGGTTTCCTAGCAGTCATGAGCAAAAGTTTTTATTAGGGTGAGATGGAACAGTTGCTGGCCTACCGGACCACATACCAGGTGTTGAATAATGATCCAGTGTTCCAATATAAGAGTGAGTTACAAGTACTTGTTCAACATGGTAAAGACACTGGAGCTTTGAATAAAAAGGAAGCTATGTATTTAGATCCCAGTGCTTGTAGGAGGCCTATTGTGTATTTTTTGCCTAAAGTGCACAAGAATCCTCAGTTGCCTCCAGTGAGGCCGATTGTCAATGGCATTGATTCAGTGACAGCTCGTCTGGGTTAATACATTGACTATTTCCTCAAACCCTTGGGGTCCAAACAACAGCATATTTGAAGGACACTAAGCATGTTATTCAAATCATTGAAACTTTGTCAGGTAATGATAATACTCTTTTGGTCATGGTAGACATCGGTTCACTTTACACTTTATTGGCCATCAGGATGCACTCTATAAAATGGGCTTTGGATAAATCTGATCTCCCAGATTCACACAAGGGCTTTTTGCTGAAAACTTTAGAATTTTGTTTAGCTAAAAATTATTTTAATGGAAAAATTTTCTTGCAGGTCCTAGGAGTTGCCATGGGTGCTCGGTTTGTCCCGAGTATCGCAAATTTATCCATGGCACTCTGTGAGGATGAAACCATCTTTTGTAATAGACCAGTACAGCTGAGATGTATAGATATATAGATGACCTGATCATGGTCTGGGAAGGTGACCTGATTCGTTTACAGATGTTCTTGTCAAAACTTAATGTGAACCATAAAAATATCAAACTTTCTTGGAATGTTGATGCCAAGCGAATACCATTCCTGGATTTGGAGATTTTTAAGAAAGGGCATACTTTTAAAACAAAAAACTTTTTTAAACCTACATACAGAAATGGCTACATACCATTAGACAGTTGCCATCACCAATCTTGGCTGTGCAACATCCCAAGAGGCCAGTTTATCCTCCTTAGGAAGAATTGCTCTAGAATCGGATTATTATGCACACATCTAACATATTAGTCGGGCAGTTTCTTCAAAAAAGTGTATAAGAAAGAACCGATCACTAGTGAGATCTATAATATTGAGAATTCAGATAAAACTTTGTTAGTAGCTGATTCTAATAAAAGTAACAACCAGAAAGACAGCGAGTTTGAATATAAATAGTTCTAGATTATATATTGTAACACGACTTGTGTATGTACTGGAGTGTGACTGTGGACTCAAGTACATTGGAAGGACCTCAAGGCTCCTCAGTGTTCGGATGGCCGAACATGTTAATAACATCAAAAAAGGCCTAAGAACGCATAATGTCTCTAAGCACTTTAGGCATTTTCACAACAGAGATCCTAGATGCCTCAAATCTTTGGGCTTAGAGAGGGTTAACAAACATTGGAGGGGAGGGAATTTCGAACGCCATTTGAGCCAACAAGAATCATTCAGGATTCATGAGACACAGGTTTTGGTGCTAGGCAGTTTGAACATGGATTTCAACTTAAATTGTTTTATATCTGATAAATGATATGTGATATGTATGTTTTATATACTTTATATATTGACTATGTATTATTTTGCTAGGAGATGACTGCAGGGACTTTTTTCATTTTCATCCGTTTTAGTATTATTTATAATATTATTATTTTCCTTCTTTGATTATTTCCAGAATGTGCTATTCCCTTATAACACTTTTTATAGGTTTTCATACCATATATTAGTGATTTCACATTCCTAGTCTGTGTCCCCTTGAGAGATTCTGAGTTTCGGTCCTTGGACTTCTGGTTTCAGTGACTTCCATTTTTTTCGCTGTCTACATGGTGACTTAGGCCGCGTACACACGGGCGGACTGTTCGCCCAACTTTGTCCGCTGAACAGTGTTTCAGCGGACAGTCCACTCGTGTGCGGGCTTCAGCGGACAGTTTCAGCGGACAGTCTGACGAACAAAGTTTTTCGGAATTCCCGTAAGACAGTCCGCTGAAACTTGGTTTGAGCGGACAGTCCGCTCGTGTGTAGGCTTGTTCGACAAACTAAGTGTCACGCATGCTCAGAAAGGATTTACACGGCGAAGGTTGCATTTCAGTGTATTGGACGTCGTATTTTTCGTCCCGTCGTACGTGCCGTTCACGTCATCGCGCACGGTTTCAGCGGACTGTTCGTTCATCGTGTGTGGTCAAGTCCGCTCATGCAAATTTTGAGCGGACTGTTTGTCGGATTGTTTGACAAACTAAGTTGGGCGAACAGTCCGCCCGTGTGTACGCGGCCTTAGTGAGTATTTAAATTTCCAGGTGACGTGATAGCCCTGCCCCCGATGACAAAGTCCCGTAGGACGTAACGCGTATGGGGAGAAGCTAATGTGCGGACGTCACCCGCGGTCATCTCTGGCAGAGCACTGTGTTTCTACTGCCATTATTACACTTGCCATTTTTATAGTTGTTGTATCGATTGCTGGTTCAGCATTCTTTTTTATGGCTATATGCCTTTATATAAATATATTGTGGAATTTTTATACATTGTGGAATTTTTCAGTAAATTAACCTTGCGGAGTGCACTTAGATAGTGCTTTTTTTCCTCATTGGACACACCGCTTCCTGGATCATCTGTTCCATCCTGCTCATCTACCTAATACTCTTATCCCATTTGTGGATACAAGCCTGCACGACCTTCTGTTAGTTCAGAGGTCCATCTCATCTGGTAAGAGTTTGGATTTGGTGGTGGAGGATCAGTCACTTAGACTATACAGCGGATCAGAATTTTGCTCTCCTCAGGAGGTGTCCCTGCCCTCTTATTTTTGAGAACTTTCTGCTCTACCCATATTAGTATATGGACTCACATATTGCGCTGCACTAATTTGACTTTTTATAGCTGCGGATAAATAAATATTTGAAATCCAATGGGATCCATATGGTCATAAGGGATAATATTTATTATGTGATTGGGGAGTAGGGGAGTAGTTTGGAAAGTCCTGGACTACCGCGGTATGTACCATTATGTATAGGCCCCCAAATATGCTGACTAATGATAGTCTTTTGATCAGAAAGTATTGGATTTGGGTTGTAAGATCTCTCTTTCCCCATTTCCTCCTCTTCTAATTCCCCTTTTTCCAATCTTCTTTTTCTTTTCTTTTTTCCTCTTCTTAATTTCTTAATTATTTGGTTTATAGGGCTTACCTCAGCTCTACTGCATCCATTATATACAGTCTTTAAATGTTGACTACCTGAATGCTTCCTCCACATGGCGGCTGCAATCCTTTAATTCTTGGGAACAAGTTAATGCTATCAACAACAAGTAAAAAATGCATATATAAACTGTAATGAATTGGACTATGTACTGCTCTATGGTCAGTGTTACTTGTTTGACTTTGTTTGTAATCTTAGATATTTAATCAAGTTCTCCCTGAGGAGTCTTTTTTCCTGCAAAACATGTCAGAGATGAAGAATCTTATGTGAGATCCCCTTTGTGATCAACTGGGTCCTCACAAAATATACTGGCATGATCTGCAATTGTACTGTGTTTTGAAACAATACCAGAATGTTTGACATTCATATTTTAATCTTTAACTTTTAATGTTTTGTGTGATAAAATTAATATTTTCTTTATCCTCACCCACTTCAGCCCCGGAAGGATTCACCCACTCCCTGACCAGGCCATTTTTTGCGAAACGTCACTGCCTCTCTTTAATTGACAATTACGCGGTTGTGCCATGTTATACCTAAAAAAAAATAATGTCCTTTTTTTTCCTACACATAGAGTTTTCTTTTGGTGGTATTTGATCACCTCTGCAGTTTTTCTTTTTTGCGCTATAAACAAAAAAAGACTGACGATTAAAAAAAAAAATATATATATATATATATATATATATATATATATATATATATATATATATATATATATATATATATTTTTTTTTTTTTTTACTTTTTGCTCTAATAAATATCCCCAAAAACGATATAAAAAAACAAATGACTTCATCAGTTTATACCGATATGTATTCTTCTACATATTTTTGGTGAAAAATAGAGGATACAGTGGTGTGAAAAAGTGTTTGCCCCCTTCCTCATTTCCTGTTCCTTTGCATGTTTGTCACACTTAAGTGTTTCGGAACATCAAACCAATTTAAACAATAGTCAAGGACAACACAAGTAAACACAAAATGCAATTTGTAAATGAAGGTGTTTATTATTAAAGGTGAAAAAAAATCCAAACCATCATGGCCCTGTGTGAAAAAGTGATTGCCCCCTAAACCTAATAACTGGTTGGGCCACCCTTAGCAGCAACAACTGCAACCAAGCAATTGCGATAACGTGCAATGAGGCTTTTACAGCGTCCTGGAGGAATTTTGGCCCACTCATCTTTGCAGAATTGTCCTAATTCAGTTACATTAGAGGGTTTTCGAGCATGAACGGCCTTTTTAAGGTCATACCACAACATCTCAATAGGATTCAGGTCAGGACTTTGGCTAGGCCACTCCAAAGTCTTCATTTTGTTTTTCTTCAGCCATTCGGTGGTGGACTTGCTGGTGTGTTTAGGATCATTGTCCTGCTGCAGAACCCAAGTTCGTTTCAGCTTGAGTACACGAACAGATGGTCGGACATTCTCCTTCAGGATCTTTTGGTAGACAGCAGAATTCATAGTTCCTTTTATCACGGCAAGTCTTCCAGGTCCTGAAGCAGCAAAACAGCCCCAGACCATCACACTACCACCACCATATTTTACTGTTGGTATAATGTTCTTTTTATGAAATGCAGTGTTCCTTCTACGCCAGATATACTTGGACACACACCTTCCAAAGAGTTCCACTTTTGTCTCATCGGTCCACAGAATGTTGTCCCAAAAGTCTTGGGGATCATCAAGATGTGTTGTGGAGAAATTGAGACGAGCTTTGATGTTCTTTTTGCTCAGCAGTGGTTTTCTCCTTGGAACTCTGCCATGCAGGCCATTTTTGCCCAGTCTTTTCCTGATGGTGGAGGCATGAACGCTGACCTTAACTGAGGCAAGTGAGGCCTGCAGTTCCTTGGACGTTGTTGTGGGGTCTTTTGTGACCTCTTGGATGAGTCGTTGCTGCGCTCTTGGGGTAATTTTGGGCGGCCGGCCACTCCTGGGAAGGTTCACCACTGTTCCATGTCTTCGCCATTTGTGGATAATGGCTCTCACTGTGGTTCGCTGGATTCCCAAAGCTTTGGAAATGGCTTTATAACCCTTTCCAGACTGATAGATCTCAATTGCTTTCTTTTTCAATTGTTCCTGAATTTCTTTGGGTCTCGGCATGATGTGTAGCTTTTAAGGATCTTCTGGTGGACCTTACTGTGTCAAGCAGCTCCTATTTAAGTGATGCCTTGATTGTGAACAGGTGTGGCAATAATCAGGCCTGGGTGTGGCTAGAGAAATTGAACTCAGGTGTGGACAACCACAGTTATAGTATGTTTTAACAAGGGGGGCAATCACTTTTTCACACATGGCCATGATGGTTTGGATTTTTTTCACCTTTAATAATAAACACCTTCATTTACAAATTGCATTTTGTGTTTACTTGTGTTGTCCTTGACTATTGTTTAAATTGGTTTGATGTTCCGAAACACTTAAGTGTGACAAACATGCAAAGGAACAGGAAATGAGGAAGGGGGCAAACACTTTTTCACACCACTGTAGATTTATGGCATTTTTTTTACTATTTTTTTTTTACCAGTAATGTCAGCAATCTGCAATTTTTATCGCTACTGCAACACTGCAGTGGTCAAATCGGACACTTTTTACACTATTTGTGGACCAGTGACCTTTATACAGTGATCAGAGCTAAAAATAACTACTGATTAATGTGTACGTGCCCCCATCCTCCTTAAAGCACCCATCATACAACTACAGTGATTCGCACAGGAGTGCCATACTGCCGCCGTCAAACGACTGCGGTTGGTTGGCAAGTGGTTAATCTGGTGTGATATCTAAAAAGTCCTATTAGCTCTTTTTGGTAGAGAATTCACTATTTTGCAGTGTCTTGTAAAAGAGGATGTGATACCAGTAAAACCTTAGAACAAGTTGAGACTCACTTATTGAGAACCCCTTCCCATTCCCCTAATTTTTTGCGTACACATAGAAGCAGTATTTTCATGGCAACCCAAGAGTTGATTTTATGTAATTTCATAATTGGTAAAATATTCGATTTTCTACAGACAATTATGTAGTATTGTTGTCTTTTGTTCAATTTCTTTTTTTTTTCTGTCAACAGAATTTTCCATTAATGAATACATGAAGAGTTATTAATTTGACTATATATTTTTATTTTTTTTAGGGATGTGGTTTACATTATGACACATGTACATCCATTCCTATTAAAAGTTCACAGGTGGATTATTCATAAGTCTTCAGTGGGACATTTGTAGCAGAATTCTTATTGGGACTGTTTTTATTTCTATATAATTCAAGATTTTTATGAAAGGCTGACCTAATCGTCCATATTGCATTGGTTTCTGGATTTCACCAATGCCAATATATAAAAGTAAAAAATAATAAGAAACTTTAAGATAAAGTTGAGAAAATGTTTGGCTTTTAACCAACATCAATAAAACATTCTTAGTTAAATTGGAAACATTGCCTACCATTCACTATTTTTGTACCTTTACCAGGTACATGTTTCTTAACAATAGTATGTTTCCATTTGTAGTATAAGGATATGGAATATTTCAGTACGTGTCTTCCTATTTTTAAATATATAATTTTGTTAAGGTATACAATAGATAGACAGGTAGTATTAAAGTGGAGTTCCACCCAAAAATGAAACTTCCACCTTAAGTACTCATGACCCCCTGACATGCCCCATTTGGCATGTCATTTTTTGGGGGGTACCTAATTTTCACAGATACCCAGCTCCCACTTCCTCTCCTGGCACCACGGTGCAAGAAGGAAATTCACCTCTCCCCATCCCTCCCTGCAATCTTTTGGGACACATCACAGGTCCCAGACTATTGCCCAGCCATTCATAACGTGCAGCATGGCTCGTGAATGCACAGTGCGTGCCCGGCTGTGAAGCCACAGCTGGGTGCCCACACTTGCAAAGCCAGCGCCGCAGAGGGGAGGGGGAGAGAAGTGAGGCTTCGGGTGGCCATGTCGCTGGAATGTGGGACAGGTGAGTGTGTGTTATTTAAAAGTCAGCAGCTACACTTTTTGTAGCTGCTGACTTTTAAATGAGTGGAACTCCGCTTTAAATTCTGCTTTGTTATATCAGTCCATTTCCAAAAATGTTGTTAACTTCTTAGGGGCAATTATGATCTTAGATTGAAGCAAAACAGGCATCCATTTGAAGAAGGTGCCAAACCTTATATTTTCTTTTGAAAATGTGTCCCCTCTGTTACAGACTTTGATTCATCTGTTTATACAAAATATGAAATAAAGCCTTAAAATACAAACACTTTATTCTAATTAGATCCATATTCACTGGTTTGTTTTCAATTAATATCATATGTTCTGGGACCTTAGAAAGCAAAGGCAGCAAAATGCTTAACACGTACAAAGACTGATTTATTTTCACTCTGAGAATAACTGTATACTAACTTTAGGCACAATGCTTTTGGTGCTATACATTTAAGCACAAGTGATACCTGTGAATTGCACTTAAAGTGAAAAGACAGCTACAGTAAACACAAAAAAGGCAAATCACTATAGTACATCCAAGCAAGCACAACACCCAAGAAAGAATAATAGCTAAGTCAGTATAATAATAGCTAAGTCCCTTCTAACCTTATAAACCCCTAAACTTTACCTCAGTCTATCAAGTGTCTGCTAACCTCATCCATTCTTTAACTCTGTACCTAAACCCTCAAAATAACTGTTACCTCAGCCTGTTAACCTTAAAACATTAACATATTTCCAAGGTTAAGCTTAACCAAATCTTTTAAAGTGATTGTAAACCTTATACACGAAAAATGAAGCACACCCCACTATGGTGTGTACTAACCAGAATCGAAAGCACCAAGTCTAAGCCCTTGTACACACGGTCGGAGAATCTGTCGGAATGAGTCTTATCGGACCGTGTCATCAGATAATCCGACTGTGTGTGGTATGCATCGGACTGATTCCGTCCGAATCTCCGTCCGACCCAATTTTCCAACATGTTGGAAAGATTTCCCGACCGACTGGGCCGGACGATCCTAATCCGATCATGTGTAGAGCATTTTCATCGGACCAAGTGCCACGCATGCTCACACTCAAATTCCGACACGGAAGCGCTCGTTCAGGTAAAACTACTGCTCGTAAGCGATATAGCACATTCGCCACGCTGCAATGTTAAAAAATCATTCATCAAGCGCATTCTCTTGTTCTTTACAATGCTGCAAGAACCAACTTCTTTTGATGCTCATAGTCACACACACTTCTCCCAAATGGATTTCATTACTCTTTTTTAACCATTTCAGCAATACAATTTTAGTTTAAGTCACATCTACACAATGTTTGTTTTATTTTTTTATTTTTTGGATGTTTTTTTTTTGGGGGGGGGGGTTCCCTAAAAATCTCCTTTAAAGACACTGCTCATTTCTCCTTTTTTTTTACTTTTTATTTTTGTGTGTAAACTTACAACAACATTATTGTATTTTTTAGATTTTCTTTTGCTTTTTTAATCTACAGGAGGTTGTTTAGTGTTGGTACCCCTTGTTATTTATTTCACTTTGTATTTTGGAAATGTACCTGCCTGCTCACAAATAAACTCTACTTTTTGAAGGAAAACACATTACACAAGTATTTCATCAAACAAAAATAAATGTTTTATTTTTTTTGCTCGAAAATAAAACTAGGAACGCAGCACTGGAGAAACTTCTTAACTTTGGTGCAGCCTTTGGCCCCCAGGGCAGACATGACTAAATGAGATATAAAAAAATTGGTGGCCTGAGGAGTAGATATCTCAGGGAGAGAAGTCTGCTCCTGAAGTCCTAGAGAGCAGGAAATTAAGATGCCATTTCTGTCCCCAGGATGATGATCTTGAACAGGCTGCATCTTCTGGCACACCAGACTCATCCCAGGCCATCAGTCTCTGGTCTTCCTTTGTGACTTCCCACCAGGCATCCTTCCAGGCTGTGGCTGGGCTCCTGTTGCTGGGGCAGGAGGAGGAGGGCGTTGTTGGACCTCCTGGCTGCCACTTGCCACAGCCTCCCCCCGACTGAGGTCTTCCTGTGTATGAAAAGGGGACATAGTTTTAGTTTTTTGATCATCAATCACAACATTTTGTGCTCCTGGCTTTTGCTATTTGACTGTTACCAAATAGAACAAACTATCATTCTGACACCAGCATTTTTCTTTCCCGTCCCAATCATTTTTGGTCACTACTTTCTATTGAGATGTAAACCACTTGGAGAAATCTCAACTTACTGATCAATAAGAACATCTAGTTAACATCATTAAACGTAACACAAGAAATATGTTCAACAATGCCATACCTGTCTCAAGCTGGGCCCCACCACATGGTGCTGCCTGGAAGGCCCAGGTTGTACATCAGAAGCCTCAGCTGGGGGTGAAGGATGCCTTGGAGGAAGCATGGAGAGTGGTGGCCTGAGTGGTGGCCTGGGTACCCCTTGGTCTACCAGAAAATGCAGCCTGTCAAAGTGCACCATCCTGGGGTAGTAAACAGCATCTGGATATCCTGCTCTCAAGGACTCCAGGTGCTTCTTTCTCTGCCTGAAATATGTAAGCTTCATGGCCACAATTTTGCGATTCAGATATGTCATGTCTGCCGTGGGGACCCTGATCTGCACCAAAGCAAGCAGTTTCTCCAGTGCTGCGTTCCTCTTTGATCTGTCATAATAAAATTTGTTGTGGAACTGCCACAGGCAGGGCATCTCCATGTAGAGCTCGAGGAAAAGCCCTATAAAGTTGGGATTGTTGAATGGGTCCATTTTGTCTGCAAGACACAACACAAGACAAACCCTCAAATACTAATAATGCAATTAAAATCCCTCCTAATCTTGTCCCAACAGCGGCCTAGATACAAGCAGTCTAGTCTAGTGAAGCACAAATTTTAAAATGTTACCTTCGTTTCGACGTTCGCCGCGTTCGTGACTCACACTCTCCTCCCAGATCGTACGGACGATACACATGTGTGGCGTTTTATATACCGTGCGCATGCGTGAAACTCCGCCCGCCCCTGACGTTCTTTCCAGACTATTCCTTGCCCCTTCGCTTCCCGTGCAGTGGGGAGAGCACATGGTGGCGAGAACGCAGGTGCGCAATAATAGTTCCACTAACGAGGAGGAGGGTGAGGAAAGCCCGGAGCCCGATCCAGGAAGACAAGATTTAAGGCCTCAAATATGTCTTTTGGAGAGATGTTGGAGATGGTCGAAATATTGAACAGGACCGACTATGATGGAAAGTATGGACATTACCCAAACCCAAATATCAGAAAGGCCAAGATCATGAATAAAGTTGTGAAGAGTCTTCTGAAGAATTTTGGGGTACGCCGATCCAAGGATCAACTGAGAAAACGCTGGTCCGACCTGAAACTGAGGGAGCATGAGCAGTACCTAAGGATCAAGCGTGTTCTTAAAAAAAATAAGTAGTTGTCGTGTGTTCATATCGTTATTCTTGCTTGCATACATGCTCCATGTGCTTTGATTTCATGTCGTGCATTTTAAAATGGCCACTTTCAAGGTCATGGTTTCGTTCGTTCGTATGAAGCATCGTTCTGCAGGGAAGTATTCCAGCTTAACAAAGTGGCCCCAATTATGTTTTCACCTTGTAACTCGGCCCAAAAAAACAATTATACAACACTTCCAAGCAATGTTTCATATTCCTATTTATGCCCTCTGTGTGCTAATTAATCTTTGTTTACATTCTCATAGGGGAGAGAAGACTCGGCAAGTATGAGGACACCAGGGACCACACCCCTCCCAAAGAAGGGCAACGTCCAAAAGAAGAAACAGAGGAGCAGGAGCAGGAGGAGGAGGAAGAAGGAGAGATCGTGGAGGTTGGCCAAATTGTCACCACAACAGGTGAGTGTCGGAGAACACAGCTTCCGGTAAGCTCATCAATGTATATCACCATATTTGGATTACATGGTGTGTTTGTTTTTGTTTTTTCTAGGTGATGTGGAGGAAGATTCCCGTTTTACCAGTGAAAGTGCCCAGATCTTGATCGGGGAGATAATGGGGTGCAATCAGGATTTGGAAATTGTACAACAAAACATCAATGATGTTAAAAATAAAATGAAGAACATCATTGATGTTTTGGGGAGAGTGTGAAAACGAAAAAACTAGATAGGGTTTTATTTTTGTTTAAAAAAAAAAAAGCTGTATTTTGCATAATTCCAAATTTGGAAGATGCACAGAGTGTGTAAACATGCACTATCTCACATCATGGGTGATCAATGTACATGTTTTGTGGAAAGTGTCTGAGATGAAGGGGTTGCAGCCCCAAAGCATGTACATTGATCCCCCATGATGGGAGATAGCACATGTTGACACACTGTGCATCTTCCAAATTTGTATTTTTCAGGGGTGACACCCCATGTGATGAAGGCAATATCAGCCCAGTTTGTACATACTCATGTCTGATATTGTCTTCACTTTTCCAAGTTGAGTTGTTTACGGTTTGATACATGCCTGTTTACACAAAAAACAAGTAAAAAATAAATATGTTTAAACTGGGTTTTGGATACCCAAAATATCTTGGTTTGTTGTAAAAACCTTTACTAAACGCACATATGAATGTGCTTGTATTAAAAAGTTGAATTCTCAACAATGTGTGGCTTCCTTTTTCATTGGGCTTAAAATGCATTTGTAGTAAAATTTTAGTTTGGGCTGAGAAGGCGTGTGATTTACTAAAGGCAACTCCACTTTGCACTCCAAGTGCAGTTTCAGGTGTACTTTTGCAGTGCACTTGTAGTGCATAGTGGATGTGCCTTTAGTAAAAAGCACCCACAGTGATGTGTAAATTTGGACAATCATGCCATTTTCCTGCCATGGTGCTGAAAATGAGCATGATTTAGATCAGTAATGCACTACACATTAGTTAACAAAAAGAAGGTGTGTGTGTAGCAGACCCACAACATAATAAGATTATCTGAAGAAGAGACTGTCCCATCATCTCGCTCTGAACTTGGGTTTGCACTGCTGCTGAAAAAGGCACAACTTGACGAAAACTGGCAAAGTGGGAGGCCACAGTCTGCCATTCCTGTGGCGTTGAAGGACACTGTGTAGTGGTGACACAAGAAAAAAAACTAGTAATTTTACAAATCAACATTGCATGCAGATTAGACACCCACATTTTTGGACAAAATTAGTATAACATTTTTTTAAATGAGTATTTAAAGCCTAAAGTATAAGGTCCCCTTATGAGAGTCCTAACCCCCCCACCCCCCCCCCCCCCCATCTGATGGGCCCTTGATAAAAAATGAGGGGGGATGTTTAGGACAGGTAACCCTCTCCACTTGATTGAGAGCTGAATGCCTAAATAATGTGTGATACTTTGTGAAGCCCCTCCTTAGTTACACTATTGGCAGCCCACCGGACAGGTAAGAAGTGTCATAATAACAAAATGGAAGGACATTTTGACATTCTGCTATTACATAGCAAGAAAATTAATGTGTTAAAAAAATAAAGCTAGCATTTGAAAGTATTGAGGCCCTTACACTACATGCTTTGGTGAATTGTTCCATAAATGTGATCATGAAAAAGGTATTTAGAGTGTGTATTGGGTTGGGTCAAGTCATCAGATAGAAGATTGCTATAATTTGAGGTAACAGTTGGGGAGAGGGGGGTTACTAATGAGTTTGGCACAACTCCAAAAAACAATAAAAAGGTCACTTTGCATGAATTGAAGCACACACATCACATTTGTAGAGATTTTAGGGGGTGTTTAGGGGAAAGCAATACTATGGAGCTGCCAAAAGACATTGTCAAGTGACTAGACTATAGTTTTAGGGGCCAAGAAGAGCATGGTGGGGAAGTTAGTGAGGCAAATCCGCATGAGGACAAAGGGGCAGAGCATATGAATTAGAGCATATTGCAATGATGGTAATTAGGGAATGAGGAAAGAAATGCAAGACATTAGCAATCATGAAATACATAGAATGTGATGTTTAAGGTTAAAAATTTGCATAATATAGTCCTTCAGCAGGAGCTGAATGATGGCAGAACAGGTCTCTGGAATAATGATCCCCAGAGCCTGGGGGGAGATGCCTGTAGAGAACTTGAGGTCCTGAAGGTTCGTCTATGTGTCAAAGTCAAAGTAAGAACCCCTGCACAGCACAAACTGTACGATGAGTACGTAGACGAAACATGTTTGGAAAACGGACGGGTGGTCAAAACGGACACTAGAAAGCAACGCTAAACAGCAAGGCCTGAAAGGACGACCTGAATAGCAGAAGCAAGCAGACAATAAAAAGTGCCTTTCAAAGCGTACTATAACAAGATAGAGTCCACAATGAGAAGTAAATACTTAATGACTGCACGCACTGATTATCAGATACGCAAAGACAAGCAGAAACTGAAGAGCAGTAGCGATCTGAATCACTAATCTGAAAAGCGCGAATCGTCTTTCACCAAACTTCTACTAAAACACGAGATCGGAAGAAGGAGCCCAAAGGGTGCCGGACGTGGTGCTGAACTTCCTTTTTCTAGTCCCGCCATACACGGCTTACGTCACCGCGTTCTTGGCAACCGCAAAATCAGACAACTTGGCCCGACCATGTGTATGCAACAGTTTCGGACACAATCCGTCGGACTAAATCCGACGTGCAAAATCTGACGGATTTGGTTGCCAAAATCTCCGACCGTGTGTCTGTGGGCTAATACCTCTCTGATCCCTCCTCTCTCTGCTATGTGCATGAATCCCTCCTAATAGATTGAGCCTACAATTCTGCCTCCCGTGAGACAGCCTGCCCCTCTCCAGCACACAGCATATGACTCATACCCTTGGTTCTATGTTTCGCTGAACCTCTGTTTTTTTTTTTTTTTTTTTTTAGGGAAGTGTCATTCCTCCAATCAGCTTTCAGATTACACTCAGCTCTGTGCTCTAGCACTGCAGTGTGTGTGAAGTCCCCTGCTTTCTGCTGTTGAGAAAAATGATTTCATATGTGTGTGTTGTAGAAAGCTGTATGGGACAGATGGTTGCAGATAAACAGGTACAACTCATGTAGGAGGATTTGTTTTATCTCGGTGTATCACCTGAGGATAGTCACTTTGTTGAGTATATGTAAGGGTTTACAACTACGTTACCCCTTGAAGCAAACCTTTTGATTTAAAAAAAACAATTGAAGCTAGATCCCACCAATGTATTTCTACCTCCTGAAGTGTACAGAGTCTGGATTTACTGCTGTTTTAACTTTCTGAGCTTGATGCAGCTCTGTAAATGCAGAAGCACTGACTGGCTGCTCAGCCAGAGGTAACCAATCAACACCTCTGTCTCATAGGCAGGTAGATGCTTCAGTACATTTTGCTTTATTATAAACAAAATTTCACTAGACCACAATAGACTAGTACTTTGGCAAATGCAAGAGTTTCCAGACTGATAACCTGGGACTAGTTATTTTTGAAACCATGCTGGTGTTCTCCATGTCAGGTTTCCAATTTAAATTCTGTTGACAAACATTGTAAGTAAAACACGTCTTAATAATCTTAAATGAAAATTAACAAAGCATATCCTTCTATAGGGTATACTTGCTTCTATCCAAAGCACATAATGTGAATCTTGTCTGCTCTCTATGTCCTCTGCTATCTGCAAGAATCATTTCTGACAGTTAATCCCCGCACACAGCATTTTTTGACAGCTCGAACTGTGAATGTTTCCCTATGAGACTGTGTCCATTTCCTCCACTCAGGCACCCAGGTTTCAGATTACACTCAGCTCTGTGCTTTGTGCTGTGCAGTGTATGACATCAGTTCCCTGCCCCCTGCCTTCTGGAAGCCTTTGATACAGTACGTGCACTTTGAACGGCTGTAGAGAAGAAAGGGCTGCATATAAACAGCTACAACTTATGCAGGAGAATTTATTTCATCTTTGTTTATCACATGAGGCTAGTCACTTCAGTGGACATATGTAAGTGTTTACCACCACATTAATTACAAACACTACTGAAACACTTAGCTGCTAACAATAATAACACAAAAATTAGCTTCTAAATTACCTTTAATTAAAACACTAAAAGATGTTTATGAACATGATTGCCAAGCTATGCATGCATGATATAACTACAAAATGATTGCCCTTATGAACAATCACTGTAAATCCAAGTTCACATTGGACAGTTTGCATGTTTGTGCATGTGGAAGATAGAAGCAAGCAACTGGTGGGTAGGGATGAGCCGAACATCCCCCGGTTCGGTTCGCACCAGAACTTTCGAACAGACCCCAAATTCGAACGAACTTTAGAACCCCATTGACGTCTATGGGACTCGAACGTTCGAAATTAAAAGTGCTAATTTTAACGGCTAATATGCAAGATACTGTCCTAAAAAGGGTTTGGGGACCTGGCTCTTGCCCCAGGGGACATGGGTCAATGCCTAAAATGTTTTTTAAAATGGCCGTTTTGGCGGGAGCACTGATTTTAATGATGATTAAAGTGAAAAAAAAAGTGAAATATTCCTTTAAATATGGTGCCTGGGGATGTCTGTAGTATGCCTGTGAAGTGCCACGTGTTTCCCGTGTTTAGAACAGTCCCTGCACAAAATGACATTAAATAGAAATAACATCATTGAAAACTGCTTGCGGTTTTAATGTTATATCTGGTTCCTGCAATATGGTTGAAAACCATTGAGAAAAATGGCATGGGTAGCCCTCCCTGCCCATTACCAGCCCCTTTGGGTCTTGTACGCATATCAAGGGGAACCCTGTACCCATATTAAAAAAAGGAAATGCGTGTGGCCCCCAGGCCCTATATACTCAGAACAGCAGTATACAGGCGGTGCAAACAAGACAGGGACTGTGTAGGTTTGTTGTGTTAAGTTGAATCTGTTTGTAATTTTCAACTGGTACATTTTTAAAGTGTAGCTCCAGTCAAAAAAACTATTTTTAAGCTTTTTGGAAAACATAGGGAAGGGTTATCACCCCTGTATAATTTGTTTTGTCGTCCATCTTTTTTCATCTCACTTGCTGTTGTCTCCTTTCGTTTGCAAGTAGGAGATGTTTGTAAGTTCGATGTTTGAAAGTAGGGGCCTGCCCTATATGCTCTGCAGAAATGGTGGAACAAGGTGTTGGTTTTGCCACAACATTGTAAGCCCTCAAAGTGACTCTTGCTGGGCGCTGGAGCACCCTGCTGTGAACGATTATATCAAGAATTGTAATTACATGCCATTGTTGAACAGTGGTAGAAAAATTTACCTTTGGTGGTTGTGGTGCTGGTGCCACAACACTATAAGTCCTCACAGTTACTCTGGGTGGGCACAGGAACGGGCCCTCCTGTGAAATATTATATCAAGAATTGTAATTACATGTCCCTGTTAAACAGGGGCAGAAAAATTGGGCCTTAGGCACTGGTGCTGGTGCCACGACACTGCAACCTCTCCCATATACTCTAGTTTTATTGCAGGAATTAGCCCTGCTGCAAAGCATTGCATCAAAAATTGTACTTAAACGCCCCTGTTAAACAGGGGCAGAAAAATTGGGCCTTAGGTACTGGTGCTGGTGCCACGACACTGCAACCTCTCCCATATACTCTAGTTTTATTGCAGGAATTAGCCCTGCTGCAAAGCATTGCATCAAAAATTGTACTTAAACGCCCCTGTTAAACAGGGGCAGAAAAATTGGGCCTTAGGCACTGGTGATGGTGCCACCACACTGCAACCTCTCCCATATACTCTAGTTTTATTGCAGGAATTAGCCCTGCTGCAAAGCATTGCATCAAAAATTGTACTTAAATGCCCCTGTTAAACAGGGGCAGAAAAATTGGGCCTTAGGCACTGGTGCTGGTGCCACCACACTGCAACCTCTCCCATATACTCTAGTTTTATTGCAGGAATTAGCCCTGCTGCAAAGCATTGCATCAAAAATTGTACTTAAACGCCCCTGTTAAACAGGGGAAGAAAAATTGGGTCTTAGGCACTGGTGCTGGTGCCACGACACTGCAACCTCTCCCATATACTCTAGTTTTATTGCAGGAATTAGCCCTGCTGCAAAGCATTGCATCAAAAATTGTACTTAAATGCCCCTGTTAAACAGGGGCAGAAAAATTGGGCCTTAGGCACTGGTGCTGGTGCCACCACACTGCAACCTCTCCCATATACTCTAGTTTTATTGCAGGAATTAGCCCTGCTGCAAAGCATTGCATCAAAAATTGTACTTAAACGCCCCTGTTAAACAGGGGAAGAAAAATTGGGCCTTAGGCACTGGTGCTGGTGCCACCACACTGCAACCTCTCCCATATACTCTAGTTTTATTGCAGGAATTAGCCCTGCTGCAAAGCATTGCATCAAAAATTGTACTTAAACGCCCCTGTTAAACAGGGGAAGAAAAATTGGGTCTTAGGCACTGGTGCTGGTGCCACGACACTGCAACCTCTCCCATATACTCTAGTTTTATTGCAGGAATTAGCCCTGCTGCAAAGCATTGCATCAAAAATTGTACTTAAATGCCCCTGTTAAACAGGGGCAGAAAAATTGGGCCTTAGGCACTGGTGCTGGTGCCACCACACGCAACCTCTCCCATATACTCTAGTTTTATTGCAGGAATTAGCCCTGCTGCAAAGCATTGCATCAAAAATTGTACTTAAACGCCCCTGTTAAACAGGGGCAGAAAAATTGGGCCTTAGGCACTGGTGCTGGTGCCACGACACTGCAACCTCTCCCATATACTCTAGTTTTATTGCAGGAATTAGCCCTGCTGCAAAGCATTGCATCAAAAATTGTACTTAAACGCCCCTGTTAAACAGGGGCAGAAAAATTGGGCTAATGGCATCACCCAGAACCAGAAATGTTCTTTCAACATATCAGCGGAGGAGGAAGAGGATAGACAATCAACATAACAGGACAGTCACTCAGCATCAGCATAGGCAGTCTTGAAGGGATGTGATATTTCAAAAAAAATTATTCGGTTACATCAGCTTCAGGTGCTTGGTAGCTGTGGGTGATCCAAGACTGATTCATCTTGATGAAGGTCAGTCAATCAACTGATTCGGTGGACAGGCGCACCCTGTGATTGGTAACAAAGCCACCAGCGGCACTGAAGGTGTGTTCCGAAAGAACGCTGGATGCAGGACAGGCCAGTAGCTCAATTGCATACTGTGCAAGCTCTGGCCAGTGATCCATCCTCAAGACCCAGTAAGCCAGAGGATTTTCGGTGGGAAAGGTGTCCAAGTCTGACCTTGCCCCTAGGTATTCCTGCATCATGTAAATCAGACGCTGGCGATGGTTGCTGGAACCGATCATACCTTGGGGCTGCGGACTAAAAAATTGTCTGAAAGCATCAGTCAGACGGCCACCTTCTCCACCGCTCCTTCTGACCGATGCCTCAGCAACACGTTGTCCAGGACCAGGAGTTTGTAACCTCCCAGTCTCTGGGAACGCGTTGCACAGACCTTTCTGCAAGGCCTCCCGGAGATGTCTCATCCTCTGCTCCCTCTGTGATGGCAAGATAAGGTCGGCAACCTTACCCTTGTACCGTGGATCAAGGAGAATGGCCAGCCAGTAATGGTCCCTCTCCTTGATCCGAAGAATACGAGGATCCTTCCGCAGGCTTTGCAGGATCAGGGAGGCCATTCAGCGTAGGTTAGCTGAGGCATTCGGTCCGGAGTCCTCTGGGTCACTAAGGGCAACATGATCTGCAGCTACCTCCTCCCAGCCACGTGTTTCTTGGGACTGTAAATCATCCCTACAAGACTGCTGCTGCTGCTGATGCTGATGCTGAGTGCCAGCCTCCACCTCCATGCTGACACAATCATCCTCCTCCTCCTCTTCCTCCTCCTCATCCTCTTCCTGTGTGATGGGTGGCACAGCAGGAACACTGTCTGGATAAAGGGGGCCTTGAGAGGCAAGGAAGTCCTCCTCTTCCTGCCTCTGTTCTGCCTCAAGTGCCCTGTCCATTATTCCACGCAGCGTATGCTCCAAGAGGTGGACAAGAGGTACAGTGTCACTGATGCATGCACTGTCACTGCTCACCATCCTTGTGGCCTCCTCAAACGGTGACAGGACAGTGCATGCATCCCTGATCATGCCCCACTGGCATGGTGAGAAAAAAAACAGCTCCCCTGACCCTGTCCTGGTGCCGTAGTCGCACAGGTACTCATTGATGGCCCTCTGCTGCGTGTGCAGCCGCTGCAGCATGGCCAACGTTGAGTTCCACCTGGTGGGCATGTCACATATAAGGCGGTTCTTGGGCAGGTTCAACTCGTTTTGGAGCTCAGCCAGCCGAGCACAGGCATTAAATGATCGGCGGAAATGCACACAGACTTTCCTGGCCTGCTTCAGTACATCCTGTAAGCCGGGGTACCTGCCCAAGAACCGCTGCACCACCAGGTTAAGGACGTGAGCTACACAGGGCACATGGGTCAGTTGTCCCTGTCGGAGGGCGGAGAGGAGGTTGGTGCCATTGTCGCAAACCACCATTCCTGGCTTAAGCTGGCGTGGCGTCAACCACCTCTCGGCCTGCCCCTGCAAAGCTGACAAAACATCCGCCCCAGTGTGGCTCCTGTCCCCCAAACAAACCAGCGCAAGCACGGCATGGCATCGTTTTGCCTGCGTATATGCGTAGCCCCTGGAACTCCTACGGAGCTAGCAATTTAGCCAAGCTAGCATTCAACCGCTGGGCATGTGGATGGCTGGGAGTGAACTTCTTTTGCCGGTCCAGCAGCTGGGGCACGGACATTTGCCTGCTATAATCGGATGTGGGTGTACCACTAGCAGAGTTCCCGGAAGCACTTGGCTGTGACACACCTAATTCTACACATTCATTCCTCTCAGAGCAGGTTTCAGAGAGGACTGAAGGTCTAGTGGGGTTGGAGATGCCAGCTGATGAGGAGCAAGGAGAGGTCCGCTTTGTTCTTTGGTGTGGGTCTTTGAGGTACGCTTGCCAACGAGCTGCATGGCAGGTCAACATATGTCTGGTCAAGCATGTTGCCCAAGCGGCTGATGTTTTGGCCACGCGAGATACGCTTGAGACATATGTTGCAAATAGCAGCGGTGCGATCTGATGCACTCGTCTCAAAAAAGGCCCACACCAAAGAACTTTTAGAATAACGCGCAGAGGCAGCGTCCTGCACAGGCGGAGCTCTGCGGTGTGATTCAGTCGGTGTGCTGCCCCTAAACTGGCCTCGGAGGGCATCCTGCCTCGTTGGACATGTGCCTCCTCCTCCTCCTCTCTCCTACTAGCACCCACGTGGAGTCAGTGCCCTCATCATCCCCTCCCTCTTCATCGCTGTAGCAAACCTGGCAGTATGCTGCAGCTTGTGGAACATGACTGCCAGATTGTATGTCTGTGAGCTTCCGCGCTTTATGTAAAATTGGGAGAGGTAAAAACAAAAGCAGCAGCAATCACTATGTGAGTGGACTCTCAGTCTATGAAACAAATTTAAAAGGGGGGTGTGTGCGCTCGCTTTTAAACCAAAAAGACAGAAAAAATAACGAACAATCTTATAAATAGTGACCAAGTGTAAATGAATGTGAAAATATGTGAACCAACAAAGGTGATAAATAAGTGGACATAAAATATGTGGACCAGCACGAACAATTAAAAATAAAAGGTGACGTTAGTGCAAACTCTAGATAAAAATTACTACATACATAATAAGTGCATAAAACATGTGCATAGAGTATTCAAAACAAATCAGTAAATCGCAGTAGTAAAAAGTAAAAAGTAGAATGCAATATGGCACAAACCATATATGTGAAACACAGTGGTAACCGTGCATCAAACTAAAGTGTCCCAAATAAGATGCAGACATGCAACTAAAAAAATCGCAGCACAAAAAAACATCAATAAATTTAAAGTGCAATGTGCCAAAAGTGGGACGAAAAAAACACAAAGGCAATCAGGGAACAGAGGATGATCCAGGAGATGGCTGTACAGTAGAGTCTTGGGGATGACACAAATGTCTCCAGTTTCCTCGTGTATGGTCACAGGGCTCAGAAGGATAAACCAAAAGATACCGCCATAGTGTAGTATTTAAAACACAATTTTATTACAAATAAAAAGTAACTACTCACAAGGGAATGTAAACAAAAGCACAGCAGACCGCCGAGCGTCTTGCCCGGAAGTGACGTCTACATCCGGGCAAGACGCTCGGCGGTCTGCTGTGCTTTTGTTTACATTCCCTTGTGAGTAGTTACTTTTTATTTGTAATAAAATTGTGTTTTAGGCTGGGTTCACACTGCTGCGGGGGAGATCCGGATGTGATTCGCACCGCAAATCACATCCGATCTCCGTAGCGATGCGAGTACAGCCATACAGATAGTATGGCTGAATTCGCATCGCTCCCGCAGCAAACTCGCACAGGACCCTTTTTTTGGTCCCCATGCGATCCGATTCCTGTGCGAGTCGGCAGATCGCACTGCGATATGCGGACGGATCTGGGGGTGTCATTAACATAACATTGACACTCCCAGCCGTCCGCATAGGGCAGTGTGAACTGCCGGCGGGAGGTGTGCGATGCGGGAAAACGCAGCGGATTCGCGGCGTTCCCGCATCGCAGCGGTGTGAACCCGGCCTTAAATACTACACTATGGCGGTATCTTTTGGTTTATCCTTCTGAGCCCTGTGACCATACACGAGGAAACTGGAGACATTTGTGTCATCCCCAAGACTCTACTGTACAGCCATCTCCTGGATCATCCTCTGTTCCCTGATTGCCTTTGTGTTTTTTTCGCTGCTCAATCCCGCAGCGGGGAGGTAATTACCTAGCGATAGCACTACTACTGGCACGGATCACCACTAGAGGATCGTCCCACTTTTGGCACATTGCACTTTAAATTTATTGATGTTTTTTTGTGCTGCGATTTTTTTAGTTGCATGTCTGCATCTTATTTGGGACACTTTAGTTTGATGCACGGTTACCACTGTGTTTCACATATATGGTTTGTGCCATATTGCATTCTACTTTTTACTTTTTACTGCTGCGATTCACTGATTTGTTTTGAATACTCTATGCACATGTTTTATGCACTTTTTATGTATGTAGTAATTTTTATCTAGAGTTTGCACTAACGTCACCTTTTATTTTTAATTGTTCGTGCTGGTCCACATATTTTATGTCCACTTATTTATCACCTTTGTTGGTTCACATATTTTCACATTCATTTACACTTGGTCACTATTTATAAGATTGTTCGTTATTTTTTCTGTCTTTTTGGTTTAAAAGCGAGCGCACACACCCCCCTTTTAAATATGACTGCCAGATTGCTGTCCTTCTTGAGCATCCCCTCTCTCTGCGCTCACGCTACTGCCTTCCTCTAGCTGAGTGTCATCATCAGAGCCCACAAAACACTGGGCATCCTCCTGGAGCATGTACCCAACACTGTGCTCAAAGAGTTCAGGAGACTCCTCAGGAGGACGTGGTGGGTCTAGGGAAGGAGTCACTGATGATGACATTGAGAGGAGGGAAGACGATGCGTTGGCAGCTGCTTTGCTAGTACCCTGAGACTGGGTGAGAGAGGATGAGGAGGATGAAAAGGGCTTGGTCATCCACTCTACCAAGTCGTTGGCATGTTGCGGTTCAACATGTCCAGCTGGCGAAAAGAAGGACAAGCGTGTCCCATGGCCACGTGCTGATGACAATGCACCGCGTCCATGACCAGCACTGTTGTCTCTAGACACAGAGCCTGCTTGCCCTCTTTTATCGGCTCGCGCCTGTCTGCCTCTCCTTGCTGGCCTTCCAGACATGGTAATGGCCTGAAGGGAGTTGGGTAAAACAGCACTGTAATTGAGTCACACAACACCCACTAAGCCCTGCAGATGGCTCTATTAGAGAACAGCAATAAAGGGTAGATACAGGTGTATATTGTGCTGGAGTCACACAACACCCACTAACTCCTGCAGATGCCTTTTTTATAGAACACCAGAGATAAAGGGGTATATGCAGATGTATACTGTGCTGTGCTGGAGGCACACACAACTTCCAATAACTCCTGCAGATGGCAAGTGGGCTCAAATAGAGAAGAGCTATGTAGGTGGATATAGCGGTGTGTACTGGGTACAGAGCACGCAGACAGCACGCACAAGCTCCTAACACTACTGACTGCAAGCTCTATTATAAAAGATAGATCACTAGCTATATAGGTGAGGTGAATATAGCGGTGTATACTGCGGTCAGGGCACACAGACAACAACCACTACACAACAACAAGATAAATCGGCCAAAAATGATCGGTGTGTACTGTGTTGAAGGTACACAGAACACCCACTAACTGCTTCAGACGCCAACACACTACACTAGGCCGCCGCTCTGGCGGCCTTATATAGTGTGGGGCGTGTACTACACAGCCTGAGCTATGATTGGCCACAGGCATCCTGCCTGTGGCCAATCATGGCTCTCCTCGCTGCTGGCGCTGTGATTGGCCAAGCATGCGGGGTCACAGTGCATGCTTGGCCAATCATGAGCCAGCAATGCACTGCGATGACGCAGTGCATTGTGGGTCGTGAGCGCCACACGAATTTGGCGCAAATGGCCCATAACGTTCGTAATTCGCCGAACGGGCGAACAGCCGATGTTCGAGTCGAACGTATGTTCGACTCGAACAAAAGCTCATCCCTACTGGTGGGGATAATTCTTCCTAGGTGATCAATTTTTACTCTGATCACGGAACAGGCTTTACATAAAATACAATTTAAAGCCTAACTTTAGCTTTACTTTGAAGAAAAAAAGGTACAGGCTATATAAATAAATGTTAACGGTTGTAAGCACTCATGCGTAATGCTCACTCCAGTACCAGAGGCCAGAGACCTTTAGATGGCAAGTGTAACTTAATTTATATTACTATTTTAATTACTATTAATTACTATTAGCTATTACCTTTTGTACCACCACTCCCTCCCTTTAGAATGTAAGCTCTACGAGCAGGGCCCTCCTGTACCTTTTGTATTGTACTGTAATTGTGTTGTCCCCCCTATATATTGTAAAGCGCTGCGTAAACTGTTGGCGCTATATAAATCGTGAATAATAATAATAATAATAATTTATAGCAGTCCCAGGTCCCTTAAAGTGGATTTAAACCTGAAAAAATAATTTAATGAAGACTTCTACCTGGTACAGTAGAGGGTGTCAAGTCATATGTGCCGAATCTTGCCACAAACCGTTAATCCAGCTCTGAGCAATTCTCAAGTCTTTTTTTAGTAAGATAAAAGAACGACACATGGATGAGTTTGTGTCACCACATCCCCCACTACTGTGCCTGACATCTGATTTCTTTATCTCATGAAGGATCAGAGAGCAGAGTGTGTGTTACGATTCACATCCCTCCTCCTTTCTTCTCCAGCTCTCCCAGGATTGGCTGCTCCACACCTCAGCATGATTGGACATACTTAAGTCATGTGGTGCCTTTCCTGAGTTTTGACTGGATGTTACTCATCATGGGGCATGATCAGTGTGACTGAAGAGTAGGAGAGTGTAGAGGTGGGAAGGGAGTCTTGTGACATCACAACTCTTCGCACCGAGCTCCGGCAAAGAGACACGCCCACTGATTCCAGAGTTTTGTGGGGCTCCTACTGCTGAAGGGGGGTGAAATTTGCAAGGTAGGGATACATGCAAGAGGCTTGCATGTATATATACATTAATATTGTGCCATTAGTTTATACTGGGTGATTGATGGGTTTACATCCATTTTAAAGTGGAATTCCACCCAAAAATGGAACTTCCACTTTAAGTACTTGTGACCCCCTGGCATGCCACACTTGGCATGTCATTTTTTTTTGGGGGGGGGGGAATGAGTACCTAGTTTTCATAGGTACCCAGCTCCCACTTCCTCTCCCAGCACCACAGTGCTGAGTGGAAGTTCACCTCTCCCCCCTCCCTCCCTGCAATCTTCTGGGACATGTCACAGGTCCCATGAGATTAACCGGCCATTAACAAAACACGCATCCCGATTCGCGCATGTGCAGTGCACTCCTTTTCATTTTATAAAACTCTGGTTTAGCCGTATCTGGAGTATTCCGTCTAGTTCTGGTCACCAATCCTCAGAAGGGATTTGCTAGAGCTGGAGAGAGTACAGAGAAGGGCAACTAAATTAATATGGGTACTGGAGGACCTCAATTATGAGGAACGACTACAAATATCTCAATGGTGATCCCAGCATAAGTATGAAACTTTTCAGTCCCAGGGAGTGTAAGAGGACAAGGGGCCACATGATAAGACTGGAAGAGAAACGGTTTAACCTTAACCACTAGGCGTCTATGCTATAGCCGGAAGACGACTGCAGCGCAGACTCCAATTGCTGGGAGGGCGTCCCTGGACGTCCTCTTGTTTATTTCCCCTCTGCGCGCCCACGCAAGCGCGCATTGGGGAAATTCTGTGTTGGCTGTGTCCCTTGGACCACAGATCACAGATCGTGTTAAATAGCCAATCACAGTGGCCATTTAGCACTGGATCTGAGTGTCCAATGAGAGATGATCTCTAATATGTAAACATATGAGATCATCTCTCATTGTTGGCTCTTCCTCCACACACAGAGACAGAGTGTGAGGAGGGAGATCGAATGGCTGCAACATGAGTGAAAGAAAAAGAAAGAAAATAAAGTGCCCACAGTGCCATCTGTCAGTGCCATCTGTCCCCAGTGCCTTCTGTCCCCAGTGCCATCTGTCCCCAGTGCCACCTGTGTCCAGTGCCACCTGACTGTGCCATCTGTCCCTAGTGCCACGTATAAGTGCCATCTGTCATCAGTGTCACGTGTCATCAATGCCATGTATTAGTGCCATCTGTCATCAGTGCCACGTATTAGTGCCATCTGTCATCAGTGCCATGTATTGGTGTCACGTGTCATCAGTGCCACATATTGGTGCCACATGTCATCAGTGCCACATATTAGTGCCATCTGTCATCAGTGTCATGTGTCATCAGTGCCACGTATCAGTGTAATCAGTGCCACCTGTCAGTGTCACATGCCATATGTCATCAGTGGCACGTATTAGTGCCATATGTCATCAGTGTCACATATTAGTGCCATCTGTCATCAGTGTCACGAGTCATCAGTGCCACATATTAGTGCCATCTGTCATCAGTGTCATGTTTCACCAGTGCCATGTATTAGTGCCATCTGTCATCAGTGCCACATCAGTGTCACGTGCCATCAGTGCTACGTATCAGTGACATCTGTCATCAGTGGCACATCAGTGTCACGTGCCATTGTTCTGGTGCTCCAGGGCCTTCAGAAGTGTAATAGGTAGTCAACAAGTTAGATGTGTAATTTATGCTCCTAGAACATCTGATGGTGCTCCCTGCATGTTGGGCCTCTCTAAGTGGCCAGGCTGTGAAAAAGTCCCACACATGTGGTATTGTAATACTCAGGAGGAGTAGCAGAATGTATTTTGGGGTGTCATTTGTGGTATACACATGCCATGTGAGGGAAATAACCTATTACAATGACAATTTTGTGGAAAAAAAATCTTCAACATATGTAAACATATGAGATCATCTCTCATTACCGGCTCTTCCTCCTCACACAGAGACAGCGTGTGAGGAGAGAGAGCGAACGTCTGCAATGTGAGTGAAAGAAAAAAAATTAAAATAAAGTGCCCACAGTGCCATCTGTCAGTGCCATCTGTCCCCAGTGCCTTTTGTCTCCAGTGCCAACTGTCCCCAGTGCCATCTGTCCCCAGTGCCACATGTGCCCAGTGCCACCTGTCTGTGCCATCTGTCCCTAGTGCCACCCCTAAGTACCATCTGCAATCAGTGCCATGTGTCATCAGTGCCACATATTAGTGCCATCTGTTGTCAGTGTCATGTGTCATCAGTGCCACCTATCAGTGTAATCTGTGCCACCTGTCAGTGTCACATGCCATCTGTTATCAGTGTCACGTGTCATCAGTGCCACGTATTAGTGCCATCTGTAATCAGTGCCACATATTAGTGCCATCTGTCATCAGTGTCGCGAGTCATCAGTGCCACATATTAGTGCCATCTGTCATCAGTGTCACGTGTCAGCAGTGCCACGTATTAGTGTCATCTGTCATCGGTGTCACGTGCCATCAGTGCCACGCATCAGTGCCACCTGTCATCAGTGCCACGTCAGTGTCACATGCCATTGTTCTGGTGCTCCAGGGCCTTCAGAAGTGTAATAGGTAGTCAACAAGTTAGATATGTATTTTTTTCTCCTAGAACACCTGATGGTGCTCCTTATATATATATATCATGGTTTCCCAGTTGAATTGTATTGTAACTGTACTGTCTGCCCTCATGTTGTAAAGTGCTATACAAACTGTTGACACTATAAAAATCCTGTATTATAATAATAATAGTTATGTCACATTATCTGCAATATATTCAATAAGCTCTATAACCCCAAACAATGTTTTGCAGGCCTAGTAATATGCACAGAGAAAAAGAAGAGGATAAGTGGCATGGTGGCTAGGTACTAGAGCAGTGATTCTCAACCAGGGTTCCTCCAGAGGTTTCTAGGGGTTCCTTCAGCATTGGGCAATTTCTGCCTCTCAGATAAGTTCCCACCGACACCATTGATCTTTTTAGCTACCCGTAAGGAGGTAATTCCTCCCAATGACCACAAGTGTGAGGACCATTCTTCCCACTGACCATCACACTAATGTATCATGAGTAGATTTCCCATTTTTAGAAAGGGTTCCCTCAAGACCAGAGAACTATTTCAAGGGTTCCGCTGTGTTGAAAATGTTGAGAAAGACTGCACTAGAGAGAGTGCCATTCGTTTTCAACCTGTGGAACCAGTTTGATAATGACTGATCCTCCAATAGTTGTAACCTAAAATGCATTTGACTCAGTGGCACATGACTGTTCTCTGTTGTGTACCACCAACAACTTATTAAAACGAGTCACACTAAGTCATAATTACACTAGCTTCCTTTTAAATCACCAAGGGTAGCAGGTGTAAATCTAGAAGGGGCTACATAGAGCAGTTATCCTCCGTTATCTTTCTTAGTCATACAACAAATGCACATCTATGCTTATTCATAAATTAGTATTGTATACATACAGTATATACAGTTTAAGGGGATAAATGGTTTCCTGAAAAATAAACTCTGTCTTAATCTGAATCATAAATGAATGGCTTCCATTAATGTGACCACTTGTCCAAGGTTAAGAAATGGACAACTATCTAAATAGTATTTATCTTCCATTAATAGTTACACCATCTTGACATGAACTTTTTAGTTATACAGGTCACTTGGTTGTAATACAGATAAAACAGCTAAGATAGAGGAAGTGCAACTTTAAATATAAAGGTGATTAATCCCAGACAGGAAACATCTGTATAGTGTGAAAATTCCAGACTACTTATAGAAACAACTGAAATACAGAATTGAATATGTTATTATTTGAACCCCATTATTTATGGTAATAACCAGATTTGTAATCCTAATTATCACCTTACAAAGATATCAAAAACATAGTGTCACTGATTAATTAACACCAAATACAGTTCTGTTTTCTGAAAGTGCAGATGACAAAAATACAACAGCAGTTCTTTAATTTTCGAAGACCATTTGTTGGCACTCTCAGGCTTGGGCTGAGAACAAATGCAACCTGACAGTGAATAGCAGATCTTAAAGAGGTTGTAAATCCTTACAGACCACTTTGACCTACAGGTAAACCTAGATTAAGGCTTACCTAGATTAAGTCTTACCTGTAGGTCCAAGAAATATCTCCTAAACCTACACAGTATAGGAGATATTTTCAAAAAGATAGGCACCGCTGTCTATGGCGCATGCTCCGTAAACAGTGGCGTAAACACGCTTTACCTTTGCAGGGAAACAAAGAGAAAGATGAGTTTACTTCCTCTTTAAGATCAAAATTATTATATGTATATGAAGGTTGTCTGCACTAAGGCAGAGATAATGACACACAAAAACAAGTTGAAAACAGTGTAGGGGAAGTTTTCTTATATACTGTATATATATATATATATATATATATATATATATATATATATATATATATATATATATATATATATATATACATATATATAATATAGGGTTGATTACCAAAAGGCTAATAGGCTGTTCACTTTGCAAGGGAAGTTGCACTTTGCAAGGAAATTTGCTGCAGAGATAAGTGAATGTGGTGAACTTTCCAAAGAATACCCAATCACGTGCAGGGAAAATACAAATAAAAACATTTTTATTTCCACATGATTGCACTTATATTGCACTCGTAGCTGTCAGAATACCCCAAAAATGCCTACATCTGACTGGATGGAGGTGCTGTTCAGCCAAGCATTTTTTTTCTGGCTCCTTTCACAAAAGTTATTTGAAAAATGTTTGTTGCATGTTGGCTTGTACCACTAGAGAATGAAATTCAACCTGTGTATAGCCAGGTTTACTCAGTTTTTTCTTTTGAAACTTTCACAGGTTAGCTTCCAGTGCTCAAGAGCAGAGAGTGAGCACTTCTACAAGCCTTTCCTTATGTCTCAAGCTGATAAACTGTTTAAAATAAATAAATTAAAACAAATTATCCCTATGTAACCCCTTACATAGACAATGAAAGGGCTTTGAAAAATAAAGGTGACAATCCCTAGCTCGTAGAGGCCCAATATGTTACAGGGTGGTCTGGTGTTCTAAGCAAATGGCAGCATGAAAAACAAAGTCTCTGGATAAGTGGGCTGTGTCCGTTATATGTAAATTTTTAAGTTGACATTTTTAAAAGAGCAAATCACAATTTACCAAGTAACAAGAAACAAATACACTTTTAACCAGCTAGTCTTACTCAGCACAGACCATAATGATCACCTAACATGAAAATATATTCAATGTTGATTTTTGTCAGTCGATCTACATATTTTAACAGCTTGTTACATTTCATACATTTTTAGTAATTTCTCATAAATGTGCTAATGTCACAAATTCTTATGACGAGCAGTCTTTTTGTTTGTTATTAGATTTGCCATTTTCATTAAAAAGCAACATATTTAAAACATGTGATGCTTCCTAAGTAACAAGGAAGCCTTGACTAAAGCTTGTTACCTCATGTGCATAATTTTTGTCCTATGAAGCACAATGCTTTTAACTAGCTCAAAGGCGTTTATTTTAAGCAGTTCATTTCCCTTGGTTTAGTGCTGGGAAACCTTTTTAAAGTGTTTAGAAAAAATGATACTGATTAAAAGCTTGCTACCATAATCCAAGTAACTGTTAAATCTTCAGAAAATTGCAAGCAGCTTTGGCTAAAATGTAGCGTTAAATGCTTTGATGATAGCATGGCCATGTTGTTTTTATGAAAGTATTAGCAGCTGCTTGGCAGATGCAGATATTAAGCAAGCACAGTAAAAATTGCTAGAAGGTGAAAACAAAGGGCTACTACATTAGAATGCCTAAAAGCCTGAACAGTATCTCAGTTATATTTCTTTAGCAGGTGGTCAGAAAAGGAAAGTCCTGCTGCTTTCATGTTCAATTATTTTCAGGTACTCTTTAATGCAAATCAGAGTGAGGGTTTAAGTAACTCACAGGTTTTAGTGTAAAAAATTTCTCCTTGTACATTTTTTTAAGCCTCGTACATATGATGCGATTGTTGGCAGGGGATTGTCTGTTGACAGACTGTTTTCCTAAAATCTTACCATTAGTACTCTCCTTTTGACAATTGTTGTCCAACTTTCAGCCAACAAATGTTGGATAGCAGGCTAGCAAATTTTCAGCGGACAACAGTCTGTTGTCTGATTTTCATATGGTCTGTACACAAGTCCATCACACAAAAGTCAAAAGTACAAACACGCATGATCGGAAGCAAGGAACGAGTCGGTAGCAGTTGGTCTTGTAAACTAGCATTCGTAATGGAGAATTAACATTCATGACATGGCAAATTATGAAATGTCGAAATGCAGCACACATTCTAGTCTTCTTTAATGGGATAATAATGAAACTGCTTTACTGGTGATACTGATGGCAAATGTATTTTAAAAGGCTTTTGTTTACTAGTGATATCAAGAATATTATTATTATGCCTGTTGTTTGTTTTTTTGAGCAAGTTACCACAACACCATTATCCCATAGTTTTTAAGATCAAAGATACAACTATGTTGGTGCCCCTTGTTAATTTTACATTGTATTTTTTAAAACGTAACTGCCTACTCCCAAACTGTCATTTGAAGTAAAACACATAGCCAAGTATTATTCTACAAAAAAATGTTTTGTTGTTCAGAAAAAAAATAAACCAAATTAAATTAGAGATGCTATCTGCCATCCAAATACAAAGAAGTTAACCAAAAAAGGCATTCATTGCATACAAAAATATAGAAAATATAATAAATTAAATCGTTATAAAAAAAAGAAAATAGTAAGTGGTGAAGGGGTGACAATCCCCAGTCCAGTGGCCTTTCTTGTGTGCTGGAATTTCCACTGACCACCATGCTGCTGTGGTGAGTGGGATGGCTATGGTAGGTGGGGTGGCTGTGGTGCGTGGGTTGGCTTTGGAGGTGGTGGAAGTGGGGCCACAAAATCCAAAATGTGTGTGCTTTCAGAAATTTGACTCCCTCACCCCCTTGTTGAGGAGCTGCAGGATGAGTTCCTCACACCTGCTCCTTTGCTCATCAGCCATCTGCCATAATTTATTGGCAGTCACACACCCAAATGCCTCAGCCTCATCTGTGTCTGTATGGAGCTGAGGAAGGAAGATGTGGCCTCCTCCGGATTCCTGCTCTTCCTGGCCCTTTTAGCAGCAGAAGGGTGTAGGGGAGGGATCTGCGACTCCGTCTAGTTGCTGGCCACTAGCTCCTCCAGACTGACACTTTCCTGTGTACGAAAATGGGACATAATTAGAATCTTTTTTAGGGTTTGGTCATCAATCACACACAATTTTGATCTCCTCACTGTTGCAAATTGAATGTGAATAAATAGAAAAGACTATCAATCATTCTGACCCCAGCATTTTTCATTCTTGTTCAAATAATTTTTGATCACTACTGTCTATTGATATGGAAACCACTTTGTTAAGCCAGAAATATTTTCCCAATAACGTTGAGTTAACATCATTGTATTTTTGGATACAAATATGTTCAATAATGCTATACCTAGGTCAAGCTGGGCTCCTCCACATCTTCATCCTGTGCATCAGGACCTGTGCAGACCTCAGGATCTGTGGCCTCAGCAGATGTCGAAGGGAGTGTAGACAGCTATGGCCTGGGTTCTGTCTGGTCGGTCAAAAACTGCAGGCTGTTGCAATATCACAGTCTGGGGGCATATAGGTCACCCATTGCTGACCTCTCAGATTCCAGGACCTTGTTCAGCTCCCTTTTAAATGTACCCCTCAGGTTGGCAATGTTTTGCTTTACATAGTTGATGTCTGCCCTTGGGTACACTGGTTTGACAAACTCGATCATTTTCTCTAAATCTGCCTTCCTCAATATTTTATTGGAGTAGTCTCTACTCCGTTCCAGAGACAGAGCAGCTCCTAGTACAGGTCAATGAATTGGGGGAGTAATTCAGGGGAAGTAAATTTATCCGTCATGATAAATGATATGATGCCTGCAAGACAGAACACAACACAGACCATAATGTCTGGCTTAACCCATAAGCTGGTCCCAATATAGGTCCCAATATAGGCCTCAGTCTAAGCAGTATAGGCCACTACCCACCTATGCCCCAATTATCAATCATACCTTCGTTTTATGCCTCCTTTCTTGCATTGGCGATTGCTCATCCTCCACTTCAAGATTGCTCCTATGGCCACCTTTCAGTTCATGCTTTTCAGTTTGTTTCTGAACGGCAGTTTGTCAACCAGCCATGTTGCAGAATTGGAGGAGAAAATGTGTTATTTATTGTTGGCCTTGGAGTTATTGCGTTGACGTTTTTTTTGGTTGAATAACGCTTTGATTTGGTATATTTTCTGTATTTTTGGATGCATAGAATGCACTTTTTGGTTAAGTTATATTGGCAGATAGAATGTCAAATTTTTTCTTTTTAATGCACAATAAAAAAATAGTGCAGAATAATACTTGCCTATGTGTCTTACTTCAAATGACAGTTTGGGAGTAGGCAATTACATTTTAAAAAATACAATGTAAAATTGACAAGGAACACCAGCATGTTAAAAACGATGGGATAATGGCGTTGTGATAACTTGCACAAATAAAAAAAAATAATAATATTATTTTTGATATCACTAGAAAAAAAAAGCCTTTGAAAATTTGTTTGCAAAAACTCCATCAGTATTACCAGCAAAGCAGGTTCATTATTATCCCATTAAAGAAGAAGAGAATTGTGCTCTGCATTTTGAGATTTAAAAATTTGCCACGTTACAAATGTTAATTCTCCATTACGAACACTAGTTTACAAGACCGACTGCTTCTGCTTCCGAACAAGCGTGTTTGTACTTTGGACTTTTGTTTGACGGACTTGTGTACACACGCTCAGAAAATCTGACAACACACATTTATTGGTGGAAAATTTGAGAACATGCTAGCCAACATTTGTTGGTGGAAAGTCTGACAACAAATGTCTGATGGAGCATATACACGGACGGACTTAGCGGCAACAAGCTCAGTCAATCGTGTGTATGGGGCTTTAGAGCTTTTGGGGACATGCTTGCCAAATTTTAATTTCCTCTTGCCTGGTCTGAAGTTTATTGTTTCACTCGTTGGCTCTTGTTTAATAATTACCATGTTTTTATGACTTTTAAATGTGAAAGTTAAGTGACAAAACTAAGTGTTTCTACACTCCACTCCTCTAGGTGCACCACCAAGTCCTGTTTTCTCGATTCTCCTCAGTCTAAAAATGAATGTACGAATTACTAACAGTGAAAATGACATCACCTGTGCCAAATTCAAGAGATCTCAAAAACATGACCTGGATTTGCATCTTGAGGAGGAGAGTTGGGAAACACTGCCCTAACTAATGTGGATTGTAATTTTTATGTGTTTTTTAGAATCTAAAACCCCAAATTTGAAGGTTCCCAAAATTGGGCCTTAACATTATTATTTCCTCCATGATCCTATGCCTAAAATGTGTGTAGTTCCATACATCTATTTTTCAAAAAACACACAGTGTATCAACATGTGCTATCTTCCATCACAGGGTATCAAAGGACACATTTTGGGGGTGCAATCCCTTCCTCATAACTAAAGTAGCTAAGACGAAGGGGTTGCACCCCAAAACACGTCAATTGATACCCGTGATGGGAGATAGCACATGTTGACAAACTGTATGTTTGTGGTTTAGAAAAATAGATGTTTGTAACAACACATATTTTTAGCATAGGATCAAAAGGGACATTTAATTGTTATGCCTCTGCGTGTACGTGGCTTCAAATTATGGCTTTTAGAGGGTTGAGACATTCACACAGTCTTGGGATAATAATGTCTAATTTGGCCTTCACTTAATCAAACTCAAACTTTGTAAGTTACTGAGTTTTGTGATATGTATCTAATGTTTAGGACATGCCTGTTTAGCCACAAAAAGCTGAAATAAGGCAAAAGATACATGTTATACACAATGTTGGTTTGTTTTAAAACCTTAAAGTGCACGTGAGTGTGGTTGTTTTATTGTGGTGTGGTTTATTATTTCATTGCTCAATACCAGACTATTTTGTAAGTTGTTGTAGTTACAGTGACAATGTGCTCTTAACCTCCCTGGCAGTGTGATTATTTCAGATTTTAGCTGCTGAAAGCGGTACAATTATTTTGCATGAAAATTTGGCGTTTTATATTGTAGTCCTGTAATTCTTAGGAATAACTCACTTAAATCTGTCCAAACCAGAGTCTAGCAGACATCTCGGGTATGATAACGTTTGAAAAATGTAATCATAAATTATAATATAATAAATAACTATAAATAATTATACCAAATAATAATATAACAATAATACAAATTATTCAATAATGTAATCAAATCAAAAACACTGAAATTTGCTCAGTTGTAGAATTTTCACTGTCATTAGACATGTGCATTCGTTTTCGTTCGAATGCATTTTCGTCCGAATTTCAGCTATTTTCGTTTTCGTTTTGACAAACGATAACGAAAGCACAAAATCCGAAAAACGAAAGATCCGACATAAATAAATGCTTTATTTTCGTTTTCATTGTTACAACAGTTCGATATAGAATAGCAGATTCGACATGACTCTGACAACAATCTGTGTCTATAGAACCTGTGTTCGAATGTGCCTAACCTTACCTCTATTAGTCCAAGATTATATAGAGAAAATATTCGACAGAGAAAAAAGATTTGACAGAGAGAAAAGATTCTGCAAGATACTGTCCTAAAAAGTGTTTGGGGACCCGGGTCCTGCCCCAGGGGACATGGATCAATGCAAAAAAAAGTTTTAAAAACGGCCGTTTTTTCGGGAGCAGTGATTTTAATAATGATTAAAGTGAAACAATAAAAGTGTAATATTCCTTTAAATTTCGTAGGGGGGGGGGGTTGTCTATAGTATGCCTGTGAAGGGGCGCATGTTTCCCGTGCTTAGAACTGTCCCTGCACAAAGTGTCATTTATGCAGGAAAAAAAGTCCTTTAAAATCACTTGCAGCTATTATGAATTGTCGGCTCCCGTAATACAGAGAACACTCATTGAAAGTCATTGATAAAAAAATAAATAAATAAAATAAAATAAAAAAGCGTGGGGGTCCCCCAAATTCAATTACCAGGCCCTTCAGGTCTGGTATGGATATTAAGGGGAACCCTGCCTCAAATTTAAGAAAAAATTTGACGTGGGGTTCCCCCTAAATATCCATAACCAGACCCTTCAGGTCTGGTATGGATATTAAGGGGAACCCCGCATCAAATTTAAAAAAAAATTGACGTGGGGTTCCCCCTAAAAATCCATACCAGACCCTTTATCCGAGCACGCAACCTGGCAGGCCGCAGGAAAAGAGGGGGGGACGAGAGAGCGGCCCCCCCCTCCCTCCTGAACCGTACCAGGCCACATGCCCTCAACATTGGGAGGATGCTTTGGGGGTATGTGACCCCTCAAAGCACCTTGTCCCCATGTTGATGAGGACAAGGGCCTCATCCCCACAACCCTGGCCGGTGGTTGTGGAGGTCTGCGGGCGGGGGGGTTTATCAGAATCTGGAAGCCCCCTTTAACAAGGGGACCCCCAGATCCCGCCCCCCCCCCTGTTTGAAATGGTAAGGGGGTACCTACCATTTCACAAAGAAAGTGTAAAAAATGGTTAAATAAAACAAACACACTTTTGAAAAATTCCTTTATTAAAAATAAAAAAATAAAAAAAAGATTCCAGCGACGGTAATCCACTCTTGCTATCCAGCGACGGACGGTCATCTCTCCAGCGATGTCTCATCTCATCCAGCGCAGCAAATCCATCCTTCTTCTGCCTCCGTGTAGGAGACACTGCAGGCATTCCGGCGGCTGACGTTTCTTATATACGGAGGGCGGGGCCACCCGTCACCTGACCCCACCCCCCTCTGACGCAAGGGGAAACCCGGGGTTCCCTGTGACGTATGGGTGACCCCGCACCCCTCTGATGTAACACAGGCAGGTTTCCGTTACATCAGAGGGGGGCGGGGTCACCTATACGTCACGGGGAACCCCGGGTTTCCCCTTGCGTCAGAGGGGGTGGGGTCAGGTGACGGGTGGCCCCGCCCTCCGTATATAAAAAACGTCAGCCGCCGTAAATCCTTGCAGTGTCTCCTCCACGGAGACAGAAGAAGGATGGATCGCTGCGCTGGATGAGATGAGACATCGCTGGAGAGATGATCGTCCGTCGCTGGATAGCAAGAGTGGATTACCGCCGCTGGAATCTTTTTTTTATATTTTTATTTTTAATAAAGGAATTTTTCAAAAGTGTGTTTGTTTTATTTAACCATTTTTTACACTTTCTTTGTGAAATGGTAGGGGTACTTTTGTACCCCCTTACCATTTCAAACAGGGGGGGGCCGGGATCTGGGGGTCCCCTTGTTAAAGGGGGCTTCCAGATTCTGATAAGCCCCCCGCCCGCAGACCTCCACAACCACCGGCCAGGGTTGTGGGGATGAGGCCCTTGTCCTCATCAACATGGGGACAAGGTGCTTTGAGGGGTCACAGACCCCCAAAGCATCCTCCCAATGTTGAGGGCATGTGGCCTGGTACGGTTCAGGAGGGAGGGGGGGGCGCTCTCTCGTCCCCCCCTCTTTTCCTGCGGCCTGCCAGGTTGCGTGCTCGGATAAAGGGTCTGGTATGGATTTTTAGGGGGAACCCCATGTCAATTTTTTTTTAAATTTGACGCGGGGTTCCCCTTAATATCCATACCAGACCTGAAGGGTCTGGTTATGGATATTTAGGGGGAACCCCACGTCAAATTTTTTCTTAAACTTGAGGCAGGGTTCCCCTTAATATCCATACCAGACCTGAAGGGCCTGGTAATTGAATTTGGGGGACCCCCACGCTTTTTTTATTTATTTATTTATTTATTTTTTATCAATGACTTTCAATGAGTGTTCTCTGTATTACGGGAGCCGACAATTCATAATAGCTGCGAGTGATTTTAAAGGACTTTTTTTCCTGCATAAATGACACTTTGTGCAGGGACAGTTCTAAGCACGGGAAACATGCGCCCCTTCACAGGCATACTATAGACAACCCCCCCTACGAAATTTAAAGGAATATTACACTTTTATTGTTTCACTTTACTCATTATTAAAATCACTGCTCCCGAAAAAACTGACGTTTTTAAAACTTTTTTTTGCATTGATCCATGTCCCCTGGGGCAGGACCCAGGTCCCCAAACACTTTTTAGGACAGTAACTTGCAAATTAGCCTTTAAAATTAGCACTTTAGATTTTGAACGTTGGAGTCCCATAGACTTTAATAGGGTTCTAAAGTATGCTATATACTAGCTCCGTCGAATCTTCTTTATACATTCGACAGACACCATAAGCCTTCAAAGACAGATTCGACCATGATTCATGTGGATTTTCGGACGAATGCAATTTTTGAACGAAAAACGAAATAAATAAAAACGAATTTCGGGAGTAACTAAATAAATTAAGTTTTCAGACGAAAACGAAATTCCGAAACGAAATATTTTACTCTGCACATGTCTAACTGTCATTACTTTTCAGTATTTGATGACGGATCTCCCCACAAATCCCTATCGCTCAATTCTGCAAGTGATTCTAATTTATTATCACTGTTTTCTAGCTGGTCTAAAACCTCTTTTGATGTAAAGGGACAGTTTTGGTTGCTATGGACAATCTCCAGTTTCCGGGCAGAAAGAACAGTTTTTATAATATAAAACTGCATGCAGGGCCCTGGACAGAACACTAGGGATGAAAGGGATGTGAAATAATTACATACAGCAATGTAATCTGTAAGATTACATTATACTGTATGTAATGTGTGGATCCAGGGGAGAAGGTAAGTAAACTCTCCCTGCATTCAGTGATGCAGTCCAGAGTCTGGCTCGGGGTTACCTCTTTTGGTATAAAATCTCCACCCCGAGCCAGACGGCCAGGGGGGTTAATATATAACCCCCCTGTAAATATATAAATTATCAGCTACAATTTGCTGCCAAGACACTGCCCGTCTACCCACAAAATATTCCAGGTATTTCTGCTGTAAATCTCTGGCAATTTGTGAGGGCAATCCAGCACAGGCATTTTCAATAGCCGCCAACATGCCCACAGATGGGGTCCACATCACTTGGCAGTGAGGCTAGGTAGTTGGTAACATTCCTCTTCAAAATCATGGAGAATATAGCAGCATAGGCCCACATAATTTATCCTGTATAATGCCAGGTTGATTGGAGTCAAAAACAGCCTGAAACGACTCAATAGGATGCCAAAGGCATTTTTAACCACCCTTCTGGCACGAGAGAGCCTGTAATTGAAGATTCTCTGCTCTGGGGTGAGGTTCCTCATAAGAAACGGCTTTATCAGATGTTCCCTCAGAGCAAAAGCCTCATCTGCCACAAAAACAAAAGTGAGGCCCTCAACATTCTCCTCAGCAGGTGACAAGATGAAGGTGCCATTCTGGAGCCCCTTGTAGAACTCTCTCTGCATAATCACTCCTTCGTCAGAGTTGCGGCCATTCTTCCCAACATCCAGATACAGGAACTCATAGTTGGCAGACACTACCGCTAGCATGACTATGCCGTAAAAGCCCTTATAATTAAAATAATAGGAGCCAGAGTTGGGTGGCGGTACAATCCAGACATGCTTGCCATCAATGACACCACCACAGTTGCGAAAATCCCACTCATAGTCCGCTTGCTCTCTTGTTTCTGGTGAGTTCTGGTTGGGGTCCAGACTCCCAAACCTCTATTCCAAAATCCCACTGATGATGGAACTGGGCTGCAATGTCCTGCCATTTCTCTGGGTTGGAAGGAAACTGTGGATTAAAAAAAGAAAAAATAAATTACTACACCTACACATAACATTGCAATCAGATTTGACACAAACATGCTTAGCCAAAATAAAGATACACTTAAATGAGTATTTAAAGACAAAAGTGGAAGGTCAACTTATCTGATTCCTCCTCCCCTCTGGTGGCTATTAGACACATTTTTTTTTGGGGGGGGGGTAATGGGAAGATGTTTTGGACAGGTTACCCTCTCCACTTCCACGAGAGCTGCTTGCATAAATAATCAGGGATACTTTGGCCAGCCCCTCCTTATTTACACTATTGGCAGCCCAGTGGACAGGTAAGAAGTGTCATAATCAAAAAGTTGGATACACACTGTCCAAATTGCAGCACATTTTGACATTATGATTTAACCTATCCATATAATAAGAGCCAAAATATTAAGAAGTTTCAATTTGTAGGTAATCAGACAGGCCCTTGCACTACATGGTTTGGGGAATTTATACAGAAATATGAACACAAAAGAGAGATAGTGTGTATGGGTTTTGCAAAGTCATCAGATAGAGTATTTGGATCTGTTGACTTAGCATTTTTTTTGGGGGGGGGGGGGTTCCAAATGAGTTTGAGCCACAAAAAACAGCCTCCTACACGCTGCCTGAATTTGAGGACAACAATAACATTTGTACACATTTTAGGGGTTGTTTAGGGTAAGCCCCAAAATGTAGCTGACAAAAAAACCGTGTTAAGTTACTAGGCTAGGTGTGTATGGGCCCAGAATAGCATGCTGGGGAGGGTAGTGAAAGAAAATATGCATGTAGGCCAAAAAAGGAGCAGGAAAAGCTTACAGCATGCATGAGGACAAATATGACATTCACAACATATTACAATATTGAGAATTATGTAATCAACAAATTAATAAAATACATTAGCAAAGATAAATACATAAAACGTGATCTTAAAGGTAAAAACTTACCCTAATATAGTCCTTCTGCAGGACTTGAATGATGGCTGAGCAGGTCTCTGGAATAATGACTCCCAGAATCTGGGGGGAGATCCCAGTCGTAAACTTGAAGTCCTGGAGACTTCTCCCCATTGCCAAGTACCGCAAGGTGGCTATGAGCCTTTGCTCTGGAGTGATGGAAAGCCTCATGCATGTGTCCTGCTTCTTAATAAAGGGGGTCCCCAATGCCAAGAGTTGGTGAAAGAAGGGGTCCGTCATCTGAAAATAATTCTAAAAATCCTCTGGATTTTTCTCCTGGAGCTCCCACAGCAATGGAATATGACATAATTAGTCACAATTAAGCAATCAATTTTTGGTCCAAGAACTCCCCCTCCTCCTGTTCCTGGACTGGACTTGAGTCAAAGCAATAACTCCTAGCCTAATAATAACACGTTCTCTCCCCTGATTACGCAACATGGGTGGTTGACGAACGGCCGTTAAGAAACGAACTGAAAAGCACAAATTGAAAAGCATGAATCAATACTCACCAAACTTCTACTAACATGAAATTATCAGAAGGAGACCAAAGGGTGGCGTTTGAGAAATTAACTTCCTCTTTATAGTCTCATAGTACATCTAGTGCGTCACTACATTCGTGTTGTTGACAGACAATTTGTGTACCGTTAGTATACAAGACAAGATCCTGACACACACCCTGTTGACAAAAATCAGACGCTCGGTTGGCTAACAATCGGACAAGGGAGGCTTTACCCATTTGTGAAGTTCTACAATTAAGGCTGTCCATAGATGGTGCAAATTTTTATCCTGCATGATTCCCCAATCAACACAGACAGTGCTGACAGGGGAATCCCTCCTGCCAAACAATTGTCTGGTCCAACGTGGAAAATGTAGAAGACAGTGTTTATTGCTAGTGGTTATAGCAGCAGTTAGTGATAATCAAAAGTGAATCTGGCAGGCTGGTTGTACCCAAGTCGATCAATCAATCAACTGAATAGTCTGCCCCCACACATGGTTAGAATCTCAGCTGGTTCCATCTGAACTGGCCAAGGTTCGAACCGTCTATGGCTGGCCTAACTTTGTCAAGTTTGATCAATGAAAGTGTATCAGGCCAAAATTAATAAAAAACAAGGAAAACCACATTCAGTATGTACAGTGCCTTGCAAAAGTATTCACACCCTTGGCATTTTTTTCGTGTTTTGATGGCTCATAACCTGGAATTAACATGGATTGTTTGAGGATTTGCATCATTTAATTCACAGAACATGACCACAACTTTGAAGATTTTTTTATTATTGTGAAGCAAACAACAAATAGGATAAAATAACAGAAAAAGTCAATGTGCATAACTATTCACCCCCCTAAAATCAATACTTTGTAGAGCCACCTTTTGCAGCTATCATAGCTCCAAGTCACTTTGGATAAGTCTCTATGAGCTTGCCCATTCCTCCTTGCAAAACTGCTCCAGCTCCTTCAAGTTGGATGTTCTGTGCTTGTGGACAGCAATCTTTAAGTCTGACTACAGATTTTCTATTGGATTGAGGTCTGGGCTTTGACTAGGCCATTCCAACACATTTACATGTTTCCCCTTAAACCACTCAAGTGTTGCTTTAGCAATGTGTTTGGGGTCATTGTCCTGCTGGAAGGAAAACCTCTGTCCTAGCCTCAAATCACACACAGTGTGGTACAGGTTTTGCTCAAGAATATCCCTGCATTTAGCACCATCCATCTTTCCCTCAACTCTGACCAGTTTACCAATCCCGACTGCTGAAAAACCTCCCCACAGCATGATGCTGCCACCACTATGTTTCACTGTGGGCATGGTGTTCTTTGGGTGATGTGAGGTGTTGGGTTTGCGCCAGACATAGCATTTTCTTTGATGGCCAAAACGTTCAATTTTAGTCTCGTCAGATCAGAGCACCTTCCTCCAAACCTTTTTCGGAGTCTCCCACATGCCTTTTCGCAAACTCAGACATCCAAGATGTTACATGCAATTGGTATTGTAAGGAGGGACTGTGTTTGGGTGGAGCTATGATGTGAGGGGGAGCTAAGATATGGGGGGGCTTTTTGGGGGGAGCTGTGGTGTGATAGATGGGACCTGTGATGTGTGGGGCCATAATTGTAAGAGGAGACTGTGTTTGGGGGGAGCTGTGATTTGAGAGGGGTGCTGTGATATTGTGGGCTGTGATTGTTAGGTATGACAGTGTTTGGAGGAGCTGTGATGTGAGATGGGGGACCTGTGATATGGGAGGACCATAATTGTAAGGGGAGACTGTGTTTGGGGGAGCTGTGATGTGAGGGGGCTGTGATGTGAGAGGGCTGGGATATGGAGGCTTGTGATTGTAAGGGGGACTTTGTTTGGGGGATCTGTAATGTGAGAGAAAGGGAGCTGTGATATGGGGGACTGTGATGTGAGAGGGGGGCTGTGATGTGAGAGGGGGAGCTGTGATGTGAGAGGGGGAGCTGTGATGTGGGAGGTTGTGATTGCAAGGTAGATTGTGATGTAAGAGCGGGCTAAGATGTGAGGAGGGTCTGTGATTGCAAAGGGGACTGTGAAGTAAGGAGGGAATGGGGGGACACAGGGGGCCCCATGATCTCCTATTGCACGGGGAGCCGGAGCTGTCAGTCCACCCCTGCCACAGTGTTCAAATCGAGTTACAATTGATAATGAGATCTGCCTGCACAGTACAGACAGGGTTAATTATGGCAAACAAAGCTCCCCAACCCCCTCCTAAACAAAGAGAACTATGTAGCATGTTTCCTTGCTGGAGGATCCAGAATAGAGCATCAGAAAAGGTAAGTTGGGCATTCCTTAGAGCAGCTAAAAGACAGTATGAATTTGGTAATAAATCTGGGAGATTGTTAGTGGGGTGATTAAACCTAGAAGGAATCCGAATTATATTTTGAAAATGAAAGACAAAAAGGGGGAGATGAAACATTCTACTAGGAATATTATCAAAATTTTCATGGAGTATTATCAATCACTGTATAAAGTAAATGATACCCAAAATGTTGACTATATACAAAACAGAAGAATTAAAATAGAACAGTACTTAGGGAAGATAAAGCTACTGGCCATATCAGAAGAGGATTCATGCCAGATAGATAGTGATATCTCTAAGGAAGAAATAGAACAGGCAATTAAAATTAGTAATGCTGGAAAAAGTCCTGGCCCAGACGAGTACACATCTTTATACTTTAAGTTTTTTTTAGGAATCCTGACTCCCTACTATCATGTGTATATGAACTCCATTGGGGTAGGACTTAATATACGTGAAGAAGCCTTGGAGGTGTACATATCGCTCTTAGTAAAGTAAGAGAAGGATCCAACATTGTGCTCTAGCTTTAGGCCAATATGCCTGATTAATGAAGATGTGAAAATGTATGCAAGGATATTGGCCGAAGCTCTATATCAGGGGTCCAGAAACTACGGCCCTCCAGTTGTTCAGCAACTACAATTTCCATCATGCCTAGTCATGTCTGTGAATGTCAGAGTTTTACAATGCCTCATGGGATGTGTATTTCAGCAATAGCTGGAGAGCCATAGTTTGAAGATTACTGCTCTATATGCCAGAATGCATAGGAAAAGATCAAACAGGCTTCCTTCCCAGGAGAGAAGCAAGGGATAACATACTAAAAACAACCCTTTTAATGCATGAAGCAAAAAAAAGGAAAGAAAACCATTCTCTTCCTATCAATAAATGCCGAAAAGGCCTTTGATAGGCTAGATTGGGATTATATGTTGGGGACACTGCACAAATTTGGCATAGGCCCACGAATGCTCATAGAGGCTTTATACTCTAACCCTACGGCCCAAATTCAGGTAATTGGAACCATGTCAGAAACTTTTCGGCTCTATAATTGTACACGTCAGGGCTTCCCACTTGCCCCTTTACTTTTAGTGTCTTCTTTAGAACCTTTTTTATCTTCTATAAGAGCAAACCATGAAATTGAAGGCATAGAGGTCGCAGAACAAGAACATAAGATATCTGCTTTTTTTTTTTTCGGATGACATTATGTTATATATAACGAATCCTACACAAACACTCCCAAAGATTCTGGCAGAACTGAGTAATTACGGGGTCGTATCGTAATCTAAGGATTAATATGGAGAAAACAGAGATATTAAATATCTGTTAGCTCAAGTGAAGGTGGGGCCTTTAGAGCTCTTTATCCCTTTATGTGGAAGCAAAAGGGATTAAAATATCTGGGAGTATCTTTGTTAATAGCAACAACAGATCTATACCAAGAAAACTATCTACCTCTATTGAATAAAATGAAATAAGATTTGAAAGGATACCCTGCACATAGACTGTCATGGTGTTAGGACCTGGGCCCGCCGCCTGGAATGCTGGACAGCTCCTTGGACAGTTCCTTGGATAGTTCCTTAGACAAATGATCTTGTCTTGAATCTTGTTTGTCTTGAACCTTGAACCCTTTGCTCCTGCCATGAACTTCCTGATTTAACCACTTACGGACAGCCCTCCGCAGTTTTACGGCAGCTGTTTGAAGGAGGATATCGCTGTTATGGCAGTTTTAAACATGTAAACACCAAAATCTCAAAACGAGGCTGGTCCTTAAGTGGTTAAGCCATGTCTCTGCACTTACTGGTTGCCAGAATATTGTGCCTTCACAAGCCAATATCTTGCTCCTGTCTCTCCTGCTGCCGACCGTATCTTCGCTACCATGCATTACCGATATTTGGCTCATTCCTCGACTATGCTTCTGCTGAATCTCAACCTGCAACTATTTGTTACCAACTTTTGGCTTGTTTCTCAATTACGCTTCTGCTTGATCCCTACCTGCTATATATGTTACCAGACCCCGGCTTGCGCACCTCCTGGTGGGGCTATCCTGAGGACCACGACCTGGCACTAACATGCTGCAAAGCCCATCTCCACTATCAGGAGCTGTGGTGAATACCCGTTAGTGCACCTCAGATGAACCTGTGTCATCAGCCAGGGTGACCTGTGTGAATACCTGCTCTGCTGCTATAGCTACTGGCCTCTGAGCCTGATTCCAGACTGTGACACATGGTTAGGCAAGTGTGATTAAAATGATTCTCCCGAAAGCTCTGTATTTCTTTCAAAGCCTTTCGATTAACATCTCTGGGCTTACTTTCAAACTCTAAGCCCTTGTACACACGGTCGGAGAATCTGTCGGAATGAGTCTTATCGGACCGTGTCATCAGATAATCCGACTGTGTGTGGTATGCATCGGACTGATTCCGTCCGAATCTCCGTCCGACCCAATTTTCCAACATGTTGGAAATATTTCCCGACCAACTGGGCCGGACGGACCTAATCCGATCATGTGTAGAGCATTTTGATCGGACCAAGTGCCACGCATGCTCAGATCAAATTCCTACATCAAAGCTATTGGCTACTAGCCTGAATGTAGTCCCATCGTAACGAAATTACGTCATCACGTTCTGAAAGATCGGATTTTTCGCCAACTTGGCCCAACCGTGTGTATGCAACAGTTTCAGACACAATCCGTCAGACTAAATCCGACGGGCAAAATCCGACGGATTTGGTTGGCAAAATCTCCGACCGTGTGTACGTGGGCTTAGATTGTTACTGCAGAAGTTTGTATGGAATAATAGAGGTAATCGTATTGCCTATAAAATAATGAGTAGACCAAAAGAGAAGGGGGGGTGTATTTCTTCCAGATTTTCAAAAATACCATGAGGCAGTAGTACTGCGGGGAATTGTGGACTGGGTTCATGGTTCTCGGAAAAAAAGTGGGCGTCATTCGAGGAAAATGTGAGTAAATCTGCTTTGGGCCAGATTATCTGGATCCCAAGGCAATACAGAGGTATCTCTGGAGAAATGGCCCCAATTACTATAGAAACATTTAGAGTATGGGATAAGCACTTTAAAGTATATCATGGCAGCATAATAGTCCCCTGATGCCCTTGACAGGTAATAACTATTTTCCGCTGGGGAAAGTTAAAAAAACTGTACTTAAAATGGACCCTCTCGGACAATCTGAGGCTAAAAGATGTCCTGAAAGGGAATGTCCTCTGTTCATTATTGGAGCTGTGAAAAAGATATGGTACAACACCAATGGATGGGATGTGTGGAGATACAGATAGCTTCAACATTTTGTAGAGTATCTCCCAAGACCTCTCCGTGCTGCTTGCAGGCTAAACCCATGGGAAAGATTAGTCGACCAACGGGTTATAAATAGACAGGGGATTTCAAGTATTTATACGATGTTGATGTCCCCTTTGGATGATGGGTCCGTGTGTCCATAGGAGAGATATGGGATATGAAATTGAACCAGTCATTGCCAGAAGTGAAAAATAAAGTTTTAGATTATGTCCACACCACTTCAATGGACACAAAAGAAATGAATTACTAATTAAATGGTACTATGTGGGTAATTTCCGAAAGGCAAATCCCCTTTGCACTACAAGTGCAAACGACAAGTGCAAAGTGCACTTGAAATTGCACTGAAAGTGCACTTTGAAGTGCATTCACTGTAAATCTGAGGGGTAGATCTGAAATGAGGGGAAGCTCTGCTGATTCTATCATTCAATCAAGTGCCAGCTAAAATGCTGTTTTTTATTTTCCTTGCACATCCCCCTCGGATCTACAGTGACTGCACTTCCAAGTACACTTTCAGTGCAATTTCAAGTGCACTTTGCACTTGTAGTTTGCACTTGTAGTGCAAAGTGGATTTTCCATTTCGTAAATAACCCTCTATGTCCCATTAAAATTGCATAAAATGAACCCTCGTATATCTCCTCTATGTTGGAGTGAATGTAGGGAGGTTGGAACCCATGCTCATATATGGTGGCAGTGCCAACTGATTCAGTCATACTGGGTGGAGGTATTAGATCAAATTAATAAGATCAGTGGGAATGAAATTGGGCTAGACCCATGGCAACACTTGTTCCATGCGATGGGTGTCTCAAGGAAGAAATGGTGAGCAGCAATTACTCCATTCTTGTTGAATGCAGCGAAGGCATCAATCCCAAAACAATGGAAGTCAAAGAAAGTACCGACAATAAAGGATTGGCTTAGGGAGGTAGATAAAACTAGGCTTATGGAAGAAGTAATACATTTGCAAAATGACTCCGAAATAAGATTTGTTAGCATTTGGAAAGGTTGGTTGGAATTTCAACAATCCCTGGCATATGTGAGTTATATGGGAAACTAAGGCAGTATTTAGAGGCCCAGCACCTGCCCCCCCCCTTTTTTTTCTTTCTTGACACACGTAGAAATCCACGATTTGCAGGGGTATATATATTGGTGGTAGAGAGACGAGACTCTCTCCTCCTTATAAATAAATAAAAAGGGCAGGGGAAAGTCACAGATTCACTTATAAAATGAGAAACCTGTTAAGAGCATTCAATATTACAGGAATAAACTGGCGGAAGTATTCACTAATATATCATTTGGTAAGAGTAAAACAGATTGAGGATTAGGGGGACACGTTTTTCACGGCAAGGAATAATGGGCCGGGGGGGGGGGAGTGTTGTGTTTTTGTTTGTGTTTTATTTCTCTTGGTGGTGGGCGGGGGTTTGGGGGTTGATGGTGTAATATTTACATTTTCTTTAAATTTATCTAAGAACTTTTAAAATTTGGCCTTTAGAGAGGTATGTGTTATAGGATAGATCAATTTTTGTGTTTTTGTATTTTTCTTGAATGTTTTGTATATGTGTCTTTGGAATGAAATGGAAGGTTTTATTATGTGTATAATAACTTAATAAAAATAATTGAAACATAAAAGGTAAGCTGCATTTTTTAAATGTTATGTTCTATCTATCTATCTATCTATCTATCTATCTATCTATCTATCTATCTATCTATCTATCTATCTATCTATCTTTCTATCTATCTATAACAATTATTCTTCCTTATGGACATGTGGACATGTAACTTGTGTCTAAAGTCAATGTACAGATATACAAGCTGCATATTAAACTTTTTTAAGAACATCAGAAAAAAAAATACACCCATAGGTTATTAGGAAATATGTAATTTGAAGGATGGATCAGGGTGTTTGTTGGCAATAGGAATAGTAAAAGAGGTAATGCTTTCACTTTCTTATCTAAGGAGGTAGCAGAGTGAGGTGCCATCTCTTCCTCTGCTGCCTAGGGAGATGAAGAACTGCCTAATAGTTGTCTTCCCCTGTGGTCATCTCCTTCTCAGCCTGTTCTGCTGAGAAGTAAATTCAGGCACCTTAGCTGTTAAAGTTCTTGTGCCTATTCCGGGACACATATGACCTATATAACATCCCCCAAATAAATAAGCCTCTTGATCTCTTACCTGTCCACCTCCCTACACTTTCAACTAACCCTTTGAACTGTCAGGCAACCCCCTCTTTCACTTTCACATGACCCTATTCACACTCTTACCTGAATACCTTCCTGCCTTCTCACAACACCTTCATCCTTGCCTGCACTTTTATAAGGACCTAGCCTGCTCAAAGTTCCTCCTTGTCTAAACTTTCATCAATATTGCACAACTTTTTTTTAACATGCATCACTGAAATTCAAAAGTCTTTTACAAAAGCAAAATTATGTCACTATTTGAAGTGAATTCCAACAACCGGGTAGCGTTAAAAATAACACTATCAGGGTGTGACATTGCTTTGTTTAGATTAAGTACTGCCACTCCCCACTTTAGAGGCTTCTTTTCATATACATTTGTGCTTGTAAACAAATCCATTCCTATTACTTCGCTGTCAGGTCAATTCATTGGTGAGTGGCATCACCTGACCTGTGCAGGAGCTGAGGAGTTTTATAGCTGGGTGGGTGAAGCATGATAGAGATTCAGAGAAACTAGTTCCCCATCAAGCATGCTCTCGTTGTAAATGATAGGCTGGCAGGCAGTGGGCGGATTATTGAGCCAATAGGCAACTTGTAATTGGCTAAGAGATCCAGCCACTGGCTGCTGTCAATCAAAGGAGGAGGCAGACCCGAGTGTCCCCATTAGACTCTACCCACTGTCAGCATCACCTGTAAGTTCTCTGCACTCTGTCGCTGTACATTAATCTAGAATTGGTCTTAAATATCTTCCAGTTTTGTTATCTACTAATTGGAGGTAATTCCTTTTGAATTCAGTGTAGCCATGCCTTCTTTTATGTCAGTAAAGCTACCAAAGATGGTGGCAGGAATATTTGAACCCATTTTAAAGGAAAAAATCATGTAAATGTTTCACTGAATTCAATCCACTAAAACACAGACATTAAGACCCCTTTCACACTGGGGCCATGGCTGCGTTAGCGCTAAAGCACCGCTAGTTTTAGTGGCACTTTAGTGTTGTTTAAGCAGCGCTTTTAGCCGCCGCTAGCAGCCAAAGAAGGGGTTAAAAATGCTCATGTTGCAGCGCTTTCCGAAATACTTTTAAGTCGCTCCAGAAGCGCTGCCCATTCAATGCAATGGGCAGGGGCATTTTGCAAGTGAACTGCCCCAGTGTGAAAGCACTCAGGCGGCATAAGAGGCAGTTTTCAGGCACTTTACCGGCCCTATTTCTAGCACTAAAATGCCCGAAAACTGCTTCAGTGTGAAAGGGGTCTAAGGGTGGGTTCACACCTCTGTGTGGAGTGGCTCACAGCAGGGGTCCGGTGCATCCCTGTTCACCTTTTCAGGTCCAATTTTGGTCCAAATTTTTAGCTGAATTTGGACCTGAAATGGACCAGAAGACACACAGGGCTCCTGTGCAATTCACTCCGCAGCCATCCCATAGATATGTAAAACGGCTCCATTGAGAGCCAGTCACAATCTCCTGTCATGCGAATTGGATGCGGTGAAACCGCATCCAATTCGCACTAGTTTTAACCCAGCCTTAAAATAATAACATCTCCTTCTTTCTGGCTTTACATGTATTTTGCTGTAATATAAGTTATAATATAAATTATTTTACATGATAAGAGAAAAGTTAAAATAGCAAATTTGAAAATGTAAAGAGACAATAACATAAGCATGTGCCCAAAGTTTTTTTTTCTTTTTTTTTAATGTGGTCCTCTTTAAGATCCTTACAAGACCATCATCAAGAATAAGAGGCTGGAATAGATTAAATAAATCCCTGAGTGCTTTTTCAAACAGAATGAAGCAACCAAGAAATGTAATTTATCAGTTGGCAATTTAAATGTTTTTCTTTCTGTAAATTGTATTTTTCCTACGTGTACTTTACAGGAAGTTTTTGTGTATTTTAATGTTGCCATTTAAGCCTTATTAAAAGGGCTGCTCTCCACCTATTGATATCTTTTAAAATTGTATTTTGTATTGGTACATGTCCCCCAGGGAAGTTTGGCTTTCTAAATGTCACTTTTTGTTGCATTGCATTGTAGAGATGTGCCATTTCACAGGCAGATTTAAGGCAACCTCAAGTACGTTTTTAATGTTTCATTTTAAGTGTTAATAAATGGGCTGCTGCTGAAATTCTTTTTACACTGGTACATGTCCCCCAGACAGTGCCCTCTCTCAATGTCCTTTGTTTGAAATTCCCTTTCCTTTTACCCCTGAAAATGGAGAGTATTTACAAATTAAGGAATACCACTATGTCATTAACCACGTGCCTAATGGGCACTTTTACCCCCTTCTTGCCTAGGCCAATTCAGCTTTCAGTGCTGTCACAATTTGAATAACAATTGGGCAGTCATGCAACACTATACCCAAGTGACATTTTTGTAATTTTTTAACATAAATTGAGCTTTTTTTGGTGGTGTTTATTCACCATTTTTGCAAAATAAATAAATAAAGACTGTAAATTTTGAAAAAAATAACCTTTTTCATAATTTGTTATAAAATTTAGCAAATAGGTAATTTTTCTCCATCACTGATGTGTGCTGATGGGCATTGATGGGCACTGATAGGCTGCATTGATGGGCATTGATGAGGCAGCACTGAAGAGGCTGCACTGATAGGCAGCGCTGATGGGCACTGATAGGTGGCACTGATAGGCGTAACTGATGGGCACTGATAGGTGGCACTAATGGGCACTGGAATGCTGCACTGATGAGTAGGCACTGATGGGCCCTGATTAGCAGCGCTGGTGGTAATCAATTGTCAGCACTTGTAGGCACAGATTGGCAGCACTGGTGGGCAAAGTTTGGCAGCACTGGTGGGCACTGTTGGGACTGCAATGATGATCAGGACACTGATCATCAGTGCCTTGATTATTAGTGTAGATGTCCCTTTTATAGAAGCCGGTTATCTGCTCTCTTCTCCTCTCCTCATGCTGTCAGCATTAGAAAAAGAGTGCTGATAACCGGCTTCTATTGACATTCATGATCAGCTGTGATTTGAAACAGCTGATCACATGGTAAAGAGCCACCTCAATATGTGATCAGCAGTGTACTCCAGACACTGCGTTTTACAGAGCGCACCACCTGCGCCCCGGGTGCGATCATGGGACGCTGTCATATGACGGTGTCCCAGAACTAGACGACCATGCTGTAGTCATTATTTGGCTATAGCACAGTCAGCAAGTAGTCAATTAAAAAAATGCAAATCTTCCATGTTGGAGTAAATTGTGTTGCATGTGTAACTATTGTGGCACCATTTATTGCATGGATGGGAGACAGAATTCTAATGAATTTCTACATTCTTAATGAAGTACATGAAATATTGTTTATACTATATATTTTTAACATGTTTTTATAGTTCAAACCACGCAACATTTTAGTATCACCAACCTAGCCCTTTAGGAACAAGCACATTTTTTGCTAGTATATAATTGTGTTTCTATTTTTCAACTTCTTACTTTCAAACAGACTTTATTTGTACTAAAATAACATCCACTTTTTGAGGTTCAGCTGATAACTGGCAGGGATAGCATATTTCATTTGCTCATGGTACTTCAATTTATATCATCCAAGACCATTTTAAAATCAATAACAACAATGAAAAATCAGCTCTACTTAGTCAAAGTAGACATCAATATATAATTTGTCATTTTATTAAGCCATGTGGTTTTGATTAAGCCTAAGACCTCAAAAACCAGAACCAACATCCTCACACAAAAGCTGTTTCAAATTATGTGCAGCAAGTTTTTAAGCACATTAGCAACAAGAACAAGCTGTCCTCATGCTAACTGGCCCTGCTTTGTTCATGATTGTGGAAAATCTTGCTTTAACTGTTCACTAATTTGATGCAGATCGCTACTGCACCAGCAGCTGTCTTGGCATATGATTAAACACACAAAAACATTATTTTTCCATATAAAATATTAACAGTGCCAAAAGCCACAAAATCCTCTTTGGAAAATTATTTTCATCCAGGCCAAAATAATAGAGGCCTGCAAAAAATTACACCTTACCCTTAGATTTAACGCAAACATACTTGTGATTCCTTTTCTCTTCATGTTTTTTTTTTTTTTTTTCTTTTACGAAGGGCTTCAGATGAACATAACTTTGATTTTTATATGCATTTTCTAGGGGAAAAAAAGAAAACACTTGGGGGAATGAAGTTCTCATGGATGGGGGATTCACCAATGAAACGTGGTATCATTTAACTTTTAATATGATGAGAGGGTTACATAAGAAAACAGCTTTTCAGGCTAGATTTAAATGATTTATAGAAATCTTAGCTTTCCTTTGAAATGTGAAATATCAAAGATCATATAACGAAAGATGTGAGGTTGGGGTATCTTTGAATTGTGGAATGCAGCCTTTATTAATGATTTTTATTTATAGCTTGTCAGAAGAAAAGTTGATAAAACTCATCAGAGTGCATTTTGATTTAACACAGACATCTAAGATTAATGTTGTGATGGAAAACTAATGGTGAGAAGACTAATGAGACACTACGGAGTAAATTATCATCTTATACTACAAGAAAGTATGCAAAGTTAAAATAAACAGAAATAGAGACATATACAGATTTCCTTCCTTTCTTTTCTCAATCAATTAGTATACAAATGAGTTGTTTGTGTTTACCAAAACCCTTCCCAAAAAAAAAATATATACCAAAAACCAATATATAAAATACTGTATATATATATATTTGTCAAAAGTGTCCCCCATAAGGTCGCAGTCCGATAAAAATTGCAGATCGCCGCCATTGCTAGTAAAAAAAATAGTAATAATAAAAATGCCATAAATCTATCCCCTATATTGTAGACACTATAACTTTTGTGCAAACCAATCAATATACGGTTATTGCTATTTTTATTACCAAAAATATCTAGAAGAATACATATCAGCCTAAACTGAGATTTTTTTTTTTATAAATGGTGGTATTTATTATAGCAAAAAGTACAAAATATTGGGGGTTATTTACTAAAGGCAACTCCACTTTGCACTACAACCAGTCATTGCCAGAAGTAATGAAAAATAAAGTTTTAGATTATGTCCATACCACTTCACACGGACAAAAGAAATGAATTACTAACTAAATGGTACTATCAGGGTAATTTACGAAAGGCAAATCAACTTTGCAACTACAACTACAAGGGGGACATGCAAGGAAAATAAAAAACAGCATTTTAGCTTGCACATGATTGGATGATAAAATTAGCAGAGCTTCCCTTCATTTCAGATCTACCCCTCAGATTTGAAGTGACTGCACTTCCAAGTGCACTTTCAAGTGCATTTGCAGTGCACTTGTAGTGCAAAGTGGAGTTGCCTTTTTTAAATAACCCCCATTGTGTTTTTGTCAAAATTGTCGCTCTTTTTTTGGTTTATAGCGCAAAAAATAAAAACTGCAGAGATGATCAAATACCAACAAAAGAAAGCTCTATTTGTGGGAAAAAAAGACATCAATTTTGTTTGGGTACAGCGTCACATGACCGCGCAATTGTCAGTTAAAGCAACACAGTGCTGTATTGCAAAAAATGGCCTGGTCATTGAGCAGGAAAATCTTCCAGGGCTGAAGCAGTTAAAGACCTGTCTTTAATATTAAGAAAAAGTAAATCCCTCAATAAAGCTACACTTTACCTTGCTCCAAAACCATTGTGTTCTTTTAAGTAAAACAGCTGTTGGCGTGCTGTACAGCGCCATGTCTTCCAAATGCAATGATATTCATCTCTTGCCACTGGGTGGCCTCTTGCACACGTGTACATTGTTCCCAACACCTAGCTGCATTCCCAGCATCCTACAAATGCCCAGGATGATCCAGGATGTACATGTGCTGCAGACAATGCACACCTCTTAAAAATTTCAGGGAGAATATTTTTTTATAACACACATGCAAAGTCTATTTTCCTAGAAATTTTTTATGAATCACGTTCAACTTTATTGTCCAATTTCAATAACACCAAAAAAATACATTTTAAATATACAAGTGATATGGTGATGGGAAGACACTGAGAACAACTGAAACTTGGAAAATGTTCTAACTCTTCCCCACTTTGCTATATGAATGGGCTTTTGTTGCTACTGTATCTCTGTTGCTATTTGGGAGGTATCCTGTTACTCATTTTCCTTGTTACACCTTGTGATCGGAACAGAAAGTGAGGGTAAGTCTTGCCAATAGGCACACAATATCAATAAAAATATAACAGATGTTCAAACTCCTTTTTTTTTGCTTGGAGTTCAGCCTTACAGACTTTAAATTACAGCCAGCTTTTCACATACTGACCATCAAATTATTTTTATGAACTATCCTAGTACCAACATAAAAGCTTTCATCTGAAAAAGTGCATGTAATAAAGCAAAATTTAAAAAAAACTGACCGATTTCAGTAGCATTTAACTTTATGAGCGGATGCGTCCTTCGAGTTCATTGGAATATTGTGGCAAGTATGGTTGTGCAATAACCAGAATGACAACAGCAAGTTCTCTCATTTCTAAATACTACTGATGAGAAACCTCTCTTTGTTACTCTCTTTCTTTCCGATACATTTTAGAATGAATGTAGATTAAGCCCACCAAATGTAGAAAGTCGCTGTCATAAAATCCTTTCTATTGTGCCATAATTGGGCTCTTTATGCTCTTGAACAATATTATCAGGATATCAGTAGAGATTGGGTGTGCTGGATTCTATCTTATCTGACTCGTTATTCAATGAAATGATGATAGCTGAAGATAACTCAGCTTACCCTTTTCTGCCTCAAAGGGATGAAAAAGTTTTCTAACTTGCACCGAAGAATGGAGGATTGTTTGTTTAGTTCAGTTTTAAATGATTGGATCAACTTTTGTATTGGCCTATATCCAGCATAAATTACATTTCCCAAACAGCAGCTATCTTACACTTAAGGCATCATGTACACTGCTGCTGGTAAACAGATGTTTAGGAGCAGTTGGGCATTATGTTATCTTATCAGTACATGTATACAGGTTCGTTTATAGGCAGTTGCATTTAGAGGCTTTTTTTGGAACCAGAGGCATTTCAAACACCAACCACGTCTAAATGAGGCTAAACGTGGTAACGCGTGTTTAACCAGGCATTTTTAATTTTTAGCTATTTTGAAAAAAATATATATAAATATATTTTTTCCAATGCTTCTAAACCCAAACAAGGCAAAACGCTGCTAAACGTGGCATGTAAACGTGGCAAAACAGACATTTTAAACGTGGGTTACTATCTGTCAAGTTAAATAGTTCAGGAGAGGTTATAAAAACATCCCGTTTTCAGGCTGTGCCTGAATCAAATTTGCTGGTAGTGCAAAAGACTGCAGGCACACATAACCACTCGTAAGCTAATTTTAAATGTGGAGTTTTATACTAGGGGTGGGCATAGGCTGATGAGGATCTGAGAGACTAGTTCCCTATCAGCGCATGGGAGTGGGTGGATCCATAGTCATTATTCAGTCCAATAGTAGTTTTTGAATATGCCCACTGCTGTGCACTGTCACTCAAAAGTGAATCAGACCTTATGGGCTAGCCTCTCAGTTTCCCATCAGGCTCCACCCAGACGGTGATCAATAATTTTCTAAATATGGGCATTGCACTTGGGTAATGACATTAGCTGTATCCCTGGCCTTTTTACTTACATTTAGCTTTTAGCCAGGGGATCTCGGGGCTGGCAGCTAAATGAGGAAGGGGATACAGCACTGTGTGGGAAGCTGTCACATATAAGAAGCAACATTTCAGACCAATGTAGTCCATTGAAGATAGAGTTAATAATGGAATCCAACATATGTAGTTAAATCCCTTCTGTTGAAGACTGATAAAGATAAAGATTCAAACTGATCTGATTGGTTGAAAAGAGGTGGCTAAAAAACCCAAAGTTGGTCAGCACCCCAAAAGAATTCCTAATTATACAAAGAAAGAAAGCACAAGAGGAATACCAGGTACCTAAATCCTTCACTTACATAGCTATTAAAGATCCCATAACCAGTATCTGCCATAGATAAAATCCAATAGCAACCCAATAATCTTTAAATAACATAGTGTGCTACATCCAGCCACTTGCCAACCCATGTTATACCTCCCAGCAATGATAGAAAAGTGGGAACATTCCCAAGGAGAGGATTCCAACAGCTGTAGAGAATGGATCCAGAAGGAGGAGGGTAGTCCTCGCTTGACCCAGTTTAGCTTTTCTACTACATCAAAGGTCAGGCTACCAGGGACAGGGAAGAATTCCTCATTAATAAAGTATTGTGAAAGACATTTGACAGGGCCTATATTTTTGTTACTACCCTTTCTAATGAGTACACTAGAATCATGGATACGGTTAATAGCAATCGTCCTATTTTATATGCAGATACTTTTAAAATTCATGCTATACTAAAAGCTAGCTGTAGATTTTTAATCAGGAGGGCACCAACATTGGGCAGCATATTATCACCCTCCCTATTGGAGGATCTATCTAGAAAATGTAATCCTAGGTGACTGTCAAATAAAATGTCTTTAACCACTTGCTTACTGGGCACTTAAACCCCCCTCAGTCCCAGACCAATTTTCAGCTTTCAGCGCTGATGCACTTTGAATGACAATTGCGCGGGCATACAACACTGTACCCAAATGAAATTTTTATCATTTTTTTCTCACAAATAGAGCTTTCTTTTGGTGGTATTTAATTACAGCTCGGAGTTTTATTTTTTGCTAAACAAACAAAAAAAAAGATGCAAAAAAAAAATGTTTAATAGTTTGTTATAAAATTTTGCAAACGGGTCATTTTTCTCCTTCATTGAAGTGCGCTGATGAGGCGGCACTGATAGGCTGCACTGGTGGGCACTGATGGGCTGCATTGGTGGGCACTGATAGGCTGTATTGGTGGGCACTGATAGGCACAGATAAGGCGGCACCAATGGGCACAGATAAGGCGGCACTGATGGGCAAAGATGGGCACAGATAAGATGGCACTGAGGGGTGGCACAGATGGGTGGCACGGATGGGTGGCACGGATGGGCACTGATAGGTACCACTGATAGATGGGACTGATGGGCACTGATAGGTGGCACTGATAGGTGGCTCTGATAGGTGGCACTGCTGGGCACTGATGGGCGGCACTGCTGGGCACTGGTAGATGACACTGATGGGCACAGATATGTGGCACTGGGGTGCAGCACCTTTGTTGAGGCAGATTGTGGGCACTGATGGGTGGCACTGTGGGCAGTGCTAGGTGGCACTGCTGGGTGGCACTGTGGGCACTGCTGGGTGTCACTGTGGGCACTGCTGGGTGGCACTGACGGGGGCACTTACTTTTTATTAATGTGGCACTGGCAGGGGGCAGGTGGGCACTGGCATGGGGCAGGTGGGCACTAGCAGGGCTGGCCGTGATCGGGACTGATGTCCCGATCACGGCCGCTGGTGATCGGCTTTTTTTTTTCTCCTCGCGCTGTCAGCGCAACGAGGAATAATAGCCGATTACTGGCTCCGTTATATCACATGATCAGCTGTCATTGGCTGACAGCTGATCACGTGATAAGGGGTCGAGATCGACCCCTTGCACGGATCGGTGATCAGGCGAGTCTCACAGACTCGCTCATCACAGAGCGCGCCGCGCGCGCCCCTAGGGGGGCGCGCAGGCCGCTCGTGCACGGGACTACGTCTATTGATGTCGTCCCGGAAAAGGAGATCCACACTGTAGCCGTCATTCGGCTATAGCACGGGTCTCAAGTGGTTAAGATGTGGTGTAACCAAGTGTAGGTATTGTAGCGTACATATGAGAACCAAGGCAATATGTTCAGTGGTGTCTGTAGACTCTTTCATGAGTATTAACATGTTATTTTGCTACTTTGTCATTATAATGTCCTATAATGTGTTTCTCTTTCTTTTTTTCATGTGCTTTGTATTTACTGATATCTGCCCTGCCCACCTTTTATTCAGTATAGAGCAGCCTTTCCTAATCTTTTTAACATGGGGAAACACTTGAAACAGTGTTCCGATCTCAGGGAACTCCTGCTAATAATAAGTTTTATCTACAGCTTCTGATTCATTAGCATGATGATCATTTGGAGGCTCCTTATAATTGTGGTCACTTGGAATAATACCCCTTTACAGATAAAGTAGCTAAAAAAACTAGTTGCCTCACATCAGCATTTCATATTCCTGATATGTATCTGTTGTACCATGTACTTGTATGAAAAGTTATCCATTTCTCTTTGCATTGCTTCTTTTGTGGGAAATACCTGTTAAAGCGGAGCTCCAGCCCCCCCTTCCAAAAATTAGTCAGGAGCTACAAATACTTTCAGGTTCACAGCCGGTTCCCTACTGTGCATTCGCTTTCTAACTGTCCCAGCGGTGGAGGAAGCAGGAGGGAGGCCAAACTTCCCAGGGGACCTCGCCACTTCTTGCGGAAACCAGGTCCTCCGGAAGTGGGAATGGATACTTGTCAAAAACAGTTTCCCATCCCCCCCAAAATGTGGCAACAGAGGGGGGAGGAAGCAAACAAGCGAGGCTTCCACTTTTGAGTGGAACTCTGCTTTAATCCTGTTAATCTCTCTGCTTTCCTATTTCAAACTGACCACACTAGGCATTAAAGCATATAAATGCTAGAGCATTCTTTGGATACTACTTGGGAGCACAACCTGTTTATACTGCAATGGTCAGGCTTCTGCTGACACACTGGCATGCCTCACTGCACAGCAATTCACTGGGAAGATCAGTGAACTGCTGTTTCTCTGCATTATGCTGACACAATCCTCTACAGTCTCTACTCCAAGCTCTCTAAGCCTTTTATGCAGCTGAGAACAGAAATCATGTGATCACTTATGAAAAAGAAAGAAAATTTATTTATATGGTTTATACAAATCTTTTGCCTTGCATTTATATTTTGAAATTAATGTTGTTTTTTTTTTTTTTTTTTTACAAGGTAGGGGGTCACATATACTTTAGGAAACCTACCTCTGTAGGAACTCTGGTTGAGAAAGGTTGGTATAAAGAAACTCAGCTTTGATTAATCTCGCTTAGGCTGAAACATGGAAACTATTGTTACTGTTTTGGACAAGATGAGTTTTCAATAAATATTGGCAGAGAAGACACTTTGTGCCAGTGATAACTTTTAGCTATCAGTGAATGTCATTTTAAATTGTAAAATTGCGTGGCAATGGAGTGGAGGGTGAAATGTGAGGTGGAGCAGTGTATCCCTCATCTAGAGATTGCTATCTAAATGTGCATCGCTCAGTGTTGGCTTAAAGAGATCAAATATGCCACTACCATGCACTAGAAATCAAAAGGGTTGTGGACGGAAAACACAGCCTGGACATGTGAGCAGCCCATGTCTATTGGCTTTCCTGCTCTGCAGAGCATAAATTATCGAATTGTAGTTACCAGTAAGAAAAGTGTATATCCACCATAACCCCCCCATAAAAACTGCACCCCCCAAAAAACATGCAAGCAATACATTTTGTGTGTACATTGTTAAAACAATTCCAAATGGATACAGATTAAAATTAAGGGGGGAACACATGTTACTATCCAAGACAATATTTAACCACTTGCAGACCGGACCATTTTGCTGGTCAAAGACCAGACCACTTTTTGCGATTCGGCACTGCGTCGCTTTAACTGACAATTGCGCGGTCGTGCGTCGTGGCTCCCAAACAAAATTTACGTACTTTTTTTCCCACAAATAGAGCTTTCTTTTGGTGGTATTTGATCACCCCTGCGGTTTTTATTTTTTGCGCTATAAACAAAAATAGAGCGACAATTTTGAAAAAAACGCATTATTTTTTACTTTTTGTTATAATAAATATCCCCCAAAAATATATAAAAAAACATTTTTTTCCCTCAGTTTAGGCCGATACGCATTCTTCTACATATTTTTGGTAAAAAAAATCGCAATAAGCGATTATTGATTGGTTTGCGCAAAAGTTATAGCGTTTACAAAATAGGGATAGTTTTATAGCATTTTTATTAATAATTTTTTATTATTTTTTTTTACTAGTAATGGTGGCGATCAGCGATTTTATTGTGACTGCGACAATGTGGGGGACCCATCGGACATTTTTGACACATTTTTGGGACCATTGTCATTTATACAGTAATCACTGCTATATAAATGCAGTGATTCCTGTGTAAATGACACTGGCAGTGAAAGGGTTAACCACTGGGTGGCAGTGTAGGGGTTAAGTGTTCCTAGGGGTGTGTTACTAACTGTGGGGGGTTGGGCTTTCATTTAGTGAACACTGATCTCTGCTCCAATCACATGGAGCAGAGATCAGCGTCACTAGTTGCTAGGCAGAATGGAGAAATGTTGTTTACACAGCATTTCCTCCATTCGGCCGCTCCGTGAGATGATCGCGGGGATGCCCGCGGCGATCGAGTCCGCGGGTCCCGCGACCGGACTCACGGGGGGGTCCCGACCAGCGCGGGAGCGCGCCGCCGGCGGCGCGCTCCCGATGGCAGGGCGGCATTGAATATTAGACGTACCTGTACGCCAATATGCCTGCCCGTGCCATTCTGTCGACGTACATCATCGTGCGCTGGTCGGGAAGTGGTTAACTAACATTTACTATAGTGAACGGAACAAGATGTCATAGTTTGTCCACAAACATAAAACATTGCACTCTTCTACATAGGATAGCTCTAGGTGATACAGACTGTCCTCATCATCCCCTGAGGTATTTTGGCCGATCTTGGTGACCTGGGTACATATCCTGTTGGGCTTGTATCATATGTGTGTTTTATCATGGCTGGTTACATTGTGATGTTACAGGGTATATTAGACATACCTTGCAAGTCTTCTGTGGAAGTGACATAAAGGGGGGGATTTACTGAAACTGGTGCACATGTAGAATCTTGTGCAGCTGTGCATAGTAACCAATCAGCTTCTAACTTCAACTTGTACAAATAGGCTTTGTCAATAAGCCCACATTCACTTTGGGCCCCTATTGCTGGCAACGGCACTGTCCGAATCGATGTGACGCAGATTACCAAAAGTAGTTTCTGCACTACTTTTGGCAAGTTCGGGGGCGATTTCAATAGTCATCTGTACATGAAACTGCACAGATGTCTATCGCCCCCAAAGTCAGACTGAAATGCCATTTTGAAATCAGCTAAATTCGCACTATTTCTTTTTTTTTTTTATTTAATTTTTCATATAAAGAAAATTGACAAAATTGTTCTAATGTACAAACATATGTACAAACATATAAGTATTAAAAAACAAGAAAAATAGGTCTGTCATTTACAGTACCCATGTTTCATGTTAATTACACAATTACATTCCATTTTCTTTTTATCTCCCTCCCTCTGCCCCCTATTTATCCCCCGACCTCTTCCCTCCCTTCCACCCCCCATTCTGTTGGCCCGCCCTCTTTTACTCATTCAACCAGTGCCTGGATGTAGCTTTTTGTCTTTTTGAATGATCTCCACTTTTCCCATGTTGCCCAGTAACTTTTCATTTGATTATTTTCCATTTTTATTAAATATTCCATATTATTTATATATTCTATTCTCTGTATCCAGTCTCTAATTAAAGGTTTTTTGGCTGATAGCCAATTCTTTGGTATCATGGCTTTTGCTGCGTTAAGTAAAAAGGGGATCAGTTTTATATTTTTTTTCCGTTTCTGGGCCGTATTTTGTTTTCTATTTTGATTGCCACTTTCTTCTTCTACCCCAAAAAACAGACATTCCCTGGGACAGTATGGTATTTTTTCCCCTGTTATCTTTTCTATATATTTTATTATTTTATACTAATAACTTCTTATAACTGGGCATTCCCACCATATATGGAATGTTGTTCCCCGTAGTTTGCAATCTCTCCAACATTGTGGGGATCTATAGAGGTCTATTTTATGTATTCTGTTTGGTGTCATATGCCATCTCATCATACATTTATAGTTTACTTCCACTGACGTTGCATCTGATACATATCTATGCACTCCCTCATCTGTGGCTCATCTACTTTTATCCTCATGTCGTGTTCCCATTTTACTATTGCTAGAATAGATTCTCTTATCTCTAGATCCGAGAGGATTTCATATAGTCTTGACATTCCATGTTTTACTCTTATCTTGGAATTACACAGTTTTTCTATTGGTGTTAGAGTGTTATCGTCCCTTATGGGTTTTGGTATTGAGTTAACAAAGTGCTGAATCTGTAGATATTCCCATTGTTTTAAATTTTGCCATCCATGCTTCTCTATTATTTCTTGTTTTGTCATTAACACCCCTCCCCGCATAATGTCTTTTAATTGTGCGTTTTTCATTTGTTTACCTAATTGTGATTCCTTTCCTGGGACAAAAAATACTGTGCCCTCTAGTGGGATTAGGGGGGAATTATATACTCATTTATTTTTACGATAAAGTGCTTCCCATAATTTAAGTGTCGTTAACATGATTTCATGTGCCTTTTCACTACCTATTCTATATTTTGGCGGAATCCATATAATTTTGTGTAACTGTGTGCTCATAAGTGATTCTTCCATTTTTACCCATTTCTTCATTGTACCAATGTTTGCCCATTCCACCAGTCTCGCCAAGCTTATTGCTACATAATATCTGTACGTGTCTGGAAGTGCCATCCCTCCCCCTTTTTTTTTCCTAGTTAATATGTTATAGCTTATCCTGGCCTTCCTATTTTGCCATATGTAACTTAAAAATAGTGTTTTTATTATTTTAAAAAAGTTTTTTGGGATGTTAATCGGAAGCATTTGGAATTTATAGGTGATTTTTGATAAAACCACCATTTTCAGCATGTTGATTCTACCCGTCCATGAGATTAAGCCCTTATTTATTTTTCTTAAAACTGCTTTAATTTCATTTATTAATGGGATATAGTTGGCCTGATATAATTCCTGGACCGTTTTCGTTATCTTTATCCCTAGATAAGTTATTTCTTTTTTTTCCCATGTAAAGGGAAATTCCTGCTCTAATATTTTTTCTTCCTTACTATCTAAGCCTATATTCAGTATGATTGTTTTTATGGTATTTATTTTAAAATTTGAGAGAGTACCATATTCCTTTATTTCTTTCATCAAATTGGGCAAAGACATACGTGGATTTGTTATATATAGGAGTATGTCGTCCGCATACGCAGCCACTTTATGGTTTTCTCCACCCATCTTAACTCCCCCTATGTTCTCATTTGCTCGAATCTTTGCCAATAGTGGCTCCAAAGCTATTACGTACAAAAGGGGCGAGAGCGGGCATCCCTGTCTCGTCCCATTTAGCATTTCAAATGCGGACGACATACTCCCATTTACTCCTATTTTAGCTGACGGTTGTGTGTATACATTTTTTATCCATTTCAGCATCTTTGGACCCAAACCTATTTTTCGAAGAGTTTCAATCATAAAGCACCAATCTACTCTATCGAATGCCTTCTCGGCGTCAATCGATACTAATATCATTGGGGGCTTGTTTTCCTTATCTTTTCCTATAAGTAGCAGAGTTCTCAGACTGTTATCTCTACCCTCCCTCCCAGGGACAAAACCCACCTGATCCCCATTAATTAATTCCGGCATCAATTTTTTTACTCTAGTCGCTAATACCTTTGCATATAGTTTTGTATCCACGTTTAACAATGCTATAGGCCGATAATTAGAACAGCTAGATCCATCTTTGCCTGACTTCGGTAAAACAACTATATTCGCCAATAGTGATTCTTTCCTCATGTTATCTCCTTCTCCCAAGTTGTTCCAATATTTACATAACTCTGGTATCAATTGATGCCGGAATTTCTTATAGTATCTAATTGTGAAACCGTCTGGGCCTGGACTTTTCCCGTTTGGTGTTTCCTTTATTGCTTCATATATTTCTTCTGGGCTAATAGGCTCATCTAGGTTTTTAGCCATTTCATCCGTTATTCTAGGTAGGTCTGTTTCCCTGAGGTAGTCCAGTATTTTGAGTTTCCTATTTTCCTTCTGCTCTTCTGTTTCGCTTCCCCTGATTGCATATAGGGCACTATAGTATGTTTTAAAGGCCTGGGCTATCTCTGATGTTTTAAATTTCAGTTCCCCCTGTTCGTCTTTGATCTTTTCTATATAATTTGAGTTTTTTTTCTCCCTTGCTACCCTAGCCAAGTGTTTCCCAGTCTTGTTCCCCCATTGATATCTATCTTTCGCCACATTTTTATACACTCTCCTTCTCTCCTGCTCTATCATATCACTTAGTAGTGTACGCTTATGGATGATTTCCTTATATATATTTTTATCTAGATGTCTCATATGTTTTAATTCTAGCTCCTGAAGTTCTTTTTTTAAGTTATTAAGTTTCAACTCACTTTCTTTTTTTTTTTTCCGCCCCTATAGATATTAATTTACATCTAATTAAGGCTTTGTGAGCTTCCCATAAGGTTGCTTTGGAGATATCTATTGTATCATTAATTTTAAAATATTGCTCTATCTCTGTTTTTATACTGTTCTCAGTTTCCTCATCCTCGATCAGAGCCTCGTTGAGTCTCCACGATCCTTTTCTATACTCAACTTCACTCTGTGTGATTTTGACCATCACCGGGGCATGGTCCGATAGAGTGATGTTTCCTATCTGTGCCTTAGTTACTTTTTCCAAAATTTTCTGGTCAACTAGTATGTAGTCCAGTCTAGCATACATATCATGTACCGTCGAGAAAAAGGTATAGTCCTTTACTCCCTTATTACATACTCTCCAAACATCTACTAGCTGTTGTGTATGTAGTTTTCTTTTCAGTATTTTATGTTGTTTAATTTCTTGAGGGGGAACATTTGACGTACTGTCTAGCTCTGGATTCATTGTGAAATTTAGGTCTCCTGCTATTATTACCTGCCCTTCTTTGTTACTCTCTATGAGCTTCAAGATCCCATTCAGATATTTTTTTGGGGTCTTATTAGGACAGTATATATTAACTAAAGTGTATTTCTTTTTTAATATGTTCCCTTTTATTAGCAGAAACCTCCCCTCTGGGTCTACTTTCATGCCTTCTAAAGACCATCTGACATTATTTGCCATTCCAATAGCTACTCCCCTAGATCCCCGTAACGGGGAATCTGCATAGTACCAAGTTGGAAACCTACTTGTATTTAGGCGAATATTACTATCCAAGGGAAGGTGGGTCTCCTGTAAAAAAGCGATGTCCACAGCATATCCCTCCAGCTCCTTCAGAATGTTATACCTTTTTTTGGGGGAAATCATTCCTCTCACATTATATGTGGCTATCTTAAGTTCTACCATCCTTCCAATTGATATACTTTTTTATTTCGTTTAATGAGTTCAGGCCAACAGCATTTCCCTCCCTTATTTCCCTCCCCCTCCTATGATGTACTTTTACCTCAATGGTCTGGGGTTTCTTTTCAGGAACCTCCTTGTTCCATTTTCCCCTAGGTCCTAGGGTGGAATTCTGTATGGCAGCAACGCCATCCATCTCGCCTTATACTTACGAGGCGGTTACCCAACATGCAAATGGGATCTCCTCCTCCAAGAGGAACAGGGGGAAGGGGAGGCGGCCCCAAGGAACTCGTCCATACAGCCTTTACTCCCCCTCAACCATCCGCCTCTCTCCCCATCCCCTCCCCCCCAACAGGAGAGAGGAGTAGGCCACGTCCCCCCAACCAAGTCCCCCCCCATTTGTTTAAAACCTTGGTGTCGGAATATCTAATTTTTTACAGAATTCTGTTATATCTTCGAGCTGTCTTAATCTTGCTATCCGACCATTTTTTCTACCTGTCAAGCCCACTGGGAAACCCCAATTATATTGCACCCCGTTCTCAATTAACACCCCCAGTAATGGTTTGAGTTCTCTTCTTCTCCTCAGAGTGTCTGGGGATAAGTCTTGATACATCTGAATAGTCTTTCCTTCATATTCTATTGGGGCGTTTACTCTGATACTCTTCCAAATTTGATATGTATCTTCTTCGTTTTGGAAGCGTACTAGTATGTCTCGTGGCATGTCCCATGGCAGGTCCTTTGGTTTCCTTATTCTATAAACTTTTTCTATATTTATTGAGTTTGTTGTTTCTTTATTCAACAATGGGTTGCATATCTTATTTATTACTACAATTAAATCTTCTCGCTGAAAAGTATCCGGGACTCCACGTATTCTTATGTTTTTTCTTCTGTCTCTATTTTCCTGTTCCTCGGCTTTATAAGCTTGCTCCTGTTGTGCTTTTTTTTAGGGATACTATTTCTACTTCTAAGTTCTTTATTGTGTTTGCGTCGCTTTCTATCCTTTTCTCCATGTTTTCCACTCGTTCCAAAACGTGGGCAAGATTCTTGTGTAGTTTTCCCATTTCCATTTTCATAGAGATTTCCAAAGCCGCAAACATAGAAGTTATTTCTTTTTTTGTGGGCATAGATAGGGGGCTCCCCTGTTGGGTTGGATAAGTCTGAGTACCCTCCGTTTCGTACTCTACTTCTACTGGTTGCTCTGTCTCCACCTCTGGTAGACCTTCTTGACAGGGAATTATTTTGTACTTGCTGCTTTCTCTTCTCCTTATCTTTTCTTTCTTTATCCTTTTTGTCTTTGTCTACTTGAGAGCTTCTTGTTGTTTGTTGTTGTTTTTCTGGTTGTTGTTTCTCAGTTCCGCCAGATTGTGTGACATATTTATTCATTGGCCCTGGGCTCACAACCAGGCTCCGCCGGGGAGATTTAGGGGTAGCTCCTAATTTTGATGTCTTACCCTTCATTTTAAACCGCTTATTTCTTTATCGGCTTGCTAACTTTGGCTCTAGGGTGCAGGTGCTTACCCAATTTAATAGAGTCTATAAATATGAGTTTTTCTCCTTTTGCCCTTTATCCTGACATTGTCCCCCCTCTGTAACACTGAAGAGTTTACTCAGTTTGTTATGTCCATAGTTTTAAGTTTTATTCTCTGTGTCCTGGTTTAAACGCCAACTATGATATGCAGAATTTTTTCCTTTTTATTTTACTGTCAGAAATCAAAATTTTCAGGGGCAATACAATACCACACTGAGATATTCAACATCAATATGTATATAGTCCCCTTTCCTTCTTATGCCCCGTACACACGAGCGGACTTTTCGACATCCAAACTCCGACGGACTGAGTCCGTCAGACTATCCGATCGTGTGTGGGCTGCAACGGACTTTAGCTTCGCTAAAGTCTGACGGACTTTAGAAATGAAGCATGCTTCAAATTTTCCCGACGGAACTCCGCCGGACCCGGTCCCCTTCGAAAAATTCGCTCGTGTGTGTGCTACTCCGACGGACTAAAACCGACGCTAGGGCAGCTATTGGCTACTGTCTATGAACTTCCTACGTCGAATCCAGTCGTACGTCATCACGTTCGACTCCGTCGGAGTTTGGTGTGATGGTGTGTGGTCAAGTCCGTTCGGTCGAAAAGTCCGCCAGAACTCCGTCGGAACTCCGGCGGAACTCCTTTGGAGGTCTGTCAGACTTAATCCCTCTCGTGTGTACGGGGCATTAGAGCCCACCATGCTCTCTATAATATATTTTACTTATTTCTGGAAAAAATTACGTTATTGTTTCTGTCATAGATTGGGAGCAAGAAGCAAGCCAATAATCAACGCCCAGCACAAAACAAAAAAAAAAAAAAAAAATGTTATGGGCTCTCTTCTTTTTCTAATCCCTTTTCCTCATTCCTCCCTCTCTTCCGCCCTTTTGTTATGTTATATTGTTACAAGTCTTACAGTTGCAGGGCTATTTGACATATATCAGCCACCATTACCTAAAAGTACTGCGACACTGTGCACTTATTCTAAGACACCAAAGTCTCTCCAAATCATTGCACAGGTATTATAAGATTGTATCTTTCTTATCCATGCCATACCAGGGCCGCATTTACATGCTTAACCTCTCCGCCATCCTTCCATCCATGGCTCTGTGTTTTATTGATACTTCAGCAGGTGTTATCAGTACTAACCAAAGGGAAATCTTGTCACTTCACAAAATTAGGAATTTATATAGCAAGTCCACATACCAGCTCCTCCGCATACGGTCTGGGTCTTTCTCAGCAATCCTCCGTTAGGTCTGCTATCACGCTGGTTATATACGCTGGTTATATTCGCTTTCTACAGCGGTTCTAGCTGCAGCTTTGTTCCGGCTGTATTGCAGTCCTCAAAACGCTGCCTCTTTTCTCACCAGTGGAGGGCACCTGATGCCGTCGCTGTCTCCTCAGCTCCGAAGAGACCCGACCTCATTCGGAATACTTCCACGTCATCCGGACGCAGTCCCGTCCACCTGCAAGAGGCACGACCACCCCGCCGGGACGCCTCACAAACTTCACCCACGCCGGAGGAGAACCAAGGTAGGGAAGAGAATCATGCCCCAGTGGGGGTGAGGGAGAGAGGGGGGAGAGCAGCCTCATACACGTCGCTGCCAGCTGCATGTGGGGAGAGGCATCCGGATCACCGCCATGGGAGGGGAGCCGATCCGCACCTGGACATGTTAGGTGTGAGCGCCCTGCCCTACGAGACTCCTCCCCCTCATGACCCCATTCGCACTATTTCAATCCCGTCATCATTGGGACCCTAGGCTAGAACCTAGAAACTGATTGATCTCTGTACAATACTGCACTATAAAGGTGGCAAAATGCATCTGGAAAGAATTTGCTGTTTTTTCCTCCTCTGCAGACACAACAAATGTAGGGAATTTTGTTTTATATGCTCACCATGAAGTTTGAATGGAGGACAACAAATAGTAATATTGGATGCAACAAATGTACATAGTATATCATGCTGTTTTATGTAAAATAATGAAACTTATTTAATTTTATATACAGTATTGGTGTGTAATTGGTACCTAAAAAGTCTCACATTTGTTTTTTATGGTTGTTGAAATGTTGTAAAGGATGTCAGTACCGTTCACTATAAGGGTTTGACACCGTCTAATGTTTGTACTTTTCAAATGAGATGAGCAAAGAGTAGTAACCAATATTTCAACTATTCTACTGTTTTTAGATAAAAAGAAAGTATATCCTAAATGGTATATTACATATAGCAGTGTATTTGCAGATGTACTTGTGCACTTATGTTACCAGAGCTACCCTGAACTTCACTGTGATTCATCTTATGAGAACAGTCAAAAGTATTTGTATCCTGTGCTGTTTTATTGTGCTGTTATTGTGCTGTTTTTATTGTGCTGAGTTCTTAGCTAGACTCTGTGATGCTATAGGGTATTATAGAGACTATCCTTTGCAGTTGCATGTTACCCTAAACAAGTCACAGTACTATCATCCTGATCCCCAGTTTACTACCTAGTAAATCACTTGCCAAAAGCAAGCCCATACCATTGTTATAATGTTGAAAACTCCCCCTTAATGGAACTTTTTGTGGCCCAAGTAATCAAACCTATAACATACACAATCCAACAAAAGAAGTATATACAATTATACAAATGTATTTATTTAACAACAAGTTAAAAAAGGAGCAACAATAGTGGCTAATACGCATGAGTGCCAACACAAACATATATGGAAAACAGTAAGCAATTGGAGTTCTAGAAAGGTCCTTGGACTCCTGTGATGGGATCACCATGGCAGGTACCACGGACAACATTTGGGTGTTAAATTAACATTTAATTACTTGGGCGACTAAAAGTCCCGCTAAGGGGGAGTTTTCTTCATTATTTCTACTATTTTGATGTGGGTCCACTCCATTGCGCAACCATACCAAAAATCTTTTTGAATAACATTTAAGCCCCGTACACACGAGAGGACTTATGTCCGACAGACTTCCGAAGGAGTTCTGCCGGAGTTCCGACAGAGTTCTGACGGACTTTTCGGCTGAGCAGGCTTGGTCACACACAATCACACTAAACTCCGACGGATTCGAACGTGATGACGTACGACTGGATTTGAATAAGGAAGTTCATAGCCAGTAGCCAATAGCTGCCCTAGCGTCGGTTTTAGTCCGTCGGAATAGCATACACACGAGCAAATTTTTCGAAGGGACCGGGTCCGGCGGAGTTCCGTCTGAAAAATTTGAAGCATGTTCCATATTCTAAAGTCCATCAGACTTTGGTGAATCAAAAGTCCGTTGCAGCCCACACACGATCGAATAGTCTGACGGAATCAGTCGGTCGGACTTTGGATGTTGAAAAGTCCGCTCGTGTGTACGGGGCTTTAAGTTCAGACTTTTCAGGGTTTGTTGACTGCATGCTTGTTTGCATGTCAGTGATTCACTAACTATTGAAGGCAAGATTATGATTACAGTTCATAAGCTTACATTTTAAGATAAAAGTGGTCTTTGTGGTGGATTCACTGCAAGATCACTTTTATTGGTAGCGGGAGAGGTGCCCACCCCCTCTCACTGCGCTCCGGTCGTTTCCACCGCTAAGCGTGGATGCCTGGCTGTCGACTGAGGGGAATATGGCCCCTGCTCGGCTCCATGGCATGGGAGGGCGGAAGCAGCATTAAATATCACTTCCACCCATAACTCTTAACCACTTCCCGCCTATAGCAAAATGACAGCCGGGCAGTGGTTCAGTTATCCTGACTGGACGTCTTTCAGGATAAATGCCAGCGTGCACCCTTCAGTCTGACACACCGCTACACTGATTTCGGTAAAGAGCCTCTGACAGAAACGCTCTTTACCATGTGATCAGCCATGTCCAATCATGGCTGATCATGATGTAAACAGTAAGAGCCGTTTATTTGACAGACACAAGTAGAGGAGAGTCGATCGGTGGCTCTCCTGACAGGGGGGGTCTGTGCTGATTGTTTATTAGCACAGCCCCCTGGGGATGCCTGCCCAGGACCATCAGGGATGCCGCCAGGACCACCGGGGATGGCCACTGCACAGGACCTCCAGATATGCCACCCTGTACCACCAGGGATATGTCAATCAGTGCCGAGGAAGCTGCCAATCAGTGCTTATTAAAAATGCCTGCAAGTGCCAGTGCCATCAGTGATGCCTATCAGTGCAATGTATTAGTGCCAGCCATCAGTGCTCATATGTGCCACCTATCAGTGCCCAGCAGTGCCGCCTATCAGTGGCTATCAGTACCCAGCAGTGCTGCCTATTAGTGCCACCCATAAGTACCCATCAGTGCAGCCTTTCAGTGCCCATCAGTCTGCCTATCAGTGCCCATTAGTGCCCACCAATGCCACCTATGAGTGACCATCGGTGCCACCTATCAATGCCCATCAGTGCAGCATATCAGTGCCATCAGTGCTCATCAGTGCTGCCTATCAATACCCATTGTCAGTGCTGATCAGTGCCATCTCATTGGTGCCACTTCAACGTTGCCATCTTATCAGTACCTGTCAGTGCAGCTTATCAGTGCCCATCAGTGAAGGAGAAAATTTACCTTTTTTACTAAATTTTATAACAGAAACAAAGAAAACCTTTTTTTTTTCAAAATTCTCTGTCTTTTTTTATTTAACAAAAAAATTACTCAGAGGTGATCAAATACCACCAAAAGAAAGCTCTATTTGTGGGAACAAAATTTTGTTTGGTTACAGTATAGCATGACTGCGCAATTGTCATTTAAAAAGTGACAGCGAAGTGGTTAAACGAGAAATTGTTTATTTATTTTTTTAAGTGACTTTTTTTATTGCATTTTAGTGCAAATATGAGATCTGAGGTCTTTTTGACCCCAGATCTCATGTTTAAGAGGTCCTGTCATGCTTTTTTCTATTACAAGGGATGTTATCCTTCCTTGTAATAGGAATAAAAGTGACCCATTTTTTAATTAATTTTTTTAAAAACAGTGTCAAAATAAAAAATATAAAGTAAAATAAATAAGAAAAAAAATACTATTTTAAAGCGCCCTGTCCCGACGAGCTCGCACACAGAATCTAACGCATATGCGAGTAGCATCCGCATATGAAAATTATGTTCAAACCACACATGTGAGGTATCGCCGTGATAGTTAGAGTGAGAGCAATAAGGTTTTGTAAGAGTAAAAGTTTGTTGTCATTCCTCGAGCGGGTGCAATTTTGAAGCCATGTTGGGTATCAATTTACTCGGTGTAACATTATCTTTCACAATATTAAATAAAAGTGTTTACTGTTGTCTTTTTTTTTATTCAAAAATGTATTTTTCCCCCCAAAAAGTGCACTTATAAGACACAAATGCGGTGTGACAGATAGTATTGCAATGACCGTCATTATATTCTCTTGGGTGTTAGAAATATATATATATAATGTTTGGGGGTTCTAAGTAATTTTCTAGCAAACAAAAATAATTTTAACTTGTAAACAACAAGTGTAAAAAAGAGGCTCAGGCTGAAGTGGTAAAAGCAGTTTGGTAATAGCATCTCTGATATTTTTACCCTGCCAAGTTCAATTTAACATCTGAAGATTAAATGTTAAAAGAAGAAAGGAAGTCAATGTCCTGAAACCAAATTTAAAAAGTAGAATATTCGGCCCTTAAATTTAATCAAAGTGTGGTAATTCATATTAATATTTATTTAAACCAATACCATTGGGCAAATAATTCCAGGCAGGTGTGCAAAAAAAGATCTGTTTATTTTGTTGGTATAACAAAATACAGCTTGAGTTGATCATCTGTGGAGGCTGATAACTTAATTTCCTTCTATCTTTTTTGATCTAACCTTTGCCACGGAAAAGATAGTATTTTATATCACTAGTAGCAACTCCTAATCACAAGCAGTTTCATGACATAACGAAAATCATATGTGTGAAGATTTTAATCGAAAACTCTATAGTGAAACATGAACAAATTCTAATTGATAACATTAAACCCACCATCTAGCTTATCAGATTCAGCCAACCCTGGTAATGAATTGCAGAGCTTTAAATTACCCTTTGCTTTTCTTTAGCATTTTATACCATGGAGAAGCTCAATTAGTCTACTTGGATGAATGAGCAGAGGGGATGCTGTATTCCTAAGTACCAAGTTAAAATGCTTTATCTGATTGTCTAAAATTACATCCTAACTGCAATTACTGAACAAGTGGACAACTCACACAGATTCCCAGCTTTTGACCTTGCTCTTTCCAGTGCACTCAAATGAACTCACCTCTACATAATAATGACAGCTAATACTGAATTATTAGTAAATTTTAAATAATTGCTCCAAAATAACAATCAAATACGGAAAACAAATTACAGCAGAAATTGTATTTCTAAGCAGGGAACAAACAATCATCCTTAGCTTTTGTCCTTATTAGTAGTATTATCATTACCATAAGCACAAATAATGTTAGCATTAATAAATCACCATCCTTCCTTTTTACAAGGTTAAAAATTAATTTGAGGTGGGAATTTGCAATGCTATGATGGTGCATGTAGCATCTGCACCAATTTCACTTTGGGATGATGTCTGATGATCTTAAAGGTGGCTATACTTGCCATATTTAATTAGAAGTAACTTTTTGCCATCACAAACAATAATCCAGATAAAAGCAACGCAACATATTCCAGTTTATCAGCTTTGCTCACAGCCTTAAATGTGTTGCTCGCTCTTTCTTTCAGTTACTCATCACCATCTTTATTCTTCAATATATCAGCAGTGCTGCTCAGATTCTTTACCACTACATTATACAGTTCTTTTTAATATTCTTTTTATCATCATCATTTGGACATCCTATTACAGTAGAGATTCACAGAAACCTCACAATTATGTATTAGAGACACTTCTTATTCTCATCCATTATTATCCTCAGTGCATCAGCAGTGCTTTACAGTCCTTTGCTACAGCTGTCATAATTTTACTTTTGTAAACTTAATTTTGCCATGGAGTCACTGACAGGCAATTAATTAGCACTACTAGATGTCACCGCTTACTGTTATCAACTTTGACTTCATTTAGTGACATATTGGGGTTGATTTACTAAAACTGGTTTCTATACAGAGCTACACCCGATTTTGAACCTCTCCAATCAGCTTGCAGACTTTATTGTCAAAGTTTAATTGAACAAGCTGAAATTAGAAACTGATTGGCTACCATACTGAGCTGTACCAGATTTTGAACCTCCCCAATCAGCTTGCAGATTTTATTGTCAAAGTTTAATTTAACAAGCTGAAATTAGAAACTGATCGGCTACAATACACAGCTTCACCAGATTTTGAACCTCTCCAATCAGCTTCCAGATTTTATTGTCAAAGTTTAATTGAACAAGCTGAAATTAGAAACTGATTGGCTACCATACAGAGCTGTACCAGATTTTGAACCTCTCCAATCAGTTTGCAGATTTTATTGTCAAAGTTTAATTGAACAAGCTGAAATTAGAACCTGATTGGCTACCATGCACAGCTGCACCAGCTTTTGCACTCTCCAGTTTTAATAAATCAACCTCAGAGTGACATGGTTACCAGTTTTAAATGAGCAGTAGGCATAAGAGCAAAAGGAAAGGAAAGTATACTTCGGATATCTGTATGAATTTCCCTAGATGTTGTTGGACAACCTTTGGTTGACCTTTTTCAAATTGAAGAACCCAGTTAGCTATATTGGATTTTTTAAATCAACTACTATTGTTAATCCCTCAAGTAGCAGTGGGGTCTGCTCAGTGCCCCCTTGTCTATGCCAAAGGTGCAAACATGCACTTTTGGACAATTAACTTATCTGAGCTAAAGATATTTTGTATCAAAGCACTTACATTTTGGTAAGTGATGTAAGGCACATCAGGGAGTCTTGTGACAGTGAAGTCTCTGTGCTTGCTGGATTGCTGCTGAGAGTGATATGTCCTGCCTGGTCTCCTGTAAACGCTGTTCGTCGGCTCAGTATGTAAATGAAACAAGATGGAGGGCTGGAACACAGGTGAACTGCAGCCGCGAGCGTGTGATTTTATGGACATGGTGCATTGCGTTTCCGAGCATGCGCTCTGCCAATATTAGTGACAGGCGTGCTCTTTTTTCAAGCTCGAAGCTTGAAGTTTAAAAAAGGAGTGTGCCTTTTTCTAATATCGGCAGAGTGCACGCATCATTTCCGGTGACATCTCACATTCGCTGCTGCAGTCCACATGCGTTCCAGCCCTCCATCTCATTTCAGTTACATACTGCGCCAACGATCGGCATTCACAGGAGACCAAGCAGGATGTTGCACTCTCAGCAGCAATCCAGGGAGCACAGAGACTCTCTGCCACAGAACTCCATGATGTGCCTCCATGATGTGCCTTACTTCACTGACCATGATGTAATTGTTTTTATACATTGTTTTAATAAATGTTTTACTTAAGTAGCACCGCTGCTTCTTCCCACCATCTTCCATGGTTTTCTTGGGCTCTCCTGTCCCAATAGGGAACCCAAGAATGTAGCCGGTGGTTCCACAAGCTGACCATAGAGCTGATCAGAGACCAGAAGGACTCCAATCATCTCTATGGCCTAAGAAACTGGAAGCTATGAGCATTCATGACTTAGGTTTCGTCCAATATAAACAGCGCCATTGGGAAATAGGGAAAGCATTTTATCACACCGATCTTGGTGTGGTCAAATGCTTTGAAGGCAGAGGAGAGATCTAGGGTCTAATAGATAACACATTTTTAAAAAAAGAATACCTGTCACTAACTATTGCTATCATACGGGATATTTACATTCCCTGAGATAACAATAAAAACTATATAAAAAAATTAAAGGAACAGTTTAAAAATAAAATAAAAAGCAAAATAAATAATTTAAAAAAAGTATCCCTGTCCCCCCGTGCTTACATGCAGCTGCACGTTTGTGCGCAATTTTAAAGCATGTCGCGTTTGGTATCCATGTACTCAGCATTAGATTATCTTTTTTATTTCATCAAACATTTGGGCAATATAGTGTGTTTTAGTGCATTCAAATGTCAAATTTCCCAAAAAATTGCGTTTGAAAAATCTCTGCGCAAATACTGTGTAAACACCCACCATTTTAATCTGTAGGGTCTTTGCTTTACAAAAATATATAATGTTTTTGGGGATCAAAGTAATTTTATTGCATTTTTTTTTTTTCATGTAAACAAAAAGTTTTAGAAAGGGCTTTGTCTTCAAGTGGTTAGAAGAGTGGGTGTGTGACATAAGCTTCTAAATGTTATGCATAAAATGCCAGCACAGTTCAAAACCCCCCAAATGACCCCTTTTTTGGAAAGTGGACACCCCAGGCTATTTGCTGATCGGCATGTTGAGTCCATGGAATATTTTATATTTTGCCACAAGTTGCGGGAAAATTATATATATATTTTTTTGCACAAAGTTGTCACAAATTCCACTCCCACTAGCCCCAATTCCTTAACCCTAACCATAATCCCACTTCCAACAGTTCCAAGTCCCTAACCCTAACCATAATCCCACTCCCACTCACCCCAATTCCCTAACCCTAACCCTAATCCCATTCCCACTAGTCCCAATTCCTTAACCCTAACCCTAATACCACTCCTACTATTCCCATTCCCTAAACCTAATCCCACTCCAACTAGTCCCAATTCCCTAACCCTAATTCCACTCCCACTAGTCCCAATTCCTTAACCCTAACCATAATCCCACTCCCACTAGTCCCAATTCCCCAACCCTAACCCTAATCCAAGTTCCCATTAGTCCCAATTCCCTAACCCTAACCATAATCCCACTCCCAACAGTCCCAATTTCCCAATCCTAACCCAAATCCCACTCCTAAAAATTCCCTAACCTTAACCCTAATCCCACTCCCTCTAGTCCCAATTCCCTAACAATAATCCCACGTCCACTCCTCCAAATTCCCTAACCCTAATCCCACTCCTCCCAATTCCTTAACCCTAATGCTAATCCCATTCCAACTAGTCCCAACTCCCTAACCCTAATCCCACTCCCAACAGTTCCAATTCCTTAACCCTATATAGTGTTATGTAGTGTTAACAACTAACCTATTCCCTTACCCAGATTTGACTTCCTCCTTGATATGTTGATGTCTGCCTTGTTGAGACAGGATATGAATTGCTGGGATGCAATACCTCCAAGTAAAAGTTTACTTATAACACTCAGGTAAAGTTATAAAGCCGGATGAATAAATATGTCCCCAATTTATCAAGTAATAAAAACCAAACACAACATAGTTTGAAAATATATATATATTTATTGCATAACAGATATTGTTTGCACAATCCGCATTTTAAATAAATTCTATATTATTTAAATGCCAAATAGCACTAACCAACATATATGCATACATTACTTTTTGTAACAAACAAAAACTTTTTATTGAATAACAGATCGTTTTTGCAAAATACAGATTTCAAGTAAACAGTGCCAAATTGTCAGAAACCATGAATCAGACCAAGACAGAAGTACAGTTAAATCACACTTGTTTAATAATAAAAGTAAATAGAATAAACGTAGTCAAAAGGAATGTCAGCCAAGCAAGTATTTAACAGGAACGCAGGAGATAGTCTCTGTGATGTTGACCAAGGCAATGGTAGAGATCATCTGGGTTGAATGGCTTAAGTAGGCAGGACTGGTGAGCAGGATATCATCAACAGGTGAGTCACTATGGAGAGATAGGGGCTATCAATTAGCCAACAGCTGAGTGGCCAGCTCAGAGGAAGGAAGGGCTGAGCCCAGCCCTGACAGAAATATAACAAATCAACAAACAGATAATCTATAACTAGCACTAATGTGTATAAATTCTTACATTTTCTGAAAAAAATATAAAAACATTACATGTCATGATATGAAGGAGGTGTAGGATGGGATTCCTCTCAAGGGGGTGATGTTGCTGTTGCCTATATATAGGCATTTTCTATGCCCCTCCCTGAACCCGTGCAGTGGGGAATTGGGTAGGAGGCATATGAACCTAACCTGACCCAGATGCAGCCGGGTACTGCAAAGGTCTTGGCTCATACAGATTTAATGGTTCATATCTGGTCTGATATTGCAATATATTTTGAACATCAAATATGTTTTGCCTTGAGGATAAACAAGATTTGTCCTGAAAAGATTGTATCACGCACAACACCTCCATCCTCATTGCACATTGATAACTTTCATCCACCATGTCCAGTTGTGGAATCAAACTTGGAGCAAAAGCAGCATTTTCGCCCTGATCTTTTGGCTGGGCTGCCAACATTTTCTTGACAACTTCTATAAATTCCTCAGATTGCTACTGCTTTGATCGCTTCTTAAGAGAGTTCCCTAATAATTGAGGCTCAGGGCGTGCATTACCAGGGCTTCCCAGATCAGTGTCTTCAAATAATAATCGTGGCTCCGGACCAATATCATGATTATCATGCTGTGTGTCATCCTGCTCATCCTCCATTGCGGAGTCTATGTTGCTTTCATACAAAAAATAAAAAATAACTAATTAATGTCTTCTGCCTCTTTAACTTCCTCCTGAAATAGTTTTTTAATGTTTTCCATCTTGTTTTTAGTTGTTTAACTGGAAGCTATCAAATTAATTGTTATTTTTATTTACAGATATCTTGCCACTGGAAATAGCTATACATCACTACAATATGAATTTTGCACAGGAATATCTAACATTAGTTAGATTGTGAATCTAACGTGTGATGCTATCTGGAATCTAAAGAATTAATTAATTCCGTTTCCAAATAAAGAGAAGTTGGATGATGTAGCCAAGCGTTTCTGAAGTAAAAGAAACTGTCCAAACTACCAAGGCGCTATTGATGGCAAACACATTAGGGTTATAAAACCCAGTCGCAGTCAAAGCAGATATTATAACTACAAAAGGTATTTTTCAATTGTGCTGATGGCTGTTGTAGATGCAGACTACAAATTCCTCTTTGTTGACATAAGAACATTTGGGAGCTGTATAGACTCAACTGTCTTCCAGAATTCTGAATTTGAAAAGAGGCTTGCTGCAAATCAACTTGATTTGCCTGAGAGCCAACCACTACCTGGGACTAAAAATTCATATATGTCATTTGTTTTTGTGGCTGATGAGGCATTCGCTATCAATGAACACCTAATGAAGCCATACTCACAGAGGAATCTCGACGCCCGGAAGAGAATACCCAATTACCGTCTCTGTCAGGCATGCAAACTAGTTGAATGTGCTTTTGGAATACTTCCCAACAAATGACAAATTATCCACAAACCAATAAACCTTAAGATCAGAAATGCAAGCAAAGTAATTAAGGCAGCACGTGTGCTACATAATCTAGTAAGGGAGAGTGATGGCATGAATTTCAAGGACACATTGGCACACAATTTATAACCTACTGATTTTGTTCATGTTTGTGGTCCGACAGGGGGTTTCACAATAAGGGATCAATTGATTGACTATTTTCTGAGCCCTGCTGGTGCAATTAGGTGGCAAGGAGATAAGATTTAACCCTTTCCTAAATCCAAATGAACACAAATCATTTCTCTAAGACTAAGCTACTGTGGGGAGCCCCTCCCAATTTCTCACACAGCATTCAAGTTCCATCGGGGTGGTCCCACTTGTCCTTGGATTTTGCCTTCAGTTGTTTGCCTGTGTTATCACAGCAACCCTGTACTTCACTGAGAAGGACGTTGTTTATGAAAATATTAGTAGTTCTTTGTGTTTAACCACTTAAGGATCGCTGCCTGTACATATAGGTCGGCACAATGGCATGGACAGGCACATGCATGTACCTGTACATGCCTGCCTTCCAGTGAATGGGGGGTCTGATCGGACACTCTCCTCCTGGTGGTCTTTTTGATGGGAATGGCGAGGAGAGAAGACATAAGTAAGTGCACCAACAGTACAGTGACATATAGGTACACATAGGCACATTTTTCACCCCCCAGTCATCTCCAGATCACCCCCAGATCACCCCCTGCCCCCCTAGTCACAGTGTCACTGATTGCAGTGTTAATTTATTTACTGATCACTGCATTTAGTGTCATTTGTGACTGTAAAAAGTGTTAGGCAGTTAGCTTTAGGCTCCTTTAGGTCTAGGGTAGCCCCCACCCCCATAATAAAGGTTTAACCCCTTGATTGCCCCAAGGTAACCCTTTCAGCCCCTTTTGCCACTGTCACTAGTCGATCATTTTTTCTGATTGCTGCATTAGTATCACTGGTGCCGCTAGGTAGCCAGTTATTTTTTTTAGGTTCACCGACAGGTTTTTATAGCGTCAGGTACCCCCATATACAACCTAATAAAGGTTTTAACCCCCTGATTGCCCCTAATTAACCCTTTCACCAGTGATCACTGTATAAGTGTTACGGGTGATGCTGGTTAATTCGTTTGCTTTTTAAAGCATCAGGGCACCCGCCATTTATTACCCAATAAAGGTTTAACCCCCTGATCGCCCGGTGGGTGATATCAATTAGGTTTTAGGGTCAGATAGGGTCTGCGTCACCCCAGGCAGCATCAGGTTAGTGCCAGTACCACTAACACCCACGCACAAAGCATACACCTCCCTTAGTGGTATAGTATCTGAAGAGATCAATATCTGATCTGATCAGATCTATGCTAGCATCCTCGGCAGTTTAGGGTTCCAAAAAAATGCATTGTTAGCAGGATCAGCCCAGATACCTGATAGCACCTGCATTTTGCCCAGTCCACCCAAGTGCAGTATCGATCGATCACTGTCACTTACAAAACACAACACACATAACTGCAGCGTTCGCAGAGTCAGGCCTGATCCCTGCAATCGCTAACAGTTTTTTTTGGTAGCGTTTTATACAGTTGCTGACAGCCTATTTAGAGCCCAAAATGGCAAATCAAAGGTACACTAGTGAAGAGGCCTACACGTTTATAAGCATTACAGATAGTGAAGAGGAGGTCCCTCATCTGTCAGATTCAGGCTCAGAATAAGATCCTGTAGACAACAGCGGCTCCATGACAGATAGCTCTGACAACGAAGGTGAGGTCCCTGCTAAGGTCAGGCGTACCCTGTCCTGATCTTCTGATGTTGTTGAGGTGCAAGAACCACAGGTCCCTCGTATGGAGCAGAGAGCCAGTACTAGCACTGCTATTCCTTCTGGTGAACTGGCAAGCACCAGCAGCCTAGTACACCCTGGACGTACATCCAGCACTGCAGTAACACTTGGCGAGTCCCATAAGTGCAGTTTAAGCTGGCGAGGTGGCAAGCACAAGTAGTGTCCCGCTGCCACCAAGAAAATGGCCTCCAGAAAACTTAAACACTAGCAAATTCCAACTGAGAGTAGGAAACCTGTTTGTGAGCTTGAGAGGAGTTTACTAACACAGGAAAAGAAAATGTCTTACACATCCATGCATCAAACATGGGTAAAATACTTTCTGCAATGGTAAAACCTACTAAATTTCTACCTCCTACAATTGCTCAACTGAGTCTGTAGTCAAGGCCTGACTGGTCTACAGGCCCTGTAGGCCATCTGCCCTGGGACCGGTTTGAGCTGTGGCTGGCTCCAGCGCTCCCCTCCCTCCTTCTCTCTCTCTCCTCCACATCCTCTTGTGTATCACACATACAGTGGGCATCTTCCCACTGTGTGTGATCCAGGCAATGCCATGGTGAGTATATATTGATGGGCAGTGTGAGGCTGCATTCATAGGCACAATGAGGCTGCAACGATGGGCACAGTGAAGCTGCAACAATGGGCACTGTGAGACTACATTCATGGGCACAGTGAGTATGCTTCATGGGCAGGGTAAAGCTGCATTTGATGGGCACAGTGAGGCTGCAATGATGGGCTGTCAGAAACCATGAATCAGACTAAGACAGAAGTACAATTAAATCACACTTGTTTATTAAATAAAAATAAAAAGGTAAATAGAAAAAGCATAGTCAAAACATAGCCAGAGTCCAGTAACCGGATAGAGTTCAATAACCAGATCAGGTAATCAGCCAAGCCAGAAGTCAAGGATCCAAGTAGAGCAACAGCAAGCAGGATAAGCAGCCAGAAGGGATGTCAGCAAGCCAGTCTTTAAACAGAACCGCAGGTGATGGTTTCTTGTGATGTGACCAAGGCGAAGGCAGAGGTGAAGTGAGCTGGACAGCTTTAAGTTGGCAGGTCAGACGAGCATGATCAGGAACAGCTGGTAACTGTGGAGAGAGATGAGAGCTGGCAATTAGCTGACAGCTGAGCAGCCAGACCACGAAGGAAGGACTAAGCCAGCCCTGACATGGGCACAGTGAGGATGCATTGATGAGCATAGTGAGGCTGCATTGATGGGCTCTGATGAGGCTGCATTTTACAGGCACTTGTGAGGCTGAATTGATTTCTTGTACCATGTCTGCAGTCTCTTTTTTTTGGAATCCAAAAGGTTTTTATTGAACATTGTATATAACACAACAGTTTCCATTGTACAAAAACTTTCAAAGCTTACACTCCGCACGTTTACACCAGATGAATGCCTGTGTTGAAGTGTAGCACTACAACATAGCATTTCTAGGTTTAGTGCACATATACAGGTTATTTTCATGGGCAGCACTAGCTCCCTGGGGCTCAAACCGAATGTATCCAACCATTGGGACCAAATTCTCTCAAACCTGCCCGGGCTTCCCCTGTGCTGGTATATGTACTTTTCCATATTGAGAGTATTCCCCATGTGTGCTATCCAGGTGGAGGTTTTAGGTGGTAAAGTTGACTTCCACCCCATCAATATTAGCTTTCTGGCCTGAAACAGCGCTCTGGAGACTGCAATTCTGGTCATTTCCTCAGGCATCACATCCTCCAGGACCCCCAGCACACAACATAAAGGATCTATGGGGATCGTCATCTTAAATTCTCCATTAAGTGGGCTCACAACCTCGCTCCAGTACCTATGAAGCTTTGTGCACCTCCACAGGAGATGAATAAGGTCTCTGCCGTGTCGTTGACACCGGAAACACAATGGGTCTGGCAGCCAACCCATCTTATGGAGTTTTGTCGAGGTATAGTGAGCTCTCAACAAGATGTACAATTGGGACACTTTCTGCACTACATTTAGGGAACATAAGGTTATGGATTGCATAGCTTCTTCCCATTGATCTCCCGTAAACTGACCTAGGTCCTTTTCCCACATGGCCTCCGCCTTACATGGAAATGCTTGCATGTGTTTCGCCAGCAGCAATTGGTAGCATTGGGAAATAAACCCCTTAGTTTCAGGGCTTGTATGCATTACATGATACATGGGGGCAGGCGACTGTGCCCACTCCACCACGTTCCCCTGTGCTGTGACTGCATGCTGGAGTTGGAGGTAGTAATAGAGCATATTAGCGAGCAGGTCGAACTTGGCACATAGTTCAGGGAAGGTTAGCAGTCTACCATCTGCGAATATGTGAGATAGTAAAGTCACACCATGGGCACGCCATCTGGGCCCCTGCTGCATGTCTGCAGTCTCTGACCGTCTCTTGTACCCTGTCTACAGTCTCTGACCATCTCTTGTATCATGTCTGCATTCTCTTACCATCTTTAGTATAATGTCCTCAGTCTCTAACCATCTTCTGTACCATGTTCACAGCCTCTAACCATCTCTTGTATCATGTACGCAACCTCTAACAATCTCTTGTCTTATATCATGTCTGCAGTCTCTGAAGGAATCTGGAGAGGAGTCAAGAGTGGACAGGATAGGGGTCATGGGAGAAGTCAGACATTTGTGAACTGTGGAGAAGAGACTATAGGAGCCACCAAACTGGAGCCGACTAACTGAGCCCTGCACAGTGCACCTGAGAGGAGGTCAGTGATAGCACCGCCAGGCCAGTCTGAGGAAGAGGTCACTGATGTAAGGGTGGGAGTGAATATGGTATAATAATGCTATGGGGCTGGTATGAATTTTTTCCCAGGGCTGGTTTTTATTCCCAGTCCGGCCCTGTTTGTAGTGTATTGTGTACATTGTCTTTGTGGCCTATTTTATGCGGAATGTACCATCAGAGCTCTCAGGAGCCTATGAACACAGCAGGCTTTTTGAGCAAGGTAGTCTTAGGCATAGCATACTCAGGCTTTTTTTTTTAGAGGCATAGCAAGTCCATAGAAGGCTTTGTGGTATGGGTAATGCATTAACATAAAGAATTTGGATCTTCACCCTCAAGACATTATCTCCAGTGGGCCTTGATGAGGAAATAGAGATTAATACCACCATATAAAGGACTCAACACTGCTTCTTTTTTGAATGATCTATATAGAAAAAAGAACTAAAGTTTTTTTGTGTGTAAGCCCACATTATTCATCCCATAAATAGAATACATAGAGGCCAATCATTAGGGTGAAAATAATGTTCATCTGAACAGTAGTAATTATTTAATTTATCTGATTATTGACAGTACAAGATGCAGCTCGCTTTTGACAGATCGCCAGGAACACTATTGTTTAATACATTTTTTAAAGAAGAGGTGCAGCATACATATAAAAGCAATGTATCTAGCTTGCATACAGATATCTCAAGCTTGCTTGTTCAGCTTAATCAGCACAAGGTAGGGCAACCAGCTTCATTGGAGTTAAGCTTATTTTGAAAAATATAATTTATAATGATGAAATCATTTGTACCATTTCAAAAGTATTCATGTAGAGGAATATTTTTGCATGAGAACCACTTTGTTAATATGCAACTAGATACACTCACATTTTCATGCAAGTTAATAGATGTATGGCAAATTTTCATATTTTAGTAGTATATGACAGTTTTTAATCAACGTCGTTTTGACTGAATAAAGAACACAATTAGCATACATTAATTAGTTGGAGCTTTCATTTTATTTTTGTCAGGTGTATTTTTAGTTGCATATCCATTATTTATGACTTTTTTGAATTGCCATTCAGCAATGCATTCTGCTTTCCGTTAAATTATAACTATTACTAATCATGGTAGCTAAGCTCATACCATACTGATTTTATTTCCTTCCAGTGTCACCTGTAATCATTATAACACTACAAGAATTCTTGATAACTTATAGGGCTTAGTTTTATCAAAATTCAACAAAATAAAATGTTTGAATAAAATAAAAAAATTCATTATATATCACATAACCTTGTTAAAGTTATACTTTAATTATCTAAATGTCATTACAAATCTGTTGCTAATGGTGGACTTGTCAGGTAGCTGTGCTAGAATTCCTTTTTCATGTTTGGTTAACCAGTACGACTATTTAGTTAATGATATAGAATTAACCTTTATGAATTTCTAATAGACTTTACTATCCATGGAATTAACACTATACAAAAAGGCAAATACAAAAAGTAAATCACTGAATCCAGTCATGTATTCTTTAAAGCTGAATTCCAGCTTTACCTCCAGTCCTCCACAGTTGTACAGCAGCGACTGTTGGTGGTAATTTCTTTTTGGGGGGGTGGCAAACAGCAACGCCCCCCCTGCCGGTCAGTCAGCAGTCGGTTGGGTGGGTCTGGTGCACTTACCCCATCTACGGTTGACAGCACTTCACCGGTGGCTTCCCTTGATCAGAGGTGATGGCTTTCCCTTCCCCAGCTTTCCATGGGCATTGCAGCAGCTTCCGTTTCCTTACTCCTCCGGCCGGCCAATTGGGACTCTTCTCTTTTCAGGCAATCACAAAACGGGTCTCAGATCTGCTTCTGATTGGCCATATTGAGGATCAGTGTTTCAATAGCGAATATTAATTTGTTGTTGTAACACCTGGGTAGGCTCCTGGTGCAATGCTCTGCGCCATGAGCCCATTATATTTTAAAGCCTATTAGAGCCTCTGACTCTTATCAGGTGCTTAAAATAAACACCCCCGCCACTGTAATTCATGCGCCCAGTGTCCTAAAAGGGGCTGGATGCAAGAAAAGGGGGTGGCACTGTCCCGTTAAAATAGCGGTCATGGATAGAGCAAGGGGGTGGAGCTCCAGCACCCCTAATGGATGGGCCGCCACTGTTGTACAGGTTCCTCTGCTGTACTAAATTGCTTACTCTGATTGCACACTGTGAGCTTCTCACAGTCTGTATTAGAAGATGCAATAAGTCAGATAGTGTCTGCCCCATTGCCTGGCTGGAGGACTTTAGTACCCTCTAGCCTTTTCCCCCTAGCCTTATTTTCCCTGACCTGCCATTTTCATACATTGGATTCCAATTCTTTCAGTCATGGTGGTTCAACATCACCTGCGGGTAATACCCAGGGGATTCAACATGCAACATCCAGCCCACTTAGGGACCAGAACAAAATCACTCAAGTGTTTTTACTTTTTGAATGTCCCTTTAAAGGTTAACTCCACTCTTGTGGGGGGATGGGGGGAAAAAATAGCAAATAAACAAAAAATAATATGGCATATATAATTGCGACACAAGTCATATTGTAATTTAATTTTATTAAAAATTATCCTTCCTTTTCAATCTGCAGCTCTTTAATTTTCTGAAAATCCTGTGGTAATATGGCTACCTGGAGTTGTTCTGTACACAGAATGTGTACTGACCACACCCCAGAAACATAATTTTCTGCTTGTGTGATTGGCTCATAGATTTTTCCACAAGTCTCCCTAAAATACAAGTCAGATTTCAGACAATCCTGAAGATTCTGGAAGAAAAATGTAATTTTTGGTGGTATACTCCCAATAGGAACACATCTAAAGGGATGCAGGCCCAGCAGATTTCCTCATTAGTGTTCTGCAGCTGCACAGCTGATTGATAATTATGAAACCACTCTCATTAGACTCACTGAGCACAGAGGCACAGAGGAACAAACATGGATTTCTTCAGAATAGCAGAAGGTAGGAATCAGCAACAAAGGTTGTTATAATCCTTGCAATGTATATAGATCACCCAGAGGGGAATGTTTTTTTCTCAACAAAAGTGGAGTTACACTTTAAGGTAAATCTACTAAGTTATAATGTATGGGGATTACTTGTGACTAGCTTTTGCTAGTGGGATTGGTTTGCAACCCTGCTTCTTTATTAACATAAATAATTCTTAGTCTTTCATTTTATTTTATATAAAAATTCATTATTAAATTTAAGATTGGATATTTTTAAATAGACTTACGTATATTTTTAGCAGTAATATGTTTCACTTTATTGAGTGTGCGTTTGTAATATTTAGAGAATGTTTTCATATGTTAGTTACATATTAAGGCTGATGTACTAGAGGCAAATAGACTGTTCACTTTGAAAAGGAATTTACCCCGGAGTTTAGTGAATTTGGAGAGATTTCACTCTGTGAAGAAAATAAAATCACATGAAATAAAAATAAAAAGGCAGCATATTTTCTGGTGTTCGGATGATTGGAATGAGCATCATTCATTAAGCTCTGAGAAAAAAATCCCTTACAAGTGCAACTTCCCTTGCAAAAAGTACAACCTACCGTATTTATCGGCGTATAACACGCACTTTTTCCCCCTAAAATCAGGGGGAAATCTGGGGTGCGTGTTATACGCCAACCCCCTGCTATTTCTAACCCTTTCTGCCGCTCTCTTCGGCTTCCAGGTATTTTTGGCCACGCTCGGCCGTTCTCGGCTATCTTCAGCCATTCTCGGCTATTTTCGGCCATTCTCGGCAGCTTTCGGAAAGCTGAAAGCCGCCGAGAACGGCCGAGTGTGGCCAAAAATAGCTGAGAACAGCCAAAAATAGCCGAGAATGGCCGAGTGCGGCCGAAATTACCCGAAAGCCGCCAAGAGCAGCCGAGAATTACCAAGCACTTTTATTACCAAGCACATTTAAAAACAGCACCGCCGAGATACAGAGCGGATGTCCTGTGTATCTCGGTGGCGCCATTTTTAAATGGCAAAGCCACAGACAAGGCTACAAATGACTGACAAGGCTAAATGCAAGGCTACAAATGACTGACAAGGCTAAATGCAAGGCTGCAAATGACTGACAAGGCTGCATTGATGGGCATTTAAATGTAAGTTTTTTTCCTTAAACTTCCCTCCTAAAAGTTTTTTTCTTTTAAATTCCCTCCTAAACTTGGGGTGCGTGTTATAAGCCGATAAATACAGTATTTGCCTTTAGTAAATTAACCCCTCTGTGTTAACAAAAAAAGGAACAAACACTTGTATAATTTTTAGCTGCAAAAATAAATTGTATTACATTGATTGCAAACCAGTGGTATGTGTCTGCTACAGATCTGCTGGCTACTTAGCTCTTTGATAAGTACGTTTTCAAAGCTGGAAGAAGCAAATAACAAGGTTACGAAAAGGTCAACTGATGGGTACTTGCAGAAGTACAGATGAAAAATAAAAAATGTTAAAAGGAAAAACTAATTATAGCAAAAAAATAAGGATAAGCAGCCCGCACATAAATATAGGGTACACTATACATAAAGTAAATTCATACGAAAGTGCAGCGCTCAACAGTGATAGTCTTGACAATAAACACAAAGTCCCACTAAGAAGTGCAAAATAGTAAGTGCATTAGCATTTTGCACTTACTAATGGGAGTTTCTGCTTATTGTAAATACTGTGACTGTTGAGCAATACACTTTCGCATTAAAAATACAACTAGATCTATTGTATAAAAAAAATTAAAAATGCCATGCCCCATAGAGGAATTCCTGCACTTAAATGAAATGTGACAATGAATGCATTACATGGTGTTAACTCCAGCTAGATACACATGGTATAATATTGAGCACTAAAGAATGCATAAAGACCACTTGGGATAATACAGTAAGCATGGAGGTTACCTGTACTGATTGGCAGTACATGGATGCAATAAGGCAACTGTTTGGATAAAATACTTTATGATTGACTGCAATAGCATTTCAATTGTTTGTAAAGTCGCATATAAAATTTACTTGTATCCCCTTTGTTTTAAGAACATATTAAGTATAGTTTGTGTGTTTTTTTATTTACCCGGTGCTGCTGCATGGTCTCGTGTCTTCCCTTCACTCTCCTTCTTGATCTAAGGGAGTACAGTGGAAGGGCCTGAGATTCCCCTCTGACATATGCAAGTTAACAGAGGGAGGGCACATGACCCACACAGCAGAGCTGGACAAAGAAGATATTTAGCTTAATAATTAAAAAAACTCACACACTGTACTTAATATGTTCCTAGAACAGAGGGTATCCAAATAATTAATATATGTTACTTTACAGCCACAAGGGAATAGAGGCAGGAGTGGAGGGCAGAGAGGAGAGGCGATTGGCTCAGAGCACAGACTACAGAAATGACAGAGGGAGAGGTAGAGGGAGGGGGAGGGGAGAGATGCAGGGACTCTGAACACAGAGCAGGATGACGGAGGGACATAAACTGACCATGCCACCATGGATCAGCAGCCATGATTAGCATGGTCAGTACACATAGGGAAACACAAAAAAAGGCAGGATCAACCAGGTAGTGTAAAACATGTATTAGGACAAATGACACTGCGAAAGCATGATGCTATATTATGCTTTAAAGGAACAGGAGCCTTTTTTTTAGGGTTACAAGCACTTTAATTACTGAGCTTCTTTTCATTTTTCTGAAGAACACATAGATACCTTGCATATTTCAAATCAAGGTAAAGCTACACCTCCCTCTATACAAAATCATGTTTAGGAACACTATTAACTTGTAGTGCTATATAGATAGTACACTTTTGTGTGCTCCACATATGTTCTTTCAAACTATCCAACTGGAGATGCAAAATTTGTGTTTCAAACATATACTGAAACATTTATGATCCTAGGACATGTGATAATATAGGGTAATTATATATAACATCTCAATGCCTACAAAAATTATCTCCAAACGCCCAATGCCAAGATGGCCACGAATATGTCACACATGCATAGTGCAAGGTACATATGTCCTAGCTCCGTCCTACGTGTTTCATCATATATGACATCATCAGGGGCATAGGACATACCATGCCACCATGTAGAGCAACCCACAGGGAGGATTCGGAGTTGATAGGTTGGACTATACATGTTAGGCGGAGCGATACACTCGACTCGATGATAAATTAAACAGTAGTCTCGCCGATTATAGAGCCATCTAGTGTACAAAACACAATTGGGCCTAGCATGTTAAAATATGCATGTTAAAATATGTCCCTGAATGCCCAATACCATACCGAAATCTATTCCCCTGTGTATATATATATATATATATATATATATATATATATACACACACACATGAAATTATGTAAGGTGCAAAAAAGGTAATGTATGTAGAATATTTAAAAACAAGTGTGATTAAAAGTATGAAGACAGGAAAATACTAACATTGAGAAAAAGAACTAAAAAAAATTTTAATACAATTTTATTGTAAATATTTTATTCATAAAAAATTGAAATTCATATGAGTCATGTCTGTATAAAAATATCATAATATAAAATAGATAAAAATAAAGTAAAATGTATTTCTAACCCGATCCTCCAAGTGAAGAAGCCCCCATATATAAAATAAGGAGCCATATAAACATGGAATTTACATAACGCTATACACAAATAGAAATTAATGGGATCACATAAAAATAGGATCACCAAGGTGTATGTATCCAGGTATGGTGCATTTACATTATTAGCTATTATCTATTAATTAGTTGATATCTCACTCTATATTGAGGCCAAATGAAACGTAGGACTTCAACTGATAAATCCACTTGGTCTTTGAGCACGAAATATCCCATTTTGCACTGGCTCCCCTCCAATTGGGATTATGTTTTTCCAATAGCCAAGAACAAGGTACCAGTGTGGAACATGTTGTGGTTTTGTGTATAATGCTTTGAGACACTTTGACCTGTGAATCCACGTTTTATGCTACCAAGGTGTTCTTCCAATCTAACATATAGAGCCCTAGTGATGTGCCCTATCTACTTTCTGACCACGCATAATTATATCTATGATCATGCGTGATCAGACTATGTAGAATCTATTATCTGGCATATCTACTACTGAATACTAGTTGCTCAGTATATAATGGAATATGTAGTACTAGAATTCAAGCTTCTGGTCTTCTATCAAATGGAGGAATCAGTCAGAATGTTGCAGCCATACGTACAGTAGTATATCAATTAAAGACAGAATGGGATCTTACTACAATATTGTGCAAATATTCTGTGCATAGTTGTTTCCCTACATACAGTTGTTTTCTAGATATCAATTATATAACCATGGAGATACTAAAAGTATCTATCAATTTGCTGGAATCAGTTCCTTCTATGTACAGCATTTATATTTTGGTATCTATGCAATATATACATGTGGGCATATATAAATATTAAGTAACAGCAACAGGGGTACCATATATTTGTGCGCTGAAAATATTTTTAATTGGTTTTAGATTTTTGTCTGCATGTAGGTGCATATAGGTTTAAATAATGCTACAGAAAGGGTCATGTAAAAAGCCCAATTGCGATTTGCAATCTAATATACGAACTGTACCTTTAAAAATGATCTTGCTGATTAAGTAAAAATATATTGTTATATATTGTTGTTATGGAAGATGGGTTGAAATTGAAACCAGACATAGGGAATTTTAGTTGTCATGGGATAGTCTTGAGTTATATCTGTCTGGGTGACATAATATAATGTGACATAGCATAATGTGACATTATGGGTTTGCTTAGATAAAGCGTTAATGACTATGATTGGTTGATTTTATGTTAAAAAGGAAATGTGTAATTTGAATATGTACTCTTTATTGGTAGAAGATGATCGGTAATGCCCACCTTTCATTCTTTACTTAACACATTGTCTGAGCCAGAATAAACTGAACAGTGTACTAAGCAACTTTGCTCTGTCAATTATTCATATACACTGTTTCCTATGCATAGAGATATATTTGGGTGTGAAAGAAACAGAATTGGCCAATAAGGTAATCATAATGGTGGTTTACGCACCTTTCAGGGGTGTTAGAATTTTAAATACTCAGGTAATTGGATCTTTTTTTAGTGTAGATTAAATTTGATAGGGACTTAGACTGAAAGAGGATAATTGTTTTTTTCTTGAGTATTTATGTTGGGGAGGGTGCAGGCTGCTTCGGTGATAGAGTTGGCTAATTCCCAATTCTCACATGGGTTGCCCACCCTTATAGGAGAAATGCCTCAGGTCAGATGTTTTGGAAATACTTGACGTGTATGCACATAATTGATACTACTTCACTGGTAGATTACTGTTTGGTAGTTATATTACTTGCATACTGTGTTTGTTGTAGCAGACTGTGTTTTCTATGATGTTGTGCCCAGGTTGGTTTTAAGCATTCTGGGAAAATTAGTAGCTTTTTAAGTTTTTGGTAGGATTTTTTTAGTCAGAAATATGGAGAAAGTAAATTAGGAATCTTCCTTGCTTATACCCAAATATTGTGTAAGAGTGGTAAGTTCTTTTGTATGTATGTGTATATAATCTGCCTATTTTTCTTTAAAAAATGAAAGAAGGTATGGGAAAATTTCAAATGTGAGTAGGTCATCACTTAAGGTGTTAAAAAGACTAAAGAAATTAAGAAAAATGTTGTTGTGCATATGGGACAAAAGGTATTTTGGCTGTGCGATTTAAGCTTAAAACCTTAATTACTATACAAAAAAGATAAAACCAAAGTTACACAGAGAATTTGAAGGGATATCTTAAAGGTTAAACAAGAGAAAGCTTCTTTGCTTAAGTTACCACAGTCACTGGAGCATTCTAACAGAGGGGTAGAAATGGATATTTATATTCTTACTGTGTATCAACACATATCTCAAGAGAATAATACAGATATACAGTATATAAAGAGAATGAATATTAAAAGACCAGTCAGTACAGTAACACTACAGTAGTATGTGAGGTAGGTCCCCCCTTTACTAATATTTGTTTATAGAATTATAGAGTATATTATAGAGTATAGTGCTTAATTGTGCTTTCAAGATGTGTAATTTGCTTGAAGTATATGTTAAATACCTGTTTTGATGATTCTTTGAAGGTAAAAAAGAATATAATTTTGATGGTTGCAAAAGAATGTGTTAGGTGTGCTACGGGATTGTGTAAGGAGAAGGAGTGTTTTGAAAGGTATTTTTAATAAAAACATCCTACATTGCAAAGGCTTATGGTAAGTTAAGATTTGAAGGAAATGTAAGAGGAGTTATTTATTAATGAAAGTTAAATTAAATTAAAAAAACAGCAGCCAAGAAAACTCAAGCAGTATTAAGATCTTAGAATTGCAGTGGAAAAGTTATTGGAACTTACTACTCCTGGGGCCAGGTAGAGCTCACATCTAGAAGCTTAGGAACACTGTGTCTGCAGTTAAAATTCACTATCGAATGTAGCTACCAATATATCTGATGAAGGTTTCTATTGTGCAAGTTGACTCAATAAAGTTCAAGAGACGTAGAAATAAAGTAGTTTTAAAAATGGGAAGTGACATTACTGGGCATGAAGTTTAAGTTTAAAGGGAATAACATTAATGGTGAAGCGTACCACTCCTGGAGAAAAAGTCCATATTTGCTGTAGCTATGCAGATGTTCATCGATATCCATTCTTTGATGATTATGTAGTACTTGAACTAAGGGATGATCAGGAATGATCATCAAGGACAGTCAAGATCCAAGGTTTTCAGCACTTGAAGCTAGACTGACTTGGAAAGTTTCAGTTTAATATGAGGCAGTCATTTTTTTTTACAATCTGTTTCAATCTACACAATAGGCTATTCAAGCTGAGGCTTCACCATCCCCTGTGGCCCAAGTTTCATCAGCTCCTGTAGTACAACTAAGTAGTCTGGAACAGCGTTAGTCACCAGACACTACCCAACTGGACTCTGGCCTTCTGCTATATACACCTGATCATGATGAAGTAGAACTTACTCCCCCTTGGGTACAGGTTCAGAAGAGGGTGGCTATGGTGTCGGCCCTTTCTGAACACGTCAAGAGTTCTCCTCTTGTACAGAAAATACAAGAGTACAAACAGAGAGCTAAGACAGAATATTAGACTCTTAGAAGTGAAGTGGATAAATTAAAAATGCTTATCACTCCCAAATCAGATAGAGCTCATACTGTCATGACCATCCTGGCGATCCGATCGCACATAGGAGGTCTGCTCGCAGGTGCCCGTTGCTGAGAACCTGTCGTTACCCTTTGGTGTGTGTTAACGCGAACGGACGCACGCGGGCGCGCGTTGGTACGATCGGGCGCACGCGGGTGCGCGATGTTGCAAACGAGCGCACGCGGGTGCGTGGGGTCACGAACGGATGCACGGCTACTCGCTGGGGCACGCAGACTCGCCGTGCGACCGCTTTGGCGCCCTAAAGGTTACATAGGACTCTGCCTCCGCTTCCCTCTTGCTGTCCAGTCTACAGCGTGTCCAGAGATTCTGTTACTTGCTATCTGTTACCTTGATTCCTGTTACCCGGCCTGTTCCTGACTACGTTTGTTTGCTGCCTGCCACCGACTCCTTGCCTGTCTGACTACGTCTCTGCCTCTTCCCTTGTACCATTGTTGTCCGCCTGTTACCGACCCGGCCTGTACCCGACTCTGCTGTTACCTCCTGCTGATCCGATCGGATATCCAATACCTGCTGTCACCTGCTGACGACCTTCTGCTGTTCCAGCCTGATTGCCTGAGCTTGCTGTCACCTGCTGACGACCTCCTGCTGTTCCAGCCTTGACTGCCTGAGCCTGTTGTCACCTGCTGACGATCTTCTGCTATTCCAGTCCATCTACCTGTGCCTGCTGCCACCTGCCGACTGTCACCAGCCATTCTTATCTGCTGCCTGTGTTGCTGCTGACAATCCGGATCTGCCTTACACCTGCCAGGCACTTGTGCCCTCTGAAATTTTGAATCCCTGTTACCACCCTCAGGGGTTCTCGAGCCAGAGGCTACGAGAGGCCGCTCCCTGCATTCTGGGCTCGCCTACCAGGTACGTGACACATACCCTGAAACTTAGGAGTATTGTGTCTATGGCTGATCCCGGATTAGAAGTATATAATAGAATTGATTCTTATAAATTTTGTTTTATGGGTGCACTTCTCTCTCTATTATTCGAGAATGCATATTGCTATATTTACATTCCATATTCAGCGAGTCCGAGAGACTTGCTGGAATGGAGAGTGAATGTTGAGAGGGGTTAAGTTCAGAGAAGTTAACTGTATAGATTTAAAGTATGTTATTACATGCTTATTGTTTAAAAGGTTGTAACTGCTGTTAGTCTATTCATGGAATGTGTTGGACACATATTATTAAGTCCATGTAAAATGCATAGTTAATTGGAATCATAAAAGTGGAATGTGACATCACGATTAAATTACATCTATGTACTGGTACCAAATTATTTTTTTGAGGAATCTGATCAGATAATTAAGTCGATTTAAAGGTTTTGACAATTGCAAGATACAAATTTTTAAGAGTAACATTTTAATTTATACATGGAGTATTATGATTATTTCAGAGTGTGATTTTAAGGAATGTTTTTAATTGTGCAATTGCCTATCCTCACATTCAAACTAATACAAAGGGGAAAACACTGCGCTAATACAAAAATATATCTAACAAATGATAAATAGTGAATTCGCAAACAAGCGAAAAATTTTGAACAAACAATCACAAAACACACCTGTGAATAAACACAGCCAAGCTGCTAGCACACAAACAAACCAAGTTTAAAGCTAAAAATATATATAATAAGTGCAGCGCTGAAAGGCACCTATGTAAATAAGTCTATGTGTACATAAAAGTGAAAAATAATAATAACAAAGGGTCCACTAGAGTCCAAAGAGGATGTAGACAATCTTAAAGCCCGTCCCCCTGGACCTCAAAGTGGTATATTTCTCATCTTGGGACTTCTGAAGTTGTCAGTTGTCAGATGGCATTCATGAAATAATGACTCCCAGCTGTCTCAGACCTCAGAACCTCTTGGGAACGGATTGTAAAACAATTAAAGAAGGTGGATACTCTTACCGGATGGGTTGGACACATCCACCGTATAGTAGTGTGTCATAAAAGCTTGTGGGGGGCTCCAATAGCACACCCAGATGTGACCAGCCGGATGGTAATTCACCTCAGAATTCCTCGATTTGAATCCCTTGTGGTCTCCAATTGGAAGAAGTGGATGAACTTTCCGAGCTGTGGATAGCTGTGGAACTTGGCACCAGATATCTCATGGGAATTCACCATAGGGGGGACAAAGCATAAAAAACACCTCTCATGGTGAAATACAACCAGTAACGGTTTATTGAAAATATTCGGATATAAAACAAAATAGAACAAATAGTCCGTAAAAATCATGTGATGAATAAAAACAAAAATAGCAATGTGGGGAGCAGAAAAATTCAGGCCCTATACGTTTTGACCGCAAAGTTGTCTACTGGGGCATATCGACATCATATCCGGGGATAATCTGTGGATCCCATCTTCGCTCAGCCACTCAGAGCGCAGACGGGGCCCAGCATCATGGGGACATGATGCAATCTTAATGAGCGTCATATCCGGGACACCTTAGAATGTAATATCTGCGTTCCAAGGGCCGGAACACAAACGGGGGATATCGTCAGGCATAGTGTGATCACTGAGAGATAAACACGGGTGAAGATCACAGATGACCCCACATTCAGTGGATGACCAAACGCCAACCTGAATAAACCAAAAATCGTCTTCTGACATAAAAATACATAAAAATAAATAAAAATAAAATTAAAGTAAATATAAAAGTGAAAATAAATACAAATGAAAATAAAAATAAATATAAATATAAAAATAAAAATAAATACAAATGAAAATAAAAATAAATATAAAAGTGAATAAATACAAATGAAAAAAAAATTATAATTTCAATAAATAAAAATGAAAATAAAATGAAATGAAAATGAGAATGAAATCAATACTCCACCAAAACCTCGTAAAAAGCTGCAGGACAAATCCCATAAAACACAGCCAACCGCAATAAGGTATCTATACCTACTGCCTCATGTTGAGCTGATGTACAAAAAATGGAAAGTAAACCATCAAAGGAAAACCAAAGAGGTGCCACGCACCCCTGATCTATGAAACAATTGATATCCCAATCAACGTTCATACCATAGTGTGAGTAGCACCTCAACTCGTATATCCATTACGTTTCAAGACGGGATATACCCCTAACCCATGGTTCACCCCTCTAGTGGGGGATGAACTTATCTATCACTGGGAACATAGTACCCTTAGGGTCCTTTTGATGGTGTTCCAAGTAATGGCGAGGCACTGTATGTTTGTCGTAACCGTTTTTGATTTTTGCAATATGTTCATTTACTCGAACGAAAAATTCTCTTTTGGTGCGACCCACATATTGCATTTTACACATGATTAAGTATACAATGTATTCGGTAGTGCACGTAGTAAAATGTTTTATACTATACGCGGGATGTGACACTTGATGTAAAAGTGTCAGATTTACGCTTCAAAACATTGTGTGAGCACACGTTACACCTTCTGCAGGGGAAATAACCCCTGCATTCTGAAAAGAATGTCGGTTTCTTGGGGGGATCAATGATGTTAGGGGCCAACTCTCCCCTGACGGAACGTGCACCCCTGAATATAATGCCCGTCCGTTCAGGTAGAGACGGCCCCAATATTCTATCGTTGAGTAGAACCTTCCAGTGTCTATTCATTATCTTTGGAATTTCTCTATATTGAACTGAGAAGGAAGTAAAAAATTACCATTTAAAATGGTCCCTTTCCCTGGTTTTTGGTCTAGAAACCAACAATGATTTTCTATCAATTTGTTGTACAGATGCAATGTCCCTATCCAAGGTTTCAGGCTTATAACCTTTCTCCAGGAACCTTTGTCTCAAGATTGCTGATTGGGACAAATAGTCTCCTGTTTTGGAACAATTTCATCTAAGACGTAAAAATTGTCCTTTCAGAATGGACTTCAACCATTGTTGGTGGTGGCAACTGTCCACCGGAATAAATCCGTTGTGGTCAGTAGATTTAAAATACGTCCGTAACACCAATTGCCGGTTGATCACTGAAATTTCTAGATCGAGAAAATGTATAGTGTTGTCACTCACTTCAAAGGTGAGGGAAATACCCCGATTATTGGTGTTCAACTCCACCATAAAATTAGAAAGTGAGGTATTATCACCTTTCCATAGGAGGAGGATGTCGTCTAAATACCTGGCCCATAGGACCAATTCTGGTCTCTCATGGGCATAGACAACATCCTCCTCCCATTGTGCCATCAATAAATTGGCTAGGCTGGGGGCGTACTTCGCCCCCATAGCCACGCCCTTAATTTGTGAGTAAAATTCCTCCTGAAACCAAAAAGAATTGTGGTCTGTTGCGAATTTTAATAATTCCATAATATAGTTCTTATAAATCAATGGCAGGGCAGATTTCTTAAATAGGAAAGATTCCACCGCAGCTACACCTAAATCTAACGGAATGGATGTGTATAAGGCTGACACATCTGCTGTTACCAGGAGAAGATCATCATGATATTCTACTTGTTCTAGCCTATTGATGGTATCACGGGTGTCCTTGAAATAGGAGGGTGTATCTCTAACTAAAGGTTGCAAATAAAAATCTATATATTTCCCAATCCTTGAGGTGACCGAGTTTTTGAATACATTGATGGAGTGCGACGAAGTGTTGGGAGGGTTAAAAAAGGACGGATTTGAAAGCCCTGAGTGCAAGGTATCAAATGATTGGCCTTCACTTGAAACCTTAGGTGGATTAGATAAGAAATGCCTTTGTATGTTAAGTTTGCAGACATACTTTTGTATGTCAACAAATGTATGGAATTTATCCTCACATTGTTAAAGGTTTGGAAGCTCTTTTTCAGTATCAACAAGTGTGCTATACTTCGGATTTATAAAATTGCCCTGGGCTCCAAAGTGTTCAATAAATGGCATTATGGCTTTATAAAAGAACCTAGAGTGGTGTTTTATGTAGAAAAAAATATGTTGTTCCAGGTTAATTATGAAAAAAATAGATTGTATGTTTGAGGGGTAGTTGGGCCGATGAGCTCATTTGTTGATAATTTAAATTAAAGAAATGGGAACTTTATTACAAAGCAAAGGGAATTGTTATCTGTGAAAATGTTTTTAATTGTGTTTAAGCTGTTTTAACAATGATTGGGGATTTAAAAAAAAAATTTTGACTTACCTTTTTGGTAACACAAGTTTTAAACACAAGGATTAAAAAAAAGAAGAAGTGGAAGTGCTTCAGGCACTATGCCAAAGGAATTATGGTTAAGAAAGAAAAAGGGAAGTAACTTAAGGTCTTGTAATTTTAACCCCTTCAGATCCGTGCTACAGCCAAATTACGGCTACAGCGTGGACCTACTTTGTCAGGAGGCCATCAATAGACTTCCTCGCCTTTGCATGCTCTGCTGTGATCACCAAGTCAATGAGACTCAAGTGATCACAAATTGGAGTAAGGGGATGATCCCGGCCCCTTACCACATGATCAGCTGTCAGCCAATGACAGCCGATCGCGTGATGTAAACAGAAGATCGGTGTGAGGAGAGAAAAAAGCCAATCACCAGCTTCTAAGCAAGGGACATAAGTTCTGAAGAAGTTGCACAGCCATCTCATGTGCCGCTTGCCAGTCCCACCTGCCAGTGCATAACAGTGCCATGAATCAGTGCCTACCAATTACTTTTTTAGCACTGCTAAATTCTGAGTGCACTAAATGGTCCCCAAGATTTTTTCACTCTACGTGCCACCATTTGGGGAAATTACCCAACTATGTTCCTAATCCTCAGGCATTGTACTAGAATATGCCTGTGCCTTTTGAGGGTTTCTTTTACTTGATTCCACTGAGAAACATATTTTGTGATTAATCTTATACTGCCTATCACAGGACAATGTCCACTTCCATTTTTAATGACCCTATGAAAGTATCCCCTCTTACGGAACCTCCCATACATGTCAACTGCCTCTTGTTTAAAGTCTTCCAGATTGGTACAATTTCTTCACATATTCAGGAACTGACCAACTGAAATCCCATGTTTTGATGGTTCAGGGTGATAGGTTTTTGCTTGGAGCAATGTGTTTGCCGCTTTTTCTTTACACAATGTTTTGGTAATAAGCCTATCACCTAGCCTAATAATTTTAAGGTCTAGGAAGGACACTTCCCCAGGGTCTGCCACATAAGTCAGTCTGATATTTCTATCATTTGTATTAAACTCCCACATGACTGTATCCAGTTCACCTCTGGAGCCCTTCCACAAGACCAATACATCATCTATGTACCTTAGCCATACTCTAAGGGCTATGAGGTACATAGATGAATAATTACAGCCTTTGAACTGCAATTGCATTTATCTGCATTTTTTTTGCTAGCTATATTTTCCTCTTGCTTCTAAAGACAATCTAGCTTTGCTTGCTGTTACAGCTGATCTGGGCTTATTTTTGCTCCCAAATCTGTCTGTGGATCCAGCAGTTTACAATATTGGAGCCTTTGATCAGATGTGATGATGAATTGCATTGACGCTACATTTTCTCCTTATGTTATGCTACTCCTCACCCTGCTCCACATAGAGCTATACAGCTCTTGAACTGTTGTGACATGGGGATATATACATCTACATCATGTCTGTAGTATAAGCATATATAGATGACACATTCAGTGTCTGCGTACTATGATACAGTTTCTGTTCGCAACTCCTAAATTCCAGTCAACATTCTCAGCTAGCTTGCTTGCTTCTTGCTTTGGAATTTATATCCTATGATAGCATTTCTGTTCTTCATATTTACATTACGGTTATGATCCTGGTTTATAGGGGTGCTCATATTTTCTTTGCTGTATGCACGTGCAATGTGACATTCTGAGCACACTCTGTGTTCTAGGCTTGGATCTGCTAATTGATATGATTACAGGCGCAATTGTGGTGTGAATGGGGATGTCCACAATATAACAACATTGTCATTTGATAATTAATTCAAGGGAAAGGGTGATGGTTATTTTTTATATAATTATTATACATTTTTGTATATCTTTTCATGATTTTTGATTATTTATATTTTTGATTTTTTTTTTCTAGTTTTATACTATATGGTATGCTTGGTGATCCTTATAAGTAACTGTCTTTTTTTCAGCCTGTCCCACAAGTATTTTTTGCATTGTAGTTTAGTCATAGGATCACCCTTTAAAGGGGAATGAGCGCAATATTTCACCACAACCTTCCTTTTTTTTGCTGTCTGTGTTATTATAGGGAGATTTCCATTCACTTCTTGTCTTGGAGCCTTGGAGACACAGCAGGCAGTGAGAGAAAATAAAAAAAATTGAATTTTCTCTCACTTTTTCTTTCCATGATCATTGTCATCAGGATGGGTAGTGGTGTGAATCTCCCCAACAGGTACACAGACAGCAATAACAACTTTCTAGAGGGTCTAATCCTCCCCTACAAAATTAAATAAAAACGTTTTGCTGTAACATACAGTTTAAGAAAATGTTTTGCCCTAAAATAAACATAAAATTCAGGAAAAATAAATAAAAGTCAGGAAAATTTTTGCACATATGTTTATCCATTTAAGTATTTAGATGTTTTAGCATGCAGCTATATGTTTCTTTTACACTAAGCGCATGGTATATTTTGTTTCATAGGTTTTATATACATGAAATACATGAAAATTGATCATTGCATGCTCAGTATTTGCTTGCTGCTTTTAGCGTTACTACTCCTTTATATAATGCAAATCTGTGAGTAGGCTTAAGACCCATACACACGAGGCAAATGTCTGGAGTCATTCTGCCCATGTGTGTCAGCTTGACCAACAGAATATGGCTGTTCACGTATGCTAGAAAACCAGCAGGCGACTAACTCCCGGTCATCGGGTGTTCTGGTGGGGGGACCGCCCCTCTGACAGAATGCAACAGCTCAGCGGGGGAGATCGCTGGACTAACTTTGCATGGTTGGTACAGTGGCTCCGAATGGAGTTGTTAGTGTGTACCAGGCTTAAGCCTTTGAAAACAATGCACCCCTGTGGTTGATACATTATATCAGCAGCTATTATCTAGTTCATTAGGATAATTGTAGTAACTATGGTAGTAGCTATTGTACTCTGCCTCTAGTTAATTATTTGTTAATATATGTAATGAATGCAATAACAAAAATATGCACAAATAGGCATGTAAAAATGTATGTCATGTTAAAAATAATTTTAAGGTAAATACTGCACAAATTACTAAAATATACACACTAAACTGTACTTTAGCTTTAATGATAATGTTGCTGAGTGCAACACCCTGGTCACATAAATTTATTAGCACCTCTGTGACCCAATTACAACAAAAAATATATGGCTTATATGGCTATATAAGCTTTACAGAGCTAGAATGTATGACAGGGACTGCCATTCAGAATAATCTGCCTGTATTCCTGGCCCTGAGCTATAAAACACAATGAGGTCTTATGAGTCCTTTATCACTCATTTCATACAATTAGATGGGTTTGCATTTGGATAAACCCAAAAGATGTCTTCAACCACAAGGATTGGTCATTAGTCTAGGTTTTTTCAATATTTAATTACTCACTTAGTAGACAGGTATGTTGCTACATAATACTGCTTTTTTTAATCAAATTATACGTTTAGACTAAGCTACAACTAGAAAAATAATTCACAGAGCAACTGGTAAGTTGACTGCAGAGAGAGAATTAGCAATTATCAAAAGCGTGATATTCAACTTCTGAAATGCATCATACTTTTGGAAGGAACAGTGCACTGACAAGCTGATGAGTCATTTATATAAGTAAAGTAAGGGTGGTGGGCTAGTTGTTTTGGATTGTGCAGATTACCATGCTGAAATGTGTAGAATCCTCACTAATACTAATACGTATATGGCATTACCCAATGACCCACCAATATATATAGAAATAGCTTGGTTGAATTGGTTAACAAAGGTTTTCAAATGGGGATTCTTGATAGAAAAGAAAAAGACTTCCTTGTCCCTGTGGCCCCCCACATACCGATTATGTATTACCTCCCCAAGGCCCATAAAGATGCGTTGAGACCTCTGGAGAGACCGATCGTGAGCAGGATAGATTTGGTTACGTCATGGATAGGTAGTTACGTGGACTTTCACCTACAACCATTAGTGAGGTCTGTCCCCTCATATTTGAAGGACACGGGAGATGCTATACGATTGTTGGGGAGGATGGACTACCAACAAGAATATTTGCTGGTTACTGCGGATGTTACATCCTTCTATACCTGCATACCTCACAAATTGGGCTTTGCAGCAGTGGAGTATTTTCTACGGACTGCTAGTCCCATTCCAACCACTCAACAGCTCTACATTATGGAGTTACTCCATTTTGCGATTAAGAGTAATTACTTCTGGTATAATGATCAATTTTTTCTACAGAAAAAGGGGGTGGCGATGGGGGCTAAATTTGCCCCTAGCCTAGCCAACCTTTTCATGGCTGTTTGGGAGGTGGATGTCGTCTATGCTCTACAGCACCCTGAGTTGGTGCTGTGGGCTAGATACATAGACGACATCCTCCTCCTCCGGAAAGGTGATGAGGAATCATTACATGAATTTATGGACACTATTAATGACAATGATATGGGCATAGTTTTGACTTATGAAATGAGTTCTACTAAGCTTCACTTCTTGGACTTGGATATATCCATTGTAGATCATCAGCTTGTGACTAAGACCTATTTCAAGCCAACAGATCGCAATGGGTATATCCCCACTGACAGTTGTCACTATGCCCCTTGGTTGAGATCCATACCATGTAGCCAATTGCTACATATTAGGAGAAACTGCACGGATCTTTCAGACTTTCTCTCACAAGCTGATGTTTTGAAATTGAGATTTATTGAGAAGGGCTATCTCCCTAAATGTATTGATGAGGAGATCCGTCACGTTTCAGCACTTGACGACCGTAGTAGTGAGGGACCACCCTCACTACTGTACAAACTACACGTAAACATAATACTGGATCTAGATGGTCTTTTATTACTCCGTTTTCTACACAATCTAAGGAGATTAAAAGTATATTCAGTCCTCATTGGAATGTTTTGAAGACCGATCCCTATTTAGGACCCCTTCTTCCGGAGAATGCAGGAGTTATTTTCAGGGGTGCCCCATCAGTAAGAAATCGCATTGCCCCAAATGTGATAAATCCTCCACAGAAATTGACATTTCTTCAGGATTTGAAAGGTTTCTTTCCGTGTAAGAAGTGTAATGTATGTATTCAGAATGATTTATGTTGTATTAAGATCGACTCTTTTGAGTCCTTTACCACTTCTACAATTTACCACATGAAATGCTTTGTCACTTGTGCCACACGATTTATCGTTTACCTCATTACTTGTCCCTGCAAGTTACAATATGTTGGTCGTACCATTCGAACATTTTCGATAAGGGTAAATGAACATATTTCTAATATTGAATTAGTAGTAACCAACCATAGTTTTTCCCGAACGTTTTTACTACTTGCATCATCAACAAAAATCCATTTGGGTCAAAGTTTCAAGTGATCGATAATTTTTCTCCACACTGGAGGGGCGAGTCAAGGGTTAGGGGCATTTCTAAATCAGAAACTTTCTGGATTTATCATTTGAAGTGTTATTCCCCTTTTGAGTTAAATCTCGATTGGGATATTAATGCATTCATCAGCAAATCATGATGGTATGGATTTATTCTTTATAGGTAGCACCTTGCCCCACTGAATTTTTGGAGGGTTTGCCTTGTAGATTTTTTTTTTCTATAAAGGATATGTTCTGGCTAGGTAGACCACTTACCTTACCATACTATGCCTTTGATGTAACTATTATTCAGCATGGTTATTTAAAAAAAAATATTTTATTATTCGCATTGGTCTTTCCATTTTTTATTTTGTATTCCTTTGATATATATTAATAATGGTTCCAAAAGGGACAATGAATATATATTTACATTATGGGTTGGTAAAGGTGTATATAAATCAGCTTTTGGGTGTGTTTTTTAAACATTTTTTAGGTTGTTATATATTTTTTGTCCACAAGAGGGAGCCTTCTGAATTGGCCTATATGTATGTGTTTGTTAAAACACTTTTTAGGTATTTATATCTTCTGTCCACAAGAGGGAGTCCCTTGAATTGGCTTATATGCATGTCTTTCATGACAGCTGTTTATTATGAATTGCACCTTCCGCCCAGCGCTGCTCTCTTTCTCTGTTCGTATAGTTGTTCATTACGCTCAGAGAGAGGCTTGGAGCTCTGCCCCTCCTCACTAGTTCCCCCTCATGGCTCTTGCTATTTGGATTTGCTAGCACACCATCATTGCTTTGCTCCGCCCATGTAGACTTTCCAGTTGTAGAGGTCCTATGGGGTTCCTAGCATTGTTAGAAAGAGGGCGGTGTGATGATGCACGGATGTCTCTCCCACACTGACTGGTCTCTCCTTTTTTAGTGTCAGCAGAGTATGTCAGGTCTCTTCTTTCTTAGTGTCAGCAGAGTATGTCAGTGTTTAGAATTTGGATAGCCTGTATTGGATGGGCTTTGCCGCCACAACAGCTGATATGTGTTTTGATGTAATTGTATTAAAGAGCATTATTTATATATATATATATATATATATATATATATATATATATATATATATATATATATATATATATATATAGCGTGGAGTCTTGACAGCAGTTGATGCACTATGGTGCGAAACATGTCAGGTACATAGCCTGTCGGCCAGATATACCACGCTTTTTATCGATTATTCTGCCTATGCATAATTTCTCTTGATGGCTTGTACCTTCATGAATTATGTTTTTTATAATTTAACATGTTTAAATAAATTTTTTGTACTGGAGTGATCTACTCTATGTGGAGGCATTTTTTTCTATTTTTTCTTATTATACCTACCTTCATGATTGCACCTTCAGGGAGTTCGAAACACAGACAACCTGCATCGGATATCTCGATCAAGAGCCGGGAGTTCGATTGTTCCTTTTGGAGGACCATTTGCGGTGGATTCACTTTGATGCACGATTGACCCACCATTATGGTGTGTGGGTCCACACCCTAGGGTAAGAGTATCCATTATTGTTCTATGATAAGTGCACCTTAAGTCTTCTTAGAAGTTTGGAGTTTGAACGTCAAGTATCACATTTCCATACTACCGCATATATTTGAAATCCCCCATATAAGAATTGGATGGGGGTTACATGAAGGACTGATTCATTGATGTTGTAGTGTCTTGACCTCTCATGAGGATTTTTATTTATTTTTTATGTGCATAGCATTTTCCCATTCTCTACTATTTTCTATGAACTGCACAGATTATTTTTTATAATTTAATGTTATGCATTTTGGATTTGATATTCATTTGCTTTTTATTAATATTTATTAGTTTCACTACTATTGTTATGGCTCACTGTTTTCAGTGAGTTTACTCTCACAGATTTTTTTATCACAACATTTTTTGGGATATTTGTCTGGTGTGTATTATCACTAGTATCTCACATTATTTAGTGCTGCAATTTTAGTTTTTTACATTTATTTAAGTACCATAAAAGAGAAGCAGAACTGTACTTAGGAGGGAGTTTAAATGTATCATGAGAGGTCATGCCATCATCGTTTAAAGCAGAACTTTACTCAATAAAAACATATTTCCATCTGTCTTTCCCTCCCCCACATTTTTTTATGTGTGGTGTATCCCTTAAAAATCCATGCCAGACCTTTATCTAGAATCTGATATGGAGTTTGGGGGGGGGGGGGGGGGCTCATGCCATTTATTTTGTTTTTTGCATAACCTCCTCCTTAAATAGGGTATTCATACATGCAGCCTGGTTGACCAGGAAAAAAGTGTGCCAATCCGTGCCACACAGTGCATTGGAAGCCCTGATTGGCCGAAGCAATGAAAGCTTTGCTCAATCAGGGCACAGAGCACTGTCAGAGCCATGATTGGAGAAAGTATTGATGATTATATTCAATCATTGCTCTTAGTCTCGCCCCACACTATAAAAATATTCTCTCCATATCGGCCATTTGCAGTGTGATATTGGCGTGGAGAGGTAGTGTGATTTTGTGCTTCCGTTTTCATTGTAGAATATCAGTTTAGTGTGAATCTAGTGTGAGTGTAGTGTAACCGTTTATTTTTACTTTAGTGTCAGCTTTTGTGAGTGTAGTGTGACCATTCATTTTTTTTTTGTAGTCAGTTTAATTTGTCAGGGCAGGTTCCCTGCAATATATATCAGTGCATTACTGCATGTTTAACGCAGTCCATATCTGTGTGTTACCGCATGTTTAACGCAGTATATATCCATGCATTAATGTATGTTTAACTCAGTATATATACGTGCATTACTGCACGTTTAACCACTTCAGCCCCGGACCAATTGTCAGCCTAAGGACCAGAGGTCTTTTTACAATTTCGCACTGCACTGCTTTAACTGGTAATTGCGCGGTCATGCAATGTTGTACCCAAACGAAATTTGCGTCCTTTTCTTCCCACAAATAGAGCTTTCTTTTGATGGTATTTGATTGCCTCTGCGATTTTTATTTTTTGCGATATAAATGGAAAAAGACCGAAAATTTTGAGAAAAAAATATATTTTCTACTTTTTGTTATAAGAAAAATCGAATAAACTCAATTTTAGTCATACATTTAGGGCAAAATTTATTCAGCCACATGTCTTTAGTAAAAAAAAAGTCAATAAGCGTATATTTATTGGTTTGCGCAAAAGTTATAGCGTCTACAAACTAGAGTACATTTTCTGGAATTTACACAGCTTTTAATTTATGACTTCCTATCTCATTTCTTGAGGTGCTAAAATGGCAGGGTAGTACAAACCCCCCCCCAAATGACCCCATTTTGGAAAGTAGACACCCCAAGGAAATTGCTGAGGGGCATGTTGAGCCCATTGAATTTTTTTTTTTTGTCCCAAGTGATTGAATAATGATACACAAAAAAAAACAGTTTACAAAAAGTTGTTACTAAATGATATATTGCTCACACAAGCCATAATTATATGTGGAATTGCACCCAAAAATATATTCTACTGCTTCTCCTGAGTACGAGGATACCACATATGTGGGACTTTTTGGGAGTCTGGCCGCGTACGGGACCCCGAAAACCAATCACTGCCTTCAAGGTTTCTAAGGGTGCAAATTTTTGATTTCACTCTTCACTACCTATCACAGTTTTGAAGGCCATAAAATGCCAAAATAGCACAAAACCCCCCCAAATGACCCCATTTTGGAAAGTAGACACCCCAAGCTATTTACTGAGAGGTATGTTGAGTCCATGAAATATTTTTTATATTTTGCCACAAGTTGCAGGAATATTACAATTTTTTTTTTTTTTTGCACAAAGTTGTCACAAAATTATATATTGCTCACACATGCTATGGGCATAAGTGAAATTACACCCCAAAATAAATTCTGCTGCTTCTCCTGAGTACGGGGATACCACATCTGGGGAACTTTTTGGGAGCCTAGCCACGTACGGGACCCCGAAATCCAAGCACTGCCTTACGGATTTAAATATAAAACACTACCAAAGAAAACTGTTAGCGATTTCAGGGATCAGGCATGACTCTGCAAACGCTGCAGTTATGTGTTTAGTGTTTTGTAAGTGACAGTGATCGATCGATACTGCACTTGGGTGGGCTGGGCGGAGGGGCAAAACGCAGGTGCTAGCAGGTATCTGGGCTGATCCTGCTAACAATGCGTTTTTTTGGAACCCTAAACTGCTGGGGACGCTAGTATAGATCTGATCAGATCAGATATTGATCTGTTCAGATTCTATACCACTACGGGAGGTTTATGCTTTGCGCGTGGGTGTTAGCGGTACTGGCACTAACCTAGCGCTGCCTGGGGCGACGCAGACCCTGACCCTAAAACCTAATTGATATCACCCGCCGGGTGATCAGGGGGTTAAACCTTTATTGGGTAATAAATGGTGGGTGCCCTGATGCTATAAAAAGCAAACTAACTAACCAGAGTCACCCGTAACACTTATACGGGGATCAATGGTGAAAGGGTTAACTAGGGGCAATCAGGGGGTTAAAATTTTTATTAGGTAGTATATGGGGGTCCCTGGCGCTATATAAAAACCTGACAGGGAACCTAAATAACTAACTGGCTAACCAGCGTCACCAGTGACACTTATACGGTGATCGCTGGTGAAAGGGTTAACTAGGGGCAATCAGGGGGTTAAAACCATTATTGGGTAGTATATGGGGGTACCTAGCGCTATAAAAACCTGGCGGTGAACCTAAAAAAATAACTAGCTACCTAGCGACATTAGTGACACTAATGCAGCGATCAGAAAAATAATCGCTTAGTGACACTGACAAAAGGGGGTGAAAGGGTTAACTAGGGGCAATCAGGGGGTTAAAACTATTATTGGGTAGTATATCGGGGTACCTAGCACTATAAAAACCTGGCGGTGAACCTAAAAAAATAACTAGCTACCTAATGGCACCAGTGACACTAATGCAGCGATCAGAAAAATGATTGCTTAGTGATACTGGCAGGGGGTGAAAGGGTTAACTATGGAGCAATCAGGGGGTTAAAACCGTTATTGGGTAGTATATCGGGGTACCTAGCGCTATAAAAACCTGGCAGTGAACATAAAAAAATAACTAGCTACCTAGCGACACTAGTGACACTAATGCAGCGATCAGAAAAATTATCGCTTAGTGACACGGGCAAAAGGGGGTGAGGGTTAACTCTAGGGGCAATCAGGGGGTTAAACCTTTATTGGGGGGGGGGGGGTAGGGGGCTACCCTGGACCTAACACTAACTGCCCTGACACTTTTTACTGTCACAACTGACACTGAATGCAGTAATCAGTAAATAAATGATCACTGCAATCAGTGACACTGTGACTGGGAGGGGGCGGGGGGGATCGGGGGCGATGGGGGGGTTGATCGGGGGGGGGGGAGGTTTGTGTGCCTATGTGTGCCTACATGTCAGTGTAGTGTTTGGTGCACTTACTTTCAGTGTTCTCCTTGTAGTCCGGTCAAAAAGACCGCCCCGAGGAGAATGACATCACTTCCTCCCTGCCTGTGTTTACTATACACAGCGGGAGGAAGCTTCTCATTCGCCAGGAGCGATCGAGACGGGATGGCCATCCCCTCATCCCGGATCGCTCCTGAAGCGAAATGGACCACCGCATCCAGCGGGAGGGGGTCTGATCGGACCCCCCACCCGCTGGAAGGCAAGCACGTACATGTACGTGCTTGTGCCTGTACATGCCATTCTGATGACGTACATTAAGGGGGTCCTTAAGGGGTTAACAAAGTATATATCTGTGCATTACTTCACATTTAACGCAATATATATCTGTGTGTTACTGCACGTTTAACGCAGTATATATATGTGTTTCTGTATGTTTAACGTAGTATATATCAGTGCATTACTACAAGTTTAACGCAGTATATATCTGTGCATTACTGGATGTTTAACACAGTATATATCAGTGCCTTACTGTACATTTAACAGAGTATATATTATTATTATTATTATTATTATTATACAGGATTTATATAGCACCAACAGTTTACTCAGCACTTTACAACTTGAGGGTAGACAGTACAAATACAATACACTTTAATGCAGTAATGCTCCTTAGTGCTTACAATCTAAGAGGGAAGGTCAAGAGATACAAAGGTAATAACTGTGGGGGATGTGCTGATTGAGAAAGTAAATGTACAGTTGTTAGGTGGGGCCAGATAGGCTTCTCTGAAGAGATGAGTTTTCAGGGAGCGTCTGATAGTGGACAAAATAGGAAAAGGTTGGACAGATTGAGGTAGAGCATTCCAGAGGATAGGAGAGGTTCTGGAGAAGTCCTGAAGGTGAGCATGGGATGAGGTGAGTTAGAGAGCAGGAGATCTTGGGTGGAGCGAAGAGAACAATTAGTTTAGTATTTTGAGACTAGGTTAGTGATGTAACTGCGGGCCAAGTTGTGGATGGCTTTGGAAGTTAATGTTAATATAACAATAGTACCCCTGGCAGAGGGGTATAGCAGACGCTGAGTGGTTTGTGAGGTGGATGAGCCTGGCAGCAGCATTCATGATGGACTGAAGTAGGGATAACCTATTTAGAGGTAAGCTAATGAGGTGGGTGCTGCAGTAGTCGAGACGAGAGATGACCAGGGACTGGATTAGAAACTTTGTGGTGATATTGGTTAGGAAGGGCCATATCTTGGAGATGTTGTGAAGGTTGAGGTGGAAAATTTTGGATAGCGATAGGATGTGGGGTTGAAAGGTTAGTTCAGAGTCCAGGATTACACCCGGGACAAGTTGATAGTTGAGCCATTGATATTGACAGAGAAATCAGTGGAAGTGGCACCCATGGGAGGAAATATGATGAGCTCTGTTTTGGATAGGTTGAGTTTGAGGAAGTGATGTGGCATCCAGGCTGATATGTCTGCTAGTAAGTTGGTGATGCGTGAGGAGATAGATGGAAAGAGCTGGGGGGTGGAGAAGTAGATTTGGGTGTCATCAGTATAGAGATGATATTGAAAGCCATGGAAGCAATCAACTGACCCAGGGAAGGGTCTGTTGATTGCCTCCCATGGCTTTCATATCAAGGGTTTACTACAGTTTAGTGCAGTGCTACATGTGCAGTTTTACTGTAGTATATTGTAGTGTGTCAGTGAAGTGTGTCTGTGTAGTGAGTACTCAAGCTAAAGTGCACCAAACACTACATTCCATTGATTAAAATTCATCCACATACACATTTCCACATCTTTATTACATTTTGTTAATAAGCGTCCCCTGCCCCCATCATATCTGGAAGGCCAACAAGGAGAGGCAGACGTTTCCGTGGCACTGTGAGGGGGCCAGCAGCGTATGTGTCCACAGGCAAAGGTGGACGTGGTCCATCCTTAGGCAGGGCATCGTTTCCTTTGTTTAGTGATGTTGCCCCTGCCATCCAGCCACCACAGCATGCAGAGGAGGTGGTGGACTTGCTTACTAAACCATCATCATCCTCCTCATCCTCCATCACACAAACAGAGACTAGTGTGCAGTCCACTGCATCTGCCAGAGTGGCCTTGACAATGCACAGCCATTACTTGATTCAGATCTTGGTTTGAGGTTGAAGAAGGTAGGAACATGAGCCTACAGAGAGGAGAGAACACTGGTAAAGAACAAATTGGCAGTCATGTTCCCCCAGCCGCAGAAAATTGCCAAGTTATCTCCAGTGATAAAGAGGATGGAGGGGATGATAATGATGATGAGGTCACTGACAAAACTTGGGTGCTGGATAGAGCAGAGGAAGAAAGTGAGGGTGAGGCACAATCCCAAAGAGGAACTAAATCATGGAAGAGTAAAGAGCAGCCACCCTATTCCACCAGATTGTAGAGCTGTTATCTCCCAGCCCACTTCCCACAGCTTGGGCCTTTTTTAGCACATGTGCAGCCGATCACTCTGTTGCAATTTTCAAACTTTGCCTTAAGCACATTAAGTGTGGCACAAACGCCAGCCATTTTGGGTACCACATGCTTGACAAGGCATTTAACCTCCCACCACTCAGCCCATTGGCAAGAGCACCTGAAAACCACGCAAAAGGGACACAATTCTGCTCCTCCTCACCTTTTTTAGTCTACCCCTGCTATACCTAATGACCTTTCAGCAGCCTCTACTGACAGGGATGAAGGTATAGTGCAGGGTAGGGATGAGCTTCGTGTTCGAGTCGAACGTACGTTCGACTCGAACATTGGCTGTTCGTCCGTTCGGCGAAATCCGAACATTTTGGTCCGTTCGTGTCAAATTCGCATGGCGCTCACGGCCCACAATGCACTGCGATGGCGCAGTGCATTGCTGGCTCATGATTGGCCAAGCATGCACTGTGACCCCGCATGCTTGGCCAATCGCAGCGCCAGCAGCGAGGAGAGCCATGATTGGCCACAGGCAGGGTGCCTGTGGCCAATCATAGCTCAGGCTGTGTAGTGCACGCCCCACACTATATAAGCCCGCCATCGCTGTGGCCTCGTGTAGTGTGTTGGCGTCTGAAGCAGTGGGTGTTCTGTGTACCTTCAACACAGTACACACCGATCGTTTTCGGCCGATTTTCTATCTTGCTGTTGTGTAGTGGTTATTGTCTGCGTGCCCTGACCGCAGTATACACCGCTATATTCACCTCACCTATATAGCTAGTGATCTATCTTTTATAATAGAGCTTGCAGTCAGTAGTGTTAGGAGATAGTGCGTGCTGTCTGCGTGCTCTGTACCCAGTACATACCGCTATATCCATCTACATAGCTCTTCTCTATTTGAGCCCACTTGCCATCTGCAGGAGTTATTGGAAGTTGTGTGTGCCTCCAGCACAGCACAGTATACATCTGTATATACCCCTTTATCTCTGGTGTTCTCTGGTTATTGTCTGCGTGCCCTGACCGCAGTATACACCGCTATATTCACCTCACCTATATAGCTAGTGATCTATCTTTTATAATAGAGCTTGCAGTCAGTAGTGTTAGGAGATAGTGCGTGCTGTCTGCGTGCTCTGTACCCAGTACATACCGCTATATCCACCTACATAGCTCTTCTCTATTTGAGCCCACTTGCCATCTGCAGGAGTTATTGGAAGTTGTGTGTGCCTCCAGCACAGCACAGTATACATCTGTATATACCCCTTTATCTCTGGTGTTCTCTGGTTATTGTCTGCGTGCCCTGACCGCAGTATACACCGCTATATTCACCTCACCTATATAGCTAGTAGTAGTTATCTATCTTTTATAATAGAGCTTGCAGTCAGTAGTGTTAGGAGATAGTGCGTGCTGTCTGCGTGCTCTGTACCCAGTACATACCGCTATATCCACCTACATAGCTCTTCTCTATTTGAGCCCACTTGCCATCTGCAGGAGTTATTGGAAGTTGTGTGTGCCTCAAGCACAGCACAGTATACATCTGTATGTACCCCTTTATTTCTGGTGTTCTCTGGTTATTGTCTGCGTGCCCTGACCGCAGTATACACCGCTATATTCACCTCACCTATATAGCTAGTAGTAGTGATCTATCTTTTATAATAGAGCTTGCAGTCAGTAGTGTTAGGAGATAGTGCGTGCTGTCTGCGTGCTCTGTACCCAGTACATACCACTATATCCACCTACATAGCTGTTCTCTATTTGAGCCCACTTGCCATCTGCAGGAGTTATTGGAAGTTGTGTGTGCCTCCAGCACAGCACAGTATACATATGTATATAAAAACAACAGGTGTATCTAAAAGGCCTATAATACACCACTCGGCGCCCAACAAAGGATACACCACAAATTTAAAGAGATAGATGTATGTATATACAAGCATATATATAAACACATATGCATATATATATCAATACATATCCTCATATGAGCATCTGCATATAAATTGCAAAATAGATCCAAACCACCTAGATGGAAACAATCAAATTAAGCAAACAGAACACTAATAGCAGCTGTTTAAAATCTAAATAAATATATATATATCTGTAATACACATAATTCATCAAAAATCATATGAGAATGACGGTATTAAAACAGCGCTCAACATAGAGTTCTCAAGATATTCACAAGTACTTGTGTATGAGCTCTAATGAAAAAAGAAGAACAGTCCTTAATGTGCAGATAGGGTGATTATAATGTTCTTATTCAACGATACAAGGTGACCAAACGTGCTGCTGACATAGCTTCCACCAAACTATTTGGGAGTGCTTCACCACGTGCGATGCATCCCCCGCAGGGGGTAAAACTCACCAGATAGCGTTGAAACAAACAGCCTTAAGGAATATATATTCTTTCAGATATAACCTGGACTCATATGTCTTCACTTAGGGGTCCCATTTACAGCCATCCTCCAAGCATGTCACAAAATAAAACAAAGCATATACATAGCATAATACCGTTTTTATTAAGATTAGAAATAAATAAAATCCCCATTTAAATATCCGCGTACATTATAAAAAATATATCTCAGGCAATAAGAATATGTGTGTTTCACCAGATTCAGGCATCAGTGTCCTCCTCCTGTGTTCAGCTGTGTACACTACGAGTGACTTCCTGGTCCTTGGTCAGCGGTGGAACGCACACATCACTTCCGGGAGCGTCGTGTAAGCCACGCCCTGACGCGTTTCGTCACTTCCGACTTCACGCCCTCTGTTGAAGTCGGAAGTGACGAAACGCGTCAGGGCGTGGCTTAATCTGATGCCTGAATCTGGTGAAACACACATATTCTTATTGCCTGAGATATATTTTTTATAATGTACGCGGATATTTAAATGGGGATTTTATTTATTTCTAATCTTAATAAAAACGGTATTATGCTATGTATATGCTTTGTTTTATTTTGTGACATGCTTGGAGGATGGCTGTAAATGGGACCCCTAAGTGAAGACATATGAGTCCAGGTTATATCTGAAAGAATATATATTCCTTAAGGCTGTTTGTTTCAACGCTATCTGGTGAGTTTTACCCCCTGCGGGGGATGCATCGCACGTGGTGAAGCACTCCCAAATAGTTTGGTGGAAGCTATGTCAGCAGCACGTTTGGTCACCTTGTATCGTTGAATAAGAACATTATAATCACCCTATCTGCACATTAACCACTTCCCACCCGGCCAATGCACATATACGGCCGGGTGGGAGCCGCCTACTCCTGATATGACGTTCAGGAACGTCATTCAGGAGTAGCGGGATCGCGCGCGCGCCCACGCAGCGGCGCGATCCCGATGCGCCCGTGTCACCCGGACACGGCGCATCTCAGATCGGCAGGAGGGCTCTGTGATTGGCCCTCCTGATCACATGACGGCCGTGTCCAATCACGGCCGCCATGTGATGTAAACAAACAGCCGGTTGCTAGGCAATCGGCTCTCCTCTCCTCACTCGGAAGTCATCGCTGAGGAGAGGAGAGCAGATCGCTGCAGCCGGCTGCTGATCAGTGAGTATGAGCTGTTTTTTACAGCTTTTTACTCACTGATCACCAGTCTAGTGTACACAGTAAACACACCACACAGTAAACACATCACACAGTATAAACACAATGTCCCCACACATGTCCCCAAAACATACATGTCCCCAAATAATAAAAACACATGTCCCTAATAATAAAAACATGTCCCCCACATATGTCCCACTAAAATCACATGTCCCAATGATTATCTGCACACATATGTACGTGATCACCTGCACACATATGTACATGATCATTTGCGTACATATGTCCGTGATCACACAAACCAATTATTATACACTTAACGGATTTTTTTTTACCAAAAACATGTAGCAGAATACATTTTGGCTTAAATTTATGACAAAATTTGATTTTATTGGATTTTTATTGAAGTAGAAAAAAGAAAATAGTTTTTTTTTCCAAATTTCCGCTTTTTTGCGCTTATATCGCAAAAAATAAAAAACGGAGTCGTGAATAAATACCACCAAAATAAAGCTCTATTTGTGCGAACAAAATGATAAAAATTTCATTTGGGTACAGTGTAGCATGACCGCGCAATTGTCACTGAAAGCGCTAGAGTGATGAAAGCTGAAAATTGGGCTGGGAAGGAAGGGGGCGAAAGTGCCCTGTATTGAAGTGGTTAAGGACTGTTCTTCTTTTTTCATTAGAGCTCATACACAAGTACTTGTGAATATCTTGAGAACTCTATGTTGAGCGCTGTTTTAATACCGTCATTCTCATATGATTTTTGATGAATTATGTGTATTACAGATATATATACATATGTATATACCCCTTTATCTCTGGTGTTCTATAATAAAGGCATCTGCAGGAGTTAGTGGGTGTTGTGTGCCTCCAGCACAATATACACTACCCAACTGCTGTTTTACCCAACTCCCTTCAGGCCATTACCATCTCTGGAAGGCCAGCAAGGAGAGGCAAGCAGGCTCTGTGTCTAGAGACAACAGTGCTGGTCGTGGACGCGGTGCATTGTCATCAGCACGTGGCCATGGGACATGCTTGTCCTTCTTTTCGTCAGCTGGACATGTTGAACCGCAACATGCCAACGACATGGTAGAGTGGATGACCAAGCCCTCTTCATCCTCCTCATCCTCTCTCACCCAGTCTCAGGGTAGTAGCAAAGCAGCTGCCAACGCATCGTCTTCCCTCCTCTCAATGTCATCATCAGTGACTCCTTCCCTAGACCCACCACGTCCTCCTGAGGAGTCTCCTGAACTCTTTGAGCACAGTGTTGGGTACATGCTCCAGGAGGATGCCCAGTGTTTTGTGGGCTCTGATGATGACACTCAGCTAGAGGAAGGCAGTAGCGTGAGCGCAGACAGAGGGGATGCTCAAGAAGGACAGCAATCTGGCAGTCATGTTTCACAAGCTGCAGCATACTGCCAGGTTTGCTACAGCGATGAAGAGGGAGGGGATGATGAGGGCACTGACTCCACGTGGGTGCCTGGAAGGAGGGAGGAGGAGGAGGAGGCACATGTCCAACGAGGCAGGATGCCCTCCGGGGGCCAGCTTAGGGGCAGCACACCGACTGAATCACACCGCAGAGCTCCGCCTGTGCAGAGCGCTGCCTCTGCGCGTTATTCTAAAAGCTCTTTGGTGTGGGCCTTTTTTGAGACGAGTGCATCAGATCGCACCGCTGCTATTTGCAACATATGTCTCAAGCGTATCTCACGTGGCCAAAACATCAGCCGCTTGGGCACCACATGCTTGACCAGACATATGTTGACCTGCCATGCAGCTCGTTGGCAAGCGTACCTCAAAGACCCACACCAAAGAACAAAGCGGACCTCTCCTTGCTCCTCATCAGCTGGCATCTCCAACCCCATTAGACCTTCAGTCCTCTCTGAAACCTGCTCTGAGAGGAATGAAGGTGTAGAATTAGGTGTGTCACAGCCAAGTGCTTCCGGGAACTCTGCTAGCGGTACACCCACGTCCGATTATAGCAGGCAAATGTCCCTGCCCCAGCTGCTGGACCGGCGGAAGAAGTTCACTCCCAGCCATCCACATGCCCAGCGGTTGAATGCTAGCTTGGCTAAATTGCTAGCACTTCAACTGCTGCCTTTTCAGTTGGTAGACTCGGCCCCCTTCCGTGAGTTTGTACAATGTGCAGTTCCTCAGTGGCAGGTCCCCAAACGCCACTTTTTCTCACGGAAGGCGATTCCGGCTCTCTACCGGCATGTGGAAGGCAATGTCCTTGCCTCGCTGGACAGGGCGGTCAGTGGAAAGCTGCATATTACCGCTGACTCATGGTCCAGCAGGCATGGACAGGGACGTTACCTGTCTTTCACGGCCCATTTGGGTCACTCTTCTGGCAGCTGGGAAGGATGCAGGACAAGGTGCAGTAGTGTTGGAGGTTGTTCCGCCACCACGCCTCCAAAATGCTACTATTGGTTGTGACACACCTCTCTCCTCCACCCCCTCCTCTTCTTCTTCCTCCATGGCCTCTTCCAGTGCTCTGTCCTCAGAACCAGCGGTGCTCCGTAGGCGTTCCAGGGGCTACGCAAGTACGCAGGCAAAACGATGCCATGCCGTGCTTGCGCTGGTTTGTTTGGGGGACAGGAGCCACACTGGGGCGGATGTTTTGTCAGCTCTGCAGGGGCAGGCCGAGAGGTGGTTGACGCCACGCCAGCTTAAGCCAGGAATGGTGGTTTGCGACAATGGCACCAACCTCCTCTCCGCCCTCCGACAGGGACAACTGACCCATGTGCCCTGTGTAGCTCACGTCCTTAACCTGGTGGTGCAGCGGTTCTTGGGCAGGTACCCCGGCTTACAGGATGTCCTGAAGCAGGCCAGGAAAGTCTGTGTGCATTTCCGCCGATCATTTAATGCCTGTGCTCGGCTGGCTGAGCTCCAAAAGGAGTTGAACCTGCCCAAGAACCGCCTTATATGTGACATGCCCACCAGATGGAACTCAACATTGGCCATGCTGCAGCGGCTGCACACGCAGCAGAGGGCCATCAATGAGTACCTGTGCGACTACGGCACCAGGACAGGGTCAGGGGAGCTTGGTTTTTTCTCACCACGCCAGTGGGGCATGATCAGGGATGCATGCACTGTCCTGTCACCGTTTGAGGAGGCCACAAGGATGGTGAGCAGTGACAGTTCATGCATCAGTGACACTGTACCTCTTGTCCACCTCTTGGAGCATACGCTGCGTGGAATAATGGACAGGGCACTTGAGGCAGAACAGAGGCAGGAAGAGGAGGACTTCCTTGCCTCTCAAGGCCCCCTTTATCCAGACAGTGTTCCTGCTGTGCCACCCATCACACAGGAAGAGGATGAGGAGGAGGAAGAGGAGGAGGAGGATGATTGTGTCAGCATGGAGGTGGAGGCTGGCACTCAGCATCAGCATCAGCAGCAGCAGCAGCAGTCCTGTAGGGATGATTTACAGTCCCAAGAAACACGTGGACTTGTACGTGGCTGGGAGGAGGTAGCTGCGGATCATGTTGTCCTTAGTGACCCAGAGGACTCCGGACCGAATGCCTCAGCTAACCTACGCTGCATGGCCTCCCTGATCCTGCAAAGCCTGCGGAAGGATCCTCGTATTCTTCGAATCAAGGAGAGGGACCATTACTGGCTGGCCACTCTCCTTGATCCACGGTACAAGGGTAAGGTTGCCGACCTTATCTTGCCATCGCAGAGGGAGCAGAGGATGAGACATCTCCGGGAGGCCTTGCAGAAAGGTCTGTGCAACGCGTTCCCAGAGACTGGGAGGTTACAAACTCCTGGTCCTGGACAACGTGTTGCTGAGGCATCGGTCAGAAGGAGCGGTGGAGAAGGTGGCCGTCTGACTGATGCTTTCAGACAATTTTTTAGTCCGCAGCCCCAAGGTATGATCGGTTCCAGCACCCATCGCCAGCGTCTGATTTACATGGTGCAGGAATAATTAGGGGCAAGGTCAGACTTGGACACCTTTCCCACCGAAAATCCTCTGGCTTACTGGGTCTTGAGGATGGATCACTGGCCAGAGCTTGCACAGTATGCAATTGAGCTACTGGCCTGTCCTGCATCCAGCGTTCTTTCGGAACGCACCTTCAGTGCTGCTGGTGGCTTTGTTACCGATCACAGGGTGCGCCTGTCCACCGAATCAGTTGATCGACTGACCTTCATCAAGATGAATCAGTCTTGGATCACCCACAGCTACCAAGCACCTGAAGCTGATGTAACCGAATAATTTTTTTTGAAATACCACATCCCTTCAAGACTGCCTATGCTGATGCTGAGTGACTGTCCTGTTATGTTGATTGTCTATCCTCTTCCTCCTCCGCTGATATGTTGGAAGAACATTTCTGGTTCTGGTTGATGCCATCAGCCCAATTTTTCTGCCCCTGTTTAACAGGGGCGTTTAAGTACAATTTTTGATGCAATGCTTTGCAGCAGGGCTAATTCCTGCAATCAAACAAGAGTATATGGCAGAGGTTGCAGTGTGGTGGCACCAGCACCAGTGCCTAAGGCCCAATTTTTCTGCCCCTGTTTAACAGGGGCGTTTAATTACAATTTTTGATGCAATGCTTTGCAGCAGGGCTAATTCCTGCAATAAAACTAGAGTATATGGCAGAGGTTGCAGTGTGGTGGCACCAGCACCAGTGCCTAAGGCCCAATTTTTCTGCCCCTGTTTAACAGGGGCGTTTAATTACAATTTTTGATGCAATGCTTTGCAGCAGGGCTAATTCCTGCAATAAAACTAGAGTATATGGCAGAGGTTGCAGTGTGGTGGCACCAGCACCAGTGCCTAAGGCCCAATTTTTCTGCCCCTGTTTAACAGGGGCGTTTAATTACAATTTTTGATGCAATGCTTTGCAGCAGGGCTAATTCCTGCAATAAAACTAGAGTATATGGCAGAGGTTGCAGTGTGGTGGCACCAGCACCAGTGCCTAAGGCCCAATTTTTCTGCCCCTGTTTAACAGGGGCGTTTAATTACAATTTTTGATGCAATGCTTTGCAGCAGGGCTAATTCCTGCAATCAAACAAGAGTATATGGCAGAGGTTGCAGTGTGGTGGCACCAGCACCAGTGCCTAAGGCCCAATTTTTCTGCCCCTGTTTAACAGGGGCGTTTAATTACAATTTTTGATGCAATGCTTTGCAGCAGGGCTAATTCCTGCAGTAAAACTAGAGTATATGGCAGAGGTTGCAGTGTGGTGGCACCAGCACCAGTGCCTAAGGCCCAATTTTTCGGCCCCTGTTTAACAGGGGCGTTTAAGTACAATTTTTGATGCAATGCTTTGCAGCAGGGCTAATTCCTGCAATCAAACAAGAGTATATGGCAGAGGTTGCAGTGTGGTGGCACCAGCAGCAGTGCCTAAGGCCCAATTTTTCTGCCCCTGTTTAACAGGGACATGTAATTACAATTCTTGATATAATATTTCACAGGAGGGCCCCTTCCTGTGCCCACCCAGAGTAACGGTGAGGACTTATAGTGTTGTGGCACCAGCACCACAACCACCAAAGGTCAATTTTTCTACCACTGTTCAACAATGGCATGTAATTACAATTCTTGATATAATCGTTCACAGCAGGGCGCTCCAGCGCCCACCAAGAGTCACTTTGAGGGCTTACAATGTTGTGGCAAAACCAACACCTTGTTCCGCCATTTCTGCAGAGCATATAGGGCAGGCCCCTACTTTCAAACATCCAATTTACAAACATCTCCTACTTGCAAACGGAAGGAGACAACAGCAAGTGAGATGAAAAAAGATGGACGACAAAACAAATTATACAGGGGTGATAACCCTTCCCTATGTTTTCCAAAAAGCTTAAAAATAGTTTTTTTGACTGGAGCTACACTTTAAAAATGTACCAGTTGAAAATTACAAACAGATTCAACTTAACACAACAAATCTACACAGTCCCTGTCTTGTTTGCACCGCCTGTATACTGCTGTTCTGAGTATATAGGGCCTGGGGGCCACACGCATTTCCTGTTTTTAATATGGGTACGGGGTTCCCCTTAATATGCGTACAAGACCTAAAGGGGCTGGTAATGGGCAGGGAGGGCTACCCATGCCGTTTTTCTCAATGATTTTCAACCATATTGCAGGAACCAGATATAACATTAAAACCGCAAGCAGTTTCAAATGGTGTTATTTCCGTTAAATGTCATTTTGTGCAGGGACTGTTCTAAACACGGGAAACACGTGGCACTTCACAGGTATACTACAGACACCCCACAGGCACCATATTTAAAGGAATATTTCACTTTTTTTCCCACTTTAATCGTCATTAAAATCAGTGCTCCCGCCAAAACGGCCGTTTTTAAAACTTTTTTTTGCATTGACCCATGTCCCCTGGGGCAGGATCCAGGTCCCCAAACCCTTTTTAGGACAGTATCTTGTATATTAGCCGTTAAAATTAGCACTTTTCATTTCGAACGTTCGAGTCCCATAGACTTCAATGGGGTTCTAACGTTCGTTCGAATTTGGGGTCCGTTCGAAAGTTCTGGTGCGAACCGAACCGGGGGGTGTTCGGCTCATCCCTAGTGCAGGGTGTCCCAGTGTCAGAAACCATGAACCAGACCGAGACAGAAGTACAATTAAATCACACTTGTTTATTAATAAAAAATAAAATGGTAAATAGAGTAAGTGTAGTCAAAGCATAGCCAGAGTCAAGTAACTGGATCGAGTAGTCAGCCAGGCCAGAGTTCAATAACTAGATCGGGTAATCAGCCAGGCCAGAAGTCAGGGATCCAAGTATAGCAACAGCAAGCAGGATAAGGAGTCAGAAGGGATGTCAGCAAGCCAGTCTTTAAACAAACCGCAGGAGATGGTTTCTAGTGATGTGACCAAGGCGAAGGCAGAGGTGAAGTGAGCTGGAAGGCTTTAAGTAGGCAGGTCAGACGAGCATCCTCAGGAACAGCTGGGTAAATGTGGAGAGAGATGAGAGCTGGCAATTAGCCGACAGCTGAGCAGCCAGCCCAGAGAAGGAAGGGCTAAGCCAGCCCTGACAGTACCCCCTCCTCAATGACCTCTCTCCCTCGGAGGGCCACTGGGCTTGAGGGTAAAACGTCTATGGAAATCACGGAGGAGGACAGGGGCATGTATGTCCGAGGATGAAACTCAGGAGCGTTCCTCTGGACCGCACCCCTTCCAATGCACCAGGTACTGTATGCGCCCACGGAACCTACGGGAGTCAACAATGGATTGTACCTCATACTCCTCATGTTTCTCAACCTATATAGGGTGAGGACATGGCACTGAGGTGGTAAATCGATTGCAGACCAACGGTTTCAATAAGGAGACATGAAACACATTTCAGATGTGCATACTACCCTGTTTCCCCTAAAATAAGACCTAGCGTGATTGTCGACGATGGCTGCAATATAAGCCCTACCCCCCAAATAAGCCCTAGTTAAAGTTCTTCTATGTCTTACTCTCAGGGTAGGGCTTATTTTCGAGGAAAGAGGGTGGGGTTTATTTGGGGGGTAGGGCTTATATTGCAGCCATCACCGACACTCATGCTAGGTCTTATTTTAGGGGAAACAGGGTAGGAGGAAGGTCCAACTCATAAGCCACCGGTTTAATCCTGAGAAGGATACAGAAAGGCCCAATAAACTGAGGTGCAAACTTCAGTGAGGGAACACGGAGTCAGAGGTTGCGAGATGACAGCTAGACCCTGTCCACAACCTGGGAGGAAGGCTCAGGCAGGCATCTGCGGTCAGCATGGAGTCTTTAACTATCATAAGCATGACGCAAAGCCTCCTGGACTTGTACCCAAGTGGACCAAAGACTACGAAGATGCAGGAATACTCTGCAGAACAAACGAGTCAGGCAACATGGAAGGTTGGAAACCATTTTTCGCCATAAATGGAGACAATCGGGAGGCAGAATTCAAGGCACTGTTGTGAGCAAACTCTGCCCATGGTAATAGGTCTGACCAGTTGTTATGGTGGTCAGAAATATAGCAACGTAGGACTGATTGGCTCGCTCTGCGGCCCCATTAAACTGCAGGTGATACGCAGAAGAAAAAGCAAGTTGAATTCCCAACTGTGCACAAAAGGCTCGCCAGAACCAGGAGACAAACTGACTGCCCCTGTCCGAGACAATCACCTTGTGTAGCCCATGTAAGCGAAAGATCTCCCGAGCAAAAATGGAAGCCAGTTTCTTAGAAGTAGGCGACTTCTTAAGTGGAATACAATGGCACATCTTTGAGAACCGGTCAACCACCATAAGGATAACAGTGTTGCCTTGGGAGTTGGGCAACTCCACATTGAAATCCATAGACAGGTGGGTCCAGGGCCTCTCTCCATTGAGTATGGGTTGTAGGAGGCTCACTGGAAGGTGTTGTGGAGTCTTACTCTGAGCACACACAGAACAGGCAGCTATGAAGGCAGTAACATCAGCCCGTAGAATAGGCCACCAGAATTGTTGGGAAATGACCCAAATGAGTTGATTCTTCCCAGGATGGCCAGCTGCCTTGGGATAATGGTAAATCTGGAACACGGCAGTACGGAGACTCTCTGGGACAAAGCAGCGGTCACAAGGTTTCTCAGGAGGAGCATGGACCCGAGCAGCAAGAATTTTGTCACCCAAAGGAGAAGTAAGACTAGTGCGAACCATAGCCAAGATACGATCAGGAGGAATCATAAGAACCGGAACCAACTTCAACTTGGAAGTGGAGGAAAATTGTCATGACAAGGCATCAGCCCTTACATTCTTAGTACCGGGTAAGAATGAGATGTAATTAAAACTCAACAAGAAAAAAGCCCATCGTGCCCTTCTGGTAGAGAGGCGCTTAGCCTCAGACAGGAATGTGAGATTCTTATGATCAGTAAGAATGAGGACTGGCACAGTGGTACCTTCAAGGAGATTTGCACTCAGCAGGTGACTATTTCTTGGAAAAGTAACAACACGGATGAATAGCGCTCTCAGAGTTAGGACGTTGAGACAGGAGGGCGCCAACTCCAGTCTCAGAAGCATCAACTTCTAGGATAAAAGGCAATGTAGGATCAGGATGTGCCAACACAGGAGCAGAAATAAAGGCAGCCTTGAGAGTCTTAAAGACCTTAATGGACTCCGGAGACAAACTCTGTGGGCTACTGTCCTTTCTGGTCATATCAGTCAGGGGCTTGACCAGACACAAGAAGTTATGAATAAACTTCCGATAATAGTTGGCAAAGCCCAGGAAACACTGCAGAGGACATAAACCCACGGGTCGAGGCCACTGTAGGACTACCAAAAGTTTCTCTGGGTCCATCGAAAAACCAGCAGTGGAAATGACATAGCCCAGGAATATAACTTGTTCACGATAGAACTCGCACTTCTACAGTTTACAATAGAGATTGTTCTATCTTAGTTTCTGAAGCACACGACAGACACCTGTGTGGTGGCTCTCCAGGGACTTGGAAAATATGAGGATATCATCGAGATAAACCACCATACATAACTTCTCGGAGGACATTGTTAGTAAATTCCTGGAAAACTACCGGGGCATTACAAAGGCCTAAAGGCATTACGAGGTACTCATAATGGCCTGTTCTGGTATTAAACGCAGTTTTCCACTTGTCGCCCTCCTTAATGCTCACGAGATTGTATGCTTTGTGAAAACTGTTTTTCTCTTGAAGCGGTCAAAAAACTCTATAATCAACGGAATCGGGTAGGCATTCTTAATCGTGACACGATTAAGACCCCCTATAATCAATACAAGATCTCAGTTCACTGCTCTTCTTCTTCACAAAGAAGAAACCAGCACCAGCAGGAGACCAGGATTTGTGGATGAAAACTTGAGAAAGTGGTCTGCAACATACTCCTCCATGGCCTTATCCTCCAAGACCGACAGAGGGTAAACCCGGCCACGAGGGGTATGGCACCAGGTTGAAGGGCAATTGCACAATCATATGACCGGGGTGGAGGTAAACTACTGGCTTGACCTTTATCAAAGACATCGCTAAAATCGCGGTAGGCAGGGAGGAGAGTGAAAAGGTGTACAGGTCCTTAGATACCTTCAGGAAGCATGTCTCACTGCATTGTGGTTACCAGGAGAGAACCTCAGCACAGAGACAATCAAAAGAGGGTTAGTGCCTCTGTAACCAATAACCAGCGGAAACCTGGGTGAGGAAATAACTTGGAATTGGATTATCTCATGGTGAAGAGCCCCTACGGCCATGGACAATGGAACCATCTCATGAGTCACATGGGCAGGCTGTAGAGGTCTCCTGTCAAGAGCCTCAATGGCAAGTGGAGTGTTACGCAGCTGCAGCAGAATCGAGTGCTGCGATAAAAAGGCAGAATCAATGAACAGGCCTGCAGCCCCAGAGTCGATTAGAGCCTATATCTTGATGGATGACTCAGCCCAAGAAAGGGTGACCGAAACCAGGGGCTTATCCTTCTGGATAACTGGGGACAAAACCACGCCACCTAAGGTCTTTCCATGACAGGGCCTCAAGGTTTGGGCGTTCCCTGGACGGGTAGGACAAGACTTCAAAAAGTGACCTGCCTGGCCACAATAAAAGCACAATCTCTCCCTCCTCCTAAAGGCTCTCTCATCCACAGAGAGACGCGTGAAGCCCAAATGCATGGGTTCATCTTCACTGACCGGCTCGTTACCAGGAGGCATGGGAGGTGAGGGAGGCATGGGTGAGATGGCAAAGCTCGGAGGCAAATGTACAGGAGGCTTCCGCAAGCACACTTTTAAACAGTCTTTCTCTGAGTCTGGAGTCAATGAGGATGGCAAATGAGATCAAGCTCTCCAACTCAGTGGGTATATCTCGGGCTGCTATCTCATCCTTGATGGAAACTGAGAGACCATGAGAAAAAGCAGCCACGAGGGCCTCATTGTTCCAAGCAACCTCTGCTGATAGAGTACGGAATTCAATGGCGTAGTCGGCAACAGTTCTCGTACTCTGTTTGATGGACATAAGGCACTTGGCAGCAGAAGTGGAGCATGCAGAAACATCAAATAGCCTTTTAAAGGAGGCCACAAAGTCAGGGTAACTCAAGACAACAGTTTTTTGTGTCTCCCATAGAGGGTTTGCCCAGGCCAAGGCTCTCTCAGAAAGCAAAGATATCATGAAAACTGCTTTGCTTCTGTCCGTGGGAAATGCCTGGTGCAGCATCTCAAAGTAAATCTCAACCTGGTTGAGAAACCCTCTGTATTGGACTGAATCACCCCCAAATAGCTGGGGAAGCGGAGCGGAACCAGACATACCTCTTATAGAGGTAATACTCGAGGTGGGTGCCTGCACAGAGATTGGTGCAGCAGCAGGGAAGACCTGCAACTCAGGTTGTACCAGAGCAGCCACAGTGGGGGATTCCAGGTGAGCCATGTGATTCAGGAGCATTTGTAACGATATGGCAAACTGATCCATGCGGTGATCTTGCTCATCCAATATGGAAAAAATATTACCGACAAGTGGATTGCCTGTATCTCCTGAATTCATGGCCTTCGTCTACTGTCAGAAACCATGAACTAGACTGAGACAGAAGTACAATTAAATTACACTTGTTTATTAATAAAAAAGGTAAATAGAGTAAGTGTAGTCAAAGCATAGCCAGAGTCCAGTAACGAGTAGTCAGCCAGGCCAAAGTTCAATAACCAGATTGAGTAATCAGCCAGGCCAGAAGTCAAGGATCCAAGTGGAAGAACAGCAAGCAGGATAAGGAGCCAGAAGGGATGGCAGCAAGCGAGTCTCTAACCAGGAATGCAGGAGATGGTTTCTTGTGATGTGACCAAGGAGAAGGCAGAGATGAAGTGAGCTGGACAGCCTTAAGTAGGCAGGTCAGACGAGCAGGATCAGGAACAGCTGGGTAACCGTGGAGAGAGATGAGAGCTGGCAATTAGCCAACAGCTGAGCAGCCAGCCCAGAGAAGGAAGGGTTAAGCCAGCCCTGACACCCAGGTCCTGCCGCACGTCTGCCAGTAGTACACCACCAGCAGGCAAATTTCTCTGCCTGATCTGCTGAAGCAAAAAAAATACAGTCACTGCCACCCACATGCCCAGTGTCTAAATTCAATCTTGTTGAAGATTCTTGGCTTTACAACTCCTGCCTTTTTGTCTGGTGGATTCTGCCCCCTTCCATGAATTTGCAGAATGTGCTGTACCACAATGGCAGGTTCCTAGTCGCTATTTATTTTTATGTAAGGCTAATCCAGCTCTGTACTATCAAGTGGAAGGCAATATTGTGGCATCATTGGGCAAGACAGTCAGCTGCAAGTTCCACGTTGCTGCCGACATGTGGTTCAGCAAGCATGATCAGGGACAATATATTTTGTTCACAGCACACTGGGTAACTCAGAAGTATGCAGGGCAGGGCTCAGTGCTGCAGTTTTCTGTGCCACCTCATCTCCATACAACTAGTGGTAACGATGCGGGATTTGTCAGCTCCACCCCCTGCTCCTCCTCTGCTGAATTGTCCTATGAACTATGCTATCAATCTTTCGGGGACTGTTCAATGAGTCAAGCTGAAATGGGATCTATCTGACGCTAGACTTACACGAATAAAGAACTTCTATACTCGGCCCAATGGGTGTTTGAGTTTGGGGGAAAGAATGGGAAACTCCTGGCAAGGGGCAACATCTCCTCTACTCCTATTGGGTCCATTAAAGATCACCGGGATCAGCTCCTTACCTCCCCCTCTGACATAAATGCCAGGTTCAAAGATTGTTTTTGAAGACATATACACCTCTAGGGCAGACTATTCAGACCCCGACTTATTAACCTTGCTAGAGTCAGTGACCTTTCCTGTCTTGTCCGCTGAGGAGAGGGAAAAGATGGAGGAGAATGTTACTTTGAAAGAGGTTCAAATGGCCATGGATGGTCTGAGGGGTTGGAAAGCAGACAGATTTCCCTCAGAGTTTTATTCCAACTTTACAGAACTCCTAGCTCCCACATTGCAGGTGCTATTTACCAACATTAACTCTTTCGAAAGTCTTGTCAGGTTCCATGAACAAAGCCGTTATAGTCTTTGTTCCCAAGCCTAGCAAAGACCCCCTAGACTGCTCCTCATATAGGCTTATTTCCCTTTTAAATGTTGATGCCAAGATCTTTGGGAAGATCCTTGCAAATAGACTCTCCCAGGTGATAGAAGAGCTGATAGGTATTGACCAAACTGGGTTCCTGCCTGGTAAAGGAATAGACATTAACATTAGACTATTTCTGAACACATCACTCCATCACACATGAAAATCAAGGTACCAGGGTAATCGCCTCATTAGATGCAGAAAAGGCATTTGACTCAGTCGAATGGTCCTTCTTATGGGAGGTCTTGCATCGGTTCAGTTTCGGTCCCAAATTTATACACGGCATCCAACTCCTCTATCGGACACAGAGGGCACCGGTTCACACAAACAGCTGGTTATCAGAGCCCTTCGCCCTGTTCTGTGGTACAAGGCAGCAATGCCCTCTATCCCCCAGTCTATTTGCCCTGGCCCTGGAGCCCCTGGCTATCTTTGTCAGGAGTGCCCCAGATGTGCTGGGCCTACGGCTGGGTAAGCTGGAAGAGAGGATATCCCTGTACATGGACAACTCGCTACTTTACCTCAATGACGCTGGCCCCTCGCTATTGGCTGTCCTGCCTATCTTTGACACATTTGTTAGGTACTGGGGTATCAGGATCAATTGGGCTAAATCAATACTTCTCTACCTCTGGATGAGGGAGCCATCCGCAGGGCAGCCTCCACCCCTCTCCGCTGGGTTGAGGAGTTCCTTTACTTGGGGATCCAGGTGGCAAAACACGACTCAGACTACATGGGGAAAAATCTGATGCCTGTCCTATCAACCCTTAGATTCAAATGCTTATCATGACAAACTTACCTCTAAATTTAGTAGGTTGCATTAACCTACTCAAGATGCTTATATTACCTAAATGTAACTACTTGTTTTGGAATTGCCCGATATGGATCCTCATCAGCTTCTTCAAAGAAATAAATAAGTGCATAGGTTCCTTTTTTTGGAGTGGGACGATGCCAAGGTTAGCCAGATCTGCGCTCTGGCTGCCTACTCATCTAGGTGGGCTAGCCCTACCTAACTTCCAAGTTTACTACTGGGTGGAGGTGCTGGTGATGGTTCAATGGTGGTATCAAGGGTCTAGAGCTAATGCCGCGATCTGCCTGGAGGAGAACTGCCTGGGCTCATTGGCTGGACTCAGTAGTTTCCCATATAGGGGACCAGGGGCATATGGGGCGACACCGGGACCAACCAGGGTGATGTGGCCGGTATGGACCGCTGCCCGGAGTCGCTTTTTGCTGCCGAACCAGTGATCTCTGGCACAACCCCTATGTACCCTATCCTACCCTAACTCATTTTCACTCCATCCCTGATCCACAGTTGTGGGCCCGATTATGGTATTTTGCGGACCTGAAGGCCAAATATAATCTACCTAATTGGATGGAATTTAGATACTTGCAACTTAAGCATGCCACCAAAGCTCAGTTCCCCCAGCCAGTTGTTCTCAAAACTGATCCCATAGAGGAGCTTCTGGCCCCAGGGGATCTAAATAAGCCCCTCTCCACTCTGTATGGGGTGTTGCTGGGTAATAATTCCCCCAAAATAGAACAATTATGGGAGGCATGGCACAATGAAATTCCCTCACTAGATAGGTAGGGTTGGGACTATTGCCTAGAGTATGGTCCCAAATTAGTTATTTCCTCTAGAGACAAGCGAATACATGTAAAATTCCTGCACAGGATATATTACACACCCCAAAGGCTCCACAGGATGTACCCTGACAAAGATCCTGAGTGCCCCAGATGTAAAACATGTATAGGAACCTTCTTTCACATGTTCTGTGACTGTCCAATTATCTCTGCCTACTGGACGAAGGTCTTTAGGAAAGTTTTTTTTTTTTTTTGAAAACTCCAAACTGCAATTATCTCTCCCAATGACACCCGAACTATCACTACTAGGTGTTCACGATGACGAACAACGTTCCCACCATTTAAAACTGCTAATCTCATACCTTTTCTTCTATGCTAAAAAGAAGATACTTCTCAAATGGACCTCACCAGAGCCCCCCCCCCCCCAACCCCCTCCATCTCCTCCTGGAAGGCACTAATTAAAGATGCTCTACCTATGTATAGGATTACATATTTGAACAGAGGCTATAAGTGGAAATACAAAAAAGTTTGGGCCTCATGGACCTCCACCTAGAGTATTGATAAAGACCACACGTCCCAAATATACGTAACGTTCTTGGTATACTATTGAACACATGCTCAAAACTGTATATACTGTGTACTCAACCTCTTTGAATTATGAACTCTTGCTGCATGAAGTTGCTGCCCACTGTTTTTGTTTTCCAAATCTGTATGTGCATAAATGTATTCCATGTAATGCTGTGTACTCTACATATGGTATACTGCTTGTTCCTCCTATGTGACAACAATAAAGCACCTTTGTTTAAAAAAAAAAGTGTACCTGTGTGACTATGGCACAACTACAGGCTCAGGCTAGCTCTGCAATTTTTCCCATGCCAATGGCTGCTGATAAGGATGCATGCACTGTACTGTCACCGTTTGAGGAGACCACAAGGATGGTGAACCGTGAAAATGCATGCATCAGTGACACAATCCCTGTTGTGTTCCTGAAGAAGCAGACTCTGTATGGCATTATGGACAGGGCATTCAAGCCAGAGCAGCAGGAGGAAGAGGAGGACTTCCTTTCCTCTCAAGCCTGCTTTTATGCAGACACCATTCTTCCTATGCCACAGAACACACAGGAGGATTTATCCATCCCCAGAATCCTTGGGAGTAGTACGTGTCTGGAAGGAGGCAGTCCTCAGTGACTCAGGCCGCGTACACACGGGCGGACTGTTCGCCCAACTTTTTCCGCTGAACAGTGTTTGGGCGGACAGTCCGCTCGTGTGTGGGCTTTCAGCGGACAGTTTCAGCGGACAGTTTGACGAACAAGGTTTTTCGGAATTTCCGAAAAACTGTCCGCTGAAACCTTGTTTCAGCGAACAGTCCGCTCGTGTGTAGGCTTGTTCGTCAAACTAAGTTCCGCGCATGCTCAGAAAGGATTTACACGCCGAAAGTTATAATGCAGTGTATAGGACGTCGTATTTTTCGTCCCGTCGTACGTGCCGTTCACGTCATCGCGCACGGTTTCAGCAAACTGTTCGTCCGTCGTGTGTGGCCATGTCCGTCCATGCTAATTTTGAGCGGACTGTTTGCCGAAACTGTTTGACGGACAAAGTTGGGCGAACAGTCCCCGCGTGTGTACGCGGCCTCAGAGGAGTCTGCTTTTAATACCTCCGCAAAATTGTGGTGCATGGGCTCCCTCATTCTTCAAAGCCTGCATAAAGACCCGAGAATACGTGGCATCAAGGAGAAGGATCCCTATTGGTTGGCAACCCTCCTTGACCACCGTTACAAGGGGAAAGTCTTTGAACTCAACCCATCCCTACAGAGGGAGCAAAAGAGGAAATTTCTTGGGGACACCTTAAAGAGGAGTTTATGTAACTCCTTTCCCAACTCTGGTAGGTTACAGTCTGATGGAAAATGTTGTTTTGAGGCTTCTGTTAGTCAGGTGAAGGAGAAGGTTGCGACCTCAAGGATTCTTTTAAAAAAATGTTTAAATCCTCGGCACCTAGGGCTGACAGCGTCCACATCCCCTCAGCAGCGTCTTCATCATATGGTGGAATATTATCTAGGGGCAAAAACAGATATGGAGAACTTTCCAGTTGACAATCCACTGGGTTACTGGGTCATGAGAATAGACCACTGGCCAGAACTTGCCCAGTATGCAATAGAGCTTCTGGGCTGCCATGCATCCTGCATGCTTTCGGAATGGCATTTCAGTGCTGACGGAGGTTTTGTGACAGATAATAGAGCGCATCTGTCCACAGACTGGCTTACATTTATCAAAATAAATCAGTCCAGGATTAACAGCAGCTATCATGCGCATGATGCCGATATCACTAATTAAGTGCTTTCTGGATCTTGAATTTCTGAAAGACGTGGGTGTTAATTTCATCTCGAAGAGATTTTTTTGGTGTAGGTTTCATGGGCACAATTAACACCCAAGGATCTGTTTGACAGGTGCGTATCATTGCAATTTTTGACAGCAAGTCCAATTCTTGCTTTCATCTAGAATACCTTGATGGTGTGGTTATGGTTATGGTTATGGTGTGAAGGCACCACCGACACCCAAAGGTCAATTTTTCCACAACTGTTTGAACAGGGCATCAAGTTTCAATTTTTGACAGCAAGGGGAATTCTTGCTTTCATCAAGAGTACTTTGATAGGGTGACGGTGTGAAGGCACCACTGACACCCAAAGACCAATTTTTCCGCAACTGTTTGATAGGTGCATATCATTGTAATTTTTCCACACCTTTTACTTCTATCCAAAGTGTGCAAAAGAGACACCAGAATTTATCCCCAAAAATCTCTAATCTTGTTCCAAGTGCATTAAATTGTGACTTCATCATACTGACTGGCTCCACAAGCCATTGTTTATAAAAATAGAGAAAGCTTGAATGAAAATTTTTATTTTTTTGGCTTTATAAGTGTTATTATTGCTGCAGAAGGCTCTATACACTGTACAGATGTGCCACATTATAGGCAGACCAAGGAGACCCCCCCCCCCCCCCCCCGACACTATATTTAAAGGATTTTTTTTTTATTGTTATTTCTCATTTGGATGGTTTCACGTTAAGCATTAGTAAATTGCTGTTCATTTAAAAATTATGTTTTTTACTAACTTTTTTCATTGATACATGTCCCTCAGGCCAGTACCCGGTCCTTCATAACCATTGTATGCCCACTTACTTGCATATAAAACCGATTTTTCCCATTTGGATCTTATAAACTTTAAAGGGTATTGTTATTCAGTTCCGAACTTTTGTTCTAAAGTTCTGCCGCGAACCGAACAGGGGATCATTTAGCCCATCTCTATGGTTCAGTGAAAACAGCTCAGGCTCAGGTCAAACCCATGGTCAACCCAAACCAAAAAGCCCACTCCTTTCAGTAAACAAATCATTAATAATTATATTGAAGTACACTAAGAAAATTCAATAATAAAAATAAAATTTTAATATGAATTTAATATGATTTTACTTTAATTACATTACTAACATTTAAGTGTTTGCGGTAAAGAATATGCTAAGCTTTTAGGATTTCCGCAACATATTAGGTCATTACATTTATATGAATAGAGAATACTTCGCTCTTGAGGGACTTTTCTTTCTGAACCTTACAAGTGCAATATGTATTTGGTATTTCCACAAACGTATTGATTGCAGGATGAGTCTCTCAGCTTATAGTTCACATAAAGTACTTGACAGGAATATCCTTAGAACACCACATTAACAATTTGGACTTCCAGGAAATTGATTCTGGTACATCTAATTACCTACCATTATTATTTGCTAATAATATGTTAGTATTGTTCAAAAGATACCCTGCTCCTTCTGTAAGACATGTGTATTTAGAAATTATGATACTGAATTTGAGACTCAAGAATATTGATTGTTGAAGAAAAATAATATGTGTGTTTGAAAAATGATTGACACAAGATAAGAGACACCGCTAACATTTTTATAACATATTAATGTGGATCTGAATTCTTTAGTTATAAAACAATGTAATACAAAAAAATGGGAATTGTTTCTTCATCATCTACAACAACTGTAACTGTAACTTCAAGGTTTTTTTTTTTTTGTTAGTGAGTTCTGTAAATAGCCATAGATTTTCACTAAAGACAATCAGGTGTCCTCCACGATGAGCACAATGGCACAATGATGTTGCCCCGCTGCTACTTACATTGCAAATGACAGATTCCCAGAGCCGGGGATCTTGAATCATGACTATAATTGTTCAATTATGTTAGCTTCTTAGTTTACAATCTAGCAGTCAGGGATTCAGGTGGGAAAACTTTGTAAATCTGGCCATGGATTGAAACAGATTTGGCGTCCGACCCAAACCCCTATAATAGTAATTAATGCAAAATATGAGCTTTTAGGATACCAACATCTGATAAAAAATGATAATTGGAGTTAAACTGGCCATATACCGCTCAAATTTTGGACATTTTTTGCTGAATCAGATGAAATCTGAGCCATGGGTGGCCTTTCAAGCACCATCTATTTTAACAAAAGTTGCATTTGTTCATCCAAACTGTTTAGCTTAGACTAGTTTTAGGCACTAAGTATAAACCCAAAACTGTTGACGTGCAATAGCCTAACAATAATAGATTTTGGTTGTTCTTCAATACGAAATTCTGCTGAGGTAAAAAATACAATTCAGAGGACCCCTGAAGATGTGTTGATGCTTATATAACTGGTATGGGGGTTACAAAGGGATTCCTAAAGGCTCACACCTCATTTGGTTTACAGACAAGCAGATCATTTACAAATGGCAGCCATACCATTGAAATGCTATAGCATTTTCTGAAAAAAGTTTGAAAGGATATATCCCAGAATTATATATGAACTGAAAGCGTTTTGAATAACAAATATTGTTCTTTATTTATTAAGGGATCATGCATAGCAAGATACAGTTCTTAGAACCTAGTTTTAAGCTCACAGGAAGTGACACTGCATCTCTGGAAAGATCGACATATATTTTCTGTACTAGGTGAAAATGTTCTGAAAAATTAAAACATATGCAGCCACCACATCTAAGGACTGGTAAGCTGCAATACATAAAAAAAATGGTTTATGTTTTAGATACACTTTAAAAAAATAAGAAATTGCCTGGATAATTTTTTATAAATTACAGGTAACCTGTAAGGGGTTAAGATACCACTTTCTGAGCAGAGCCCAAACTCTGCAAGGGCACAGCATTACCAGTTGACACAAACATATATCCGGTCTAGTGATGGACAAACTTCCGACGGGACGTTTCGCGAATGCGGACCGCGAACGCGGACGATAGTTCGCGAACCGTAACGTTTGTGGCGGGCCCCATTGACTTCAATGGGAGGCGAACTTTGCAAACTTACAGGTCAAATTTGCAGCCACAAAATAATTACTAGCTGTGCAAACATAGTCCCACCACATGGCCAATGACATAACACATGTATGAGGTGAATCTGGGATCGACAACTACAAGCATTCTTTTTTTATATGTGAAATTGTTGTGACAATTCAGGACTGTGGAGCGCATGAAGGCAATAGAGGAAAGGTCAGGGTAGGCAAAGAAGAGGGTGCAGGAGATGATCATGAGCAGCGTGACATACAGCAATGACACCTGCACCGTGATAGAGTCATCTGACACCAGCACCGTGATAGAGAGCACTGACATCAGCAGCGTGACATAAAGCACTAACACCAGCACCGTGATATACAGCACTGACACCAGCACCGTGATAGAGAGCACTGACATCAGCAGCGTGACATACAGCAATGACACCTGCACCGTGATAGAGTGATCTGACACCAGCACCGTGATAGAGAGCACTGACATCAGCAGCATGACATAAAGCACTAACACCAGCACCGTGATATACAGCACTGACACCAGCACCGTGATAGAGAGCACTGACATCAGCAGCGTGACATAAAGCACTCACACCAGCACCGTGATATACAGCACTGACACCAGCACCGTGATATACAGCACTGACACCTGCACCGTAAGCAGCCCCAGGATGAAGTCAGCATAGCACAGGGATGGTGGGAGCCCCCCGTAATGAGCATAGCACAGGGATGGTGGGAGCCCCTCATAATGAGCATAGCACAGGGATGGTGGGAGCCCTTCATAATATGCACAGCAGAGGTACAGCCCCAGGAGGAAGTCAGCACAGCACAGGGATGGTGGGAGCCCCTCATAATAAGCAGCCCCAGTAGAAATATGACACCGCTCAACCTCTTCAAACAGGAGGGTACGGGCATATAGTACGGTGTGCTTTTTTTGGACAAGGAAGTGAGCCAAATGAAGAAAGAAGGTCTGTGTGCTCGATTAAAAAAGTTGTTTATAGACATATACATGGTCTACTGGTCACATGTGTTGAATTCCTCCGAGATCCATGCCTCATTCATTTTTAGAAATGTGAGGTAGTTAACACTGTCGTGAGCTAGGCGAGTACACTTATCGGTCACGATCCCCCCTGCTGCGCTGAACGTCCTTTCGGACAGGACACTGGACGAGGGGCAAGCCAACAGTTCGATTGCAAATTGGGCAAGCTCTGGCCAGAGGTCAAGCCTGCCCACCCAGTAGTCCAGGGGTTCATCACTCCTCAGAGCGTCCACATCGGCCGTTAACCCGATGTAGTCAGACACCTGACGGTCTAAACGTTCCCTGATGCTGGATCCGGATGACACCTGTCGATGGGTCGGCTGAAAGAATGACCTCATATCCGAAGTCACCAACACATCTTCAAACCGGCCTCTTCTTGCAGGCGCTGTTGGATTGGTACCCGCAACTCCTTCTCTGGGAGTGGGAATTGCTCCTCTGCCTGCGCACGCAAAAGCTGAATGCAGCATTTCTCGAAGCAAGGCCTGGAAGTGCTCCATTCTGACATCCCTCTGTTACGGCGGTAACATTTCTGCCATTTTGTGTTTGTACCAGGGGTCTAAGTACGTTGCCACCCAGTACTGGTCCTTGACCCTTATGCTTTTTATACGGGGGTCCCTATTAAAACACTGGAGCATGAAGGCCCCCATTTGCACTAAACTGGAAGCGGTGTGGTGGCCTGGCTCCTGCTCATCATCCAGGATAATGTCGTCCTCTTCATTCTCCTCTCCCCATCCACGCACAACAACAGGGATCCCAGAAAGGCTTAAAGCATGCTCTTCTTGCTCCTCCTCATCCGCCCCGGCACCATCCTCCTCTGACTCCTCTTCAGACTCCTGTTGTTCACTTATCTCAGATAGAGTAGCCCCCCCTGGGAATTCATCCAGCATTGCGACTTCCTCATCTTCCTGCTCCTCCACAGCTTGATCAATGACACGACACAATGCACGCTCCATAAAGAAGGCATAAGGTACCATGTCACTGATGGCGCCATGGCTGCGACTGACCAATTTGGTGATCTCCTCAAATGGGCACAGAAGTCTGCATGCGTCGTGCATGAGCAGCCACTGGCGCGGTGAAAAAAACCCCAGCTCCCCAGAACCTGTTCTGCCGCAGAGTTAATACAGGTAGACATTAACTGCACGTTTCTGCTGGAGCAGCCTATGAAGCATATAGAAGGTTGAGTTCCATCGCGTAGGGCAATCGCAAATAAGACGTCTGACCGGCAGATTGTGTGGCCACTGAATGTCAGCAAGGCGAGCCATGGCCGTGTAAGATCTTCTGAAATGGGCCGAGATTTTTCTTGCCTGCCGCAAGATGTCCTGGACCCCAGGGTATTTGACAACGAATCGCTGCACAACCAAGTTTAAGACATGTGCCATGCATGGCACGTGCGTCATTTTGCCCTGTTTTAATGCGCTAAGCAGATTGGCACCATTGTCCCACACCCCTTTACCAACTGTCAAATTGAGCGGTGTTAGCCACTGATCTGCCTGTGAACGCAAAGCTGAAAGGAGTGCCGGGCCAGTGTGACTCTTGGCTTCCAGGCCCAACAGACGCAGCACGGCATGGCTACGTCTCACCTGGCATGTCGAATAGGTTCTGGGGAGCTTGGGCGGCGCAGCGGAAGAGACGCTAGCAGCGGAATAGGAGGAGTCAGTCGAGGAGGAGAGGGAGGAGGATAGAGTAGGAGGAGGAGGAGAAGAAGAGCCAGGCCTGCATGCAATCCGTGGTGGTAAAACCAAATCTACACGTGTGCCACGGGTTACATGTTTGACGGCCGTCAGAAGGTTCACTCAGTGGGCAGTAAAAGTGATATACCTTCCCTGCCCGTGTTTGCTAGACCACGTGTCTGTGGTCAGATGTATCTTGGCACCGACACTGTGCGCCAGAGATACATTCACTTGCCGCTGAACATGGCCATATAGCTCTGGGATGCCCTTCTCTGAGAAATACTTCCTTCCTGGGACCTTCCATTGTGGTGTTCCAATGGACACAAATTTGCGAAAGGCCTCCGAGTCCACCAGTTTATATGGCAGTAGTTGACGGGCTATCAGTTCTGACAAGCCAGCCGTCAACCGTTGGGCAAGAGGGTTATCCAGCGCCATCATTTTTTTACTCTTGAACATTAGGCCCACGGAAGCCTGCCTTTTTGCAGAAAAAACGCGAGCTTGGCGTGATGGAAGGTGGAGTGGAGGACAATTGTGAGGAGAGAGGAGAAGGAGAAGTAGAAGACGAGGCTGGACGGTGAGAGCCTAGAGTGTGGCTTTGTGTGTTCCGTTGCTCCCACTCGGCTCGGTGATGGCTGCTCATGTGCCTTCTTAAGGCGATCGTCCCTAGGTGAGTGTTGGGCTTACCGCGACTAATGCGTTGACTGCAAAGATTGCAGATGGCAACGCTATTGTCAGCAGCGGACATGTTAAAAAAAGCCCACACTGCGGAGCCATGTGCCGGTGTCCTGGGAGCACCAGATGTGACCGTACATGGTCGATGACTCGCTCCTGATACATTTGCAGTCTGCTTTGTCCCTCCTGTGCAATGTAAGTTATTCCTGCTTCTCCTCCCTATCTGCTGGTCCATATCTCCCTCTGAACTCCCCTCCTCTTCCTCTCTTGTGGGCACCCACGTGACATCACTAGACACGTCATCATCAACATCACCTTCCCCACCGCTATAAGTAGAGATCTCGGAGTAGGCAGCAACACCGGGGACCAACCTCCTCTTTGGGCTGATCTGGGTACTGTCATCAGACTGCTGAGTAGCGGTTGTTGCTACCTCCTCTTCCTGATCCAATACCAAGAGTGGCTGCGCATCAGAAATGTCTTGATATGGATCGGAAAATAATTCCTGTGACTCAAGCGGAAGGTATGTGGTGGTGGTGGTGTTGTTGGTGGTAGTGTCTTTGGGGGTGCACATAGCAGAGAGTGAAGAAGAGGGTGCAGATCGAGAGGATGAGGAAGGTGCAGAAGAGTAAGGCTGAGTGAGCCACTCAACCAAGTCTGGTGCATCCTTTAAAGTAATTGAACGCACCTTCTGCAACTTCCCACTTTGGCTCAAGCCTGTTGCTCCTGCCCTACCCCTACCACCCCTGTGGAAGGGCCTGCCTCTTCCTCTGCCTGTAATTTTTTAAATGACCCTGTGACAAAACTCTCAGTCCCTATACTGATAAAGGACTGCTGCAGTATAGGGCAGCAGTAGTGCACCTCAACCCTATGTATTGTGGACCTATACCAGTCCTTAAGGAATAGCAGACTGTACCTCACTCAACCCTATGTACTGTAGCACCCTAGACCTTACCAGTCCTTATAAGGACCTTTGTGGAACAAGTAGGTTGTGAATGATTAGCAGACTGTACCTCAGTCCCTATACTGATAAAGGATTACTGCAGCAGAAGGGCAGCAGTCAAGTATAATATTCTTTCTATATTTGGAAGAAAGAATATTATACGTGTACAAGCCTATTACCATACCAGTCCTGAAAAGAACCTTTGTGGACCTAATAGTAACAGCTACTGATTAAACTGACTGCCCCTCACTGCCTCACACACAGCTTCCTGCCTGTCCCTATTTAAACTGACAAAACAGAGGCTGCTGGAACAATAACTTGAATAGCACTTTTGTGGACCTAATAGTAACAGCTAATGATTAAACTGACTCTCCCTGCAACACACAGCGTACTGTCCCTCTCTCTACACTGACAAGAGACAGGCTGCTGCAACAATCAGTAGCACAGCAGTGCCTCAAACCTATATCCTGAACTACAACTAACACCTATACCAGTCCTGAAAAGAACTTTTGTGGACCAAATAGCTAGCGATTTGGGTCACTGCAATCTCTCCCTGCTCCACACAGCAACCTCTCCCTATAGTGACAGAAGAAAGAATGTAAAATGGCCTCCGGATCGGGTCTATTTATAAGTTAGGGGGAATGTCCAAGTGTCCATGTGCTGTAATGTCTCAATTGGCTGTCCTGTACCCCATGATGGATGTGTCATCATAGGTCAAAGTTCTTCTACACAGTAAACACGGAAGTCCGCCGGGCGAACGGCGGCAATAGTCTGCCGATCAGGCGGACGGCGAACAGCCGAAATTTGCCGCAAAACGACCGCCGGGCGAACCGTTCGGCCATCCCTAATCTGGTCCTCTAAAGGCAATAAGAGATCAAAGGCCTACTCAATCTCAGTACATTCTGCAAGGTTGCTAATTCAGACCCAAATCTCAAGCCATTATGATCAATTGTGCAATTTTCCAACTAGATAATAGAAAGATTTTTAAACCAGAAAATCTTTATAACCAGGGCTGACAACCCAGAATTGTTGCCTTGATTTAGACTGTGTATGGCTAGTCCAACATATGAACATAAACATATAAACAATTTCTTACAAAGTAGATTATCACCATTGCAGATTTTCTATATTAGCAAATTCTTAAAAGGTCAGTCCAGGCAAAGTTGATTTTTTTCAATAGATGTTCATAACTTGAATCTCTGAATGTTTAAACATTGTGGTGACTCTGTTAATGAGAACTGTTGTTGCAGTAGTAGTAGTAGTAGTAGTAGTAGTAGTAGGGATGAGCTTTATGTTCGGGTCGAACATGAGTTTGACTCTAAAAGAGCCATAATTGGCCAAAGGCAGGGTGCCTTTAGCCAGTCATGGCTCAGGGGGGCAAAGTCCATGCCCCACACTATTTAAGGCTGCCTGCACGTGTTGTTGGCATGGACAGAGAGAGTATAATTTAGATTGAGCGGGCAGGCCGGCAGGTTATTCAGTTAGCTGCAGTGTATTTAATATATATATACAGACAGTCTTGTGTGTGTGTGTGTGTGTGTATGTGTATATATATATATATATATATATATATATATATATATATATATATATATAAAATATGTACACACTGCATCCAGTGTAGCCAAGCCTATATTTGACTGCAGGCCATTCCTGGTGTACTTCTGTTGGTGTACACAGTACTGTGCACCCATAGTGCAGTTGCTACTACTTTTCTGGTGGTGTACACAGTACAAAATACATACAGTGCACCCATAGTTGCCATTAGACTTCTGGTGGTGTACACAATACCGTGCACCCCTAGTGCAGTAGCTACTACTTTTCTGGTGGTTTACACAATACATACAGTGCACCCATAGTTGCTATTAGACTTCTGGTGTTGTACACAATACCGTTCACCCATAGTGCAGTTGCTACTACTTTTCTGGTGCTGCACACAATACATACAGTGTGCACCCATAGTTGTTGTTAAACTTCTGTTGGTGTACACAGTACAAAATACATACAGTGCACCCATAGTTGCCATTAGACTTCTGGTGGTGTACACAATACCGTGCACCCCTAGTGCATTTGCTACTACTTTCCTGGTGGTGTACACAGTACACAATACAGTGTAGTGTGGTTTTGCTAAACAAAATTTACAGCATGTCCAGAAGGCCACCAAGGAGAGGCAGACGCTCACAGGCCACTAAAATCTGGCAAGCAGGCTCTGTGGACACAGTGCATCCTCAGCACGTAGCCATGGGGCGCGCTTGTCCTTTTTTTCTGCAACTGGCCATGTTATTGAGCCACAACATGCAGAAGAGTTGGTGGAATGGATAACAAAGCCGTCCTCATCATCCTCATCCTCTGTCACACAGGCTCAGAGTAGTTTGCCTGCCAATGCAGCTGCCAAAGCGGCCTATTCCATTGGCTCCATGTCAACAGTCACTCCTTCCCTAGCCCCACCATTATGCACGGAGGAGTCCCCCGAACTATTCGACTACAGTGTCAGGTACATGCTGCAGGAGGATCCATAGCGATTTTAAGACTCCAAAGATGGTACCCTGGTTGAGGAAGGGATTAACGTGAGCCTAGAGAGAGGGGGTGCCCAAGAAGGTCAAGAAACTGGCAGTCATGTTCCCCCAGCTGCAGCATACTGCCAAGTTTGCTCCAGTGACGAGGAGGGAGGGGATGATGAGGTCATTGACTCTACTTGGGTGCCTGATAGAAGAAAGGAGGAGGAGGAGGCACATCTCCAATGAGGCAGGATGCCCTCCAGGGGCAGCTTAAAGAGGAGGGCCGGTTTAAAAAAAATAAAATAAAAGTCAGCAGCTGCAAACACTGTAGCTGCTGACTTTTAATAAGCACACTTAGCTGTCCAGTGCACCCGCGATGTCGGCTGCCCGAGGCTGACCCGTCCCTCAGTCTCGGGTCCCGGCGCCGCCATTTTGGCTAAGGGAAACAGGCAGTGGAGCCTTGCGGCTTCACTGCCCGTTTCCTACTGCACATGCGCGAGTTGAGCAGCACTTTGTGAATGGGGCGCGCTGTGTTCTGGGACACACATTTCCCAGAACACAGCGCAACCCATTACCCAGAAGATGCCGCATGGAGGAGAGAACACAGAAGATCTCCACGGAGGAGGAAGAGGCAGATTAGGATGATGTGCCTAGCAACAGGCATTTCTGGTAAGTAAAAAAAAAAAAAAATTTTCATTTTTTTTTCAAATTTTTTATGTATTTTTTTTTTCAGGGTGGCCCTCCACTTTAAGGGCAGAAACCCTATTGCATCACACCACAGAGCTAAGCAGGTGCAGGGCACTGCTGACTCTCCACATATTTTGAAAAGTTCTTTGGTGTGGGCCTTTTTGGACACATGTGCAGCGTGGCCAAAACAGCAGCCGCTTGGGCACCACATGCTTGACTAGACATATGACGACTACCATGCAGTCCATTGGCAACAGCACTTAAAAGACCCACATCAAAGAACAAGGCAGATCTCTCCTTGCTCCTCATCAGCTGGGATCCCCAACCCCACTATACCTCCAGTCCTCTCAGAAACCTGCACTGAGAGGAGTGAAGGTATAGAAATAGGTGTCCCAAGTACTTGCAGCCAATCTGCTAGCGGTACACCAACATCCAATTTTAGCAGGCAAATTTCCCTACCCCAGTTGCTAAATCATCAAAATAAATTTAGTCCCAGCCATCCACATGCTCAGCATCTGAATGCTAGCTTGGCCAAATTGCTAGCCCCTTTTGTGAATTTGTGGAATGTGCGGTACCTCGGTGGCAGGTTCCCAAACATCATTTCTTTTCACAGAAGGCCATTCCGGCTCTCCACCAGCATGTGAAAGGCAATGTCTTGGCCTCGTTGGACAGGGTGGTCAGCAGCATATTACCACTGACTCATTGTCCAGCAAGCATGGACAGGGATGTTACCTTTCTTTCTCGTCGCACTGGGTAACTCTGCTGGCAGCTAGGAAGGGTGCAGGAGTGGGTTCGGTATTGTTGGAGCTTGTTCCACCACCACACCTCCAATATGCTAATAGTGGTGATTCTGCCACAGCTCTCCTCCACCCCCCCCCCCTCTTATTCTTCCTCTATGGCCTCTTACTCTGTATATTTGTCCTCTGAACCAGCGGTGCTCCATAGGCATTCAAGTGCCTACACAAGCACTCAGGCAAAAAGATGCCATGCGGTGCTTGAGTTGGTCTGCTTAGGGGACAGGAGCAACACTGGGGCCGAGATTCTGGCAGCTCTGCAGGAGCAGGCTTAGAGGTGGTTGACGCCACACCAGCTTTAGCCAGGAATGGTTGTATGTGACAATGGCACTAAACTCCTCTCCACCCTCTGACAGGGACACTTGACCCATGGTCCCTGTTTGGCTCACATCCTGAATTTGGTGGTGCAGCGGTTCTTGAGCAGGTACGCGGGCTTACAGGATCTCCTGAGGCAGGCCAGGAAAGTCTGTGGTCATTTCCACTGGTCAAATAATGCCAGTGCTCAGCTGGCTGACATTCAAAGAGAATGCCACCTGCCCAAGAACCGCCTCATTTGTGACATCATGTGGAAATCAATGTTGGCAATGCTGAAGCAGCTGCACATGCAGCAGAGGGTCATCAATAAGTACCTGTGTGAGTATGGCACCAGGACAGGGTCAGGGGAGTATGGCTTTTTATTTGCCACACCAGTGGCTAATGATCAAGGATACATGCACTGTCCTGTCACCATTTAAGGAGGCCACGAGGATGGTGAGCAGTGACAATGCATGCATCAGTGATACTGTCCCTCTTTTCTTCCTGTTGGAGCACACGTTTTGTGGAATAATGGACAGGGCAGAACAGCAGAAGGAAGAGGAGGACTTCCTTACCTCCCAAGGCCCCCCTTTATCCAGATAGTATTTCTGTGGGCCCGCTGATCACACAGGAACAAGAAGAGGAGGAGGATGAGGAGGATTGTGTCAGCATGGAGGTGGAGGATAATACTCAGCATCAGCAGCAGTCTTCAAGGGATCTTTTTCAGTCCTCAGGAACCTGGAGTTGTACGTGGCTGGGAGGAGGTGGTTGAGGATCATGTGATCCTTAGTGACCCAGAGGACTAAGGATCGAATGCCTCTGCAAACTTACGCTGCATGGCCTCCCTGATCCTACAAAGCCTGCGAAAGGACCCTCGGATTCGTGGTATCAAGGAGAGGGATCATTACTGGCTGGTAACCCTTCTTGATCCATGTTACAAGGGTAAGGTTGCAAAACGTATCCAGCCTTCGCAGAGGAAGCAGAGAATTGTAACATCTTTGGGAGGCCTTGCAGAAAGGTTTATGCAATACGTTTCCAGGGGTTACAATTTCCTGGAGCTGGATAACGTGTTGCTAAGGCTTCATTCGGTCACAGAAAGAGTGGTGGAGAAGGTGGTCAGCTGACCGATGCCTTCAGACAATTCTTCAGTCCTCAGCGCCAAGGTCTGATCATTTCCAGCAACCATCGCCAGCGTCTGAATTACATGGTGCAGGAATATCTAGGGCAAGATCAGACTTGGAGACCTTTATAATAGAACTTCCACTGAGTTAATGGGTCTTGAGGATGGACCACTGGCCAGAGCTTGCTCAGTATGCAATTGAGCTACTGGCCTGTCCTGTATCCAGTGTTCTTTCTGAATGCACATTCAGTCTGCTGGAGGCTTTGTAACCAATCACAGAGTGTGCCTGTCCACAGACTCTTGTTGATCGGCTCACATTCATAAAAATTAATCAGTCTTGGATCACCAGCTACCAAGCACCTGATGCTGATGTAACCAATTTGATTTTCTATGGATTTTGGATCCCTTGAAGACTGCATATGCTGAGTGACTATCTTATTATGCTGAGTGACTATCCTATTCCTCCTCCATCTTCATGATGATAGCTTCTAAGAATATTTTTGGTTCAGGGCACCACCACCACTGCCTAAGGCCCAATTTTTCTGCTCCGTTTAACAGGGGTGTGTAATTACAATTTTTGATCAAATATTTAACAGCAGGGCTCATTCTTGCACTCAACAAGAGTATTGGTGAGGGGTTGCAGTGTTGGGGCACCACCACTGCCTAAGGCCCAATTTTTATACCCTGTTTAACAGGGGTATGTAATTACAATTTTTGATCAAATATTTAACAGCAGGGCTTGTTCCTGTGCTCAACAAGAGTATCTGTGAGGCTTTACAGTGTTGTGCCACCACCACCGCCATCCCCTAAGGCCCAATTTTTCTGCCCCTGTTTAACAAGGGCATGTCATTATAATTCTTGATATAATATTTCACAGCAGGGCCCATTCCAGTGCCCACCAAGAGTAACTGTGAGGCCTTACAGTGTTCTGGTACCACCAAGACCTAAGGCCCAATTTTCTGCAGAAAAGGTCAGGACATATAGTATATACAGGCGGTCCCCTATTTTCAAACATCCGAATTACAAATAATTCCTACTTTCACATGGAGGGAGACAACAGAAAGTGAGAGGAAATCTACCCCTAGGAAGGGAAATTTTTCTCCTGTCATGCCACGTGCACACAAGCCGAAATGGCGCCAGCAAAAGTCAGGTGAGAACTTTTGGTCAGAAAATGTGACCATGTGTATGCTTCATTGGACTTTTGCTTGCGATTCCTGCCAGCAAAAGATTGAGAGCAGGTTCTCTATTTTTTGGTCAAAGAAAGTTCCGATTGTCTGTAGCAATTCCGACACACAAAATTCCTATGCATGCTCGGAAACAATTTGACGTATGCTCGGAAGCATAGAACTTCATTTTCTCGGCTCATCGTAGTGTTGTACATCACCACGTTCTTGACGGTCGAAAGTTCAGAGAACTTTTGTGTGGCCATGTGTATGCAAGCAAAACTTGAGCGGAATTCAGTTGGAAAAACCATCCAAGATTTTTACAATGGAAATTACACTCGTGTGTACAGGGCATAAGAGTTAATATGGGAAAAAGGTGTCTCCACTAATGCTTTATCACCAATCCTAGTTTCCCTAATAAGCCAAAATTTTCAATATCCAATTGTCATTGGGACAGAAAGTGAAGTGAAATCTTCTGAACAGGGGCACAGACAGCAAAACAAATATTTCAGGGGTGATAACCCTTCTCTATGTTATCCAAAAAGCTTAAAAATATATTGTTTGGCTGGAGCTACACTTTAAATATATACCTGTTCCAAATTACAAACAGATTCAACTTAGGAACAAACCTACAGTCCCTATCTTGTTTGTAACCCAGGGACCTCCCCTATACTGCTATTCAGAGTATATATGGCCTGGGGGCCCCACACCTTTTTTTTTGTAATTTTAGTTGTGGGGTTCCCCTTAATATCCATGCCAGACCCAAAGGGCCTGGTAATGGGCTGGGGGGGGGGGCCATGCCGTTTTTGTCAATGATTTTCATCTATATTGCCGGGACCCGACATTATATTACAGCAGCAAGAAGTTTTAATTACTTTTATTCCAAACACGGGAAAAATGCGCTACTTTACAGGCATACTATAGTCACCCCCCAGGCACGATATTTAAAGGAATATTTAACTTTTATTGTTTTACTTTAAGCATTATTAAAATCCCTGCTCCTGAAAAAACTAAATTTTGAAAACTTTTTTTGCATTGATACATGTCCCGTGGGGCTGGACCTGGGTCCGCAAACACTTTTTATGACAATAACTTATATATTAGAATTTAAAAAAAGCACTTTTTGATTTTTCACAGTCAAGTCCCAGACTTTAACGGTGTTCGCACAAACTTTTTGCCTGTTCGCATGTTCTACCGCGAACCGAACTGGGGGGATGTTCGGCTCATCGCTAGTTATGAGGCCTTGTACCAAATCCCTGATGTCCCTTTACTCCTGCTCCAATTAATACGTGATTTCCATCTGTAATGAGCACTGCAGGTGAGCAAACCTAAGTTCCCAATCTGAATCTACAACAAAAAGAATAATTGGGACTTTGAAGGAACACAAATTTAGTCTCATAAAATCTTAATTTATTTAAACCTGAACAACTTAAGTCCCATCTCATTGCTCTCATTCACCTCTAGATTTTAGAACACTTTGTCTACAGCCGTTTTAAATCCTTCATCACTGAAAACAACCTGCTTGACCTCTTACAGTCTGGCTTTTACTCGTGGCGCTCCACAGAAACTGCCCTACTAAAATGCACTAATGATTTATTATTTGCTAAAAACAATGGCCACTACTTCATACACTTACTACTAGACCTCTCTGCAGCCTTTGATACTGCTGACGACCCGCTCCTTCTCAATAAACTCACTCCCTTGGCCTGGAAGATTCTGCTCTATCCTGGTTCTCTACCTATCACAGTACTCTTTCAGTGTTACCTACAAATCTGTCTCCTCCTCTCCACTTCCTCTTTCTGTAAGGGTTCCCCAAGACTTTGTTCTTAGACCCCTTCTCTTCTCTATCTACAACTCCTCCGATGGCTTCCAATACCATCTTTACGCTGATGGCACCAAAATCTATCTCTCTACTGCTAACTAAGGATGAGCCGAACACCCCCCTGTTCGGTTCGCACCAGAACCTGCGAACAGACCTAAACTTCGTGTGAACTTTAGAACCCTATTAAAGTCTATGTATAAGTTACTGTCCTAAAAAGTGTTTGGGGACCCGGGTCCTGCCCCAGGGGACATGGATCAATGCAAAAAACAGTTTTAAAAACTGACGTTTTTTCAGGAGCAGTGATTCTAATAATGATTAAAGTGAAACAATAAAAGTGTAATATTCCTTTAAAATTCGTACCTGGGGGTTGTCTATAGCATGTCTATGAAGGGGCGCATGTTTCCTGTGCTTAGAACTGTCCCTGCACAAAGTGTCATTTCGCAAGGAAAAAAAGTCACTTTCCATTGTTGGCTCCTGTAATACAGAGAACACTCAATGAGAGTTCTCTGTATTAGCCGACAATTCATTCATTGATAAAAAAAAAAGGGTGGGGGTTCCCCTAAATTCAATTACCAAGCCCTTCAGGTCTGGTATGGATATTAAGGGGAACCCCGCATCAAATTTAAAAAAAAAATGACGTGGGGGTCCCCCTAAAAATCCATACCAGACCCTTTATCCGAGCACGCAGCCTGGCAGGCCACAGGAAAAGAGGGGGGACGAGAGAGCGCCCCCCTTCCTGAACCGTACCAGGCCACATGCCCTCAACATTGGGAGGATGCTTTGGGGGTCTGTGACCACACAAAGCACCATGTCTCCATGTTGATGGGGACAAGGGCCTCATCCCCACAACCCTGGTCGGTGGTTGTGGGGGTCTGCAGGCGGGGGGCTTATCAGAATCTGGAAGCCCCCTTTAACAAGGGGTCCCCCAGATCCCACCCCCCTGTTTGAAATGGTAAGGGGGTACAAAAGTACCCCTACCATTTCACAAAGAAAGTGTAAAAATGGTTAAATAAGACAAACACAAAATTCCTTTATTAAAAAAAAAAATAAAAATCCAGCTGTGCTAATCCACTCTTGCTATCCAGCGACGGATGATCATCTCTCCGGGGTCCAGCAATGGCTGATATGATCCAGCGACGGGGGATCTCTCATTCCCGCACTGTCCATACATGCTTCCGTCTTCTGTCTCCACTGCGGAGACACTGCGGGGATCCTAGCGCTGACGTTTCTTATATTAGGAGGGCGGGGCCACCCGTCACCTGACCCTGCCCCCTCTGACGCTGGTGAGGGAAGCCCTCTGATGTAACGCACCTGCCAAAATCTGTCTAAAATCTTTTAGACCCTCGATCCCTCCATAAAGAGTACCTGTCACCACCTATTACTGTCACAAGGAATGTTTACATTCCTTGTGACAGCAATAAAAGTGATCAAATTTTTAATTTTTTTAAAAAAACAATTTATTAATTTAAAAATTAATAAAATAAATAAGAAAAACTTTTTTTAAAGCGGCCCCCCGTCGCCGCGAGCTCGCGCAGCAAAGAAGACGCATACGGAAGTCGCACCCGCATACGTAAACGGTGTTCAAATCACACATGTGAGGTATCGCCGCGATCGTCAGAGCGAGAGCAATAATTCTAGCCCTAGACCTCCTCTGCATCTCTAACCTGGTAACCGGGAACATTTTTTAAAGCGTCACCTTTTGAGATTTTTAGGTACCGTAGTTTGTCGTCATTCCACGAGTGCGTGCAATTATATAGTGTGACATGTTTGGTATCTATTTACTCGGGGTAACATTATCTTTCACATTGTGCAAAAAAATTGGGCTAATTTTATTGTTTCTTTTTTTTTAATTCATGAAAGTGTCCCTTTCTCCAAAAATTTGCGTTTAAAACACCGCTGCGCAAATACCGCGTGACATAAAATATTGCAACAATCGCCGTTTTATTCTCTAGAGTCTCTGCTAAAAATATATATATAATGTTTGGGGGTTCTAAGTAATTTTCTAGCAACAAAAAATGGATTTTAGCTTGTAAACACCAAATGTCAAAAATAGGCTTGGTCATGAAAGGGTTAATATAGGCTTACCTGTAAGTGATGTAACAGGGTTTACAACCACTTTGAAAGATTAATACTCTTTACATACATTGATAAACCACATTCTACCTATAGCAGGTGGGATGGATCATTTCAGGTAATATGATATGGATTTCACATTTTCACTTCCCAAAATCTTTGGCCTTGTCACCACTTTTTCGATTTTACAGTATAATCCAAAAGCAGAGGTGAGAATGATGTTTTCCTAAAAAAACATTATTTTAACACTGGTAAAGTCTTGTGTCCGTACTCCTAGAAAGGCAGTGAATGGAGTTCTTAGTCAGAGACATCTTGCCACCAAATTCCTGAAAAAAAAATAACCATCTAGCTTGCCAACATCTATAAACTATCATGGATCAGTTTTGAATGGACCAGCATTTCAATGTGATAATTTATTATAATCTGAATATGATTTAATGGTCTATAACTGGCTTATGTGCTTTTATTTCACTGTCTGTTACAATGTACAGTCCATAAAAATAATTTAATAAAATGCTCGCTCAGCAATTCTTTGGCTTTTGACTATTTACATTAACAATGCAGCTTTACAAAATTCATCATGTCATTAGTTTGATTTTTGCATGACTGAACATGCAAACCATACTTTTTTTTATAACCCTACTATGAAGTAGTGTTTAGGTATCTCTGGCCATCACTTTAAATATGGGTGATTATTTGACTTTCATTGATAGCAGAAATAAACAGATGAAGGCCCCTCACTGATTCGAATTGCTTTGTACATGCGTAGGAAAAAGACTCTAGATGGAGCAGTTCACATTTAAATCCCCTCGTCTAGTTCCAGCTTTATATAACTTTACTACAAATGACTGGCAGCACTATAATAGCACCCTGAAGTATAAATATGCAAAAAAAGTGAAGTTGATTTGCTTAATAAAGGAAGTAAATGTCAATGGCAAGCAGGTTCTCAAGCCAGTGTTTACTTACTAAAATTATTATTTGGCTATAATCCGGAGGACAAATGATGAAAATGTTGGGGGGGGGGGGGGGTAAGAAAAGTCTTTCATGGTTAAGTTACCGCATATATACATTTACAATAAGACAGAGTGCAAAGTTCTATAGAAAATATCTATGTTAATTCTACACATTAAAATACATGTGAAACCTCAGCAGTGTCACAGTTTGAATACCATTATTATACCTTTGTTGTGCGTAACCAAAGAGCCATCAATAATGAAATCTCAGTCTGACACCTTTGAAGGTTGTTTGAAACAATCAGGGAGCAGTTCGAAAAGGTGACAAAAAAACAACAATAATGCTCTTGTGATGAAAGTTGGAGAGGAGATAAAAGAGCTGTCACTGTTGGTTAAAAGGTTATAAAATAGACATGTTTGCTTCATTTACATCTTCCTAGCAAAGAAAGGCAGGTAGGAAGTATCACTCCAATTAACCCACAATGTCCAGGGATGTGAAGCTGCAGGTGATGACACACTGGAAGCTCAAGTAGGCATATTTACTTAAGTAAAATTGGCCTGCAAGTCATTGTGATTGAAACCTTCAGCCAAACAGAGCAAGATGGCTCTATTCCACGGTTGTAATTCAATAGCTTTCCTTCCTGCTCTAGGAGTTTTTGCTCATTAACTGGGAGTAGTTTTCGCAAGACCTAACATCACCTATTTGAAACTCCTGCCACTTTATTTTATGTGTCACACCCATTGTGCATTTATTGGCTTAAAACAGAAGGTGCCAGCAGATTTGCATTTAGAATACTGAAAAAGGTGTCTAGCCTCAGGCTTGTTGAATAAAGAAGACATGCAATCTCTTCTCAGGCAGTGCCGACATGACTGTCATCCAGCCTATGCCTTTGAGGCTTTCAGGACAGCTGTAATCAGCTGGGAATTTACAACACAATGTAGGCTGTTTATTTTAAGTATTTTTTTTCTCAGCAGGGTGGTGGAAGGAGGAAGCTACTGCAATAATCATCTGTCCATATATGGGTCACAGTGACAGATTCGTTGTTCTATATCCCACTTATACACTAATGAAGGGTAGACAAGCTGTTGAGATTTAGAATTAGTCTGGATCACACGGCATCATTTGATTAAGTGATTAGTATGTATTATTGTCTTGTTTATATAATAATTTACCCAGTCACACACTGTCAAATTACTTATTTTTCTTTTGAGTGAAGCTCCAAAAAAAGCTCAAAAAAAACTTCCCAGTGAGCAAAAACAATGTGCTCAGAGTGCAACAAACGTCCTTCTTTCAAAAGGAGAAGGCTTTTTTTCTTACAGGGGCAAGATACTTTGGATTGACCCAGCCAAATTTACTCAGAAACCTCTCAAAAAAAAAAGCGCAAAAAAACTTCCCAGTGAGCAAAAACAATGTGCTCAGAGTGCAACAAACGGCCTTCTTTAAAAGGAGAAGGCTTTTTTTCTTACAGGGGCAAGATACTTTAGATTGACCCAGCCAAATTTACTCAGAAACCTTCCCTCATGGATCAGTTGAAACTGACCCCCAAACACTGGCTAAGTTCTTCTACAAAGCAACCCACTAAAGCTAGAAAGGTAAGAAATGAAATAGCCATAAATCATGATGAAAAAAAAGAAAAAAAATATTCCAATCTTAACTAAAAGGCCTAGCCCAGAAAGCATATGCAGAAAAAAAAATTATTTGGGGCTGTGGCCTTGATGACATTACAAAAAAAAAATGTCATTTCAAACCCATAGTGTTTAGACTCTCCTGGAGTGGTGACTAGCATCACAGGCTGTCTAGGCAGATTTGATTAATCGGGAGCCAAGGATGCTTCAGTGTCTTCATCACCTAGACCATATATTACCCAACCTATAGCCCCACCAAGCTAAAGCACATGTTGGTCTCTCATCCTACATGCTGAAAAGAACAGATACTACATTTGATGCCTCCTCTGCTAATAGTTTCCTAAATGAAGTCCAGTCCCTCTAGTTATTACCTTGAATTGAAAAAGCCTAGACTCAACCCCTACTTTCTTATTGGACCTTTAAAATAAGTTTGGCCCATTGTAGCCTGTGTAGCTGCAAAAAAATGCAATCCCTGTATATTTTACAATTGCCAAATTATGTATATTATCATTTCTTCCCTTGGTCTGTAGAACATCATCCTTCACCCATTCAAACTTAGGCTGCACACAACTTTCTCTTAATTTTATTTCCTAAAACTAACAAGACAGACTCATACTGGTACAAATACAGCAAAATTATTTCAGCACCAGTTACTTTACACATAACATTGCTATTGTTTTAGGATAATGGTATTTTTTGCACACTTACTCTGTGGTCTGTTCAGTTTCCTTGATTCAAACTTCCTACACTTCCTTGAGGCAACTCTTCTTCAATTTCTAATGAGTAACTCCCATTAAATACCAAAACAAATGTAATACACACGCCCTTTCATGTTGCCTTTTATATATTCATCTGAGATTACGTCTTACCTACAGGATGTGGTTTTAGTGTTGGCATAATATGAACACATTTGTGGCTTTAGCTCTACAATTTCTTTATTCAAGCAAAACAAGCTATTCACAGGCTGAGGCACAAAAACCGAGCCAGAAGTTGATTTTGCTCCAGCAGAAAGTGGTTCAAATAACTATAAATACACGCTAGTGCCAAATTTATTGAAATCATCTGTAAATACTACATCTATAGAAAGGATGTCTGTGTAATGTAAGACAGTTATCACCAGTGTAAATCTTTTTTGACACATCCCTGTAAAACAAATCAGAAAAATCTTACTTTATTAATACACCTTCAGCCAAAGCATACTTAAGGAGATTGTTGGCTTTCCCAATGACACTGAGCCTTGATCAAATCACGCCAACACAAATATCTGTAGCGTTAGTCTTGTTTTGGATAGATTAGGCTATAGGGTTAGCACTGTGGCCATGCTCTGGGGGCATCCTACCACCACCAGGGTGTTGTGTCTGTAAAATATGTATGCTCTTTTTAGGTTTAATCCAAAAATACTGGTTTGCTCTGAACCCAAAAACAAATGACAAAATGGATGGATGATGCAGTCACATGAGGACTATGCAGATATGTTAGTTTAGATTTCAACAAATTTTCTCAGAAAAAACTTTGCAAACGGCTACATACCACACAGCTATACAGCTCTTATATATTGCAGTTATAAATGAGATTTGAGTTTGCAGCCATTTGGTTCAACATAAGGTTCACAGTTCTCTGAACAGGAAAGTTAAATGGCCAGTTTGCCCACCCATCAAACCTGCAGCTGCTGAGTAAAAGTAAGTAACATAGAAAAAGTAAAGAAACCTAGAACATGACAAAATCCTTTTTTGATTAAAAAAAAAATCATTGAAAAATAACCTCTTAGCATGTAAGTCATTCATCATTTATGTGGTTCAGCAATATAGATCCAAGTAAATCACAATGAAAAACGCCCGCTGACCTTACAAAAAAACAACAAAATGCACTCCTGATGGACTCTGGCCACAAACAACAGTTCCCCAGCTGGTGACTGAATGTAACGAAAGGGCAGGGGATGCTAGCTGATGTCATTGACCAAACATGGTGACAGGATAGAGAAATATCATATGCAACTTCCATTGAGAGCAGATCATCTTGGCAGATTGGTTTGGTAAGAATCATTCATAATGATTAGGGATGAGCTAAGGTTTAGACCCAGTGGCGCACCAATGGGGGAGGGGAGGTCTGCCCCGGGTGCCACACAGGGGGCTGCCCTGTGGCTGTGAGGGATCTCTATATGCGTGCGAGTCATCAGTTTCTGCTGTTCTGTGTCATTCAGCTTACATCATGCTGTTTACTGCCACCTCTGGCTGCTTCCTGTATGTGCACACCTTATGTGTGCTGCCTGCACTGTATTGTGAACTGCAGCTCCATCCGTGTTTCGCAGAGACATGTAGAAACAAGATCTGGAACTAGGAAGACCATCTTTACAAGTGAGGGCTGTGAGTACAAGTGAAGGGAGGAGCCTGTTTGTGTACAAGGGGGGCCAGAGCTGTGTGTGTGTTTACAGATGTGTGTGTGTGTGTGTGTGGGGGGGTCTGACATATATACAGAAGAGAGGGGGAGGCCTAAATCTGTGTCACCTCACATTGCTCCACCACAATTATCTCAATAATGTTATTGAAGATGGGGGTGTGTGGAAAATTCCAGGTGCAGGACAGAGTGACCGTGTGTTCTCCTAATGCCGTGTACACACGGCCCGACTTTTCGACAGCAAAGGTCCGACGGAACGAATCCGGCGGACAATTCGATTGTGTGTGGGCTTCATCAGACCTTTGCTGTCGAAAAATCAGACGGCTTTAGATTTAGAACATGTTTGAAAACTGGTTTGCTATGAAGTTATAGGCTTTTAAAGAGAACATTTGCCTACAGCTTTAGATCCGTTGTGGATACTACTTTCACCAGACAATTTAATCGTATTATTGCTGGATACAATATCAGGTGTCGCAGACATAACTAAAACAGGCCATACATGGTGCAAATTTCTTTCCTGCAACCACGGGTTGCAGGAAAGAAATTTGCTTGATTCTCCCATCAACACAGTCAGTACTGACAAGGGAATCTCTTCTACTGATTCATTGTATTCTCCCAGTGGGGAAGCTGTCCCTACTGGGAGAAGACAATGACTGTTGCTAGTGGCTAAACCCTTGCTAGCGATCAACTTGGTACATTCAGCCTGCCCATACAAGATTCAAACTGTCTACGGTCGGCCTAAAGCCTTTTTATTCAAGTTACTGCTGTCAATAAACCAAACAATAATATAAAAGTTACAAAATACATTACATTTCCAATATATTTGAGGCCAGAATATGGTTGGTCTGCAAGGGTTGTACTTTTCTGCACATCTCATACAGCTTAAAGGCATCTCCCAAGCATGTAATTGAAAGGATTAGTGTTTTTTTATGTCTCCCTTGAAGTTGCATTCAAAGGTGCACCCCCTCCCCACCATATGGTATTGTTTATAGGAATTTTTTGTATAAAAAACATTCCATAAAAAACATTCACACTTAAAAGGCACAATTGTGTGCGCTCGTGCAATGACCATTCTACAGAAAGGTTGTGCGATGGTTGGTTCATTTAGCAATTTAATATCTAAAGATACCTTGGGAGCATGAGATGACACAACGCATAACCCATACTAAACAACTAATACTAATTATTCTGAATAGATTTAACTGCTGCCAGCTGCTTACTGGTGGCTTGATATGGGTTACTACAGATCACAGCTATTTTTCCTTTCCTAACAAATGAACCAAACAAGTCATGTATTTTCTAGTAGTCTGTTGGTTTCCAGCATGCCCCTTTCATATGCCTACACCTCTTTTGCAAAGAAGCTCCTCTCAGCAGGGAGCTGAGTATACTTTAGTCAGGACTAAATTTACTGCCATATTCCTAATTGGAAAATGAAGCATTGTTCTTTAATTGTGAATGTCTCTTAATAGTGCATGGTGTGGGAAAAATAGCGCTTACAGGCAAAACTAGAACAATGTAGATTGCTTTGACTAATTACTGCAGTATCTAAAAGTACATGTCTAGACTGCTAATTACAAAATTTGTCTTGCCCCATGTTGTTTTTTGTTTTGTTTCTTTTCATTGCCCATGTTTCATTCAAAAGCTAAGAGTGTTTGCAGCTCTGAATACATTCTGTGTTATGGATGTACTGTATTACTAGTAATCTCTCTTCCAGCCTTTCATCCCTAGCATGATTACCCTGAAAATTTGTTTTAATTGATAACTCTTATGCACAATAATTTACAGCTATATACACAGATGCTTTTAATGTCTTGAACTGAAAGCCCTTCAGTATCAGCTGTGAAGATAATAACTTGGCAGTAGGAAAATAAGTACAACTACTATTTATGTTTGGTGTATTTGGCATGAGTACTTTGCTCATCATAAAGTATGCAACAATGTTACATGGTGCATCTATCTGGTGACCTTAAACATACGTACAGCTATGTCTCATTCATTTTTTTACACAGAGTGTGGCTCATTTCCCATTTGGCATGCTTGCCTACATTTTTCTATGAAATCGGTCCGCATTGGGTTTATATATTCTTTTCTATTTATCCAGGTTCTTGATTACGGTCAAATGTTTACTGATATGATACTTGGCTTCTATCTAATGTATTTGGATATGGGAAAATGTTATGCCAGGCACAGATAAGGCAATATCTCACTAGAATAACTGAAAAGTAGATATTTGCCCATCTTTACATCGGTAACCTGATTGCTGGGAAATGCCAAAATCGTCAGTCAATGTTGGACAGCTGTGTGCACATACCCATACATACAGTGTATCATTTTGCTCCTTCATTCTTCCAAATAGGTAAATGAAGATTTGGAACCTGATCACATATTCTACATATATGCGTTATGGATCAAAACCTGTTTATATCTCTGTAGATGAGTGATGCTTTAGAACCTGTCTACAATTTCTAGTCAGGGGTCCTAATTTGCTCACATCTTCAACACTCCTGGTGTCTAACATGCAGCCCTTTTGTGCCTATTGGACCACATTATCCTGTATTGGGAATTGGAGCACTGAAAATTATGTAAATAGATAATAGCAGGGATCTCTGTGTAACATTGGTTGATATCAGGAGTTAAGGCCCCCTATTCCCACTAAGTTGACCACTGTTCAAATAGATGAATGAAAGATCAGAACACACCTACATCTTGTAAAGAGGTAAGTGAAGGATCTTCACTTCAACATAGATAACAGGCTACATTTTTGTTCTCCTGGCATGTTCTCTTTTTGGCTGTTAAGAAAACCCAGAAAAAGTAAAAACAAGAAGATTTTAATAGTGTGCCTTAATGGTAAGAAGTGTTTTAATAATGTTTAAAAACATCAGGCTTCAAATAATGGTATTATGCCTTTATATCCATTTAGTGTGGTAGTGGTAAACAAATTACAAATATTTTGTCAGGTGGAATAGTAAACATGGAACATATATTGGTGTAATAAATGTTAAAGCCTAATCTTTCAATAGAGATCTGGACTCCTTTGGCCTCTTTTACACGAACGATCCGTTCAGGTCCCTTTGTCAGACTAAGTCCGCCGGATAGTCTGCTACGTTACACATTTGTTTGTCTTCGGCAACTAAAGCCCAGGAGACAAACTATAAGCTTCTATCTCACTGGTATCGGTGCTCAACATCGCTTCATCGTATATATATATATCCAGATACATCTTATATATGTTGGCGTTGTCATTCTGCAAAGGGCTTGCTCTTGCACATTTGGCCCTCAAATTTACGATTTTTGGGACCAAATTATGCGGCTGTATATTAGTCACAGGGGGGATTTCCTTCAATATGCCACAAACCACCTTGCTTTCTATTCTACTGTGTTCTTGCAAACATATCAAAAAAAGGTCTTAAACACTGGTTGACAGCAGCAAGTTTGGTTATACCATGCCATTGGTGGTCCACACAGTACCCCTCTCTGACTGAGTGGGTCGCAGAGATAGATTATATTGAAAGGATGGAGTCTTTCATTGCATATGTATTGGATACCCACAAACAATGCCATCAGATATGGACCCCCTGGAGGAAATTCAGGGAGTCAACAGAAATTCAGAATCTTTCTATGAAATCATAGTAGGATCCAAATATGACTAAGTGAATTTCTCCAGCTACTCCTGGCTGCTTTCATTTTAATTTAAAATTTTAATTTGAATCCCCCTTTTTCACTACCCCCACCCTGTTTCCATCCTTTTTTTTTTCTCTCACCTTTTCCCTTCTTGGAGTTGCTGCGGAATGTTAAGGGATCAGAATACTATAAACCAGTGGTCATCAGCCCTGTCCTCAGGACCCACTAACAGACCAGGTTTTATGTATTACCTTGGGGAGATGCAGACTATAATACAACAATCACTGAGCAGCAAATGAGATCACCTGTCATGTATTTCAGTTATCTTGCAAACCTGGGCTGTTAGTTGGCCCTGAGAACAGGGTTGATGACCACTTCTATAGACCATAACTATTAATGGTACTGGAGGGCAGTGGTCCACTGTGCTCCAGCGTCCAATAATTGGTGCTTAGTACCCGTCTAATAGATATATAAGTAAATCTATCTATTTAGTAATATAGCGCTATATAACACATGTTCTATTTTCTTCTCTCTTTGCGGGGTACTCTTGTATTACATAAAAAGTGTTCCTCTACGCCAAAGTGATTTCCATAAGTTTTGTTGATTATATATTTTTTGTATTGTATTGTGCTTGGTGGTACCATCTATGTATGGAATTTTGTATGTAAAAATGTTTTTCAATAAACTTAGATTGAATATAAATGTTAAAGTATATCAATACTGCTTTGTAATTATTAATTATGTAATATCATTATGTTAAAATAACATACTGTAGGTGATAATGGTTTTAAATATACATGGATCTGCAAAGTGTGGGGAATTAACCGAACATTTGATTGCTGTTTTTTTAAATGGAATATAAACCAAGAGAATGAAGCCAGAGGTATACATAATTGATTAGTGATACTGTATATTTTAAAAAGGTCCCAACAGGAGCTACTAATAATTATTAACACCTACTGTAGAAACACTAATGTATCATATAATCAATTTCTGAGCATGAAAGCTTATTTAAGCTAATAAACACACACTGTGATGATGCTTCTTCTCGAAGAATCTGAACTGAAGATGCAAGCATTGTGAATCTAAACTGCTCCCCAACAGTTGCTTTGTGTGTTGCTAAACCAATGATGTTTTCTTTGCTATAGGTTCAAATCCTGACTTCTTTGGTACAGTGAATGCATAGGTTTTGTACATACATTTTATATTTACTTTGGTCATGACTAAAAAATAACTAAAATACTATTAACAATTGTAACATTTTTTATTTTTATTTTATTCATGTAAATATGAAATATTAGCAGCAGGTGGAGCTTTAGGTTGTTTTTTCTTCAAATGTTTCCTCTGTTACTGTTTCGGGTTTCCAATTGTTATAAAAAGCCCATGTTTGCAAAGTCCAATAGCTCAGTGTTGCCAACCTTCAGTATTTTTACTGCCATCCAGTAAGTAATGGGCAGTAAATGCCAGTGACAGGACAACGTTGGCAGTAAAAAAATATGGCTGTGATGCTCGGCCAAGACCATCCGAGTGCCTACTGCAGTGGGTTTGGGCGGTGCTGGTGGGAGGGGCAGGTCTAGCGGAAGCAATGCCTAAGTGTATCGTGTAATGTTATGGTGCAAGGGAGCCCAGTAGAGCAGCCGAAGCCTCGAGTGTGGGTCTGCAGGACGGGAGCTGGATTGTCAGTGCTGTTTGGACTGGAGTGGACTGAAGGGACCCCCTTGCGTGGAGAGAGACTGTCACTGTGAATCAGGAGAGGACGTGTTGTGACGCTGAGGTGTCATCATCATCTGTGCTTTTGCACACTGCTGTCAGTGTCACTGCGGGAGTCAATTTCATGTGTGTTTGCCTGCTCATTCTAAAGCCATGTACAGACGATCGGAATTCTTGGCAGAAAAATCTCTGATGGTTTTCCCATTGGAATTCTGACGGAATTTCATTCAAACTGTCTTGCCTACACACAGTCACACCAAATTCCAATGGTCAATAACACCGCAACATACAACACGTTCGACGGCACTATAAAAGGGAAGTTTAATGCTTCCCAGCATGCGTTGAATTGTTTCCGAGCATGCTTCGATATTTTGCGTGTCGGAATTGCATACACATGATCGATAAATCCGATAGAAAGGTTTTCCGTCTGAAAAATTAAGAACAGGCTCTCAATCTAAAGACCGTCGGAAATGGCGACAGAAAAACACCAATGGGCATACACACGGTCGGAAAATCTGATGAAAATCTCCCATCGGAGTGTTTCCATCGGAAATTCTGGCCATGTGTACGCGACATAAGTCCCTGACTTACTATATTTAAAGTAAAATAAGAATTTTTTTTGTGCCCCAATATTTACCTTGACAAATCACATTGCTAATTGTATATTGTACTTGTTTGTAGTCTAAATACTGAAATTTGCACTTAAAAATAGAATTTTGTAACTTTTGGAAATGCCAGTAAAAAGAGGGCTGTCCCGGTAAATTTACACAGACTTGTGAATAAGTTAAAGCAGTGACTTATTGCAGTGACCTATTCCTTATCAGACAGCTTTGTCTAAGGTTTTGGTCAGGCAAAAAATAGTTTTTAGCCTCTTCTGTCTCTTTTAGATAACCCATGGTGAAAATCATGTAAATGTTTATTTGTAAAACAGATAATAAACTTCTAATTTCCATTTATCAACTCTGATGCAGTATATAAAGAGCCAAATAAGCTAGGAAGGTGGTTGGTACACAAAAAGAAAATAATCAGATTTTTTTGATCCATCATCCTGTGAATATCGGTTTATTGCCTTCTGACAGGGTAGCATTGGACTCTGGTATAAAGGATGAAATGTCTTGTAATATCATAGAAGTGGGTGTATGATGTAGCAATAATCCTCTGATTACTTTAGGCCTATGTTAGTGTAAGGATATTTAAGAAGAAGTTAACAGATCTTTGGATGCTAACACCTAATCATATCATATACAGTAACTTTTTAGGAGAATTTGCAAAGTCCCGATCAACATTGCTATGATCTCCAGCTATCTTTATTCATGAGAGAACATGCTTGTATTTTAATAATTGCATAGGACTTTTTTTTTCTAACTGTAGAGTACTGCATATAAAATTATATATTATTCTGTGTATGTTTGACAATGTGTCAAATGTCTGTTTAGTGCTCAGTCACGATCCATACACCCATTTAGAGGGTCGTGTATACCCACCCAGAAGGCACAGGTGGTCCATGCAGCCAAATGTAGCCAGCCTGTTAAACTCAGTGACAGACTGATGGCTGCATGGATCTTCATTAATTTTCACTGATCTTCACACACATCTCTGTGGCTCTCTCTCATTCAGAGACAGGCAGTGGCCCTGCATGATGTACACACAGATGTGCAGGAAGATCAGTGAAGATCCATGCAGCTATCAGTCTTTCATTGATTTTTAAAAGGCTAGTTGCACACGGCTGCATGAACAACCTGTGCCTCCTGGTCATATAACCACTGCCCTGTGCACAAGTGTACGGATCCATGCCACTGTGTGAATAAGCCCTTATCTTCTTCCCACCCATTCAATGTGGCCCATTAACTGTGTTCTAAGGTGGAGGAGCAGGGCAGACTTCCTGAGTACTGTAATTAGATATCAGTATGCTTTAGATTAATAGCGTATCAGACACAGAGTGGTACTGTGGATATGAAACAAAGTAAAACATGCCACGTCCCGATATTTGAAGTTATTAGACAGAACAATTGTTGAAAATGATGGACTTTATAGGCATAACACACAAGTTTCTTTAAAAAGATTTTTAACAAAATGTATTTACAAAATAAAAAGTATTTAATGCAAAGCATACATGGATTTGCATAAAACACTGATTGCCTCAGAGCATAACGATTACACTGTCAATGTAGTCTGTTTAAATCATAAATTGATCAAAGACTCATAGACTTCCATTTTGCTATGACAAATAGTAATTAACATAGGCAAAGCAAATAAAAAAACAATAGTATAGACAGTGTATCATAGATGACTCAGCTTGAAATTGCCCTACACGTTGCGCGTTATACAAACACTTCATCAGGAGCTTTTGGCATTTTATTCCCTAATATAGGTAGAGTAAACATGTGTAAATGAGCGGGGATAGTAGTATGGACCTAGGCGTACAGCCAAGGACAAAGGATACTTCTTAATCCTAGTTAGGAAGGTAATTTATAGATTTACCCGGGGATCTCCAGGAGTAATATCCTCCAGATGCAGTCAATCCCAGGATGTCCCAAGAATACAAAGTTGTTTATAGTTAATTTTCTGGTAGGAGACCACTATAATCTTTAACCAAAGGATTAAAGAAATTCCCCCGCTCAGAGACAGCACCACGTCGTGGCAAGGACTGCAAATCCATGTATGCTTTGCATTAAGTATTTTTTATTTTGTAAATACATTTTGTTAAAAATCTTTTTAAAGAAACTTGTGTGTTATGCATATAAAGTCCATCATTTTCAACAATTGTTCTGTTTAATAGCTATTAGTATGGGTGTATTTTTCAAAATATAAAATGTTAAGTTTTGAGAAATATCCCTTTTATACATGAGTATTTGCAAGTGCTGGGAGTTATTAGCACACAGTGTTTTCTGTAATGCATCCTCATGGGCAAAATCACATTGCAGCTGTGGCTCCCAGGCACCATGGCCATAGACAAATTTTGCACTGTATGCCTAATTGCCCATACACTTGACTTTATGGCCATGTGCAAGAGACATTAAGGAAAACTGAACCAATAAATAATGACTCCCTCATAAAACACATCTACATTGATTAAATATATCACATTATAAAAAATAAATGGAAAAAAACAGTGTGGTGTTCCCCCTAAAATACCACCTAGGCCCGAAAAAGAAGGGCAGCAAACATGCACGTCCCTTTCTGTTTCAAACACCTTCCACATTCCTTTTAGCATTAAGGAGACACCCTTATTTCTCCACCCCAAGAAGAAGGTGGAGGTTATTTGTGGGGGACTTATAATAGAATGTGGAAGCCCCTTTTATAATAAAAACCCCTTACCCATTACCAAAAGGTGAAATGTTAATAAACACAAGCACACCTTGAAAAAGTGTTTTAATTAGCTTACAATAAAAATACAATTTAATTAATTATATTGATGCCCCCCCCCCCCCCAAATCCAGCATCAATCATGATGTCCAATTACCACCTCCAGTAATGCAAATCCATTGCCAGTCTTGACAATCTGATACCCGCCAATCTTTACTCGCCACATACCGATACCCAGCACTGATGTATTGTAAACAAGGATGGGGACCCCAAGTGATTGACCAAATATAGACATGATGGTGCTCCAGGTGCAGATGTGACCTTCCACATTTTTTTTTCTTTAATTTGTGTGCTTTGACCAACTGCCAGCTTCTGACCCTGCTTGCTGCTTGTCAAACCTGTATCCAAGGGAAGTACCAAGTAGCCAAGGGAAGTAGAAACTCCTCCTCAGTTCTCTTCTTCAGCCGGCACTTTGCCTATGTGAACCTAGCCCCAATCTCCTTATGCGCTTGCAAATTGCAGTTGCCATTTAATAGAGAAAGAGTGTGGTCACTGACCACAGAAAGAAATGTACTGCCACCTCTCTTGCACATTTCTGTACCACTGCTCATCACCCAAAGCTCAGCCCCATGGACAATAACAGATGTGTCTTTTTCTACAAGCAGCAGAAGCAGACTCCAGGAGCACAGTAGCAGTGGAAACTGTGATAAACAGACTAAGAAGAAAACACAGAGGGCTTAGGGTACATGGGCAGTATAAAATTCCCCATACCATTTCTTTCACAAACCCTTGCTTATTAGCCTCCAAAATGGTCATTACTGTATTTTAACATTCGGTTGCGATTGAAGCCAGATATGCTCAGCTCATCCCTAGTTATTATTTGTATTAGCATGAGCACCACTGGAACCCATCACCTGTCGAACCAGTGGTACAGAGCCACAGGAAGTGCAATGCAACTCCTGTTCAGCTATGTGCTACAGGTCCAACAGGGAGCTGCCAAAGTAGACAAGTTAAAGGAAAACAAGCATAAGAGGTCATGGCGGTGGAACCTAGGACACTCACCAAAAGGAACAAAGCAACTCTAAGGGGAGTACATTTCGGGGGGGGGGGGGGGGGGTTACTTGAGGAAGGAATTTGTCTATTCTTGATCCGTCTGCTCTGTGCTTTACTTGCTCTTGATCTCTAGGCTTGTAGGTTTTCCTAATCACTAAAACACTATTTACTTCTGACCCAGTGCTATGTGCACTACCTACTTCTGACCAGTGGTGGCCCATCCATAGGGGGTGCATGGCTGTCTTTAATATTGATTGGACCCTGGGCCAAAATTTTCTTGGGTACCCCCATGCAGTTTCGCTCTCTTCTGCTCTAAGACATACAATAAATAGCAGCTAGACTCAAAATCCATTTACTGAATCAGATAAGGCAGCAATTGTGATTGGTCACCAGAGGTTACAGTGTATCATTACCGGTCACCAATGTAACTGAGAAATTTAGCCTACGTTCACATTTGTGTGTGTCAGGAACGCATGCAAAATCTCTTTCCTGACACCACAGAAATATGCTGCCCTTTAGCAGATACACAGCAGTTCCATTAATTGTTAATGACAACCTCATGCATCTGCTGACATGTGCCTTGGCACCATGTGATTTTGAAAAATGGTTTGGGACTTTCTTCATCATTTGTAGTGCATAGATCAGCCCATTGAAATTAATGGGTTGCCCTATACGTGACCTACATCTTTATCCACTGTGTCAATACACCTTTGCATCCTAAAACCCCTGCTAACCTCTGGACCCCAAACCTCTCCCATCCTCTCCACTCCAATCCCCCTCCCCTTTAACTCTACCTGCCTCCTCTGCACATCTTTGCAGCCACCTTCCTTATCTCTATACATCCCCTCCTTGCTCACTTGTGCACCCCAAACTGTAATTCCTTCTCTGACTACCTCTCCACACCCCACATTACCCTCCCCCTTCACTAATTTTCTTACTTTTGCAGAACAGGGTGATGGTAGGCTTAATAACCACAGTTGTAGGCAGGACTATCAAGTATGCCCCTTTATCTCCCCAGTGGGCAGCATTCAGTATAGGTGATGGTGGATATGACCTCAGGGGGGCATGATATACATATCAATACTGCCTCTATTTACATATTAATGCAGCTCCTTTTTACATATCAATGCCAGTATTTACATGTAAACACAAGGTCTGCGTGTGAGTCATCTGTGCACAACAATAGGGCAGAGCTGGGCAGCATTAGTAATAGGGATGAGCTGAACACCCCCCTGTTCGGTTCGCACCAGAACCTGCGAACAGACCTAAACTTCGTGTGAACTTTAGAACCCTATTAAAGTCTATGGGACTCGAACATTCACAATCTAAAGTGCTCATTTTAAAGGGTAATATGCAGGTTACTGTCCTAAAAAGTGTTTGGGGACCTGGGTCCTGCCCCAGGGGACATGGATCAATGCAAAAAAAAGTTTTAAAAACGGCCGTTTTTTCAGGAGAAGTGATTTTAATAATGATTAAAGTGAAACAATAAAAGTGTAATATTCCTTTAAATTTCGTAGCTGGGGGGTATCTATAGTATGCCTGTGAAGGGGCGCATGTTTCTGCTGCTTAGAACTGTCCCTGCACAAAGTGTCATTTGTGCAGGAAAAAAGTCTTTTAAAATCACTTGCGGCTAAATTGTTGGGTCTTCGTAATACAGAGAACACTCAATGAGTGTTCTCTGTATTAGCCGACAATTCATTCATTCATTGATTAAAAAAAAAAGCGTGGGGGTTCCCCTAAATTCAATTACCAGGCCCTTCAGGTCTGACATGGATATTAAGGGGAACCCCGTGTCAAATTAAAAAAAAAATTGACGTGGGGATCCCCCCAAATATCCATACCAGACCCTTCAGGTCTGATATGGATATTAAGGGGAACCCCGCATCAAATTAAAAAAAAAATTGACGTGGGGGTCCCCCTAAAAATCCATATCAGACCCTTTATCCGAGCACGCAACCTGGCAGGCCGCAGGAAAAGAGGGGGGGGGCGTTGGTTGGGAGGGTCTGCGGGCGGGGGGCTTATCAGAATCTGGAAGCCCCCTTTAACAAGGGGACCCCCAGATCCCGGCCCCCCCTGTTTGAAATGGTAAGAGGGTACAAAAGTACCCCTACCATTTCACAAAGAAAGTGTCAAAATGGTTAAATAAGACAAACACACTTTTGAAAAATTCCTTTATTAAAAATGAAAAAAATAAAAAAAAGATTCCAGCGGTGCTAATCCACTCTTGCTATCCAGCGACGGATCTCCGGGATCTCCGGGCTCAGCGATGGATGATCATATCCAGCGACGGGGGATCTCTCAGTCCAGCACTGTCCATACATCCTTCTTCTGTCTCCACTCCGGACACACTGCCGAGAGCCCAGCGCTGACGTTTCTTATATTAGGAGGGCGAGGCCACCCGTCACCTGACCCCGCCCCTCTGACGCTGGAGAGGGAAGCCAAGGGTTCCCCAGTGACGTGTGGGTGACCCCGCCCCCTCTGATGTAACGCAGGTTTCCATTACATCAGAGGGGGCGGGGTCACCCACACGTCACTGGGGAACCCCTGGCTCCCTTCACCAGCGTCAAAGGGGGCAAGGTCAGGTGACGGGTGGCCCCGCCCTCCTAATATAAGAAACGTCAGCGCTGGGCTCTCTGCAGTGTCTCCGGAGTGGAGACAGAAGAAGGATGTATGGACAGCGCTGGACTGAGAGATCCCCCGTCGCTGGATATGATCATCCATCGCTGGACCCCGGAGATCCGTCGCTGGATAGCAAGAGTGGATTAGCACCGCTGGAATCTTTTTTTTATTTTTTTCATTTTTAATAAAGGAATTTTTCAAAATTTAACCATTTTGACACTTTCTTTGTGAAATGGTAGGGGTACTTTTGTACCCCCTTACCATTTCAAACAGGGGGGGGCCGGGATCTGGGGGTCCCCTTGTTAAAGGGGGCTTCCAGATTCTGATAAGCCCCCCGCCCGCAGACCCTCACAACCAACGGCCAGGGTTGTGAGGATGAGGCCCTTGTCCTTATCAACATGGGGACAAGGTGCTTTGAGGGGTCACAGACCCCCAAAGCATCCTCCCAATGTTGAGGGTATGTGGCCTGGTACGGTTCAGGAGGGAGGGGGGGCCAATCTCTCGTCCCCCCCTCTTTTCCTGCGGCCTGCCAGGTTGCGTGCTTGGATAAAGGGTCTGATATGGATTTTTAGGGGGACCCCCACGTCAATTTTTTTTTTTTTTGATGCGGGGTTCCCCTTAATATCCATATCAGACCTGAAGGGTCTGGTATGGATATTTGGGGGGACCCCCACGTCAATTTTTTTTTTTTTTGACACGGGGTTCCCCTTAATATCCATGTCAGACCTGAAGGGCCTGGTAATTGAATTTAGGGGAACCCCCACACTTTATTTTTTTTTTTTATTTTTTTTTTAATCAATGAATGAATGAATTGTCGGCTAATACAGAGAACACTCATTGAGTGTTCTCTGTATTACGAAGACCCGACAATTTAGCCGCAAGTGATTTTAAAAGACTTTTTTTCCTGCACAAATGGCACTTTGTGCAGGGACAGTTCTAAGCAGCAGAAACATGCGCCCCTTCACAGGCATACTATAGATACCCCCCAGCTACGAAATTTAAAGGAATATTACACTTTTATTGTTTCACTTTAATCATTATTAAAATCACTGCTCCTGAAAAAACGTCCGTTTTTAAAACTTTTTTTTGCATTGATCCATGTCCCCTGGGGCAGGACCCAGGTCCCCAAACACTTTTTAGGACAGTAGCCTGCATATTACCCTTTAAAATGAGCACTTTAGATTTCTCCCATAGACTTGTATAGGGTGTTCCGGCTTTTCGAATTTGCTGCGAACAGCCCAAATTGTTCACTGTTTGCTGAACAGGCGAACAGGCAATGTTCGAGTAGAACATGAGTTCGACTCGAACTCGAAGCTCATCCCTAATTAGTAACAGAATTTTACTATGAGATATCTGAGATGAGATATCAGGACACAGCATGGAACTAAAACCTCAAGGCACAAGGGAATTTAACCTAGTTGGCAAGTATGAAACAGCAGCTTTGGGCCCCACAACAATTACAGGGCCCAGGGCAGCTGCCCCTTTTGCCCTGCCTTAAAGACTGCCCTGATCGTACTGAAGGTGGAGGGAGGGGGAGTGCTCCCTGCTTCACCTCTGCACCGGGAATCAACCTCCAGTCAATCGCCGGGTAATCTGCTGGTTCAGAGGTATGTGTCTGGCAGGAGAGGGGAGAGGAGGATGGGTGACCATGGGGGACTAGCTCCGACCAAATGCTTCTCCCATTCACTAAATCCCTGGGGGAGGACAGTGATAATAGACACTCGACTGTGCTTCCCTCCAACTATCATCCATCACCTTTACTGGGTCTCTGTTCTCTCATTTAACTATCTGTCTATCTATCTATCTATCTATCTATCTATCTATCTATCTATCTATCTATCTATCTATCTATCTATCTATATATCTATCTATCTATCTATCTATCTATGTCTATCTATCTATCTATCTATCTATCTATCTATCTATCTATCTATCTATCTATCTATCTATCTATCTATCTATCTATGTCTATCTGTATCTATATATCTGTCTATCTATCTGCCTGCCTGCCTATCTATCTGCCTATCTATCTGCCTGCCCATTAAGTCAGGATTTCAAAAACATAGTGTATCCTGGCATTTCTTAGATTGCCATGGAAAAAAATCCAACTGATTTGAAGCTCTGGGCTTTTGATAAATACAGGCCTCACTGGAGAGGTAGCCACAAATAAGAGAACTGAGCAAAAGCGAATCTGGGTGGATATATGAAATTAATTGTTTTGCTCCATTAGGGCTGAATATTGATTTTGATTTAAATTGTTTCATATCTGACTATTAGGTGCAATATCATATTTAACCATTACAGGGGATCTGCAATCAATCTCCTGGGTGTTTGGGTGTAGTATTACTATTTACCACTAGAGGGGAACTAGGGGATCTTTTTCCCATGTTTGTAATATTAAATGGATTTGGTCCGAGTAAATTTGCTCAACTTTTTGGGGTCATTTTAAATATTATCATTGTTTAGGATTTTTAACTTAACCTTTGTTTTTATTATTCTATTTTGTTTTTATATTTTTTAGCAAAACTCTTTTTTACGTTTTTTTTCTATATTTTATCATTGTATATATTAAAGTTTTTCAGATAGGATACATGTAAAAACGCACGGTCAAGTATGCTTTGTAATTGTAATGGATTATGTGAACACGCACAATGTTTTATATAGTACCGGCAGCAAGTATTTTTATACCAAGCTATCAGAATGTTGTAATAGAATGATGTTACTATGAATCCCATGTCACTATGGCAACCCGCAATACGCTGTGGGGCTATAAATTCCCTTACGTTAGTCACAAGACTTTATTCCCTTGAAAAAGTCACGTGACCTTGATGCAACGCGTCGGAAGGAGGAGCCAGTGACGTCACTCCGGTGTCTGAGGTACATGGAGATCAAGTGAGGAGGAGTAAGCCGATGTATCTGACTGTAAACCCATGCCTGGTTCTAATATACAGTGGTGTGAAAAAGTGTTTGCCCCCCTCCTCATTTCCTGTTCCTTTGCATGTTTGTCACACTTAAGTGTTTCGGAACATCAAACCAATTTAAACAATAGTCAAGGACAACACAAGTAAACACAAAATGCAATTTGTAAATGAAGGTGTTTATTATTAAAGGTGAAAAAAAATCCAAACCATCATGGCCCTGTGTGAAAAAGTGATTGCCCCTCTTGTTAAAACATACTATAACTGTGGTTGTCCACACCTGAGTTCAATTTCTCTAGCCACACCCAGGCCTGATTATTGCCACACCTGTTCACAATCAAGGCATCACTTAAATAGGAGCTGCTTGACACAGTAAGGTCCACCAGAAGATCCTTAAAAGCTACACATCATGCCGAGACCCAAAGAAATTCAGGAACAATTGAGAAAGAAAGTAATTGAGATCTATCAGTCTGGAAAGGGTTATAAAGCCATTTCCAAAGCTTTGGGAATCCAGCGAACCACAGTGAGAGCCATTATCCACAAATGGCGAAGACATGGAACAGTGGTGAACCTTCCCAGGAGTGGCCGGCCGCCCAAAATTACCCCAAGAGCGCAGCGACGACTCATCCAAGAGGTCACAAAAGACCCCACAACAACGTCCAAGGAACTGCAGGCCTCACTTGCCTCAGTTAAGGTCAGCGTTCATGCCTCCACCATCAGGAAAAGACTGGGCAAAAATGGCCTGCATGGCAGAGTTCCAAGGAGAAAACCACTGCTGAGCAAAAAGAACATCAAAGCTTGTCTCAATTTCTCCACAACACATCTTGATGATCCCCAAGACTTTTGGGAAAACATTCTGTGGACCGATGAGACAAAAGTGGAACTCTTTGGAAGGTATGTGTCCAAGTATATCTGGCGTAGAAGGAACACTGCATTTCATAAAAAGAACATTATACCAACAGTAAAATATGGTGGTGGTAGTGTGATGGTCTGGGGCTGTTTTGCTGCTTCAGGACCTGGAAGACTTGCCGTGATAAAAGGAACTATGAATTCTGCTGTCTACCAAGAGATCCTGAAGGAGAATGTCCGACCATCTGTTCGTGTACTCAAGCTGAAACAAACTTGGGTTCTGCAGCAGGACAATGATCCTAAACACACCAGCAAGTCCACCACTGAATGGCTGAAGAAAAACAAAATGAAGACTTTGGAGTGGCCTAGCCAAAGTCCTGACCTGAATCCTATTGAGATGTTGTGGTATGACCTTAAAAAGGCCGTTCATGCTCGAAAACCCTCTAATGTAACTGAATTAGGACAATTCTGCAAAGATGAGTGGGCCAAAATTCCTCCAGGACGCTGTAAAAGCCTCATTGCACGTTATCGCAAACGCTTGGTTGCAGTTGTTGCTGCTAAGGGTGGCCCAACCAGTTATTAGGTTTAGGGGGCAATCACTTTTTCACACAGGGCCATGATGGTTTGGATTTTTTTTCACCTTTAATAATAAACACCTTCATTTACAAATTGCATTTTGTGTTTACTTGTGTTGTCCTTGACTATTGTTTAAATTGGTTTGATGTTCCGAAACACTTAAGTGTGACAAACATGCAAAGGAACAGGAAATGAGGAAGGGGGCAAACACTTTTTCACACCACTGTAGGCTTGGTTCATCTGGGTGCATGTGAGTACATTGATCAGTTTTTGCCTAGCTCTGCTGGTTTTATAGCGGTATTGCTATCATTTATCCCCTTTCTTTTGAGAACAGGCTTCTGTGGAAGGAGAAGTAGAAGTGTCTTTCACAAAGGAGCGCAGACATTTAAAAGGGGGTTTTGGAGAATTAAATTTTATTTCTGCTTATCGTTAATTGGAGTCAATCTGATTGGTATATGTATGTGAATGTAAAGGGGTTTGGAAGATTTTATCTTTGCCTATCGCTCAAGGGAGTCAATCTGATCGGCACATGTATGTGGTGGAAGGTGAATAATCACATTGAATGGACACCTTGAAGATAATCTTAACACTCTCACAAGGAAACTGATTGTATTAGGTGGCAACTGTGCTAATATCAAAGGGTGACAATAACGCACTAATTGTACACAATTAATTAATTGTTTACATTTGTTTATTTAATTCTCAGTGAGAGATCACTTTTATTGGTTGCAGCAGTGTCATATTTGTATTTTTTGATTATTTAGATTTTACCAGTGCTTCAGTAACTATTAGGAATTCTATCTGCCTGCCTGCCTATCTGTATATCTATCTATCCATCTATGAATCTATCTATCTATCTATCTATCTATCTATCTATCTGCGGCAAGTTATGGGGGTGGGGTTGGTTGGGGCTTTGTTTGCGCCCCCCTGAAAGAATGGAGCACCAGCCACCACTGCTCCTGACCCCTGTACTCTGTGCATTAGGTACTCCCAACCCATGCATTCTCTGCATTACACACCCCTTAGACACAGTGTTCTGTCTGTTACATACGTCTAATTTTTGTGCTTTATGCATTATTGTCAGGAACCAAGAAACAGACAGAGACAGAAGTACAATCAAATCACACTTGTTTATTAATAAAAATAAAAAGGTAAATAGGAAAAAGCATAGTCAAGCAAACCAGAGTCCAGTAGCCAGATCGGGTAGTCAGCCAGTCCCAAGTTCCTAAACCAGATCGGGTAATCAGCCAGTCCAGACGTCAGGGATCCAAGGAGAGCAACTGCAAGCAGGATGGAAGCCAGGAGGGATGTTAGCAAGCCAGTCTTGAAACAACAGCCGGAGATGGTTCCTATTGATGTGACCAAACGTGAAGGCAATGGAGAAATGAGCTGGAAGACTTTAAATAGGCAGGCCAGACGAGCATCATCGGGAGCAGCTGGTAACTGTGGAGAGAGAAGAGAGCTAGCAATTAGCCGACAGCTGAGTGGTCAGCCCAGAGGAGGAAGGGCTAAGCCAGCCCTGACAGTACCCCCCCAATGACCCCTCTCCCTCGGAGGGCCACCGGGCTTGAGGGGAAACCGTCTATGGAACTCGCGAGTGAGGACAGGGGCATGTATGTCAGAGAATGAAACCCAGGAGCGTTCCTCTGGACCGTACCCCATTACAACGCACCAGGTACTGTATGCGCCCACGGAACCTACGGGAGTCAACAATGAATTGTACCTCATACTCCTCATGGTTCTCAACCTGAATAGGGTGAGGACGTGGCACCGATGTGGTAAATCGGTTAGGGACCAATGGTTTCAATAAGGAGAAATGAAACACATTTGAGATGCGCATACTAGGAGGAAGTTCCAACGCGTAAGCTACTGGGTTAATCCTGCGAAGGATACAGAAAGGCCCAATAAACCGAGGTGCAAACTTCAGTGAGGGAACATGAAGCTGGAGGTTGCGAGATGACAGCCAGACCCTGTCCCCAACCTGGTAGGAAGGCGCTGGCAGGTGTCTGCGGTCAGCATGGAGTCTGTACCTATTGTGGCAGCACGCAGGTAAAGTCACCTGGTTGTATCCAGGATGGGAAATATGTGTGCCCTAGATTCAGGCTTTATGCAGACTTTTACAATTAGAGGGGAAGAGTTAATGAGCCCAGCTGAAGTAAGTGGGCTCATTAAGACCTCTACAAAAAACCCCAGCATGCTTAGGGAGATGCTCCATCCTGGAACCAGTTTTGTGTTGTATAGACTGGGGAGTGTGATATCTGTTCTGTGCGGTGAGTTAACGCCTGTGTGGCAAACCTCTACAACAGAGACAGGGACAGTTGTTAGACAGGGAATCTAAGTGTGTAGTTAGAGGTCAAGCTGACCAGGATTTATTTTCATGTTTTATTTTTGTTTGGCTGTTATATGTATCACTGCTTGTAGCATAAATAAACCGCCTCTTTTGTTTTTTTTGCACCTACAATGCTGTCTGCTGTGCCTGATTTTGTGTTGTGAACCCATCCAGGGGGTCACACACACCCGCTGCTGAGCTAACCCCTCACTGTTGGTGGAGAATTTTGGCAGTTTTTTTTTCAATTTTTTTTAAAGGCCAGCATGGAGGAGATACTGAGACAGCTGGCTCTAGCAAATGCAAATCAGCAGCAAACAAATGCGGCTTTACAAAAGAGCCTTGCAGCCCAGCAGAAAGCTCACCTGCAGAGTCTGGAAGCTCAGCAACAAGCACAGCAGCAATCTGAAGCCCGCTTTATAGACCTGTTGCAGAAGCAAGAGCAGAGTTTTCAACAGAAAATAGAGACATTAATACAGCAATGTCCGCAGACCAATGAAGCAAGTGGTTACAATAATACCGCATCCTTTGGTGTGAGCCGTTTATTGACAAAAATGACTGGAGAGGATGATCCGGAGGTGTTTTTGACCACATTTGAAAGGACTGCTGAAAGGGAAAAGTGGCCTAAGGAGCAATGGGCTGGACTGGTGGCCCCTCTGTTAACAGGGGAATCGCAGAAAGCTTATGATGACCTAGAGCCTGACCAAGCAAAAGACTATGTGGTGCTAAAAACAGAAATATTGGCACGGCTGGGTGTCACCTTGGCCGTCCGGGCTCAGCGTGTGCATAATTGGACTTTTCAGGTTGGAAAACCCCCCAGGTCTCAAATGTATGATCTCATTCACCTGAGCAGGAAGTGGCTGCAGCCAGAGACTTTGACCGCACCAAACATTGTGGAACGTGTTGTTATGGATCGTTTCCTGAGAGCTCTTCCTACTGCCATCCAAAAATGGGTAAGCCATGGAGACCCAGAAAATGCAGATAAACTTGTGGATCTGGTTGAGAGGTACTTGGCTACAGAGAACCTGACCACCTCTTCCAGGGACTCACGGACTTTTCACCCTAAGACCAGATCATCCCCAGTGGCGGGTAAGATGACTCCAAGGGGTGAGGGTGGAGAGAGTGAGAGGGTGGGATTTCTACCTAAGGTCTGGCGGGAGCAGCCCAGTAAGCCCATGTTGCAAGAGACAGCGAAAAAGATTATTTGCTACCGCTGCCGGCAAGAGGGACATATTGCAGCCAATTCCCCCGTTGTGGATGAGCCTATGCAATGTGACTTTATAAGGGAGAGACGTCAGTCGCTGTTTGCGACAGTTGCATGCACTGCCATTCGGGGACCTGAGAAACATTTATGTAAAATGTGTATTAATGGTAGAAATGTTGATGTGTTGCTGGATTCAGGTAGCCTGGTAACATTGATAAAAGCTGAATTAGTTACTACAGAGGTCTCTGGGAAGAACAGGGTGGCTGTTATTTGTGTGCATGGGGACACCCGAGAGTATCCTGTAACTTCAGTGTTTTTTGAGACCCCCAAAGGTAACCTCTCTCATCAGGTGGGGTTAGTGTCTCACTTACCACATGATGCTATTGTGGGAAGGGATTTTACAAAATTCTGGGAACTCTGGGATTGTCCTGAGCCCCCCACTGGTGCCCCTATAAACCAGGAAGATGACCAGAATTCCTCTGGGAGTGGTGAGGACTCTCCTGAATTTCCCTTGTCGGTATTGGCGGGGGAAACTCGAGAAACTGGGGAGGAGCCAACATCCTCAGATGAAAACATGACCCCACCCTAATAAAGGCACGGGAAAATGTGGTGAAAATAGATGGCGAGTTAGTGAACCCAGATAAGACTTGCCCTTATCCTTACTTCACTATGGAAAGGGACCTGCTGTATCGAGTGGCTCAAAGGGCAGAAGAAACCATTGAGCAACTTGTAGTGCCCAAACCTTACAGGAAGTTGGTGTTAGAATTGGCTCATGGGCACATTCTGGGAGGTCATCTGGGGACAGAGAAAACCAGAGAGAGGGTATTGCAGAGATTCTATTGGCCTGGGGTCATGAAGGAAATAGAAAATTATTGTTCCTCCTGCCCTGTGTGTCAGAAGTCAGCACCTATGCCACATTTCCGTAACCCGCTGGTACCTCTTCCTATCATTGAGGTCCCCTTTGAAAGGATCGCAATGGATTTGGTAGGTCCGATAATGAAGTCCGCCAGGGGGCATCAGTAAATTTTGGTTATATTGGACTATGCCACCCGTTATCCGGAAGCAATTCCTCTCCGAAATACCTCGGCCAAAACCATAGCCAAAGAGCTATCTCTTGTTTTTAGCCGCGTGGGTATTTGTAAGGAACTGCTTACGGACCAAGGTACACCCTTTATGTCCCGGGTTATGAAAGAATTATGCAAGTTGTACAAAGTGACGCAATTGCGTACATCTGTGTATCACCCCCAAACAGATGGGTTGGTTGAAAGATTCAACAAAACCCTAAAACAAATGTTAAAGAAGGTGGTGGATAGAGATGGAAAGAATTGGGACTGTCTAATACCCTATCTGATGTTTGCCATTAGGGAGGTACCCCAATCCTCTACGGGTTTCTCACCCTTCGAGTTGCTCTATGGGAGACACCCAAGAGGGCTGCTGGATATCGCCAAGGAAACTTGGGAAAATGAGAGTTCTCCTCACAGGAGTGTGATTGAGCATGTCGCCCTGATGCAAGATAGAATTGCACAGGTAATGCCAATTGTAAAGGAACATTTAACCCAAGCGCAGTTAGCACAGCAGAGAGTGTACAACCGTGGGGCCAAGACCCGTACTTTTTCCCCGGGGGATAGGGTCTTGGTGCTAGTCCCTACGGTTGAAAGCAAATTTCTGGCCAAATGGCAAGGTCCATATGAAGTAATTGAAAAAATTAGTGAGGTGAACTACAGGGTTAGACAGCCAGGAAGGCGAAAGCCGGAGCAGATCTATCACGTCAATCTGCTGAAAGCCTGGAGGGATAGGGAATCCCTAGTCGCAGAGACTTTGTCACAAGTACAGCCTGATTGCTTAGTTCCTGAGGTTGGAATAGCAGACACCTTATCGAAACCCCAACAACAGGAGGTTAAAGAGTTTGTACTTCGTAACAAAGAGATTTTCTCTGAGCTTCCGGGACAAACATCTGGCGTAGAGCATGACATTATCACCCCGCCAGGAGAAAGGGTAAAACTAAAACCTTATAGAATACCAGAGGCCCGACGGGAGGTAATACGTGGGGAGGTTCAAAGGATGCTGGAATTGGGTGTGATAGAGGAGTCCCAGAGTGACTGGTCCAGTCCTATCGTACTAGTGCCCAAACCTGATGGGAGCTGGCGGTTTTGTAACGATTTTCGACAATTAAATAAAGTTACAAAATTTGACACCTACCCCATGCCGCGTATAGATGAGTTGATTGACCGGCTGGGAACAGCCCGATATATGACAACTCTTGATCTCACCAAAGGGTATTGGCAAATTCCCCTGGCCGAGTCGGCCAAGGAGAAAACTGCGTTTGTAACCCCAGATGGGGCATTCCAATATAAGAGAATGCCGTTTGGGTTACAGAATGCACCGGCAACATTCCAGCGGAAAATGGATAAGATTCTGAGGCCCCATCAGAAATATGCTGCAGCTTACCTGGATGATGTGATTATCCATAGCACAGACTGGGTCTCACATTTGCCGAAAGTACAAGCAGTCCTAGACTCTATCCGGGAAGCTGGGTTTACGGCCAATCCAAAGAAGTGTACCATTGGACAGGAGGAGGCCAAATATCTTGGGTACACTATTGGGAGGGGGGTGATAAAACCGCAAGTCAATAAAGTCGAGGCCATACAGAGTTGGCCACGTCCCAACAGCAAGAAACAGGTACGAGCCTTTCTGGGAATCGCTGGCTATTATCGACGATTCATTCCCCATTTTGCTTCTCAGGCTGTGCCCCTCACCAACCTGACAAAAGGGAAAGAGTCTGTCATGGTTAAATGGTCCCCAGAGGCTGAAGAAGCATTTCAGTCCTTAAAAACAGCCTTATGTAACCAGCCAGTGTTGTACTCACCAGACTTCTCTAACGACTTTGTTGTACAAACTGATGCATCAGACGTTGGGTTAGGAGCAGTGTTATCCCAGGTCTGGAACGGGGAAGAGCACCCAGTCATTTACCTCAGCAGGAAGTTGAAGTCCCATGAGGTAAATTACGGCACAATTGAGAAGGAATGTTTAGCAGTGAAGTGGGCTCTAGATTCCCTTCGGTACTATCTGCTAGGTAGGCACTTTGACCTGGTGACTGATCATGCTCCTTTAAAGTGGATGGCTCAGAACAAGGAGACCAATAGGAGGGTAAATAGGTGGTTCCTGGCCCTACAAGAATTTAACTTTACAGTTAAGCATCGCCCTGGTGTTAAAATGGGGAATGTGGATGCAATGTCTCGGATACATGCGTGTCTGACTGCTTGTGTTACAACCCCAAGGTTGAAACAAGAGGGGGGGGGGGTATGTGGCAGCACGCAGGTAAAGTCACCTGGTTGTATCCAGGATGGGAAATATGTGTGCCCTAGATTCAGGCTTTATGCAGACTTTTACAATTAGAGGGGAAGAGTTAATGAGCCCAGCTGAAGTAAGTGGGCTCATTAAGACCTCTACAAAAAACCCCAGCATGCTTAGGGAGATGCTCCATCCTGGAACCAGTTTTGTGTTGTATAGACTGGGGAGTGTGATATCTGTTCTGTGCGGTGAGTTAACGCCTGTGTGGCAAACCTCTACAACAGAGACAGGGACTGGTGCAGCACAAGGCTGCACTCAGTTGTTAGACAGGGAATCTAAGTGTGTAGTTAGAGGTCAAGCTGACCAGGATTTATTTTCATGTTTTATTTTTGTTTGGCTGTTATATGTATCACTGCTTGTAGCATAAATAAACCGCCTCTTTTGTTTTTTTTGCACCTACAACGCTGTCTGCTGTGCCTGATTTTGTGTTGTGAACCCATCCAGGGGGTCACACACACCCGCTGCCGAGCTAACCCCTCACACTATAATTAGCATGACGCAAAGCCTCCTGGACTTGTACCCAAGTGGAACGAAGACCATGGAGATGCTCCTCTAACGCAGGAATACTCTGCGGAACAAACGAGTCAGGCAACATGGAAGGTTGGAAACCATAATTCGCCATAAATGGAGACAATCTGGCGGCAGAATTCAAGGCACTGTTGTGAGCAAACTCTGCCCAAGGTAATAGGTCAGACCAGTTGTTATGATGGTCAGAAATATAGCAACGTAGGAATTGCTCCAAGGACTGATTGGCACGTTCTGCGGCCCCATTAGACTGCGGGTGATACGCAGAAGAGAACGCAAGCTGGATTCCCAACTGTGCACAAAAGGCTCGCCAGAACCGGGAGACAAACTGACTGCCCCTATCCGAGACAATAACTCTGGGTAGCCCATGTAAGCAAAAGATCTCCCGAGCAAAAATGGAAGCCAGTTCCTTAGAGGTGGGCAACTTCTTAAGTGGAATACAATGACACATCTTTGAGAACCGGTGAACCGCCATAAGGATAACAGTGTTGCCTTGGGAGTTGGGCAATTCCACAATGAAATCCATAGACAGGTGAGTCCAGGGCCTCTCTCCATTGGGTATGGGCTGTAGGAGTACCACTGGAAGGTGTCGTGGAGTCTTACTCTGAGCACACACGGGACAGGCAGCTACGAAAGCAGTAACATCAGCCCATAGCCTAGGCCACCAGAATTGTTGGGAGATGGCCCAAATGAGTTGATTTTTCCCAGGATGGCCAGCTGCCTTGGGAGAATGGTAAGTCTGGAACACTGCAGTACGGAGATTCTCTAGGACAAAGCAGCGGCCACAAGGTTTATCAGGAGGAGCATGGACCTGAGCAGCTAGAATTTTGTCACCCAAAGGAGAAGTAAGACTGGTGCGAACCGTAGCTAAGATACGATCAGGAGGAATCATAGGAACCGGAACCGACTCTAACTTGGAAGTGGAGGAAAGTTGTTATGACAAGTCATCAGCCCTTACATTCTTAGTACCAGGTAAGAATGAGACAATGTAATTAAAGCTCGACAAGAAAAGAGCCCATCGCGCCCTTCTGGGAGAGAGTCACTTAGCCCCAGACAAGAATGTAAGATTCTTATGGTCAGTAAGAATAAGAACGGGCACAGTGGTACCTTCAAGGAGATGTCTCCATTCTTTCAGGGCTAAAATGATCGCCAACAGCTCTCTATCACCAATCTCATAATTGCACTCAGCAGGTGACAATTTCTTGGAAAAGTAGCCACACGGATGCATAGCGCTCTCAGAGTTAGGACATTGAGACAGAAGGGCACCAACTCCAGTCTCAGAAGCATCAAATTCTAGGATAAAAGGCAACATAGGATCAGGATGTGCCAGCACAGGAGCAGAAACAAAGGCAGCCTTGAGAGTCTCAAAGGCCTTAATGGACTCCGGAGACCAGCTCTGTGGGTTACCGTCCTTTCTGGTCATATAAGTCAGAGGCTTGACCAGAGATGAGAAGTTACGAATAAACTTCCAATAGTAGTTGGCAAAGCCCAGGAAATGCTGCAGAGGACGTAAACCCATGGGTCGAGGCCACTGTAGGACTGCCAAAAGTTTCTCTGGGTCCATCGAAAAACCAGCAGTGGAAATGACATAGCCCAGGAATGTAATCTGTTCACAATGGAACTCGCACTTCTCCATTTTACAATAGAGATTGTTCTCTCTTAGTTTATGAAGTACACGACAGACATCTGTGTGGTGGCTCTCCAAGGACTTGGAAAATATGAGGATATCATTGAGATAAACCACCACACACAACTGCAACAAATCTCGGAAGACATCGTTAATAAATTCCTGGAAAACTGCTGGGGCTTTACAAAGGCCAAAAGGCATTAGCAGGTATTCATAATGGCCTGTTCTGGTATTAAACGCAGTATTCCACTGGTCGCCCTCCTTAAGGCGGTCAAATAACTCAGTAATCAAAGGAATCGGGTAGGCATTCTTAATCGTGACACGATTGAGACCCCTATAATCTATACAAGGTCTCAGTTCACCACTCTTCTTTTTCACAAAGAAGAAACCAGCACCAGCAGGAGATGAGGATTTGCGGATTAAACCTCGAGAAAGTGCGTCAGCAACATACTCCTCCATGGCCTTATCCTCCAAGACCGACAAAGGGTAAACCTGGCCATGAGGAGGTATGGCACCAGGTTGAAGGTCAATTGCGCAATCATAAGGGCAGTGTGGAGGCAAACTACTAACTACTTGACCTTTATCAAAGAAATCGCCAAAATCACGGTACTCCTCCGGCAGGGAGGGGAGTGAAGAGGTGCACAGGACCTTGGATACCTTCAGGAAGCATGTCTCACTGCATTGTGGTGACCAGGAGAGAACCTCAGCACGGAGCCAATCAAAAGAGGGATTGTACCTCTGTAACCAAGGATAACCAATAACCAGCGGAAATCTGGGTGAGGAAATAGCTTGGAAATGGATTATCTCATGGTGAAGAGCCCCTACAGCCATGGACAACAGAACCGTCTCATGAGTCACATGGGCAGACTGTAAAGGTCTCCCGTCAAGAACCTCAATGGCAAGTGGAGTGTCACACAGCTGCAGTGGAATCGAGTGCTGCGAAACAAATGCAGCATCAATGAACAGGCCTGCAGCCCCAGAGTCGATTAGAGCCTGTATCTCGATGGACGACTCAGCCTAAGAAAGGGTGACCAAAACCAGGGGCTTATCCTTCTGGATAACTGGGGACAAAACAACGCAACCTAAGGTCTGTCCATGACAGGACCTCAAGGTTCGGGCGTTCCCTGGACGGGTAGGACAAGACTTCAAAAAGTGACCTGTCTGGCCACAATAAAGGCACAACCTCTCCCTCCTCCTAAAGGCTCTCTCATCCGCAGAGAGATGCGTGAAGCCCAGGTGCATGGGTTCATCTTCACAGACCAACTCGGTACCAGGAGGCATGGGTGGTGAGGGAGACATGGGTGGGACTACAAAGCTCGGAGGCAAACGTACAGGAGGCCTCCGCAAGCGCTCCTTAAGAGAAAGTCTTTCTCTGAGTCTGGAGTCAATGAGGATGGCAAACGAGATCAAGCTCTCCAGCTCAGTGGGTATATCTCGGGCTGCTATCTCATCCTTGATGGAATCCGAGAGACCATGAGAAAAAGCAGCCACGAGGGCCTCGTTGTTCCAAGCAACCTCTGCTGCCAGAGTACAGAATTCAATGGTGTAGTCTGCAACAGTTCTCGTACTCTGTTTGATGGACATGAGGCACTTGGCAGCAGAAGCGGAGCATGCGGGGATGTCAAAAACCCTTTTAAAGGAGGCCACAAACTGAGGGTAACTCAAGACAACAGGTTTTTGAGTCTCCCATAGCGGGTTAGCCCAGGCCAAGGCTCTCTCAGAAAGCCAAGATATCATGAAACCTACTTTGCTTCTGTCCGTGGGAAACGCCTGGGGCAGCATTTCGAAGTATATCTCAACCTGATTGAGAAACCCTCTGCATTGAACTGGATCTCCCCCAAATCGCTGTGGAAGCGGAGCAGAACCAGACATACCTCTTATAGAGGTAATACTCAAGGCGGGTGCCTGTACAGAGACTGGCGCAGCAGCAGGGACGGCCTGCGACTCAGGTTGTACTGGAGCAGCCACAGTGGGGGATTCCAGGTGAGCCGTGCGATTCAGGAGCATTTGTAACGCCAAGACAAACTGATCCATGCGGTGATCTTGCTCATCCAATCTGGAAAAAATATTACCAACGAGTGGATTGACTGTATCTTCTGAATTCATGGCCTTCACGTACTGTCAGGAACCAAGAAACAGGACAGAAGTACAATCAAATCACACTTGTTTATTAATAAAAATAAAAAGGTAAATAGGAAAAAGCATATTCAAGCAAGCCAGAGTCCAGTAGCCAGATCAGGTAGTCAGCCAGTCCAAAGTTCATAAACCAAATCGGGTAATCAGCCAGTCCAGACGTCAGGGATCCAAGGAGAGCAACTGCAAGCAGGATGGAAGCAAGGAGGGATGTTAGCAAGCCAGTCTTGAAACAACAGCAGGAGATGGTTCCTAGTGATGTGACCAAACGTGAAGGCAATGGAGAAATGAGCTGGAAGACTTTAAATAGGCAGGCCAGACGAGCATCATCGGGAACAGCTGTTAACTGTGGAGAGAGAAGAGAGCTAGTAATTAGCCGACAGCTGAGCCCAGAGGAGGAAGGGCTAAGCCAGCCCTGACAATTATGTACACTTGACACATGAATTTTATGCCTTACATACTTCTGACCCCTATAGATTATGGATTATATGCATTATGCATTTTATACTTCTGACTCCTGCACTTTGTGTGTGACATACACCTGTACCCTGGGCTTTGTGCTTTTGTACTCTTGCCCCCTATGCTCTGGGCATTTCACTTTATCCTTCTCAGTGTTCTCAGTGCATTACACACTTCTGGCCCCTGCACTCTTATATTGTTATATTGGACAGTATATACTCCTGATCAAAGGGTTTGTGTTCTCAATAATTGCTGGTTGCTAAGACGTTCCCAGCTATTTCAATTAAGTTCTTTTTAAGTTAGGCTACTCTTTGTGCAGAAAAGCATATATAATTGATGAGTTGAATGTTTTAAAAATGGTTGTGCTGAGGTTTATATGTGTCTGTTCGTACTCTCACTTGTGGCACAGTAATTAAAACATATTTTGTGGGTACAAGGACTTTGCATATGTGTGCTGTGTATACAGTGAGTAGGATCAGGCATTATTTAACCATAACCCTTTAAGCAGCAATTTGGCAACACCCACCATTTGCCATGCCACGCTGCATTAAGGTTCTACTCAGGGTGATCCAGGTCTGTTGCAATCCTAGCAGTACCCTGGCTTATTTCTATTCAAATCAAAAGGAAAAATAAAGGTAAAGCACTGGATTTAGGGATTTGTTAGTAAAGAACTTAAGCCGGTCCAGAAACAGTAATAATGGAAAAGCAGATTATTATTGTTTTTATTAGTTTAATATTATTACATCATTGAATACATTTAGGCATAAAAATAATCCTCATCATTCACATGGCAACAAAAACAAGAAAAATAGCAAAAATAATATTGTAAAGAGCAATAAATACTAGCTAAAAACCTGAAACCAGCATCACTAGCTATATGCCAGCTTTGTATTATATAAAATAAAATAAAAGTCCTGCTTTCTGAAACATTTTATATATTTTTTGTATTCCCAGTTAAAAGGCAATTATTATTTCACTCCGTGTAAAGCAATAGCATAACTAATTATGGTAATCGTTTAACAGGCCCATTGCCAGAATGCAGGCGAGCTGTAGGCCCTACAGCAACAGAAATGTTTTTTCTCTTTTTCCTAACTAGAAAGGAAAAAAAATTATTTGAAAAAAAAAAAAAAGATTATTTACATTGTCAACATTCACTGTAAAATTGGGATAAAAATATGTATACGCTGCCATGAAGCTCAGCGGAATTAATATATTCTGTTCTGTCAGATTTCCCCCTTGAAAAAATAATTCAGGAATGCTTTGCTCTGCTCTGTAGGGACACATGCCCTTGCCTGCTGTTTATCAGCCTTGATTTTGATGAGATGATTTTTAGTCAGCTGTCGCTATCAGTTTGGCACAGGACAAAAATCCTTTAAAAATGTTACACTTCATCAAAGTGTATCATGAGACTTCACGGTCATTATCTCAGTGGCTGCTCTGATGTGCCACAATTGGCAAAGACACAGACGGTAGGGGGTGTATTAGAAGAAAGCCAGCGTTTCATGTGGAAAGCTGGCAAGCCTCTCCAAGCTTCTGTCAACAACTCAGCAGTCTGATCCGATGCACTGAGTGCTGATTATGCTCTTGTTTCTGTAGGAAGTAAACAAGAAAATGAATTCCACAGCACAACACAGCCTCTTTGTATCATCAAAATGGTGTCACTGGACTCGGTCCAACCATGTTGAAAGTTTGGCCATTTACGTCTATGGTACCTTGATAATGCTGAGGCTTTGATTGCCGCTTGGATTCTGCAATAAGACTTTTCACTGGTAGAGCCACTTAGGAAATAAAAACATTGATTAGTTGTTTGGACAATTTAGCTATAAGGGTACAAGGCAGTGTCACACTTGAAGACTAATGTATACACGTTTCCAATAAGGGCTTACGTTTCAAGTGCACTCAATGACTGAGGCTGGAAACTACTTCCCCACTAAAGTCACTATTAATAATTCAGCTGAAAGTTACAAAGTATGTTAAGACAGATGTTCAAGTAACGCTTTTGTCAACACCCTTTAATCTGATAATGGATTATACCTTCATGGAAAGCTGACAGTCATACATAATGGTGTCAGTTAGCATTCTGCAATGTCAGAAGTAGGGAGTATTGTTTTTATAAGCATCTTAATGCACATAGTTATCACTGTTTAGGAAGCTTTTAAATAAATTGCAGAAGATCATTTCCTAGATGTGTAGCCCAAAGCCAGGGGCTAAACAAATATTGCTCCCTCCCAATGCTCTGTTCCTGGCACTGATTCTATTTTGCAAGGTAATAACTGAATTTGCTAAGGCATTTGAAGCACATAAAGTGGATTTATATCCTTTGTGGCTGTTGAGGAATATATTTCAATAAATGTTTTTCTCTGTCCAGAGGGAATTTTCTGGTAAACATGAACTTCCATGTTTTTATCTGTGACCTCTATATAGTAACAGAGAGGGGCCCCCTTGAGTTCTGCTGACCCTTTAACCACTTAAGGGCCACCCTAGAGCAGTTTGACGGGCTACAGGACGACACCTCTGTGCCGAATCACATATATACCCAGGAGTTATCCTCACTGCAAGATGGAGGCAGTGACACAAGGCTCTCTTCCTTCCACCACTCCTCACTGCTCAACCACCCTATTTACTCAATAATACCATACCAGCATTCAAGAGACATGAGATTATTGTTCATTTAAGCACTTACTGTGACTATATTTGGTTATGGCGGATTCAGAGTAAACCCATGTGGACTACTCCATAGACCAGTGGAGTTGGTAACAGCTAATTGTAAAATGACCATTGTTATTTCCATTTACAATTTTTCAGAGCTCGCAGTGTAGCCCTATATTCCTGAAGAAGCGGGCTTTTTATATCTGTGAAACGAAAGTTAAAGATTTCTTCCAGGCAAACATCTTGTTCCAGTGTGCGGCCACTTTCTTTTTTCTACATACCTCAGCAATGGTGGTGAGCTGGGGGTAGCACCTGGTGAGATATTGTACCTCGATGTCCTGAGCGGTGCTTGTTTTGTGTTTTGGACTTTGAAGTTACCGCAAGCCTATTACCACCCAGCTGCAGTAAGGTGATAAAAAAAATGTACAACATTATCACAGGGAAATTTTTTCCTACAACTGTGTTATGTATTTACATGTTTTTCTATATCATTGAGATGAATTTAACCTTTGTACAATAAAATTCTTGATATTTTATTTCAATAGTACCATCGTAGTCCTTTAATTAGTGGTTAGGGTTCTTTCTGTGCATGCTACAGGATGACACCTCTGTGCCGAATCACATATACATACGTGATCTGGTTCTTCCAGGTAGGGGGGCATACATGAATGCCACCAGCGGCTTTTTTCCAGCCCAGCAGTGGGTACCACAGACTCGGTGTCTGCTGGCACTCACCTATCATCCAGCAGAGAAGTAGAACGGCAGTCTGCCTATGTCAGGGTTCTCAAACTGGCAGCCCTCCGGCTGTTGCGAAATTATGAGTCCCATGAGGCTTTGCAAACCTGACATTTACAAGCATGACAGGCAGAGGCATGATGGGACTTGTAGTTTCGCAACAGCTGGAGGGCTGTCAGTTTGAGACCCCTGGCCTATGTAAACAAGGCAGATCGCCATTCTGACAGGAGGGAAGGCATGGATGCTGTGTCTGTGCAAAGCAGGGACATGGATCCATGTCTTCCCCTAGTAAAATCACCTCCCACACTGTACTAAAATAAAGACTAGGCACACATTTAATCCTTTGATAGCCCCTGATGTTAACCCCTTTCCAGTCAGTGTCATTAGTACAGTGACAGTGCATATTTTTTAGTACTGATCACTGTATTAGTGTCACTGGTCCCCAAAAAGTGTCAAAAGTGTCAGTTAGTATCTGAATCTCTGCTGCAATATTGCAGTCCCTCCATAAGTCGCTGATCGCTGCCATTACTAGTGAAAAATTTAATAAAAATATCCCATAGTTTGTAGACGCTATAATGTTGGTGCAAAGCAATCAATGTACGCTTATTTTGATTTATTTTATTTTTTTTACCAAAAATATATGCATTGAATTATAAATAACTTTATTAATATGTATGGATATGGAAGAAAACGCACGTATTTATTTGCTGTTACACATATGATGTGTTATTTTATACATTTTTGATCAGATATGGTATATTTTAGTTTTTTACATTGAGATAATTGCTGCACCAGTGAAATTTCTGAGTAGGTTTTGGGAACGCCTGCTAAAACCAGATCATTGGAGGCCATGATATGCTCCTTATATTTTTCAATGGGCAGAATGGCCCTCTTCCTAAAAAGAATATTAGTGTCAAGCCGCTGGCTCTGCAAATGATGTTCACCCTGGAACTATGCAGGCAACTATGAGGTCAATCAGCCACATCTCAAGAAACCCCTAGCAACCTCTAGAGAAAGGCTGGTTTAAATTGTAAGCTCTCAGTCTTTTGTTTTCCTGGTGTGTTTTGCATTTTTACACGTTTTTGATGCATTTTTAATGCATTTTGGATGCATTTTTGTAAGGTCTTTTGTCATGTGGCATTTTTGATGCATTTTGATGTGTTTTAGCTGCATTTTCATTGAAGTCCATGGATCCAAAAACACAACCTGCTGCAGGCAAAAAAGTCCCTGACTCTTTCCAAAAAATGCACTAATTGAAAATGCACAGATGTGAACTGGGAATGGGAAATCATGTTAAATGGACTGTAGTGCAATTCTGCAAAGATAAAAATGCACTGGAAAACTCATAAGTGTGAACCTAGCCCTCTTAACCCTCCTGTATTGTAACTGTTGGACCTTTATGAACCCTAAATACTTCTACTACTACTACTACTTCTACTACTACCAATAATAATAATAATAATAATTATAATATATTTTTTCCATAATTAATTTTAAGGCCACATTAAAAAAAGGTCCAAGTAGGACTCAAAGGACTCTTCAGCTCTCTGGTGCATGTCAGATATTAGATGTGATATTTAACCAGCGGGTGTCTCCATAAGAGGACTATATCAGCTACATGAATACTGTCCTATTTGCAGGTAGTTTCTTAGGAATGGGAATTTGTGCTACTACCAAAACAAGTCTCTCTCTGTCCACTTTGTGATTTGAGTTAAATTAGCTATTTTATGTTGGACTGCAACTAGGATAACAGTTCAAGCACAGAATATTATGATTCAAGGGAGAGTTGAATTGCAAAATCTTAATAGTTGTGCTACAGGAAACCCACAAAACCGCAGGACATACATGGAAATATGCTTGCTCACAGAGTCTTTAGAATGTCACAGCCAGATGTCAATGCACAAAGAAACAGATTTTGCAGAAATTCCAAGCAAGCAGAGCTGATGTTTTTTATCTGTTTGGCTACAGAACCTGAGCTTATGTATTTTTTTTGACCAATTGATAAAAACAACAGAGGTACTGGGGGAAATTTGGGCTTTGTGGGAAAAAAAATAATAATTTAAAACATTTCTAAGGATCATCACAGCTCTGAATAGACTCCTCTTACCTGTACTAGTGTTTCCAAACACAGACGATCCTATGCCCACAACCCTTGCTTAACTCAGTTCCCAAGAAGTGTTTAGGGCCCTATGCCTCATTGTCTCTCCTTGCAGACAGAAAACAATTTAGTTGAGTCCACCTTATAAACTACACAGGTTACATTAGTATAAACCAAACAATCAAATATCACTCACTGTTGACCACAGTTCTCAGTTATTAATAGCATAAAATTATTCCCTATTGACTTGCATTGTATGATTGTCATATACCATATGCGGCCATGCAAAAAGCCAACTGTTGGAATGGGTATAAAAGTGCACCATTGCTGGTCAGCTTCTGAAAATGGCCTGGTTGCCTGGTTGTGCATGGCTTTACTATTTCTGAATCAAAGATTTACAACAAGTACAGTAAAAACAAGTCTAAATGCCCTATCTTTATACTTGATCCTGGTCAAATACGCAAAGGATTAAAGATATTGGGTCAACATGATAGCTGGGCAACTAACATCTTCAGGTTAGTGATGGTCGCCCCCACATTTTTCAATCATTGTCATCTCTTGGAATATATTCTACAAGATTAAAGAATAAGAAAATATACTGGTAACTGATTTGTAACCTTATAATCCACAAATGTCAAAAGTAAGTTCAAGAAAAAAATCACATTGCTTTATTTTAATAATGTTATCATTCACAGAGATAATGCTCCAAAGACATGCTGGTAGGTTAATTGGCTTCTGTCTAAATTGGCCCTAGTATATGAATGTGAGTTAGGGACCTTAGATTGTAAGCTCCTTGAGGGTAGGGACTGATGTGAATGTACAATATATATGTAAAAGAGCTTAAATTGCGTAAATTGAAGGAGCTGTATAAGTACCTTAAATAATAATAATGACACTTACTGTATGAAGGGTGTCTATGGTCCTAGGCCAAGTCCAAGTCACTCAAGACCAATTTAGGACAAGTAAGCTCATAAGACTCTTCACTAAAGGTTATATACAAGCAACCAATAAAAACATGTTACTCTTCATATTTGCAAAATACAAAATAGGGACTATTTTAATAAGTACCTTTCCAAGGTAAATGGCATTAACTATCTGGAGGAGAGTAACCTTTTAGCCACTTAAGTTCTCAATTATGCCAGTTAAGAGATGCTAGAACTGAAATACTTTTTAAACATACCTAAGTTATTTTCCAATTACAATAAACCTAGGAAATAACTGGACATTTGATGTCAAGATTCCAAGCTACCTCAATTATGTTGTTACAGCATAATTATTAACCAGCACAACATAATTTACCACTGAAATTATTCAGCTCGAACGTGACAGCATAAGTACATAACTACTTTATTTGCTTAATGACATCAGCATGGAAAATAGTGTTTTACTTTGCATGGAGCTATTTGAAGGATATATAAAGTATATGTTGTTGAATATGAGAACACTGAATCGCTTTTGTTTTTAAAGACATATTCCACCTTGAGAAAAAAATACACCCACATTAATAAAAAATGTGCATTTGTTAATTTTTTTTTATTGAAGCCTGTAAAGCATTGCAACCATGATCAGCACATCATGGGTACAATGCACAGGTTCCTCCATTCTTTACCCCCAGCCTCAGGTCCATACATAGGTTCAGATCTTCAGTTATAAGCCTAAAGTTAACAATGGACTACAAATATGATGGCAACACAGCACTTGTGCTCCATTGAGACCTGTGAGTTCCTCTGATGTGATGGCAGATGGGATTTGTAGTCCTCCCATTCACAGGTATCTTTGCATGGAAGACACTACTGTGCAGGTGGAGCAGTTTGAGTGGGAGGTAGGGAATGTGACTATGTTTCCTTTTACACCCTAAATATGGATATAGTATGAAACATGATCAGAAAGATAGACTTTCTTGGGTGAAGATGGGAAATTAAAAAAGTAGGAAAGTAACAACTTAGGACTCTTTCAGGATTCCTGCTGACACCTAGCCAACAGGTCAAATCCCTCCCATTTCTGATGGGCTATGATGCACCATGGAAGTGGATGAAAGTGCTGCTTATTGGTTATCTGCTATACCATGGGTGGTTTTTTTTTTCTTATTGCTTTCCTCAACATTTATAATATATTTTGGGTCCTTGCTGAACCCTACTGGGTGAGCCCTTGGAGTAAGGAACTTACTGTGATGATACTTTCTTTACAAGTTTTTACATTTCTTCTCTCTTTTGTTTTTCCAACGGTGATATGCATATGCTGTGTATTTTTCTAGTACAGCATATTATGTATGCTCTTTTGAATGGTCTATTTGTTCTGTGTTATATGTCAAAATGCTCAATAAATAAAAAAATTTTAAAAAGTAGAACTTTTTCCTGACATTTCAAATAGATACACTTGTTCTAGGTTATTGGCTCAGAAAGCATTGATGCCAGAGTTTCAGTATAACAACCAGATAGCCAGCATTTTCAGAAGGAGCTCAGAACCTTTTTTTCTAAAGGCGTTCTGCAGTCTCTTCTCCTCTAGTAGTAGTGGGAGGTCCTTACTTCTGCATTGAATGTCACACTAAGGCTGGCCATACATTATACAAATTTTCCTTTAGATTTACCAAAACCATATCATATGAGGTCAAACCTAAACACTTTCAATTTGTATGCAGCCAGACAGGCCCTTGTGCTACATACTCGGAGGTAAATCTAAAGGAGATTGAATAAGACAATTGTATACTTCAGTACAGTACTCTAAAATCAGAACAGCATGACGAGGATTGTCCATGACACCCTCAGAGGAAGTGATGAATGATTCCAGCCATCATTCCATCAAGCTCACTGGTGACATCTAGTGTCAGAAAGGAACTACTGCAGGAGACAGTTCTGAGCTGTAGATGAGTATTGCAGCAAAAACTGTAATTTTTTTTAATTCATTTTTTTACTTTTACTAGTCTATTTATTTTTCACTTTTTTTTATGGATTTCTGCTTTATGTCTGATGACCAAAGTATATATTATGCCATAATGGATTATTATTATTTTTATACAGGATTTATATAGCGCCAACAGTTTGCGCAGCTCTTAACAAAATGTAGGCAGACATTAGTTACATTAAAATTTAGTACAAGAGGAATCAGAGGGCCCTGCTCGCCAGAGCTTACAATCTAGGAGGGAGGGTAAATTGATACAAAAGGTAATAGCTGTGGGGGATGAGCTGATTTAATTAGAAGCTTGGTGGTGTCATTAGTTAAATAGGGGTGTATTCTAGAGATGTTGTTGAAGCTAAGGTGGCATGATTTGGACAGGGATTGGATGTGGGCCTGAAAGGACAGTTCAGAGTCTAGGGTTACCCTTAGCACCCTGGCATGTGGGAGTGGACTGATAGTTGTGCCATTGATCTTGACAGAAAAGTCAGGGGAAGGGTATGTGGGAGAGGAAATATTATGAGCTCAGTTTTAGATAGATTCAGTTTGAGGAAGTGGTGTGACATCAAGACTGATATGTCTATTAGTAAATCAGCGATGTGTGAGGAGACTGATGGGGTGAGCTGAGGGGTAGAGAGATAGATTTGGGTGTCATTGGCATATAAATGGTAGTGGAAACCATGGGAGGATGACTCAGCTGACCGAGGGAGGATGTGTAGATCGAGAATAGTAGGGGTCCAAGGACAGAACCTTGGGGGACCCCAATGGTAAGAGGTGTTGGAGAGGAGAAAGTAGAGTTGTAAGTGACTCTGAAGGTGTCGTGAGATATGTAAGATTCGAACCAAAGGAGAGCACAGCCATGGATACCAAGCAACATTTTTTTTTCTTTTGAGGAGGGGTGATCAACTGTATCAAAGGCAGTGGAGAGGTCCAAGAGTAAGTGTACGGAAAAATAACCATTGGTTTTAGCTGTTAGTAAGTCGTTTATGAGTTTTAGGAGAGCAGTTTCTGTGGAGTGCTGTGGATGAAATCCAGACTGAAGGGGATCAAGAAGGTTATTCTCAATGAGATGGTCGCTCAGTCGGTTGTAGAATAAATGATCAAGGAGTTTGGAGGCAAAAGGGTGTAAGGAGATAGGTGGGAGTTTGGAGGCAAAAAGGGAGTAAGGAGATTGGTGGGGTCCAGTGAGGCCTTTTTTGGTATGGGAGTGACTAGTGCATGTTTCAGAAGGTTGGGGAAGATGCCAGCAGAGAGGGAGAGGTGGAAGATATGAGTTAAAGAGTGTAGAATAGAGTCAGAGGGTGACCGTAGTATTTGAGAAGGAACAGAGTTCAGCGGGCAGGAGGTTAGGTGGGCGTTAGAAAAAAGTTTATTGACTTCCTCTGTAGTAGTTGGGATAAACAAGAGCTTTGATTGTACAGGAGGACAAAGAGTGTAAAATGAGGGATATATCTGTAGAGTGGAGGAGATCTCAAGACAAATTGTCTCAATCTTATTTTTAAAGTGATTAGCAATCTCCTGGGCATTGAGCAAGTTAGTGGGTGGAGGTAATGGTGGACGAAGTAGAGCATTAAAGGTAGAAAAGAGTTGACAGGGACTATGTGAGATGGTGTTAATGAGAGTGATAAAGTAAGTCTGTTTGGCAGCATGGAGACAGGAATGATATTTTTGAAGGGCAGATTTATATTGTCTGAAATCTTGCTGTGACTATGTCTTACGCCACAGATGCTCAAGAGCACGGCTCTGGCACGGCTCTGTTTTTGAGGCTTTTGGTAATGTCTGTCTGCCAGGGTTGTAGTGAGGAGGGCCAAGGTATCCAGGGTGGATGACAGTGGACTCTTGTAGATAGAAGTGGCCAGGTTGGGGCAGGACAAGGATGAGATTTTGTCATAGAGACAATCTGTAGCAGAAAAAAGAAGAGAAGGGTTAAGATGGGGAAAGATTTCTACGGGTAATTGTTTGGTAGTTGGAAGGCAAAGAAGAGGAAGACAAGGAGAGAGTGAAACTAATAAGGTCATGATCAGAGAGAGGAAAAGCAATGTTGGAGAGGTTGTGTGGAGTGCATAGGTAGGAGAATATGAGGTCAAGGCAGTTGCCAACAGAGTGTTTGCCCATTGCTTTAAGTCAAAAGAAGAGGTTAGGTTCAGAAATGTAGAAGTAGTGGGAGTGTTAAGATTAACAGGGATGTTGAAGTCACCAAGAATGATTGTTGGGATTTCAGAATGCAGAAAGTAAGGTAGCCTTTGGTCCAGGAGGCCAACAGATCACAGCAATTCTCAACGAAACTGGAGAAAATAGACGAATACAGATAGCGTCAAATGAGGAGAGGGACAGAGAGGGGGTGGATGAATAACCTGAAAGTGCTTTGAGGGGATAGGATCAATTGCACAAGATATCTATATAAATCTTTTCATTAACATACACCACACTAACCCCCTTTCCCCGAGAAAACACACCGCATCCTTGATCATTTCATCTTCAAGAGAGATGAAAAAAGGAAAAAGCCCACTTACTTGCCTACCCATAACCAAAACTCAATTTGTGCAAAACATTATTCAAAGTATAAGAAGGGGGCTGTACAGTGCCCTATTATGCGTGTTGAACAACCAGCAATGTAACAAAAAAATTATATATATATATATATATATATATATATATATATATATATATATATATATATATATAAAGTGTATAATTTCGAATGTCCTGTTATGTTTAGTGATTTAATTTAATATAATCTCACTCTATTATTTCATTTTTATACCTCTCCAACTTTCATTTCAATCTACCCTTCTTTATGTGATTCCATTATGTGTTGCCCATCCCGTGCCTAATTTACTATTATAACTTATCCTCTTCCTTTAATGACATCAATCATCTCTCCACTGTACCTCCCAGAGGAGGAAAAATAGAAACACAAAAAAAAACACGAAAAAAGTAAAAAAGAAAACCACCTCCTCCCAATTTCCCCCCACCAGATGCATGTCACAGACTATCTGATCCATAACACAGCATTCCATTTAAGCTGATTTTACTTGTCATTATTGTGGTTGTTATTATGTAGGTAAACATTATTAGGGCCATGACTAAATAAATGGGGAATCACATATTTGCAGCTGAAAACTGACAGATCATTAACAATAGCAGCTCATTTATCAGTGTGATCCTTGCAAATCTCTCAATTAACCTATATTTGTTTAATTTATTTAGGCTGATTACAAGTCTGTGCACAAACAGGCAACCACTCTCCATATTTTAAGTGACACACAAAGTGCCTGCTAACTGCTAACATCAATTCACACTCTGCACTAGAGATTACAACACAGGAAACAGAATTGAGAAAGCAATTATTTTGGTTATCCAGATGTGTTTCAATCATTTTGTCAATGTTTTTCAGCAGAAGCGCTTCTGCTAGCTATCGTGCTGGCACAGAACTCACATCTTTTCATTATTAATTCAGCTCATGAAGCTTAATTGGACAAGGCTAGAGCGAATTTGACAAACATCACAGCGGCAGGAAAAGCAATCACTCTTTCAAGATGAAAATTTGTTTGATGTCTTACTGTGTAACTCATTTACTCTCCTTGGGAGTCATGTGATCTGAATATTAATCAGCCATTGATTGGCTTCTCTTGTTGGACAATCACATGACCAGAATAATAATGGCTAGGCACTTGGCAGAAACACTGTTAGGCAACCTTGTGATTGGATGCCAGGTTAATATAGGGAGATAAGTGGGTGTTTGATGAGCACTTGACAGAACTTCACAGAAAATTAAGGCCCTAAAATAGCATGAGAAAGTCTTGTCAAATCAAGCATGATTATCATTGAATGCTTAAGGAATTCATCATCTGCATGAAATTAATACACTTCAGCTCCAGCAGACCTCACAGTCAGTGGGGACTCATCAGATTTTTATTTATATGTGTTCACCAAATCACATTAATTCTGAGAGCTAAAACATGCTAAAGATGAAGGTTATTTTCTGTTCAATCTAATTTATCTATAACAATAATCATCCCTAATAATGTGTCAAATTCGATAGCAGTCATTTTCTGCATGCATGGTGCTTCATGAAACAATATTAAACCATTCTCATGCAATTAAATATCAGCAAAGGTTTAAAGGAATCATTTAATGAGCAACCCTGTGCCCTCCTCTTTTACATAAAAACAATTTTTTTTCTCAACATTTTATGCTCTGCACCACTGCACAGTTCTGTAGCAGTCTTGGTATTGGGCTCAGGGGTTAATTTAATAGCATATGGATGCATGTACTGTCAATAGAAGTAGTATACACTACTAGAAGTGGTATACACTTAAGTTTGTCAGTCTTGGAATAAGGCTGTCACACAATATGGGCAGGCTTTAGGGAAATGGCATTGGTGCCATAAGGGGCCTAGCAAGCTGGAGAGTTTTCATCCTTATTTTATATATCTCTGAAGATAAAGTATGAACTGAAATAGCCAAATATAGGCAACAGTGTACGTTAGGTGAAAGATTTCTCAAAATAAGATTGTTTATTTCTGAGGATCCATCTACACTCAGGTAATCCCCTGCAGTGCTACCGCACTCATTAATGTGCATTGCATTAGCACAGCCCACTCATTATGAATGAGCGGCACTACAGTCGATGAAAAATACACATGACCCATTTTTGTGTGCTATATACATTGTGGTGTGCGGCACATTGCATATTTCTGTACACTGCATTGGGATGCCATTCACAATGATGGGCACTGCAGTGCACAGGAACGTACATAGAGCATGTGCACTGCCAGGTGTTGTGGCAACCTGCATTTTAGTGAGCATTGCCACAACATACAAATGTGAATGAACGCTGAATCATGTGATCATTTAATGCTTAGCCAGGAACACATTCACTACCATAAACAAGTAGCTATACTTTTCAAATTCCATATGATGTGAAACTCATATTGCCCTAGTTGATGCAGTAGAAAGATATATTTCAAGTGGAGCTATGAACAAAAAAAATGACATATATAAAGTAGTCTGTCACTAACATTTATAAAGGGAGAGACCCCCTGTAACACAACTGATCCTGACACTAATTATGTTATTTTTCAACTACAGTAAACAGACCAGGCTGTGCAGCAAAAGTGCCAGTTATTCATATAGTTAAAACTCAAAAAACTATCAGCTAGAACAGTTGGCTTTAAAGGATAAGTTCACCTTTCGAAACATCTTACATGTTACACCCATGCGGGCACACAGACACACTGGCAGGTCTGCAGGAGACCTGCATGGCACCTATCTGCTGTTCGCCAGTGCAATGCTTTAGAGGCTCCAGAAACAAAAAATAATACATACATAATAATACATTTTTTTTTACCTGCAAATTGTTAAGGTGAACTTATCCTTTAACTCTTTATACACTTATGTAAAGTCTGTTAGGGTGGGTTAGGGTAATATATCTAACACTAACTTTGTCACAGGTTGGCAATGCTGCCTTGCAAGGGTGGCTATGCTGCTTCTCCATATGTTCCGTGGGGTAAATTTAGTCACAATCTCTGAACTTGCATACAATATACAAGCTGTTCAACAAGAGTGCCCATTGGAAGGCTAAGGCAAACTATATAACACTGCCAGAGGATGCTTACAATGAACAACTTTTATTCATAGTTGGAACTCAAAAAAATAATAATTATCTTAAACAGTTGGCTTTAACCACTTCAACGCCTTCATGATCAGGTCATTTTTTGCTATGTGGCACTGTGCTACTTTATCGGGGAATTGTGGATTTATTCAACACTGTACTCAAACGCAATTTGTATTATTTTTTTTCCCCCCACATAAAGATTTATTTTAGTGGTATTTGATTAATAAATGAAAAAAGGGCATACATTTTAAAAAATATATATATTTTTTTACTTTCTGTTATAAGATATATCCAATATAAAAAATCAAAAAATCTAATTTCTTTGTATTCTGCTACATATCTTTTGTAAAACAATAACACAATAAGTGTATATTGATTGGTTTTGAGTGAAAGTTATAGCATCTACAAACTATGAGATACAGTATATACTGGAATTTTTATTATTTTTGTTATACTAGTAATGGCAGTGATCAGTGACTTATAGCAGGACGGCAGGCAATCTGACACTAACTGACACTTTTTGGGAACTGGCTAACTATCACTAACATCTCCAGGTACAGTAATACAGTGATTAGTGCTAATAATATACACTGACACTGTTCTAATGACACTGGCTAGGAATGTGTTAACATCTGGGGAAATCAAAGGGTTAAATGTGTGCCTAACAATGTTTACTGTGTGTACTGTGTGGTGCTTTTACTAAGGGATGTGCCAGTTTTTATTCCCTTTGCAGGGAAAAACCGGCACACCGCCACTTCTGAAGAGAGCTTGTGTTGTTTTCACACACAAACCTCTCTCCTGTCACTCGCTCCAATGATTGGCGGTTCGCAGCCATAAATCACTGTCCAGAAACCAGTAATCAGCATGTGCTGCAGCTAGTCACAGCACAGCCAGATAGGGGCACGCCCCCTACCTGGAATTGCAAAATCACGTATATATACGTGATTCTGCACAGCTGCCCGCACTGCAGCAGTGCACAATCAGCAAGTGGTTAAAGGATAAGTTCACCTTTCATAACATGTACAATATTGCGCTCGCAGCTTGGTCTTTCAGCCAGAGGCAATTTAGTAATACTATTTTGCTGTTATACTTGTGTCAGTGGAGACACGCAGGAATGTGAGCACATCACTTGTTTTTATTGAACAAATACATTTTAGATGTTTTTACACTATGAAAGCTCCCTTTCTTCTTGCTTCCTTCATTATGTGAACAGTGAAATATATAAGAGTATTATCAGGAGGTGTCTTTTTGAGTGGAAAATATCAAGCTGCAGGTTTCCTTCTTAGATTGCTATGCACATTGGCTGGTTTATAATCTTACCAGCATAGAGCTCCGGTGAGTTCAATTAGGACTTCTGGTGGTGGATAGCACTGGGTGTTTGGCACATACCGGAAGAATTTGACTCGGAATATATTTTTTTCATCTTTCTGTTATGATTTATCTCACTTGGGGCTTTTAAGGATCAGGTCATATGAATTTTTTCATATATTATGGACTTATATTTTTTTTTACATGATTTTACACTTTTCATATATTTTTTGACATTTGAAGGTTTTTCGTTGGACATTTATTTGCACAATATTTAGAATTTTTGCACATTGCGCACAGCACTTTATGATGCATATTTATATATATAGTGGGTGTTTGGATTGTATGTATTTATTTTTTGTGAATTTTTTGTGAATTATATGAATTGTTTTTTTACACAGGTTGCACTTTGTGCTTATATTGCATACAAGTTCAGAGCTTATGAACACACTTTTTGGATAACATTAGTGGTTTGATGTTAACATCAAAATAGGATAGCAGATATATTTTTTAGAATTTATTTTATATAGTCTGACACATTTCTTATTCTTTCTGTGGCACAGTTCTAGAACTCCCTCGTTAAATGTAGTCACACTAAGCCCTTGTACACACGGTCGGAGATTCCGACGGAATGTTTCCGATCGGACCGTTTTGTCAGATATTCCGACTGTGTGTGGTCTGCATCAGACTGTTTCTGTTGGAATATCCGCCGGAACAAGTTTTCCAACTTGCCGGTAAAATTTTCCGACAAAATGCTCCTATCGGACATACTCCGATCTTGTGTAGCCTACTCCGACGGACAAAGTGCCACGCATGCTTAGATCAAATTCCTAGACCAAAGCTATTGGCTATTAGCCTGAACGTAGTCCCGTTGTAGCGAAATAACGTCATAATGTTATGTACAATCGGATTTTCCGACAACGAAGTCCGACCATGTGTATGCAACATCACTTCCGGACCTCTTTCGGAATTAATCCATCGGAATTACTCCGACGGATTTGGTTGTCGGAATCTCCGACCGTGTGTACAAGGGCTAAGACAAAATATAAAATTTTGCTCCGGGATTTATACACATTTTAAAGGGAAATTACTGAATAATGTTTTTAGGTCAATTTTATTTTAATTGGTTGTGAAAGTTTAAAGGCTTATAAACTGAATTGCCATATGTTTTATTACTTGTATAAATTTTCTAATATAGAAATAAACATTTCATTCAAGGCACTTCCATTATAATTTGTTAGAAAAGTAAACACTGCCTGCTTGCTTTTTAATTCCCTCTAGCTAACTGAATTCACAAGACTTTTTTGCCAGTGGGCAATTAGTGAGTGCATTTTTTTATAATATTGTTTTTATTGATATTAAAATGTAATATCCATAGGAAGCATTAGGGGTGTTCAAAGTCAAGCCTTTGAAGGTCCTTCAAATAACAAGATTACTAGTAGTACAAAAATCATTTAAAAGGTCAAAAGATATGTTCTATTGACTGGTTGAGATAAAAAATACGATGGTGCGTCTGTTATACAGCAACCTCCTTTTGAGCATGAACATGTGGCGCTTACATCAAATGACCCATCTGTCTAGTCCAGCAGGTCCAAAAGATGGTAAATATTTTGCACAAATTGTTGCCTACAGCTAGGCTAGGGCTGTTGTACCTATGGCTATATGGCCAGCTCTGAGTTCCTGTCTACACCTGGGAAGTCTTATGATATCAACAGACTACCTCACTTTCCAAGGTTCTAGGTGAACAGATTGAGTTCCTTGTTAAAAAAAATGTGAACAATGTTTTGGCAAATGCTGCCATTTGCATTCAGGCACAGTCCTGTTCAAGTGCATGCTTTCAAACAAAAAATGCAGCAAAGGCTAAGTTTGTCCAGCTTTGCCAGTACTGTGTATGGATGTTAATAGGACCTGCCACAACCAATGTAAAACATAGCCTCCAAATGGTCATCCACATTCCACCATGAATGCCAATGCTATACTATATAGAGGGTTAGGGGGTTAGGGGGTTAGGGGGTTAGGATTAGGGGGTTAGGGTTAGGGTGTTAGGGGGTTAGGGTTAGGGGGTTAGGGTTAGGGTTAGGGTTTCCCCTAGAAGAACAAGGTTAGGACTCAGGGATTAGAATAGGGACCTCCCCCAAAGGTCAAAGGTCAGGAGGCGTGTCCCCAGAGGTCAAAGGTCAAGTGTCGGGCTGACCCACCCCCAGCAAAGTGTTCCGCCTACCCCAACTAAGTCGGGACATGAAAAAGTCGGGGTTTGAACAAGTCGGGGTAAGTGCTATATAGTAACCTCTCTGACCAGTTTCCTCCTGGCCCTTTCATCCAGTTTGGAGCGGCGTCCTGATCCAGGGAGGGTCTGTGTTGTACCAAATACCTTCCACTTCTTAATAATAGACATCACAGTGCTTCTAGGCATTGATAAAGCCTTTGAAGTTTTTACATATCCATCGCCTGGCTTGTGCCTCTCTACAACTTTATCCCAGAGATCTTTTGACAGTGCTTTGCCACCCATAGCCGATTGTTTGCTTCTGTTGCACTATCTGGGACTGAAATGCTCCTGGAAAGCTCTTTTCATGCTGAGCTAATCAAAATTACCTCAGCTGATATACAGCTGCAAGACAAGTGGCTTTGTGTGCCATTAAGGAGGTGATTAGCTATGCCTGATTAAGTTTACAAGTCATTGTTAGGAAGAGGGGGGATGCTTTTTTCCAACTCAGTGATTCTGTTTTTGAATTTTGAATTTTTTTGCTTATATATTGGTGCTATGTTTTTCATTTGGATGTTATGCCCCATACACACGGTTGGACATTCCGACCACAAAATCCATCGGATTGTTTCTGATGGATTTTGTCCGAAACCTGTCTTGCATACTCATGGTCGCACAAAGTTATCAGAAAATCTGATCGTTCGGAATGAGGTGACGTACAAAACATACGATGGGACTACGTAGAGGCCAGTAGCCAATAGCTTTTGTCTCCAAAATTTTTCTGAGCATGTGTGCCACTTTGTGCATCAGAATTCTCTACACACGATCGGAAAAAGTCCGATAGGATTTGACAGAAAAAATCCAATAGAGCCCACATTTCCGACCATGTGTATGGAGCATTATAAGCTGCACTGAGTAAATACAGATGGATAAAACAAAAACTGTGTTTGTCATTTCTGACTACAAAGCATTCAAATGTGATTATTTTACAGGGAGGTGATTCTTTTCTATACCCATCTTATATATGGGATGACTTGCAAAGTAATGATGCCTCTTCAATTACCCACCCTACTAGTGACCATGATGTAGGCATGGAACAGGAGAGAGGAAGGCGCTTGTCGATTCTTGAGTTCTGGAACCACCTTTAAAGGTAACGGTCTAGTCATGTGGGACTGCTAAAATTGGAGAAGATAGGAAGTGAATGGCTTGTTCCAAAAAAGAGATACAGGGCACAGTACAGGTGGCAACGGTAAAGCCGTAGAATCAGATGTTGCATTACTAATACAGAAAACATGGAAGTAAAGCTGAATGGCAAGATTAATCAGGTTTTTACTTCTCTATACTACATTGTAATTGAAGATAATAGAGCAATGGTTAATATGTATATAATGCAATATTAAGGATAACACATTAAAAATAGTTTTTGAGTTTAATGGCACTTTAATGAGCTTTGATCCTGCAAGCAATTAAGACTTCCTAAAACTGCCTCGTGTACTGATAGTAGGAGTGATGCAAAGAAGAAGGAGTCAAAATGCATTCAGTTAAGGTAAGTGTCTCTTAGGTACAGTATATGTCTTTGGCATATTGTGAATCATTATTATTTATTGCAATATTATATTGTCACGCTACATGAGTTATAAACAGCATCATGTTACACAAAGCAGATTAGGCATGATTTTATCCATGCTGACTACTGCTTCACATAATATGATTATGACACGATGCCATTAAATATGAATCAGATTTGTACAATTATTGTCCCACATCCACACCCAGGTCTTAAAAAAAGACTCCTATACTTATTTGAAGCGGTTAAAACCTCAGACATAAAATATGAACAAATAATATTTCTCTATAGTGTCTACTTGTCTCAGTCAAGAACACTAAAGCCCCGTACACACAGACCAAATGTGTATGTCAACCGGTCCGGTAGAAGCCGGCCAAGCATGCTGGAAAACCATCAGCCGTCCAGCTCTCGATTTAAGTTCTCCACGCATTTTTCTTTCACACGCTTTCTTTTTTTTTATACAACCCTTAATTAATCATCATATAGGGGTGTGTCTGACCAATCAATATAGAGGAAGAGGACAAAACGTCCTAATAGGGAACTTGTAGATCTGCCTTACACCTTATACCGCCCATCCATGTTGCAGCTGGCAATCACAACTACCATTAGACAGCCAAGCCAAAGAAAACAGATGAGTGGACCTTAACAGGGAAACTATGATACCTAAATCACCACACAGGTACCACCTATCTGACACAGATCTACATGCAGCAGCTACTAAAAGCATCAATGAGCAGTGGACCTTAATGGTAAATTATAGCTCTGCCTTAACATGTCTATCTAATTGAAAGCACTATTTACACTTTTTTACAATGTAGGGAAGATTATTTCATTTATTAGGCAACTTACAATTTAAAGTGGTTGTAAACCTGTACATATACCCAGTGAAGTGACTAGCAATAGGTAATACACAGAGTTGAAACAAATCCTCCTGCATAAGTTGTAGCTGTGTATCTGCAGCCATTTCTTCTGTAGATCATTCTAAAAACTCAAAAGTTGTTATGAATGGATCTTGCAGAAACTCTAGTACTAACAATTGTCCTTGTATTTGAATGATCAATGTTGCTTAGTTGTTAAACTTTTCAGTTGTTAATTCATAATTTTCTTTCAGTTTATACTCATACCTGTGCAGCTGTAATTAAAATCATGTACGCAGTATTTAAAGGATATGTAAAGGTTTGTTTAAAAAAATGTCATACTTATCTCCTTTGTGCAGATTTTGCACAGAGTGGTCCCTGATCCTCCTCTTCTGGGGTCCCTCAGCAGTGCTTCTGGCTCCTCCTCTTCTCGAATGCCCCATTGGAGAGCCTCTCTCCCTAAGGTGTACTCATGCCGGCATGCTCCCGTGTCCTGCTGCTGCGTCCATTGACACAGACAGCAGGACTCGGCCCCGCCCCCGACTCCCACATCATTGGATTTGATTGACAGCAGAGGGAGCCAATGGCTGCACTGCTATCAAACTATCCAATCAGGACCCAAGATGGTGTGCTCGTCCTCATCACTGGAAAGACCGGTTCAGGTAAGTAAAAGGGGGGCTCTGGGGGGGTTACTGCATCACAGGAGGTTTTTCATCCTAATGCATAGAATGAATTAAGGTGAAAAACCTTAAGGGTTTACAACCCCTTTAATTGTATATGTACTCTAATAATAAACTTCTCTTCCTTGCTACATTTTGGCCTGTTATTAATCTACCATTGGAAACATTTGGCATGCCTGCTCATTGAGTGCAAAAAAAAACTAAGACCTGTTGATCCTTTAGGAAATTCAGAGCTGTCCTGTGTTTTGTGCAAACTTGCTGTGTTACCTTGAGAAGTCCAGTTAGCCCTCTTAGTTTTTATTTTGGGACTACAGAATGAAAATGTTACAGAGATGGCAGAGCAGGTGTGTTTGAGTAGTTTATCAAAAGACAACTAGACAATGCTGACACCACTCAGTCCATAAAAATGTTGTGTGTTGTCAGCCCTCTACAGGACTTAGGAGTGCATTTATAGCAGATGAATAGCGCAAACTTACCATGCTACCTCGAGAGATCCAGTTAGCCCTTCTAGTTTTTATTTTAGTACTACAGAATGAGAATGCTGCAGAGATGGGAGAACATGTGTGTTTGAGTGGTTTATCAAAAGATAACTGGGCAGGGCTGACACCACTCAGTCTATAAAAATGTTGTGTGTTATCAGCCCTCTACAGAACTTAGGAGTGCACTTCTAGCAGATGAATAGTGCATACTTGCAGTGTTACCTTGTGAAGTCCAGTTAGCCCTCCTAGTTTTTATTTTGGGACTACAGAGTGCGAATTTTGCAGAGATGAGAGAGCATATGTGTTTGAGTAGTTTATCAGAAGACAACTGGGCAGGGCTGACACCACTTAGTCCTACAGGAGTGCATTTCTAGCAAATTAATCTGTAGTTTTTCTGTTCTTACCAGGTCTTTAAATGAATAAAAGGTATTGATATGCGCATGTATTTCAGAGATGTACTGCATTTTTATTCTTGGACATGCACTTTAAATGCACATACTTGTTTTCCACAGATTCTTTAAGTTACAATGATGACCAGATCCAACTAGGCCCAAGTATTGACTGCCCATGTTGTTCAGAGACATTATGAGCCATCAAATACAAGCCACTTAGGCTGCATTCACACCTGAGCATATCGAATTCAGGCGGAAAGTCGCATGTTTTACCGCTAATTTTTGCCGCGTTTTTGTACAGGTGAAAATGTCCCCAATTAAAAAAAGATGAAAAACGCCCAAAACTGCCGGAATTGAGCTACAAAAAAAGCGTTTTTGAGCTTCAGGCATTTGGCTCCAGATGACGTGGAGTGGAGATGTGAACCATCTCGATGGAGAAATAGATTTTTTTCTCCTCCAGCGTTTTGGAGCTTCAGGCTTCAAGCTACAAAACACTGAGGTGTGAATGTGGCCTTAGTCCCCTTTCACACTGACGTGACTTGAAAGTTGCCCGCAATTTTGCCACAATCTTAGGACTATTGCGCGGCCGTGATTTTTATGTGATTTTGCCACAATTTCAGTGAATATCTGTGTAAACTTGAGGACTGTGGACCTCAACTTGCATCAAAGTCAGACCAAAGTAGTACAGGGACTACTTTGAAGTTGGTGTGACTTAAAGTTGCCCAGATATGAATGGTACTCATTGGAAATCATGGAGTACGACTTGTCATACGACTTTGCAGTCCCAAACTGCAGGACAAGTTGCACAAGTGTGAAAGGGGCCTTATGCTAATCAACATACAGTTGGATCTTTCATTCCTTCTTTTCAATATAGTAGAGAATATCACCATCTTAAAATAGCTCTTGGCTGACACTCAAGCTGGTTATTATTATTATTATACAGGATTTATATAGCACCAACAGTTTTGCACAGCGCTTTACATCATGAGGGTAGACAGTACAGTTACAATACAATTCACTACAGGAGGAATCAGAGGGCCCTGCTCGTTAGTGTTTACAGTCTACGAGATTAGCAAAGAAGGATTGAAACAACATTTTTCTGTCAATAATCTGTATGTGTATGGCCATCTGTTAAAATAGATTTTTTTTTCTGTAGATTGTGTGTATATTATTTATACATGTTTTTTATTTAGTCTTTGTTTACTTTTTTCATCTATCCCCTTCTCCCTTTCGCTCTCTCAGCCCTCTTTATTGATTAAATGAATCTGCTCGAAAGACCAGTTCCCAGGCTCTTTGATCTAATCCGATCTGATCTTATCCGATCACTTCAGCAGGACATTGAGGAATTAACAATAAGCAGCTTTAGCACAAGTGTTTAATAACTCAACACAATCTCCTTATGGCTCTGAGCTGCTCATGTTCTCATCCAGTCAACAGCTCACGGTGTAACAGATTGGACATCCCTCTGAACCTGAGGAATTTTTATGCACTATGAAACTAATCGCTTCAAGTTCCTTCATAAATCACACAAAGCAGATTTCACCATCTTAACAAATTGAAAAAAGGGAGAATTCATCTACCGAGCTAAAGACCAGGAACGAGGGGGGAAAAAAAAAAGAAGCATAATCTGAATTCTGTCATCTTATTTAATGTGCTTCTCATCTACTTAACTTTCACAAGCATGAAATAATTCAAGTAGGCTAAACCTTAGCAAGCCCTTCAAGCTTGCGCTGACCTTATTTTTATCCTGCTTACAGAGACAACAACAGTTGTCTTGTTGCTGCTTTCTGCATAGTGCTAATGCAGCTCAACCCAAAATAGCTAGGTGGTGCTGAATATTTCGAGAAAAATGTGGGCTAATTTGGCAGAGCTGTAAAAAGAGCATTGATGTGCATTAACCTATTGACGCAAATCAGATTTCACTTTTCAGTCGGAAGTAGACAGAGAAAGATAATTGCCGATTGGTCAGACTGCATTACCACACTATGTACAATGTTCTTTGCTTTATTAAAGTCCAATGAGGTGTAGAACGTGAAATTCTAGCAATGAGGCAAAATATCCATTTTGTAATATGGAAATGATTCCCGGTCTTTTACTTTATACTTCTTAGGGTAAATGAGTTTCCACTTGATTCCAGTTAGCTGGCTTTTCAAATATAGCATTAGTGTTTAAGAAAGTAGATTCAAACACTTCAAATTTAAGGTGTTTATGTATTTTATGACCAACTTTTTCTTTTTTCATCAATCACAACTAGGACTTAAGCCTCGTACACACGATTTGATTTTCTGACGGTAATTGTGTGATGATAGACTGTTGGCAGAAAATCCAACCATTTGGACACTCCATCTGATTTTTTTTCGCTGACAAATGTTGGATGGCGGGCTTTAAAAATTTCTGCAGACAAATGTCTGTTGTCAGATTTTCCTATTGTGTGTACACAAGTCCGTCAGACAAAAGTCCAAAGTATAATGCTCGGAAGCAAGGAAAGCCAGAAGCTTGTCCTTGAATTAACATTCGTGATGAGGCAAATTATGAAATCTCGAAAATGCAGCGCACAATTCTCTTCTTCTTTAATGGGATAATAATAAAGCTGCTTTGTTGGTGAAACTGATGGAGTTATTGCAAACAAATTTTCCAAGGCTTTTTTTTTCGAGTGATATCAAGAATAATATTATTGTGCTTGTTATTTATTTTTTATTTGTTTTGGTGCAAATTACCACAACACCATTATCCCGTAGCTTTTTAAGATCAAAGATTCAACTATGTTGGCGTCCCTTGTTAATTTTACATTGTATTTTTTAAAATGTAACTGTCTACTCCCAAACTGTCATTTGAAGTAAAATACGTAGCCAAGTATTATTCTCCACAATAAACATTAAAAAATAAAACAAATACAATTAGATATGCTATCTGCCAATAGATCTTAACCAAAATGTGCATTCTATGCATCCAAAAATATAGAAAATATACCAATTCAAATCATTATTCAACCAAAAAATAAAATAAAAGCCTCATGCATGTTTCCTGCTTCTTAATATAGGGGATCAACAATGGCAAGAGTTGGTGAAAGCAGGGGTCCGTCTTCCGGAGATAATTCCCAAAAATCATCTGGATTATTCTCCTGGAGCTCCCGCAGCAAAGGCATATAAGATAATTGGTCACGATTAATAAAGCAACCCATTTTTGGTCCAAGAAAACCTCCTCCTCCTGTTCCTGGACTGGACTTGGATCAAAGCAATAACTCCAAGGCCAATAATAAATAACACGTTATCTCCTCCAATTCTGCAACATGGCTGGTTGATGAATGGCCCTTCAAAAACAAACTGAAAAGCGCAAAATGAAAAGCTCAAATCAACATTCACCAAACTTCTACTACCATGAAATTAGCAGAAGGAGCCCAAAGGGTGGCGCTAAAGAGCTGAAAAAACATGTAGTATGTCACCACATTTGTGTCTGTTGGCTGACAATTCCTTGCCATTTGTATGCAACTCAAGTTCCTGACCAACGCCCTGCAGACAAAAGTCTAAGCCCTTGTACACACGGTCGGAGATTCCATCGGAATGTGTCCAATCAGAGCGTTTTGTCGGATATTCCGACTGTGTGTGGTATACATCGGACTGTTTCCGTCGGAATATCCGTCAGACCAAATTTTCCAACTTGCCGGAAATATTTTCCGACAAACTGCTCCAATCGGACATACTCCGATCATGTGTAGAGAATTCCAATCGGACAAAGTGCCACGCATGCTCAGATCAAATTCCTACATCAAAGATATTGGCTACTAGCCTGAACATAGTCCCATCGTAACGAAATTATGCCATCACGTTCTGAAAGATCGGATTTTCCCACAACTTTGTCCGACCGTGTGTATGCAACAGTTTTGGACAAGATCCGTCGGACAAAATCCGACAGATTTGGTTGTCGGAATCTCCGACCGTGTGTACAAGGGCTAAGGTTTTGTCTGCAGAAAATCTGATTGTGTGAACGAGGCTTTAGGCTCCATGCACACTAACATTTTTCATAAGCTCAAAAAAAGCTAGAAAAAAATGCTGGATGGAAAATGCTGATAATAGTGTTTTTTGTGCCAGCTTCTAGTAGCATTTTAGTAGCTTTTAGAAGCTTTTAAGAGCATTAGCATTTTATTAGCGTTTTTGCAGTACATGAATAAAAAAATAAAAAAAAGCTAAAAAAACTGAAAATTGTACCATACTTACCGTAATTTTCTTTTCCTGGTGCCTATCCATGGCAGCATACCTGTGACAAGCTCCGCCTTGGCTCCTCCCTCAGGATTAGTGAATATTATAAAATAAATGGTTAGCGCAGCCCTAGCATTCTCCGTAATATAGAATACTGAATGTGGGATTGTATGCTGCCATGCCAGGAAAAGAAAATTACGGTAAGTTTGGTACAATTTTCTGTTTACCTGGTGCCTCCATGGCAGCATACCTGTGACAAATAACTAGCTGAGATGGGTGGGATGCTTAGAAGTTTATTTTAAAGAAATTATTATTTAGAACAAGCGAGGGCTAATGTGACTGCCTGTCTGCCAAACTCCACCGATGAAAGAGCTCCTGGGTCCACCCTGTAATGTTTCAGAAACGTATGTCGGGATGACCAAGTCGCTGCCCCACAAATAGTTTCAATTGGCACATTCGCTCTTGCCGCCCAAGAGGCAGAAACCGCTCTGGTGGAGTGCACCCTGACCGCCAAAGGGGGTTCCAGCCCCTTTGTCCTGTACACCTTGTGGATGAGTTTAACGATCCATGAGGCAATCGTTGTTGCTGATGCCTCCTTGCCTTGGTTTTTGCCCCAGGGAATTATAAACAGCCTAATGGAATCCCTGAATGATGCTGTGGCCTACAGATAGCATTTCAAAGTGGAGGCAATGTCTAGCTCATGAAGAGAACCAGAGTCCTGTTTTGAAAATGTTGGGAGTGCCCAAGGTTCTGACATGTTTAAGGATGATGCGACCTTGGGAATAAATCCTCGCACTGTTCTGAGTTCTACTCTGTCCGGATAGAATATAATGTGATTATGATCTGCTCCTAAAGCTTGGAGCTCTGAAACCCGTCTACCAGAGGTTATAGCTATCAGGAAGGCTAGCTTCAAGGGTAGATTCCAAAGCGATGCCAACTCCGAAGGGGCAAAAGGTGGACTGGTTAAGGACTCTAGGATGATAGCAAGGTCCCAAGTGGGAAAAGATTGTTTAGTTGGCGGTCGGATCTTTTTGACAGCTTTGAAGAACTGGATTATTAATGGGTCATCGGCCCATCTTCTACTGGTTGCCAATGAAATTGCTGATACATGTACTTTTAGTGTACCTAGTGCAAGACCTAGGTCTAGGCCTGCCTGCAAAAACTCAAGAATTTGAGAAGATGATGGGGAATCTGGATCACAGCTTCTGCCAATCATGAAGGCCCTGAACTTTTGTTTGTGGATGGTTTTCTTGCCTTGAGCAGGGTTGCAATCACTTTGTTGGAACACCCTAGGGATTGGAACCTTTCCCTTTCAGCTGCCAGATGTGAAGATCCAGCCTGCGGGGATCTGGAAGGGTGTGACATCCTTGCGACCAGAGAAGAGGTATTATTGGAACCTTGACTGGAAGTCGGGTACTTAGATGCATTGCTGTGGGGAACCAAGGACGTCTTGGCCAGTACGGTAGGACCGCTATCACTGTCGTGGTTTCTATCATAAGTCTTGACAGGAATCTTGGAATGAAAGGCCGTGGAGGGAAGGCATAGGCCATACCCAGGGGGCTGAGAGGGCATCTATTGCCTCCGCTTGGGGGTGAGGAAGCCTTGAGATGAACCTTGGAAGCTTGGTATTGAATGCTGTTGCAAATAGGTCTAGCTCGAGGGGACCCCACTGGTTCACTATCCAGTCGAAAATCTCCGGGTGTAGAGACCATTCGTTGGCATCCACAAACTTGCGGGAAAGGCGGTCGGCCCTCGAGTTGAGATGGCCGGGCAGATAAACTGCCCTCAGGTCCTTTAGATTCCTTTCTGCCCAGAGTATTATGGGTTCCACCTCCTTCAGGAGGGACCTGCTGCGTGTCCCCCCTTGCCGGTGTACATAGGATACCGCAGCCCTGTTGTCCATTCGGAGGAGAACTGGTTTCCCTGAAATCTCGAACCTTAGGGCTAGTAACGCAAGGTAGGCCACTCTGACCTCCAGGACATTCGACGCCGGGCCTGCTGTATGGAAGGACCATCTACGCTGCACTGAGATCTGGTTGCAGTGTGCTCCTCAACCTGCTGCACTGGTGGGTGATCCAGTCGACATGCCCTAACGGGCGTGATTTCAGAAGTGTCTGTTTCTTCATCCACCAATGCAGACTCCTGAGCATCAAGGTCGTCAAGTGTATGGGTTGGGATAGATACCGCCTGTTCCACAGTCTTTCGCCAGGAGTAGAAGGTCGTCCAAGCAGTGGCATACCCGAAGCCCCAATTCTCTCAGAGGGGCTATGATGGCAATCAGGGGCTTTGTGAAGACTCTTGGCGATGTGCAGAGGCCAAATGGAAGACTCTGGAATTGGAGATGTACCTGCCCCACCGCAAATCTCAGATACTTCTGGAACGGAGGGAGTATGGGTATATGCAGGTAAGCGTCCTGCAAGTCTATTGACAACATCCAGTCCCCTGGTTGGACTACATGAATAAATGTTTGTAGTGACTCCATTTTGAATCTTACTAGGAAGATATAGCGATTTAGTCTTTTTAGGTCTATCACGGGTCTCAACCCTCCATTTCTCTTGGGGACTAGAAACAGGGTTGAGTAAAAACCCGAAAATCTCTCTGATGGAGGCACTGGAACTGCCGCTTGCTGTTCCTGCAAGGAGAGAAGAAATTGCTTTAGCACTTCCGTTTTTTAGGGGGGATCCTTGACACCCTTGTCAGGGAGAAGAAGTCCTTGGGAGGTTTGTCTAGGAACGACCAGAAATGGCCGTATTTGACTGTGGAGACTACCCAAGCATCCCTGCACTTTTGTTCCCAGATCTTTGAGAAGTGTTTTAGCTTGGCCCTCACAGGAATCGCTTGGGCTGGCCTGGCGGCAAAAGGATTTAGTAGAATCCTGTGGGGTAGGCACTGGTCTCTGTCTTCGGGTTTTGAGGAACGTGGACTGTGTGCTTTTCCAATTATGCCTGAAGCCTTTTTCCGGCCTGGACTGTCGGTAATCCTTATTCTTGGAGTATTGGAATCTGGGTGCGAATGTCCTGGAGCGCCTAGATCACCTGTCTTGGGGTAGCAGGCCTGATTTTTCACCAGTGATTCGAAAGATGGCCTTGTCCAGTTTTTCCCCAAACAAGGCTTTACCATCAAATGGTATCTTGCATCAGTTCTGTTTGGAGGCGATATCTGCTGCCCACGGTTTCAGCCACAAGGCCCGTTTGGCCATAACTGTGTGGAGCATTGCCCTTGCGGAGCAACGAATTAAATCAATGGCGGCTTCACCAATAAAGTCTGCTGAGAGCTTCAGCTCATCCAAGGCCTTGATTATATCCTCCTTTGGGATGTCCTGTTGGATTGCTGACTTTATATTATCCGTCCAGACGAGTAGCGCATTGGACACTGATGTCAGGGCTATGACAGGTTTACAGGCGTTGCCTGCCATCTGGTACACTTTCTTGAGATCGAGATCCATCCTTCTGTCCAGTGGATCCTTAAAATAAGTTGAGTCTTCCAGGGGCAACGTGACATTCTTTGCCTACCTTACCACTGCTGCATCGACCACTGGAGAACCCTCCAGCATTGCGGAATCAGCCTATGAGAGAGGGTATAACTTTCCCAACCGATTAATAGAGAATCTTTTCTCTGTCTTTTTCCACTATTCCTCAATCACATCCCTGATCTCGTCCATGAGAGGAAAAAAGGAGATCTGGCGTTTGAGAAAGGGGAAGTACGATTTAGACTTCTTAACCTAGGTGTTGGTCTCTTCCCAGCCGATCGCTTGTTTAGCTGCCTGTACATAAGGCTGGACCATGGCGAAAGCAAAGCCAGAGGCCTCTAGGTCATCAGATGATTCCTCTGAGATGGCATTCTCTTTCTGATGTTTAGAGGAAGATGCAGGCGTCAGACGAAAATTCCCCTTGTGGACAGACCGGGGATGGAAGCCTCAGCCGTTTGCTCCTGAGGAGGAGACGCTGGTTGTTGCGTCATCATTGTGGCTACCAATTCTGCAAGGGAGTCCTTTACTGCTTTCTTAAGTAGGTCTGCCATTTGCAGACCTTCAGATTCTCTGTCCGCTGCATAGTCCCTGAGGCAATCTCTAACAGATCAGTTTGTCTAAAAGTGGGGCAGCTCCACAGGCCTGACATCTTGGAGATCTAGGTCTCGGGGAGCATGAGTGATGGCGCTTTTTGGCCGATGCTTTCCTGCCACTTCTATAATCCCCATGCCTGGACGACCTGTCTCTGCTGTGACTAGAGTTGTCATCGTCTTCATGTCGCCTTGAGGTCCTCTTAGACATCTTCTGGCGTACAGGACTGAAATACATAAAAGTACTAGCCTCAGTGCACTCTTTTTTATTTTTTATTTTTTTTAAAGTGTATCAACTTACCTGAATGTAGGTCCTTACCTCAGGTGTAGATTAGGATCTTGTGTGGGTGGCGAATAGCTCATACTAAACGGATTAGCAGAAGCAGCAGCTAAGAAAAGAGTTTTAGAGGAGAAAAATCAACCCGCCGTGTCCTTGACTGGTAAAAGGGACTTTACCTCTATAAATAACGGTTTCTCTACGTTTTGTCTTCTTGTCCCTTTTTTTCTTTTTTTTTTGGGGGGGGGGGTTTTAATTATATATTATTATTTTTTTGGCACCCAAACGAACATTTATTTAATTAATTTTATTTAATAATTTAATATGTTTATTTCATTTTATATTATTTAATTAATCCTTCTTCTCTCTCTTTTTTTTTTTTATTATCTTACCATAAAAGAGTGGGTGTTTCTTCCTTGGAGCTCAGAGTAGCAGTTCTCCCTGCAGCCACAGGTGTCCCACTGAGGCTATCAGGGAGATAAACAGTAAAACAGGAGAGGCAGGGCACGTCTCTATCCTGTCTTTGACATTTTGAGGGCATAGACGTCACTGTGCCCTTATCAAAAATGGCTGCCGCGGCCTCCGAATCCACTGCACATGCACCGATCGGCAGAGCACGGCGGGGAACGCCGAGAGTTAAATAAAACGCCGGCGCTGAGCGCGCGCGGCTTCTATAGACCCGGAAACGGCGGCAGGGGCTAAGAGAGAGGTTTTCCTCTGAGAGAAACAACAAACAAATGGGAGGTCAAAAGAAAAGAAAGAAAGAAATGGAAGGTTGGGGAGGGGAAGAGAGGAAAAGAGAGAGGGAAGAGAAAAGGGAAAAGATAAAGGATATAAAACCTAAAAGGGAAAGGAAAGGAAGGAAGAAAAGAGAGAAGGGGAAAAAAAAGAAATGTAGAAATAGCTGTTGCCTCCTTTACCATGAATGATCAATTTGATCAATTTGCAGATAACGCTCTTACTTAAGAGACAAACTGCTTGTCCCAAAAGATCCTACAGAAGGGACTTCCAACCTTATCAGCGCGTTTAGCTGCCCAAGAGAAGGAACTGCGTCTGGGAGAGGCTTGAACCCGGACGGAGGCTGCCGACTGCAGAAGGTAAGGCCGTTCGACCAGAATTCACTGCCATGAGGTATGAGGAAAAAAAGGAGAATGCTAGGGCTGCGCTAACCATTTATTTTATAATATTCACTAGTCCTGAGGGAGGAGCCAAGGCGGAGCTTGTCACAGGTATGCTGCCATGGAGGCACCAGGAAAAAGCATTTGAGTAGCAGTTAAGAGCATTTAGGAGGGTTTAAGAGCATGCAGCATTGTTTTCTGCTGGAAAAAACACTATAAGGCTCCATGCACACTAGCGTTTTCTTAAGCTCCTAGAATCTATAATTTTTTTGTGAAATAGTACTATCCTATGAGTCCATGCACACTACTTTAGGCTATTAGCATTTTTTGAGCTTCAGTGTCTAGAAGCAGAAAAAAAATGTTTTTGTAGAATTTGTTTTTGTGTTTTTCCACCATCAAAAAAATGATAAATGTTCCTAAATGCTTCTAAATGCTCCTAACTGCTTCTAAATGCTACTAAAATACTACTAACAGCTTTTTTTTCTTCATGTACTGCAAAAAGCTAATAAAATGCTAATGCTTCTAAAAGCTTCAAAATACTACTAAAATTATACTAGAAGCTGGCACAAAAATGCTATTATCAGCATTTTTCATCCAGCGTTTTTTTCGAGCTTATAAAAAAACGCTAGTGTGCATGAAGCCTAAAACTCTACAAAAAACTATTTTTTTCTGTTCCTAGATGCTGAAGCTCAAAAAATGCTAATAGCCTAAAGTAGTGTACATGGACACATAGGATAACACTATTTAGCTTCTAGAAGCAGACAAAAAAAAAAGGCTAATAGCTTCTAGGAGCTTAAAAAATGGTAGTGTGCATGGATCCTAAACAGGTTTTTGCTATTCTCCATGGAAAAGAAAGCCACTTAGCGAAGAACAGTATGAGCATGCATGAGAAAAAACAAAAATTGAGTACAATGTACCTTTAAAGTGGTTGTAAACCCTTACAGACCACTTTTACCTACAGGTAAGCCTAGATTAAGGCTTACCTGTAGGTCCATGAAATATATCCTAAACCTACATGGTTTTGGAGATATTTGCAAAAAGACAGGCACCGCTGTCTACGGTGCATGCCGCGCACTGAGCATGCTGCTGCTAACGGCGATATGCCGTTAGTGGCGGCTCCCGTGCACATGCATGGGAGTGACGTCATCGTGGCTCCAGCCAATCACAGCGCCGGAGCCACGATGCCCGGAAAGAAGATGGATGCTTTGTGGAAGAGGGGACCGCGGTGACATCGATAGTTCCTGTGTCCTGTAAGTTACACATAATGAGCTACTAGCGCATAGTAGCCCATTATGTGTCACTTACCTGACACAGGAGCCAGCAATGTCACCGCTGTCCCCTCTTTCACGGAGCGTCCATCTTCTTTCCAGGTTTACTTCCTCTTTAATCAGAAAACAGCTGTGCTAACTGTGGGGTAAATAGTGAGTAGTGAGAACCCCCCCTAAACAGTTGTATAAGTCATAATCTTGTCTAATATAATAAGAGAAAATAAATTCTTGTTTCTTACAGCAGTATTGAAGTAGTCAACTTTAAGGTTGGGTTCACACCTATCCAAATTGGAAGTGGGTTTCCCCAGCATCCAATTCGTATAGCAGGAGAATATGATCGACTCTCTATGGAGCCGGTTCACATGTCTCTGGGGCGGCTGTGGAGCGCACTGCACAGAAACACTGTGTGTCTTTGCCTCTGTTTCAGGGCTGAATTCAGGCAAAGATTCTGCCCTGATTCGTCCCTGAAACGGAGTACAGGGACGGACAGCGTTGCTGTGCGATCCGCGGCCGGTTTGGGTGTGAACCGAGCCTTAGCCCATTAAGAAATACTTATCCCCTTTATGTTTTCTTCTTTAGTATTGTATTCCTTTTCTCCTCTCTTCCTTTAAAATTTGCAAGTACTGTACAAAAAAATATCTGTTGATCTGCTGGAAATCTAGTGTGTTCCTATGCTTCTGTTTGAGTTTACAACACAAAGCTTTTATTGCACTAAAATCTCAAGCAGCATTGTGAGCTCTGCCTGCTGGACTACAGAACCCTGCCTTTCCCCATCTCTCTCTTTCCCTTGTGATGATATCAACAAAATTAATAAAAGCTGTATATTGCTACAAATGATGGCACAAATGATGGCACATGATCTCGATGGCAAGAAAAGGGTATGGGAGAACATTTGGGTCATGCTCATGCAAATCCTTTAGGCTAGGTTTCCACTATTGTTAACCGAAAGTCGAGTGATTTTGCCGAAATATTTTGCCATGATTATGATGCAACTTGAAGCAATGCCTGTGTATTCTTGAGGTCTATGGACCTCAAGTTGCATTAAAGTGGGACCAAAGTAGTCCAGGGACTACCTTGAAATCGGTGCGACTTGAAGTCGCACAGACATGAACAGTACTCATTGGAAATCATGGGGTATGACTTGTCATGAGACTTTGCAGTCCCAAGTCACATTACACAGTAGTGGAAATTAAGCCTTAGGAAGCCCATACTTATAGATAGTTGATTTTTCCATTTGTGCATTAATCAATTGATACTCCAGTGCTTGCTGTTAGACAAAAGGCCACCTGCTGACAACTTTCAGGGAAATGTGAGTTCAGGCAGGTAAGAAATTTTTGTTCTCATCACTATACTTCTATTCTGAGAGAAGTGATGCAAGCTGTGAATACATACTGTATATGCCACTACCACCCCCAGTCTGCTTTGACATAAACCCTAGCAGAATTACTATACAATACTTTACACACTATAATATATCATACAAATTTTCATTGGTTCCATCTTCAATGTCCATTCAGACATGCAACATTGTGCTGCTTTATCTCCTTCCCTATCTACTGTGCACTGGCTGATGAACAGTTTTTAATCCATTATTATGATACCCATTGTTCTCCCCTCTATGCTCATTTTTCTCCACTTCTTAATACTTGCCTGCTCTTCTCTCTGCCAATTGTCCTACACTTCTAATGAAGCCCACACTCCTCTTCTATAATTATTCTTCTTTACTTCCATCCATGCCTGTTCTCCTCTGCTCAGTCTCTTCTGCTTCCATCCATTTTCAATCTAGTCTTTGGTAATTCTCATTTGTTCAAATTATGCCTATTTTCCTCTCCTATATGAATACTCTCCATTTTCATCAGTGGCAACTCTTCTCTCTGGTTATTCAGGTTCTCATTTCCTCTATTTATGCCCCACTTCCATTAATTGTCTTAGCCATTAACCTCTTTTTACATCTTTTCATGTCCTCCATCTTTCTTTGTCCATTCTCCTCCATGTCCATTTTGGAACAATCAACTACAAAGAAAGCACAAAAAGTACATTATTGCATGCGAAGAAAACACAAAACAAAATGCAGCTAGCCCCAAAATGAATCCATTTATGAAGGGAGACACATTTGCAAATAGTTTGCTATAACACTTATGTATTTGCTTTCAAACTACATAAAAATGCTTATATTAAAAATACATTTAGTAAGTCATATTTTAGTATACAAATTATTATTATTATTATTCAGGATTTATATAGCAGCAACAGTTTTTGCAGCACTTAACAAAATAAAGTGAGACAGCACATTTACAATATAATTCAATACAAGAAGGACCAGATGGCCTTGCTTGTGAGAGTTTATAATCTAAAAGGAAAATTATAAAAAAGGTAATAACCGTGAGGAATGAGCTGATGGAGGAAGTAAAAATACAGTTTATTGAATGAAGGCCTTCCTGAAGAGATGAGTTTTTAGTAGAAATGGGCAAACTGTTCGGGCTGAGCATAGAACAGCGCCCAAATTTTCAGGGGGCGTTTGGCGGGATGTTCGCCTGCCAAGCACACAGTGAATAGCTGCCGGTTGTTAAGAAGGAGGCCGGGAAGCCAGTCACTGCGTCCTTAACAACAGATGAGTCATCAGCTGTCAGCAGGCTTCCCCGCTTACATCTGAATGAAAAAGAAAACATTGCTTGCAAAAGAAAAAATTGAAAATAAATGGTGTGGGGTCCCTTCCAATCCATACCAGATCATTTTGGTCTGGTATGAATTTTAAGGGAAACCCCATGCCAAAATAAAAAATGGCACGGGGTCCCCCAAAATCCATACCAAAATTTTGAGGGGAACCTTCATGCCAAAATATATTAAAAAAAGGCGTGGAGTCCCCCCCAAATCCATACCAGACCCTTATCTGAGCATGCAGTCTAGCAGGCCAGGAAAGGGGGAGGCTACCACGTGCCCCCCCTCCTGAACCATACCTTCAACATGGGTGGGATGCTTTCGGGTGGGGTACTCTATCCTCTCGGGCTCTGCCCCCACCTAAAAAAGTACCTTGCCCCCATGTTAATGGGGACTACGTTCTCAGCCCCACAACATTTTTCTATTGCTGGCAATGGTTTGTATTTTTGTTAAATGGGAAAATCTATTTAAATGTCATTTTTCCATCTTAAAATCACTGCTCCTTTAAAAACTATTATTTTTAAACAACATTTTTGCATTGATACATGTCCCCCAGGGCAGGACCAAGTTCGGGTCCTATAGACTTTAATAGGGTTGCGAGCGAGTCCAAACTTGTTTCATGTTCGAGAGTTCTGGTGTGGAGAGAATCGGGGGGATATTGGGTCCATCACTCGTTTTCAGGGATCTCCTTAAAGTGCACAGAGTGGGAGATAGCCAAAAATATTGGGATAGGGAATTCCAGAGAACTTCTGGAGAAGTTTTAGAGGCAAGGTTGGGAGTAGGTGAGAATGGAGTAAGAGAGCAGAAAAGGTGGTAGGTTATGCAGAAGACAGCTTGGTTGATATTTTGAGACAAAGTTTGTGATATAGCTGGGAGCAGAGTTGTGGATATCTTTGTATGTTCTTGTTAGTATTTGAATTTTATTCACTGGGCTAGCAGGAGCCAGTGGAGGGACTGACAGAGAGGAGTGGCAGACATTGAATGGTTGATAGGGTGAATGAGTCTGCAATATGTGAAATATAATTGAAGAAAAAAATAAAGTCACCTTAGCCAAGTTATCCACTGCCAGAAAAAAAGACATATTATAGCGACTGGTAAATAATTTTTTTATCTCTGTTATGTGTACAATATGTATGTCAAATTATTATAAAATACATGACCAAGGATTTCCAGAGCACTCTATAATATCTAAAGACCTCATGCACACTGGAAATTTGAAATGAATTAGCACCCACACGCTTGATACACCTAAATGCACCTAAACATATTACATGTGTTTACAGGCTTCAATTTTTTTTTTCTGCTAAAACACCGCTGCCAGGAAGAAAGGCGTCAAGGAGGGATAGCAAAATGCATGTGCATGAGGCCAAAGAGACAGCAAAGCAGTAGCAGCCTGCTGGTTTTGTCTGGAAAAAAACGTTGTACTGAGCTTTCTGATAAGAAATATATCACTGCGAGGAATCACTTTTGTATGTAAACTGCAGCTTCAAAGCTATGTAAACAGGCTTTTTAAGCACAGACTGCTAAGCAGTCTCTGGAAGATATGGGAAAAGAAAAACCAATGCCTCTGTCGACAGGCTTTTGTTCATGTCCAAACTGCTTCTCTCCCCTTACAAGTCAATGGGAATGCAAAAGCAGCTTGAAGCAGGTTGATGCAGCTTACAGTGACATTAAATGCAGATCAGAAGGAAGTCAACTGCAGGTAAAATGCACCTGTCAGTGAACTGTTAATGATTTTAGAAGCACCTCAAAATTATCTCAAATGCAAACGCAATGCATTCAACAGTAAGAGGAGTATCTTTGATTCTGCTGGTTTTCGCTATTTGGACAAGCGGTGTACAGACTCACATTTTTTTTACTAAAAGTTGTGTAGGGAGTGATAGATTCCAGAGGTGGAAGGCACCTAGCTGAAGTGAATAGAGCAGTGGACCTGTGAGTGGTACCATGGTTTCTTAAGTACTGATTCATTTCAAAGGATCTATTTCATTTCATAATCAATACTATAAATGTTTCGATACTTTGGGTGCTATGAAATCAATTGTAGGCCAGAGCTTAGGTCTGCTAATTTTTTTTCTTCCATGCACGAGAGAGACAAAATAATTTAAAAAATGTTCAAAAGGTAATGTAATTTTTTTTTCAGTATTTATGTTCCATTGGATTAGACACAAATAAGTAAAATACATTTTGAGATAGGGGTGCCTTCAAACAGAAGTCAGATAAAAATAAATTTCAGTTCCTTTTCAAGCACCTCGTACAGTTTATTTATAATTCTGAAAAATAGACCACATGAAGTCCATCCAAATCACATCATTATTTAGAGACAGTCTTTCATTTGGACAGTAAACAATAAGGGTTAATTGTCAAAGTTTATTTTCCTTTGTGTCCTGACTGCCGGTTACTTCTTTAATAAGGGCCGTGACCTGCTTTTTGCAAGTTGGTGTTATGATCTAGCACAGTGAGTCCAGAAGCTTTGCTGTACAGAAATATTTGAGTTCAACTTCATGCCCAAATTCAATAACATGAAGCAAAATAACTTCAAAGAAGCAACCTAATTTGTGGTAATTGATTGTACCATAGCGACTTTTTTAAAGTGATGCTATTAGAATTTATACATTATTTTTTTTCACTATTTTTTTTCCTTTATTTGTGATAGTTGTTTGGATTACCTTTCATGTATTATGAAATATTAAAAGCCGTCTATACTAAATTGATGCTCTCCGTAATGTAATTTAAAGCTGTAAAGCTTTTATTTATTTTTCCGTTATGTGTGCGTACACGTGCGTGGCGCGCGGTTTGCGTGTGCGCGTTAGCGCGGTTTGGCGTCAGTGGGCCTATTTAAAGGAGGCTGCTGCATCTACTCGGTGCTGTTTGTCTGCAGCTCTGTACCCGAACTACCTGCTATCTGCCTGCTGTTGTGATATCTGACCCGGCTACCGTCTGACCTCGCTGACCTCTCCTGCTCTGACCCCGGCCTGCCTGACCTTGCTTGGACTGTACCTCTGTTGCCGAACCTCTGCCTGCCTGCACTTCTCTTCTGCCTGCTGTACTTACCTGTCTGCTTATCCATTGTGACCCGGCCCGCCTGACTATTCTTCTGCTGTTCAAGTGTGCTGCACCCGGTCCTTGCTGCCACTGCCTTGCCTGCTGATCGCTGCCCACCTATCTACCATCTTCTCTGCAGTTTCAGCATCCAGAAGTAACCAGCCGCTGCTTCCAGTCAGACACTCCTACCCCGCTGCGCTCACGGGGCCACTGTCTCCATTCCAGTGGTCCCTGAACCAGAGCTGTAAGAGAAGTCTTCTTCCATCAAGTCGGGCTCATCACCAAGTAACTAACACATACTCTTGTTGGATATCTTCCTTCACTTCCTGTCTGGTAAAACCTAGGTCACATAGACAAAAAGTGAGAAAAAATCTCTCTATTGCCCAAAACCTAGATAGCAGTAAAAATCAGACAGGGGTTAAAAAAAACCCTCCCCATTTCCTGGTATCACACATATTGGCCATTGTTTATTATCTGGGGCTCGAGACCCCTCTAATCATTTAATTACATTTATTTTATGTTTTGATGCTGGATTGTATCTCCTTTTGACACTTCCCCATTCAAAATTTTAAACAAATGTTTTTGGCTTGACATACCCATTAAAAGGGAACTGTAAAGGATTTGTATTAATTATATTATTCTTTAAGTTTACAATGAAACTAATGTTTTATATACTTTTGTTGGTGTTTACTATATATACACAGAGGTATTTAATTTGGGACGCACCAATGAAGATTCCAATTCCAATTCTTAAGATTTTTTTTTTTTTCAGCAATATGTTTTTATTGAACAATTCCTAAGATTTTCTAAAGAGAGACTATGACAGAATCTGTAGCCTTTGAGGCATTCTTTTCCTGAATGAAACACAAACAGTAATAAAACCATTCTTTTTCAGTACAGGGTTAATCAAACAGTCACAAAATATGACACAGACTGGCACTAGCACTGGCAAGGTTCAAAGACCATAGTCCAGGCTATTATATTCTCTCTTGCTGCCTATAGGCACGAAAGAAGAACAATAAAGAAGCAAGATAGGAGAAGTATTAATGCTTTTGAACTTTGGCCTTGGTAAAAAATTCTAAGAATATCATGAACAGCAAGAAAAAAAAAATGGAACCTTCAATAAATCAAGCCTATGTTGTGTAAATATTGTCTGGTTCCCCCCTACAACCAGATATGCTTCAAATGAAAAATTGAGCTGGGCAGAAAACTGTCAGCCTAACAGCAGATGCATCCAATCATCTATCCAGGTTTTTTGACAGCTGGAAGGGCTAGTTGTTAGAATACAAAAGCCACAGTGGAAGAGTCACCTATCTGTATAGCATGGATGTAGGAATCTATTAGCCTTTTTTTTCGTTCATTCTGCAGGCTGAAGGAAGAAAAAAATATATGTGTATAGCCGTCTATTTTTTTTTTTTTTACTAGATGCTCCGATGACAAGGCTGGAGCACTCTTACGTTGACTAAACTAAGAGAAGAACCATTTCACTGGAAAAGACTAATATATATTATGCTTGGAAAAGTTGACAGGAAAAAGTAGTGGATGACCTACAGTAAGAAGGTTGAATAGTAGTTAACTTCTCAGTAGGACCATGCTGTTTTGCAAACTGAAGATCTAAACAGAAGACGGAAAATTGTGCAGGATACCTTATGTTAGCTTGGCAGGCCTCCAGAGTTCACCCTGCCTGTCTGTTCCTTACATTTCTCCCTTGGCTGACTGTGGCTCTGTGTCCACCAACCTTAGTTCTAAGAGGACCAATGCAATAGCTGTGACACCATGTATGTAAGACACACTTGGGCTGATTTACTAAAGGGGATAAGACTCTTTAAAGTGATACCAAAGTCTTGTTTTTTTTCCTTTAAAATTAACATGTAAATATAAACATGTTATACTTACCTGCTCTGTGCAGTGGTTTTGCACAGAGCAGCCCGGATCCTTCTCTTCTCAGTTCCCTCACTGGAGCTCCTGGCACATCCTTCCTGTTGAGTGCCCCCACAGCAAGCAGCCTGTTATGGGGGCACCTGAATTGAGCTGCAGCTCTGTGTGTCCATTCAGACATGGAGCTGCAGTTTGGCTGAGCCCCCTCTCTCTCCTGATTGACTAAATTACTTTGATTGACTGCTGTAGGTTGATTTGGCTGCGCAAATCACCGTAGGTGTACGTCGGGCTCGAACACGGTGATCTGTGGGTTTGCACGCCCATTGGCCAGCAGGGGAGCCAATCAAGGGGTCCGGCAGACCAGATGTCCACTGGCCACCCGCGATCACTCCCCTCAGTGACAGAATGGGGATCTGCCATAGTAAACAAGGCAAATCTTCGTTCTGACAGGGGAGATCACACAGATCCTGTCTTTTTGTTATGCGAAAAGACGGATCTGTGTGTTGTCTAAAGCAGCCCAACCCCCACACAGTTATAAACACACAGTTAGGGAACACATTTAACCCCTTGATTGCCCCTGATGTTAACCCCTTCCCTGGCAGTGTCATTAGTACAATGTCAGTGCATATTTTTAGGACTGATCACTGTAATAATGTTACTGGTTCCCAAAAAAGTGTCAAAACTGTCAGCTAGGTGTCTGATCTGTCCACCGCAATGTTGCAGTCCCACTAAAAGTCACCAATCCCTGCCATTATTAGTAAAAAAAATAATAAAAATGCCATAAAGCTTTCCCCTATTTTGTAGATGCTATAACTTTTGCAAAAACCAATCAATATACGCTTATCGTTTTGTTTTTTTTATTGGGGTTTTATTTTACTAAAAATATGTATCAGAATACATATTGGTATAAATTTATGAAGAAATTAACTTTTTTTTATGTTTTGGATTTTTTTTGCAGAAAGTAAAAAATTCTGTTTTTTTCAATATTGTTTTGTTTACAGCGAAAAGTAAAAATAAAAACCACAGAAGTGATCAAATACCACCAAAAGAAAGCTCTATTTGTGGAAAAAAAGGACATACATTTAATTTGGGGAGAACATCGCACAACTGCGCAATTGTAAGTTAAGTTAATGCAGTGCCGAAATGGAAAAATGGCCTGGTCAGGAAGTGGGTAAATCCCTCTGGGGCTGAAGTGGTTAAGCCTTCCCTACACTAGGAAATAAGGAAAAAAAGTTTTTGCTGGAGCTTGGCTTTCACTTATAGTTACATTTTTTAATGCCATTATATGGGACGAACATGCTAAAATAGCATGTGCAAATAAATGTTATTTAAACATTTATAATTTGTCACTCTTCCCTTTCTTTTAAAAGGGATGTGTAATATAATACAAACCAGCATCATTTAGCATATTACCTTATTTGTATATATTTTTTTTTCTTCAGGCTTTATAATTCTTTTTTTGTATAACTGTAAGTTTTTTTGATAAAGGAGCTTGTGTTTATAAAATAATAAAAAATGTGTAAAATATCTAAAATGTGAGCAGTATTATTTAAAGTTTCAACTTTAATAATGTTTTTATATGGATTTCTCTTTTAGCCACAAACGATTTTCAGTGGTCAGAGTTTCATAATTATTTTGATTGTGTAAATATTATTGCCAAACCATAAGTGGCTAAGTAGGTAGAAGTGTTTATTTAAGGCGAAAGAATAAAAGTATATCATGGTTTTGTACATTTTATAAAATGTAGCCAAGCTAAACCTTTAAACATGGATTTTGTTTCACAAAGTCTGCTAACCATGTAGCCACTAACCCACCATACCAATCCGGAAGTGCCAAGCAAAATAAGAGGAAGATTAGTTGAGCTAAACCTCCAAGCCAAATACAAGTTACAAGTTCTGCACTTCATCATTGAGTTACTTGTGTATTGAGAAATAACATTATTAACCTTATAAGAAAAATGTATCATATTATTTATTTAAAAGAAATTATTTGAATTCAGTTTTAAGAAATAGATATTAATACATATTAGTTTCTATGAAGGGAAAAAAAAAAACGTTTAATGGCTTTTAGTGCATGAACTTAAAGAGGAAGTAAACCCTGATGGGTTTACTTCCTCTTTTTTTCCCTGCAAAGGTAAAGCATAATGGACTACTATGCATCGCATAGTAGCTCATTATGTGTCACTTACCTGACACAGGAGCCAGCGAAGTCGCCGCTGATCCCTGTAGTCCGCCGCGTCCATCTTGCTGGTGGCGTCTCGCAGCTCCGACCAATGACAGCGGCGAAGCCGCGATGACGTCACTCCCGCGCATGCGCACGGGAGTCGCGCCTCGCAGCTCCGCCGCTGTCATACGGCGAGGCCGCGATGACGTCACTCCCGCGCATGCGCACGGGAGTCGACAAATTTGGCAAATCCATTCTTGGACTTGCCGCATTTAGTGCGCATGCGCGCCGCTGTCTACGGCGCATGCGCCGTAGACAGCGGTGCCCATTTTCGGGCAAATATCTCCTAAACCATATAGGTTTAGGAGATATTACTTGGACCTACAGGTAAGCCTTAATCTAGGCTTACCTGTAGGTCAAAGTTGTTTGGAAGGGTTTACTTCCATTTTAAAAATATTACATAGAAAACAGATTTAACAAATTGTACAAGAAGTCATTGACCCATTAACCAAAGGATATGCACGTACCCTGGCACATAAATTAAGCACAAACAGCTGGATTGCATTTTCACCATATTTACTATGTGCCCACAATTTGAATGTTAAAAACCAAGATGTGTGTTTGACCCGTCCTCCTCAGTATTCTTTAGCTGCCAGTTGTTGGGGAAGGCAAAGACTTAAGCCTCATACACATGATCGGATTGTTGGCCAACAAAACCATGGAATTTTGTCCAAAGGACGTTGGCCCAAACTTGTCTTGCACACACACAATTGTTGGCCAACAATTACGAACATAGTTGCATACTACGTTGTCCTTCAGCTCTTTAGTACCCCCCTTTGGGCTCCTTCTGCTAATTTCGTGTTAGTAGAAGTTTGGTGAGTGTTGATTTGCCCTTTTCATTTTGCACTTTTCATTTCGCTCTATTCAATTAGTTTCTGAACGGCCGTTCGTCAACCAGCCATGTTACGAAATTGGAGGAGATAACGCGTTATTTATTATTGGCCTTGGAGTTATTGCTTTGACATTATTTTTTTGGTTGAATAATGATTTGATTTGGTATATGTTCTATATTTTTGTATCCATAGAATGCACTTTTTGGTTAAGTTCTATTGGCAGGTAGCATGTCTTATTTTATTTTTTTTAATGCACAATAAAAAAATTGTGTAGAATAATACTTGTGTTTTACTTCAAATGACAGTTTGGGAGTAGGCGGTTACATTTAAAAAAAATACATTGTAAAATTGACAAGGGACACCAACATAGTAGTATCTTTGAGCCTAAAAACTATGGGATAATGGTGTTGTGGTAACTTGCCCCCCCCCCCCCCCAAAAAAAGCATAATAATATTATTCTTGATATCGCTAGAAAAAAAGCCTTGGACAATTTGTTTGCAATAACTCCATCAGTTTCACCAACAAAGCAGCTTCATTATTATCCCATAAAAGAAGAAGAGAATTGTGCGCTGCATTTCGAGATTTCATAATTTGGCACATCATGAATGTTAATTCTCCATTATGAATGCTAGTTTACAAGACTGACCACGTGTGTTTGTTCTTTGGACTTTTGTCCGACGGACTCGTGTACACACACTCAGAAAATCCAACAACAGACATGTGTTTGCAAAAAAATGTAAAACATGCTATCTAACATTTGTCCACGGAAAGTTGGCCAACAATTGTCCGATGGAGCATATACAATTTTCTGCCAACAGCCTGTCATCACACATTTCCCCTCGGGAAATCCAGTCGTGTGTATGAGGCTTTAGAATAGCTCTTGCTGATTTTCACTGCTTTTAAAGCCACACATTATTTTGGATGTCTGGTTTAGAAAATCAGCAAATTTTCATATTAGCAGTAGGGATTGATTTAGGAAACATTGATTTTATATCAAATTTTTTATTTCACACTTGGTGACATTTTGCCATAGAGGAAGCTTAATTTTGCTCATTGAGCTGCTTTAAATTTCCCCAAAAAAGTGTATTTTTTTTACTTTATTTTTTTTGTGGGTGATTTTTTCATTTGTGTTTTGTTTTTCTCATTTGTTACCCTCATTTCACTTTCCCTTTACAAAAAAGGATACATTTTGCTTAAATCTCTCAACTTTTCAAAAAATTTCAGAGAAATTAAAACTCTTAATTTTTCTCATCCATAATAATCGCCCATCCAAGGACCAGAAAGTATGAAAGACTTGCCAAAAGATTGTATTTAGATATCTATAAAGTCATGCCATCAGAAATGATTAAAAAAAAATGTGCTTAAGTAATTTGGTAAGTCTCTCTAAAATATGTATTATTATTATTATAATACATGATTTATAAAGCGCCAACAGTTTACGCAATGCTTTTTCAATGTAGAGGGGGACAGCACAATTACAGTACAGATCAATACAGAAGGGACAGGAGGACCCTGCTTGAAGAGCTTACATTCTAACGTTGTTAGGGTGGTATAGGCTTCCCTGAATAAGTGAGTTTTCAGGTATCTCGTAAATGTGGACAGGTTAGGGGCTGATCGTATATACCGGGGCAGGGAGTTACAGAGGATGGGAGAGGCCCTGGGGAAGTCCTAAGGGGGAGCATGAGAGGAGGTAACAAGGGAGCTAGAGAGCAGGAGGTCCTGAGAGAAGCTGAGGGGACGATTAGTGCGATATCTGTAGATGAGGTTGGTGATGTGGCTGGGGATGATGTTGTGGATGGCCTTGTATGTTGTGGTTAGCATTTTGAATTTTATGCGGTGGGGTAGGGGAAGCCATTGAAGGGATTGCCAGAGAGGGGCAGTAGTCACGGATCAGTTAGTGAGGTGTATTAGTCTAGCAGCAGCATTCATAATAGACTTAAGGGGGATAGCCTGCGTAAGGGTAGGCCAATAAGGAGAGAGTTGCAGTAGTCAATGCAGGAAATAATCAAGTATGTAATAATAATTACATAAATATTTAATTTATTGCAAAACTTGGCAATTCCGCAAATTCAGACAGAGCATACAATGAAAAGAAATGCTTTGATTAGGTATATATAAAATATGCCACTTCCTTCATACCCTGACATAGTATCATGATTTCACTGTGCTCAGAGTTATCAAGCCACAGGGCCCATAGTTAGAATTCCCAGCCCAAACACAAAAATATTAGGGGAAATATGTCCCACATGCAACTATTATAAAAACAAATGAATATAACTATTTTTGTGTAAAAAAGGTATTTTGTGGTAAACAAATGTAATACTTTGTAGAACTATAGTACACATATTGCCAGTGAGTAATGAGAAAATACATGTTTATTAAAGCAATATATTTGACCTGTTCGGTGCTGTCATTCTAACAGCACCTGTTAACAGAAAGCCAGTGTTTAGAGTAATCCTCCCTGGGAGGCTGTTTCTGCTGTGTTAATCAATTCTGGAGTGTCAGTTCAGGTTCTTGATGATCTCATATGACATTCTTTAATATCCTACTTCTAGAAACAATGTGGCAGCTTATCCAATTACCCACTTATTTCTCCATAATTTTAATGTTGTCATTTAAAATTACTGCATATTGGTAGTGCTGTTTAGCACTGCTGCTTATTTTTACAAATTGACATAAGCTTGTACATAATTACTCTCTTAACTTTTTACCATGGCTGACTCCATTTAATATACTAAGCTATGTAATAGCAGACATTAATGAAATAGTACAACCATTTAAAGTGTACAATGAGTTACTACATCTAGTAGTGTGCAATTTTGTCCCCACCCACTACGCTAAAATAAGGAATAAAGACCTTATAGTTTATGACAAATGTGTTTTTAGCTTAGGCTAGAACCCAATTTGGCGCTGATGGCCATAATGGGTATTTTTTGTGTTTGTGTTTCTAGACTTTACTTTTTCCAGATGTCTCCAGGTTGGTCTCCAGAACAGCAGGGTCATCTTCTTCTTTATCTATTCTCCAAGTAGTGGGCAATCCTCAGTAATGCAGAGAGTGGCACTGATTTCATCACTGTATACGAATGCAGGCTGCTGTGGAGACATCCCCTCAGATGGTCCATGGTCCTACATTCTTTAGATTTAATGATGCTGGACATCATTCAGTCTGGAAAACTGATGGCATCTAAAGGCAAAAAGGAAATGCTGCAGGGGGCAATGCTGGAAAAAAGCACTGCCCATCTGGAAGATTCAATTTCCTTCACTTCTTGTTACAGGAAGTAAAAGGAAATCTCTCCAAAGCAAAGGCATATCTCTATTAGACATTTGTCACCAGAGAATGTGTACCTATTGGATGATTTACTGTCACCTCTTCCCTAAAATGTTGTATTTCCCATCACTTTCTGTGCCATGTCGATGGTCATCAGTACTATGGATGAGTGTCTGGGTTCAGTTGGAGAAGCGTTCCTTAAATCCATTGGGAACTTTGGTAAGCATTTCTGGCCATCTTTAAGACTAATATGCAGGTAATTGACAATAGTGAACACTGACAAATTGGTACATTGACAAATGTACCAATGAAAAAAAAAAAATAATTAAAATTCTGTACGTTGGGGCAAGTGTCAACTTGTAATGCAACTACAAGGTAAACAATCCTTTAAAGTGCATTCTTGGTAGAAGCTGACAAACTGCATGTATTGTTATAGAACAATGCATACAGACATCATCAGTGATAAAAATGTTGTACTGATACATTATTGCATGATTTAAATGCAGCAGCAGCTGCCCAACTTGTTTCTTTAAAAATAAAAAATAAAACTTTTTAGTCTTGGCTGTGACACCTATTTTTTTCAACCAGTAAATGACCTGATTTGAATGATGAAAGTAGGAGCCACAACAAATCTAAAAGCAAGTTTATTCTTAAAAAAATAAAGCTAAAGTCCTCAGCGTGATACCAATTGGCCAGTACACAACAGTTTATTGCATAGTTTGTTGGCTTCTTTTTTTCACATTACCAGCTGACATTGTCATAAATGTTTGTTAAAATGTCAAAGTTGATTGAAATTGTCTATAGTCAGGACAGTATGTGAGCATTTGAATAGGTATCAAATATAAAAAGCCCCGCAGTGTGAGCCTTTAATGTATCTACTGCTGACATTACCATTGCGGTTTGCTAGCTATTTGGGTACCACATGAGTAAGTATGTCCAGGAAGGAATGGAGCAACATTTCAGTAACAAAAGGCATGCACCCCTCCTCCTTAAGGGCACAGCGCAGCCACTTTCTGTTATAACGTTGATAAGGTGCATTCTCCTACTCCTCAAGGGCACAAAGCACCCACTTTATTTAAGAGTATTTAAGAGTACTGCTAATGTGCTCTTTTCCTCTTCCTCCTCCACTTCAAGAGTGTACAGCAGCCATTTTATGCTAAAGGGTGTTCCGGGCGTTTTTTTTTTTTTCTTTAAAGTCAGCAGCTACAAACACTGTAGCTGCTGACTTTTAATAAGGACACTTACCTGTCCAGCAAGCCTACAATGTCAGTCGCCCTGAGGCCGATCTGTCCATTGGATCGGCTGCTGGCGCTGCCATCCTAACTAAGGGAAATGGGCAGTTCAGCCCTGCAGCCTCACTGCCCATTTCCTACTGCACATGCGCGAGCCGTGCGGCGCTTTGTGAATGGCCCGCTGTTTCCTGGGACACACACATGACCCAGAAGACAACGGGGCCACTTGCCGAGGAGGAATAATTGAAGAAACAGCACAGCAGAATAGGAAGAGGCCGATTAGGAAGACTGCCTAGCAACAGGGAGTGGTGAGTCATTTTTTTTTTTTAATTTTTATTTCAATTTTTAAGAATATTAATGTATTTTTTTTTTTTAGGGTGGCCCTCCACTTTAAGGACATACAACACACCCCATTAATTTCTCCTCCTCCTCAAGGATTTATAGCAGACATTTTTTGTTAGGATTGCTAAAGCGTCCCGTTCTTCTTCTTCTTCAAGAGAGTATAGAAACTATTTTTTATAAGGGTCTGCTACTTCCCCCACAGGAGGAAGAGAGCTGGAGTTCTGGTCATAAGATGGAAGGCTGGGACACTGCTGGCTATGAATAAAAATGAACACACACTCTTCAAAAATGCAGAGGAAAGGGCAGGCAGCAGCAAATGGAGAGGTGGAGAGGAGGAATTGTATAACCAGGGGAAAGGGTATGCAACAGCAAAAAATAAGCATAGAAACCTATGGCCATAGGCTGCATGCCCTTCCTTAAATGTTCCTATTATGGCCACACAAATTAGATAGGCAGTCTGTAGAAGTTCTGGGGAATTGGGTTTCTTTTCCCCTCACCAGGAGTGAATCGCGGAAGTGACAAAGCCTTTCTTTTTCCACTCTTCCAAGGTGGAGAAAAGCCACTTGATTGTACTGTAAGTGCTGCTAATGCACCCTTTTCATTCTCATCCTCAGGAGCGTATAACAGAAATGTTTTTATTTTGGTCAAATTTCTTGCACTGTAACCCCTCCAATATAATTTTGTGAAAAGTTCCTGGCTCTTTTCCTTCCTCCCCTCAAGGCCGTATACCAACCATTTTTTTGTGCCCTGGTAATGTGCCTTTTCTCTACACCTATTTGCTCCAATATTTCCATACTTATGCTTTGGTTTCAAAACAGTCCCTTTTTAATATCTTTTTCTTTTCTACCTCTCAAGGGTGCAGAGTAGCCACTTTTTTCTACTGTGCTACTCATGTGCTCCTTTTCTTTATCTTTCTCCTCAAGGGTGCAGAGCAGCCACTTGCCTTACTGGTGCTGCTCTATGCCCTTTTTTCCTTCGCATCCTCTTTTGTTAAACTTACCATATCCCAACCAACTGTGAGGTGTAATCAAAATGTTATAGGCTGCTATCCCCAAAGGCCAGTCCTCTGATCTGATCAGGTATTAATTCTCAATTATCTTGTCTGGAAAGGCCATAAGCCAGCCACCAATATTTTACACAGAAGGCCATCCCTGCCTCCAGTAGCACATGGAATGTAAAGGCAGCAAGAGGTAGAGGATGAATATGAGCAGGAGGGGGGTGCTGGTGGTGAGAAGGAGGGTTAGGGTGCTGGTGGAGGGGAGGGTCAGGGTACTAACAATGAGGAGATGTGTTAGGGTTCTGGTGGTGAGGAGGAAGAGGGTTATGATACTTGAGGCAAGAAGAAGTAGTGTTGGGGTGCTGGTGATGAGAAGAAGGGCTGGGGTGCTGGCAGAGGTGAGGGTCAGGGCACTGACAATGAGGAGAGGTGTTAGGGTTCTGGTGGAGGAGGAGGGTTAGGGTACTGATAGAATGAGGAAAAACTATTGGGAAAATCTTGGAGATCTACTATCACAATTCCAGAGGGATCCCAACATGCCCCACTTTGAGGATGCTATTTGTGACAACTTTTTTGCCCCATTTCTTCATGGTGCAAAGTTCCCTCCCAATTTCTTATCATAGGCTGTGCATGTCCATCCCCATTATTAAAAAAAAATGTCAGAAGTGACAGGTAGAGGTTCTGCACAAGGAATTAGTATTTTTGTTGTTCTAATAGTATCTGTATGTACAGTTTTTTATTTTTTTAAATAATTTAAGTATTGTTTCTGACTGATGCGCCGGTGATGTAATCAAACTTTACAGGACGGTATGCAAGCAATTGAAACAAGTAAAGCCCCATACACACGATCAGTTTTTCTGCTGAGTTTTTTCTTTCAGATTTACCAAAACCATGTAATATGAGGTCAAACCTTAGGAGTTTCAATTTGTATGCAATCAGGCAGGCCCTTGCACTACATGGTTTTGGTAAACCTATAGGAAAAACTCAGCAGAAAAACTGATAGTGTGTATGGGGCTTTAGAAGAATTTCTCAGGCAGCAATCAATAGGTTTATTTGCTAAAGTTGCTTTGAAGAGTTTACAACCACTTTAAGTACTACCTTTTTCAAAACAGGGAATTTTAAGACTAAACCCTACCCTGTCCCTGTGCAAAAATAAAAAATGGGTACCTTGCAAGATAAGGTCATTAGCTCAGACACTGGCCTTACAGGGGTGAATGATACAAGAATTTCTCCTGCCATTATCTGCACAGGGTTCTATGATGTAAAACAGATTTTCAGATTGCCTTCAACTGCATCCCTAGGTACTTTTGACAAGCTGAGGGTAATAACAGCATAATCAAAAAGGTGGACACCAACATTCCAAAGAAGTTGGAAGTCTCACTCAAGAAACCCCATGAAATGGAACAGAAAATAATAATTAAGACATATACCGGTAAGAGAGTTGTAAAGCAGATCAATAAAACAATGAATCTCATTGCAGCCATCAAATCAAAGAATGTATCCAGTGATAAATTAAAAAATTATAGTGGATCAATACAAATGCAAATGGATGATTTAATGGCAGTCAAGAAGACAATTAAAAGGCTGAAAGGTCAGCTGAGTTGGAAACTGCTAAAAAGCAGTGACATGGAAGACTTAGTTATGAATATAATGAAACTGTATATAGTCCATTGTTTGGCAGCTAAATAAAAAAAAATACAAAGTGAATGGCAGAGGTAATGTAGGAATAAATACCATAGGTGATTGTGGAGATCATACCATATAACAAGTGAATGCACTATTCACAGTTCAATATAGAGTTCCACTTAATTCGATTTAAAATCATACATTCAGAAGGGATGCCAGATGACAGCTAAGCTGGGTGTAATGAAAACAGGCTTGGACGGCTGCTCACAAAAGGTGTAGCTGGCCAACCCTAGCAGCTGAGCATGCACCTGGCTCAAAAGATGCTACAAGCCAAGAGAAACTGGAGATATTGCAGTCTTGTTGCTGAGACAACACATTTCAGGATGTGGCCCCCTTTATCAAGCCTTTATCAATTGAGACTCCTATTTATAGGCTAATTTCGAATGCTATTAACCCTATGTGGGCCAATGAAATTATCAGCATCAGCCAATAAAACTCTCCAGTACACAATACCATTATAAAGTCCTTCAGCTTAAAGCGTATGTTAACTTAAAAAAAAAAAAAAAGGATACTGCTCCTTTAAAGCATGTTATATGACACAGTGCTTGTTCTGTGTCATTTGGGCCCCTTTAACACCTAACAAACCTGGCTGATCCTGACAGTTCCTCCCATCCCCTATGTAACCTGACCACCGTAATCATGGCTGCTGAGCCCCGACACCATGGTTAGTTTGTGGTTCTCTCCTCCCCTCCTCTTCTCCTCCAGACTGACATCAAATCTGGGAATCTTGGCCCCTACCACTGCATCTGTCAGACAGAGAGAGGAGAGATGTGGCGTGTCACGAGACCACCGCTCAGCGCTCACAGATAAGGTATATATGGCTTTTTGTTTATACAACACACACACAGGAGACATATCCTTAGAAGACAGAGTAGATTATATAAAGTAAGACACATGGGTTAACAAACCCTTTAAATATACTGTAGTAACTAGTGGGGAAATATGTGTAACAAAATATATAAAAAAATAAAAATAAAAAAAATATATATAATACATATATGTGTACACACTCAAGCACATCTGCAAGCTACACTGTGAAAAAAAAAATTCAAGAACAAAAATCAGTCAATATAAAATTATAGCTAAGATAATAGCAAAGAAAAAAAGGAGATAAATATATAAATACATATACAGTATAAAATATTTTAATATACTGTATAATTCAGCTCAAATATTATTGGATAACAAAAGCAAAATAGGGCTGCTATGATAAATAATTACTGGAGGAATAAATACAATCCTAGTATACAAAGAGCCTAGGATCTAGCTCAATCTGGTTGGAGAAGGTGTTAGCCCTTAAAATGGTGAACAGTCTAAGTACATACCAGATCTTCACCAGAGCACCCCACAAGGAGACACACCTGTGTTGATCAGGATAGAATCATAGCATGGTATACAGTCAACGTGCAGTATCAGCTAACATAACCACAAACATATTTAGTCAAATCCAAGCTGAAATAGGTAAGTGTATAAACAGGAAAGCAAAAAATAACATGGACTGGAGCCTGAGGCTAGGAAGTAAACCTAATGCTCAGGCAACAGGTTATGATCAGAGCCCAGCTAAATTGTAAGCTTTAATTAAAAGGACGGGTGGGGGACTCATCCTGTAGGTTCTATATCAAGAATGGGAGTTCTGCCAATGTCTATACCTCCCAGTCCTGTAACAAAGCAGACTGTTGCATGGAAGAACAGAACACATGCTAGTAGAGCCACAAGCTGCTGATCTGTGACACTAATTAGGTCCTATTAAAACAGTAATAGGCCAACAGTTTTTTAAACCAGATAAAAAGGGCAGAAACCTGACCTTTGAAAGTGCTGAGGGCCAAACGATGGTCCACGCCCAGCCATTTTACCACCTACTATTGTTGTATTTTTCATTTTTTACATCATTTACAGATTGCCTAACATGGCCTGACAGCAAGACTGTTACTAAAAGGCCGCGTACACACGGGCGGACTGTTCGCCCAACTTTGTTTGTCAAACAGTTTCGGCAAACAGTCCGCTCAAAATTAGCATGGACGGACATGGCCACACACGGCACTTTTTGAGCGGACTGTTTCAGCGAACTGTTTGACAAACAGTTCGCTCAACTTTTGAAATGAACGGACTCGCCCACGTAAGGCGGAGGCAAATCCGCCCATTTCGATCGCGTGTACAGGTAGGCGGGGCCCGCGAAGGAGACGTCGCGGGCTCCGCCGCCTGGAATGGACTTAAAGGGGAACCCCAACGCCGAAAAAAATCGGCGTGGGGGTCCCCCCAAAGTCCACAACAGACCCTTGTCCGAGCACGCTACCCGGCCGGCCAGGAAAGGGGGGCGAGCGAGCGCGCCCCCCCTCCTGAGCCGTACCAGGCCGCGTGCCCTCAACATGGGGGGTGCCTTGGGGAAGGGGGGGCCGCGCGGCCCCCCCACCCCAAAGCACCTTGTCCCCATGTTGATGAGGACAAGGGCCTCTTCCCGACAACCCTGGCCGTTGGTTGTCGGGGTCTGCGGGCGGGGGGCTTATCGGAATCCGGGAGCCCCCTTTAAGAAGGGGGCCCCCGGATACCGGCCCCCCACCCTATGTGAATGAGTATGGGGTACAATGTACCCCTACCCATTCACCTGTGAAATAAAGTACAAAAAAAAACACAACACAGAGAAAAAATATTTTATTGCACAGCTCCGGGGGTCTTCCGTCTTCGGGGGTCTTCTCGCCGGACTCCTCCGCTATCTTCGTGTAGCTCTTTTACTAGCGGAGGAGTCCGGCTTTCTTCCTCCCCGCCGCCGGCCTCTTCTCCCGACTTCGGGGGTCTTGTCCCCCTCTTCGGTTCTTCTGCCGGGCCACCGCGCCTTCTTATAGCTCTTTTACAGGCGGTGGCCCGGTCTTCTGTCGCCGCTGCCTTCCGTTCTTCTGTCGCCGCCTTCGGTTCTTCTGCCGGGCCACCGCGCCTTCTTGTAGCTCTTTTACAGGCGGTGGCCCGGTCTTCTGTCGTCGCTGTCGCCGTCGCCGCCTTCCGTTCTTCTTCTTCTTCTTGTTCTTCTTCTTCTTCCCCAGGAGATGTTGACACGTCGCTCTCTCCGGCCGGAATGCCAGAGCCGCGCTGTGCGGTCACTTATATAGTGACAATGGGGCGGTGTCACATGGTATATGTCACATGGGTTGGTCACATGGTGACCCCGCCCCCTTACGATGTCATAGTCCCCATGTGACATCAACCCATGTGACCAACCCATGTGACATATACCATGTGACACCGCCCCATTGTCACTATATAAGTGACCGCACAGCGCGGCTCTGGCATTCCGGCCGGAGAGAGCGACGTGTCAACATCTCCTGGGGAAGAAGAAGAAGAACAAGAAGAAGAAGAAGAACGGAAGGCGGCGACGGCGACAGCGACAGCGGCGACAGAAGACCGGGCCACCGCCTGTAAAAGAGCTACAAGAAGGCGCGGTGGCCCGGCAGAAGAACCGAAGGCGGCGACAGAAGAACGGAAGGCAGCGGCGACAGAAGACCGGGCCACCGCCTGTAAAAGAGCTATAAGAAGGCGCGGTGGCCCGGCAGAAGAACCGAAGAGGGGGACAAGACCCCCGAAGTCGGGAGAAGAGGCCGGCGGCGGGGAGGAAGAAAGCCGGGCTCCTCCGCTAGTAAAAGAGCTACACGAAGATAGCGGAGGAGTCCGGCGAGAAGACCCCCGAAGACGGAAGACCCCCGGAGCTGTGCAATAAAATATTTTTTCTCTGTGTTGTGTTTTTTTTTGTACTTTATTTCACAGGTGAATGGGTAGGGGTACATTGTACCCCATACTCATTCACATAGGGTGGGGGGCCGGTATCCGGGGGCCCCCTTCTTAAAGGGGGCTCCCGGATTCCGATAAGCCCCCCGCCCGCAGACCCCGACAACCAACGGCCAGGGTTGTCGGGAAGAGGCCCTTGTCCTCATCAACATGGGGACAAGGTGCTTTGGGGTGGGGGGGCCGCGCGGCCCCCCCTTCCCCAAGGCACCCCCCCATGTTGAGGGCACGCGGCCTGGTACGGCTCAGGAGGGGGGGCGCGCTCGCTCGCCCCCCTTTCCTGGCCGGCCGGGTAGCGTGCTCGGACAAGGGTCTGTTGTGGACTTTGGGGGAACCCCCACACCGATTTTTTTCGGCGTGGGGGTTCCCCTTTAAGCCCATTCCAGGCGGCGGAGCCCGCGACTACCCCGCCTACCTTCACACGCGCTCGAAATGAGCAGACTCCTCCGAGCGGGAACAGTTTGCTCATTTCGAAAGTAGCCTACACACGGGCGGACTGTTCGCTCAAACACAGTTTCAGCGGACAGTTTTTCGGAATTTCCGAAAGACTTTGTCCGTCAAACTGTCCGCTGAAACTGTCCGCTGAAAGCCCACACACGAGCGGACTGTCCGCCCAAACACTGTTCAGCGGACAAGGTTGGGCGAACAGTCCGCCCGTGTGTACGCGGCCAAACACTTAGAAGTGACAATATCTTCTGAATTAAAGGTAGGACTGCTTTTTTTCTGCTGTTTCAGATGTGTATACCTAAAGAATGATCTTGCTATGGTTCTGCATTGGTAACAAAAATATTTCATTCATTCTTACCAGTGGAGTTCCTGATCTAAAGGTGATTTATGTGGCTGTCAAAGCAAAAAGGTCTTCTTTCCAGCTTATTTTGTTGTAACGATCACATATAGGCCAAGCAGATCAAGGCTCATGAATATTTAATGATTGCTAAAGCAGACATTATTTCCTTGCTTGCCAAAGATGATGTTTAATGAGAGCGAACCAGCTGACTTTTCTTAAACAATCCAATGCTTTTGGCATAATCACCTTTTTGCTTTTTGTGTAAGGTATAGGTGTGTTTAGGCAACTACATACTGTTTTATGAATGGTTTATAAACACTTAAATCATTTTCTATCTTGTTCTGCTAAGCCATACTGACTGTTTTCGGTACTTATATGTAATGGCACAAACAGTTTCAAAATGTTTTAAAAAAACGTAGACTAAAGATTTTGCAGAGGATACAGCAATGTAACATTGGCCAACATCAGGACAGTTTTAATCAGGGATATTAGGCCTAACCAGAGCGTGCCTAGTTTTTATTTTACAGTAGCTATAGGGTTAGGAGGGTGCAGTAAATGCAAGTGATGTAATGTGAAGTGGTTTAGGTGCATGCTGTTCTTGAAAAACAATAAGCCCTTGATTGGATTGTCAGCTACAATTGCTTGATGTGCTCAATTCAACCCAAGCTTGAAGGTATAATCTAATAAAGGGAAAATATCCAACTTAATAGAAAAAGTAGCTAAGTTGTTGACAATTGAAGAGCTCTATCTATCAATTAGTTAATGCAGACATATTGCTCTTTAAAAGGATTTTTGGGGTGTACTGATTTGTGCACATAGGCAGGACATTTAAGAAAATGTATCCCAGCACCACAATCCAAATAACTCATGTATAGTCTATTGAAACAAACACAACCACTAAAATGTCATATAAGCTGGTGATACCTGGTGATAAAAAAATAGTAAATTACAGCAAGAAAAAAAGGCATGCTTTGATTGGCTGCCACCGTGGCCATATCTGGGGGCCCACCTATCAGATCAGTAGATGGAACAATGAGCCTAGATGACAAGGCAAAAGTCTGGGAGTCTGGAGAGAAAGCTCAGTGCTGCCGCTGTAATCCTGGAATAAGCTCAGGGGAAGTGAGCAGGAACAGTCTGGGGAAAGTGTCACTGTGCTAGGCAGAGTGGCCCAAGTCTGCACAGTGGAAAAGAGAGCCTTTGTGTGCAGTGCTGGGGCTAAGTATGCCTTAGAACCCAGGGCTAGGGGAGATAGGCCGAACACCCCCCCCCCCCCCGGTTCGGTTTGCACCAGAACATGCGAACAGGCAAAAGGTTCTAGTGAACATGCGAACCCTATTAAAGTATATGGTATGGAACACGAACATGAAAAATCAAAAGTGCTAATTTTAAAGGCTTATATGCAAGTTATTGCCATAAAAAGTGTGTGGGGACACAAGGTACTGAGCTAGGGGACATGTATTAATGCAAAAAAAGTTTTAAAAACAACAGTTTTTTCAGGAGCAGTGATTTTAATAATGCCTGAAGTGAAACAATAAAAATGAAAGATTCCTTTAAATATCATGCCTGTCTGTAAATTGGCTCATCTGTGCGATATGTAGAACAGTGCCGTAGAAAAATAAAATTTCTAAAGGAAAAAATTTAATTGAAACTTGATCTTGGCTGTAATGTTTTGCTGGCTCCCGGTAATATTGATACATAATCAAGGGAAAAAATGGCATGCGGTCCCGTCCCCCGGTCCACACCAGGCCCTTTGGGTCTGGTATGGATTTTAAGGGGAATTCCACCATTTCTTTTTTTTTAATTGGCCTTGGGGGTCCCCCCACAATCCATATCAGACCCTTATCTGAGCATGCAGCCTGCAGGTCAGGATAGGGGGATGAGCGAGCGCCCCCCTGAACCATACCAGGCCACATGCCCTCAACATGGAGAGGGTGCTTTGGGATCCACCCCAAAGCATCTTGTCTCCATGTTGATGGACAACCCTGGCCATTGCTTCTTGGGGTCTATGGGGGCTTATCGGAATTTTGAAGCCCCCTTTAACAAGGGGACCCCCGAGATAGGTATTGGGTAGGTTGTATCCCTACCCATTCACCAAAAAAAGTGTCAAAAAGTAAAAACCACAACAAGTTTCCCGCAATGTACATCCATCGTCAATCACGCCGCCCGCTGATGTAACCGGAAGACCCCACCCCATCTGGGGTCACTCGGTTATGTCACCGGGTGGCCCTGCCTTTGCCTATATAACAGCTGTCACAGCCAAGATACAGCAGTCACTGGGAAGCCTCCCAATGGGGCTGAGCTTTTGTTGAATTTGTTTCTATTTTTCCGTCGGGCAGTGTGATTGAAGATTGATGGACCTTTTTCTTTTTAAATAAAGGAATTGTCAAAAACTGTGTATTGCGTTTTTTACTTTTTGACACTTTTGTACTCGATACCCATTCACATAGGGGGGCCCGGACCTGTGGGATTCTGAGAAACCCCCCACCCAAAGACCCCAACAACCAATGGCCAGGGTTGTCGGGAAGGGATTCTTGTCCCCATCAACATGGGGACAAGGTGCTTTGCGTGGCACCCTAAAGCACCCTGCCCATGTTGAGGGCAAGCAGTCTGGTATGGTTAAGGAGGAGGGGGAGCACTCGCTCACCCCCCTCCTGGCTTGCCAGGCTGCTTGTTCGGATAAGGGGTCTGGTATGGATTTATGGGGGGACCCCACGCAGTTATTTTTATATTTTGACATGGAGTTCCCCTTAAAATCTATACGAGACCCAAAGGAGCTGGTATAGATTTTGGGGGATCCCATTTTCTTCTTAATTCTCTCATAAGGTTCCCCACTTCAATACACTGTTTTATATGCTCCACACTATATACCCTGCACTGTATTATATACCGTAAACTGCACTGTACTATATACCGTAAACTGCCTGCACACCACTAACTTACCTGCCTAAGTTCTCTCAATCTCCACATTATCACACTATATATGGACACTATGTAAGTACCCTTATATAGTGTGGGATGTGGACTTAGCTCCCTAAGCCATGATTGTCTCAAATTTGCTACGAACGCCCCATATGTTCAGTTCTTCTGCGAGTGAACACCTGATGTTCGAGTCAGACTTACGTTCGACTTGAAGATTGGGACCGTCCCTACCCACGGCCATGTGCATCTGTGCAGAGGATCAACCTGCAGGGATCAGGCTGCTGGAGCTGTGTAGAGTGCTAGTGACTGAGTGGTGCTTTGCCGAGAGTTTTTATGCAGGCATCTACAGTGAGGCCGCGTACACACGCGGGGACTGTTCGCTCAACTTTGTCCGCTGAACAGTGTTTCGGCGGACAGTCCGCTCGTGTGTGGGCTTTCAGCGGACAGTTTCAGCGGACAGTCTGCTGAACAAAGTTTTTCGGAAATTCCGAAAAACTGTCCGCTGAAACTTTGTTTCAGCGAACAGTCCCCTCGTGTGTAGGCTTGTTCGTCAAACTAAGTTCCGCGCATGCTCAGAAAGGATTTACACGCCGAAGTTTGCATTGCAGTGTATAGGACGTCGTTTTCTAGTCCCATCGTACGTGCCGTTCACGTCATCGCGCACGGTTTCAGCGGACTGTTCGTTCGTCGTGTGTGGCCAAGTCCGTCCATGCTAATTTTGAGCGGACTGTCCGCTGAAACTGTTTGACGGACAAAGTTGAGCGAACAGTCCCCGCGTGTGTACGCGGCCTGACAGAACAACTTATGGCAGATCCACAAGAAGAGAATTCCCAAGAAAGTGCAGGCTTCACTGGGAAGCCCAAAGCTGCCTTTTGCCTGACCTCAACCAGAAGCTGTGCTCTGTATTTAATCCACATTCATCCTGTCAACAGGAGGGGTCAATGAGGAACAGACTGCACCTGGAAGGGTGTCATTAGATCACTAGTGTGGTGAGGGGCAAATGGACCCCTCTTTGTGTTAACTGATTTTTATTGTTACAAGCAACTGACCACTGCCCCATCTATAACTGGTAGTGCCTTCAAAGTCCCATTTAGGGGTATTCTCCCTTTTTTTTCTTCCATGATATTGGGATGTGGCACACCTATGGATAGTATTCTCTGTCAGGCGTTCTCTTTATTGATGTTTTCGTAGCAAATACCAGTCCCCGCCTCTTTTTGACAGTGAATATCTTCCTATTTTTAACAAACATTTGGCTGTACTGATTTAAATATATTACTTTTTAGTGTTTAATTGTTTTTTTGTGAATTCATACTAGTAAATATAATTTTTTGCTTTTGTAGGATTACGGGTTTTTGATCATGGCCAAGTATACGTGTAGTGACTGGGACAACCTTGTGTATGGATATCTTGATGACTATGCTAAAAACAAGCATATTGATTCTGAGGCTAACAGTTTGTTTCTTAAACTCACCAGAACCCTTGAAAAGAAATAATTTTCAATTTGGCACATCAAGTCCTTCCAGGACTATATCAAGGATGATATAAATCCCTTGGGACTCAGGGTCCAGATCTTTCCAAATGTGGAAGGCCTGGATGTTGATTTCAAAAATGCATGGGAAAAAAGACTACGCACTTGTTCCAAAGACATGATGCAATTTCTCATAATGGAATATGAAAAACGTTCAGGTGTTCTGGATGGTGATATAGAAACTATATATTTGTGGCTTCAAGCATTTCAAACACATAAAACGTTTATGGATAGAGAGATATAACTCAAAAAATATTTACAAGAGTTCAATAAGGAGATTCTAACTAAAAAAGACTGCAAGTTTGGTAGGGATCAATGTGCCTTTGAGGACAATTGCGCTTATAGATGGAATCAACAACCAAAAAATAATAGTAAATTAAAGAATCGCAAAGATAATTATTCTGCAATTTCTAATTCATCTTTGAGTCTATCATCTGCTTCCTCACAGGTCCCCTCGAAGAACAAAAGAGCACCTTGTCACAATCGAGGCGATAACCATTTACAGGGACAAAAAGTCCACACTGTAAGTACACCTGGGTGTTCTTCGGGAGCTCCCTTGGTTAGAGGTTAAAGTACCGATTGTGACGATGGGCTCTACTTTTCCTTCTTCTTTACCCTCTCAGGGAGGTAATGAAAATTCACCTCCTTTTACTAGATCCACAACCACACAGGGGGTGGATAGACATGACTCTACCCCTTTAATGGAAACACTTTTAATCAAATCCACCAACAGAATCTAGTTGAGAGTAATGAAAAACAATTTGTTGGGACTATTGAGGGACCTAATATGTCTCTCAATATCATCAATATTTCCTCCCACACATTGACAGATAATGAAACCCGGGTACCCCAAAAAGGTCTTGGGTTTTGTCCGTTGAAAATATGGATACGTTTAAAGTGGTGAAAGATTTAGAACTCTTTGCACGCAAACTTATGTTGAAAAATATGTATCAGAAACCTCAGGGATCTATTGATCTAACACTCAAAGAAAATCAAGCTATGAATCATTTGGTGTCGCTCTTGGAAGAGAGCGATAAGACTGATCTAATCGATCGAATTGATCTACCCTCGGTACTTTCTCTTCCAATGAACAACACTGGTAGGTTGACAGAGAATTCCATCAAAGGGTCAAAATTTAACAAAAAATCAATACAGTTCCCACCCCCTAATTCTAATCCTAACATCTCCATGTTCTTGAAGTTGGTTAACATGGAGATCGATAAACTTTCCATCTGATCCTCGAGGACAACCAACCTCAATACATCGGATAAGCAGACTCTTAAGATGTTAAGTGATAATAAATCTATAACCATTAAGGCAGCCGACAAGGGGGGCAACATTGTTCTGATGGACAATGCCTAATACAGCTCTATGTGTTCAAAAATTTTAATGAACAAAAACTGGTATAGGAAGATCACCAGAGATATTGTGGGGAGATTCAATCAGGAATATTATTCAATGAATGATTCAGCCTACAATAATAATTTCATAACTAAAACCATATGGCAATATATCATAGTTAAATTTCCAGTTGTACCAACCTTTTATTCCTCACTAAAAGTCCATAAGGATAATCTAAATTCGACAGGCAGACCCATAATATCGGGAAGGGGATCCATTAGCGAAAATGCAAGCCGATTGATTGATGAATATCTGAAACCCCATGTCATCAGTTTACATTCCTTCATAAAAGACACTATTATTCACTTCTTGAAGATTATTGAAAATCTTAATGCTTACCTAGTCACCATTGATGTAGAAGCCTTCTACAGTTCCATCCCCCATTCCAAGGGATTGGCAGCAGTCAAACATGCCATTTATCAAAGAGGGGATGTGACTGGGCATACAATGAATTTATTCTATTGCTATTAGAGTATATCTTGTACCACAATGTTTTTACTTTTGAAGGTTCTCACTTCCTCCAGGTACAGGGAGTAGCAATGGGGACTTGTTGTGCCCCATCCTACGCCAACCTGTACCTGGGGGAGTGGAAAGATATGTTTCTCAATGATAAAACCTTATCGATATATACAGGCCATTTTCTCCTATGGTTCAGATATATCAATGACATTTTCACCATTTGGGATAGAACTTTTACATCAATGCCTTAATAATATTAATAAAAATCAATTCAATCTCACCTTTACAATGTCATTGAGTCATAATGAGATCCTTTTTGTGGATATAATGGTCTCGAGGAGTGAAGATGGTATACTCACCAGTGGCCCTTTTTGGAAGGCCACTGCAGGGAATACTATATTACATGCTTCTAGTTTTCATTCACAGAGTTTAATAAAATCAATACCATACAGTCAGTATCTCAGGGTGAGAAGGAATTGTACCAATGATGCAACATTCAAAATAGAGGCAGACAGTTTACGTAAAAGACTCCTTCTTAGGGGTTATTCACGTACATCTTTAAAAAAAAGCTTTCAGGTCCAAGCACTTTGCTAACTGCAAGACCAAGGTGTCATATACATGCTCCGGTATGAGTGTGGGTGTTTCTATGTCGGGAAGACCAAACTTGAGTTTTGGCATAGGGCATACCGACACATCTGGAGCATGAAAATATGTGATCCCGACCTGCCATTAGGAAGACATACGACCTTGGTACATCAAGGTATCTTCCCAAGGATTACATTTTTGATTTTGGACTGGGTACACCCGAATCTGAGGGGGGGATATTGGAATAAAAATCTCCTCCAACTCGAATTACAATAGATCTATAACTTAAGGGCCACCAAGCCCCCAGGGCTCAACGATGCAGTTTGTTTCAAACCATTTTTGGAGGGCTTTAATTCTGGGGGCATGGAAAAATAGGATTTTGGATCCCTATTTACCCATTGGGTATAGGTACCCTGTTTCTGGACCATATATATGTTGTTTGATTGGTGACATTATTTGGCCTTGTATATTATGTACTGTTTTTTATCTGGTTTGACTTGCTTTCAAGGAAAACATGTGAAGCCATGTACTCAATTGTACTCAAGTGTAGATCTCTTATCTAGTTTCTACAATGACATCTAGCTTTGGTTTGTTCCCTGTCTTTGCCTGTTTTCTTGCTTGGTCATTATCCGTATGGCAGCTTCATAGGAGGCTCTTATGCTTGTCATCCACTCATTGAGATACTTACCTTACAAGCATTATCTTTGCTGTCACAGGTGAATTTTTATATACAGATTTGGCTGGGGTGTTGAAATTAATGGCAGTTTTTCTGCCATTTTAAAAGCCAATCGGCAATATTATTTACTTGCGTACTTTTATTTTGATTTATGGCTTCGCTTGTGCAGGGAGATGATGTGTTGATTGCCCAGTGAATGGCACTGAACTTTGTGCGTGTGCCCAGCATGGCTGAGATGTTCTCTTTGAGGACACAGAGGGCAGGCTGTTTGTTTTTCCATCTCTGACATCCTCTCCCTTCCAGCCCTGGCTGGCATGCATGTGCGGAGCACAGTCGGCGCTGGTTCGGTGTGGTGGCTGGGTGCGACCGACGCTCAGGGGGCCGATTGTAGGAATCTGGCAAAGGCACACCTCCATCCAGCTGATTCCAAGTTAGAATCAGCTGATGGTTGAATTAGTGGGGCTATATCTAGCCCAGCTCATTCAGTATCACATAAGGTTGGGGTCAGGACGGCTTGGTCAGGAGAAATTGTCACGTAGGAAAAAGTAAGTGGAAACTTTATATTTGGCACTCTATATTCTCAATTTATTTATCTTGGATGCGCATTAATAATTTTGGGTCTTTCTACCTTTCCTTTTCCCTTCACACTTCATGTCCTTACTTTAACCTGGCGATATTAGCACTGCAGCTGTCTTACCAGTGCTACTTCAGCTCTCTTTACCTACCAGATTACCCACCGGTACATACTTGCATTTTTGCATTTTGGTAGGTCTCTTTTTGATATAGTGCTGTTTTTTGTATCTATGGACACACTTTAGGTATATTAGTTAGCACAGGACTCAGCGTTCCTTGGTGCTATCTTGGGCTATCTCCCCCTGGGCATTTTTCTTATTTAGCCCAGGGAACTCCAATTAGGTCTTTGAGTGGATGTGCGTGGGGAGCCAGTCAATTTTGACTTTTAACCATATGGATACTTACGTATTGTCAATGAACTAAAAGTAAGTGAATCATATTCATGTTTATGTTTACTCTGCGGGTGGTGATATCAATTACTAACTATTTTTGCATTCTATAATTCTTCAGATGTAATTTTCTCTGTATGAACCTGTCATAGTTATGCAGTGATCTTCCTCTGGTTGCTTACCTCCCCTCATGTGTTCTGACTAAGAGGCCAGCCACTTCCACCTGGTGGTTTTTATAACCTCTCCTCTAAGCATGGCTGTGCAGTGCAAGCCAACAGGGCTGATCAACCATTGTGTATTCATTGTGTGTTTGGCTTCCTGGTTCCTGCTTGCCGTGTGCTCTATGTTTGACTCTGTTACCGACCTTGGTGTGTTCTCAACAATTCCTGTCTGCTTGTGACCTTGACCTTTTGCATGTCCCTGACCATCCCTGTCTGCCTGTGACCCTGAACTTTTGGCGTGTACTCTGTTGTTCCTGTCTGCTAGTTGCCCTGACCTCTACCGTATCCTCTTACTATCCTTGTCATTCCAGCCTGTTGCTTCCTTCTCCCGTAGTCTACTGTGAGCGTGAGCTGTGAGATCCTAGGGGCCGCGACCTGGAGCCAGACTGCAGCGAAGTCCATCCTCACCACTGGAGGCTCTGGCCAACACCCGCTGGCTCTTAGACTCCGCGCCCTGGGGAATCTATGCTCCAGCTCCCATTGGGATCTGTGTTAGTGATCCTGTAGACCTGTGTCCTGAATCTCCCTGGGTACAATCCGCAGCAGTCAGTCCTAAGGTCCACTACCTAGCGGTGCACTTCCGACTCCTACGGAGTGCATCTGTCACCTGGGCTCAAGTGACCTGACAGTTTGATCAGCCATGGACCCAGCTGATGTGCCGCTACCCGCAGATGATCCATTGCAGGGCTTAGTTCGCAGACTTGAGACCCAAGAATCGCATCAGACCCAGGTGATGTAATTCCTACAGGATTTGGAATCCCGTGTTGAACAGGTTCAGGCCCCATTAGGACCCCCGGTTCAACAACCTCAACCGCTATCTGCCGCTGCACCTATCGCATCAGTCGCAGCCACACATTCATTACAACTACCAGCTCCGGCCCGTTTCTCTGGGGACTCCAAGGCTTGCAGGGGTTCCTTAGCCATTGCACAATTCATTTTGAACTTCAGCCCCAAAACTTCCTGTCCGATTGAGTGAAAGTAGCATATATTATATCCCTCCTGTCCGGCGAGGCGCTAGCTTGGGCTGCCCCTCTGTGGGAACTGAATGATCCAGTGGTTTCTAGCCTGTCTGATTTCTTGAAACTTTTTCGGAATATCTTCGAGGAACCGAGTCGTGTCTCCTCAGCGGCTAGCGCTCTTTTACGTCTCCGTCAAGAATCCGCTTCTGTGGGACAGTATGCTCTTCAGTTCCGTATCCTCACAGCTGAATTGAGCTGGAATAATGAGGCCCTAGTTGCAACCTTTTTACATGGCCTCTCTGATAGAGTGAAAGATGAATTAGCAGGAAGATCCCTTCCTGCTGATCTGGACAGTGTCATCACCTTGTGTAACCAGATCGATATTCGCTTTCAGGAGAGGGCCCTGGAAAAAAGACACCAGCACTCCCCATTCTTTAGGCAACCTGAGCTCCCAGTCCCTTCTCTTCGAGCCGAGGAGCACCTCCTGCCTGCTGAAGAACCTATGCAGTTGGGCCGGACAAAGTTATCTCCCGAAGAACGCTCTAGGCGCAGAACTCTGGGCCTATGCCTCTATTGTGGGGCCAAAAGTAATTTCCATGACACTTGTTCTCTTCGTCCGGAAAAACGTTCAGGGCTAATACATCTGGAAGGTGGAGTATTAGACCCTGAAATATCACCTTCACGTCTTCTCCTTTCTGTGTTGCTTCATGTCGGTGATCCTCTTGTTCGGTCTCAGCACATGTGGATTCCGGAGCCGCTGCCAATTTCATGGATTGGGAAACTGCATCCTCCATGAGACTTACCCTTTTGCCCCTTACAACGCCATTGGTGGTCTTGGCGATTGATGGCACTGTTCTCCCAGGGGGCCCTATCCGCTTCCAGACCCTTCCTGTTAAGATGTCAGTAGGGACACTCCACCAGGAGTGGATATCCTTCCTTGTCTTACCTAAGGCTTCATCTCCTATCATATTAGGTCTTCCTTGGTTACGGCTCCATTCTCCACACGTTGACTGGTCTGCTGGACAGATCCTGGCTTGGGGTTCCTCCTGTTCCTCTTCCTGCCTACTAAAGGGTACCCCAAAAGAGAAACTTCCTGTTACCACCATCCCAGTATCTTCTGCTCTTCCCGCTGTATATAGCGATCTCTGGGATGTGTCCTGCAATAGTTGGACTGGTGCACTCTCTGGGTCATGTGGTACTATGGATGAGGGGCCCACCTGTGAACCTGAGTCGATCTTTCACTCAAGTTTGCATGGCCATTTACCTTTGCCTGTCCCTAATCTCCATTGGACGCGCATCCAGGCAAACTTGTCTGAAAGTTCCAGAGTCGCTATGCCCTGTGATGCGATTGAGATGGTCGCTACACCTGACAATACTATTCAGTCAGCCTCTGCACCAGTTATGCCAGTCCAGCCCATGCCCAATGAGCTTCCTGCTTCTTGTTCAGGACCTTCTGTAACCTGGCCTCACCCTACTGCTACTATGTTCATTCAAACCCGTTTAAGAGGCTCAATCTATCCTTTGGATAGACTGCCTCATTCGGCCAGGTGGGGTTTTCAATCTTTTTCTCAGGGCTCTCTGCATTCTGTTTGTGTTTCAGCTATCCAGCTTGACTCTTGTGACATGTCACCTTCTAACCAACCTGACCTCAGGGATCCACTGACCCCTGCCCAGTCTGGTGGTCCTGTGCTGGATGTCCAGCTCATCTTTAAGGGTCTGGGGACCCTGCTCAGACTCCTGATCTTCTTATGCCCTTACCCCTTCCTAAAAAGCCTTTAGTCCTCATGTCCTCTCGTCCTCTCCCTATCTCGGTTCCGGTCTCTGAGGATAATCTAAAATACGAGGTTAGTCAAGTTTTGGATTCCCGGCTCCGTAAAGGCATTCTTCAGTACCTCGTACATTGGAAAGGGTTTGGCCCTGAGGAGAGGTCTTGGATCGCTGCATCTGAGGTCTTTGCTCCTCGTCTGTTGAGGAGGTTCCATCTGGAGTTTCCCTTTAAGCCTGGACCCAGGCAGGGGAGGGGGAGGCCTTGTAAGAGGGAGGGTACTGTCATGGTTATGCAGTGATCTTCCTCTGGTTGCTTACCTCCCCTCATATGTTCTGACTAAGAGGCCAGCCACTTCCACCTGGTGGTTTTTATAACCTCTCCTCTAAACATGGCTCTACCCCAGGCCCTATCAGGGAACCCTATATTAACCTGTGCACTGCAAGCCAACAGGGCTGTTTAACCATTGTGTATTCATTGTGTGTTTGGCTTCCTGGTTCCTGCTTGCTGTGTGCTCTATGTTTGACTCTGTTACCCACCTTGGCGTGTTCCCAACAATTCCTGTCTGCTTGTGACCTTGACCTTTTGCATGTCCCTGACCATCCCTGTCTGCCTGTGACCCTGAACCTTTGGCGTGTACTCTGTTGTTCCTGTCTGCTAGTTGCCCTGACCTCTACTGTATCCCCTTACTATCCTTGTTGTTCCAGCCTGCTGCTTCCTTCTCCTGTAGTCTACTGTGAGCATGAGCTGTGAGACCCTAGGGGCCGCGACCTGGAGCCAGACTGCAGGGAAGTCCATCCTCACCACTGGAGGCTCTGGCGAACACCCGCTGGCTCTTAGACTCCGCGCCCTGGGGAATCTATGCTCCAGCTCCCATTGGGATCTGTGTTAGTGATCCTGTAGACCTGTGTCCTGAATCTCCCTGGGTACAATCCGCAGCAGTCAGTCCTAAGGTCCACTACCTAGCGGTGCACTTCCGACTCCTACGGAGTGCATCTGTCACCTGGTCTCAGGTGACCTGACAGAACCCTGATGAAGGAAAGAATTTCTGAAGCTCGTTGGTTCGGCGAGATCATATGTACCTTCATTAATGGTTTTTCAAATTGTATTCACATTTATGTCTATGTATTAGCATTCTATGTATTTATTTATTTTTTTGATATGCTATTCTTTTGTAAATAAAATTATATTTTTCATACACATTTTATTTTGACCTTAGTAGTGCCTTCAAAGTCCCATTTAGGCGTATTCTCCCTTTTTTTTTCCATCTATAACTGGCCTTCACAGCAGGAATTATTGTTACCCTGTGCTGCTGTAGTTCTGCTAAATTTCTCTCATTGGATTGCAACTACTCCTAGGCCGGCTATGCAAAGAAATTTTCATTGTGTATAGCCGGCCTAAGTTGAGAGTGATCATCTCACTGAGGGTTAAATGGTCCCAATGTAAGCAGAATTGAGCTAATAGTACATTAGCCAGTGGTTTAGTCAAAAACTGAGATCTTTTGATAGGCTCTTCTCTTGTAGTCCTTTGTCCTAGTTCTTGAGACTGTTCTAACACTGTATGCTTCCCCTGCAGAGCTTTTGCCTGTTTCATTGAAGGGCATTCCACAGTTTAAGCATGTTGGTGACTGTTAGGTGTAAGTATAAGGCGAGTCATCATTTGGCAGGGCAGGAGGAGCTATAAAAATCCAGTGGCTTCAAAGCGGGTAGCACTACACTAAAATGTCCCTTTGCACTTTATCAGCTTCACTCTCTATGATTTCCCTATTACAGTTAAGCACATTATCAATATGGCTGTTGGAAAAAATAAAGGTTGGGTTTTACTGACACTTTATGCTTTTGAATGATGGTAGTGAGATATTGTAAAAAGGCCCTGATGTGCAATCTAGATATAAAAAGTAAAACATTGATATGTTACGTAGCAAATGTTACTATGCAGACTAGATCAATTAAATATTTCTTGTGCAGTCCACACGCATACATTACATTTAAAATAATGGTCACTGGTTCATTTGTTTCCATCTGAATGTATAAACTGTAAAGTGACAAGAATGATGGAAGAGAAACATTATGGGACAGCTGGCTTTCAGTATGGTACAATTCATACTGAAAGCAATTACTGTGTGGGAGACATACACATGCAGGTCAGTCTGTGGTTTAACTGATTACAAATGATCACATAAACTACACAAAATCAGCAGACCATGACGTTTATTATATAAGATTCTATAATCAATGCTCCGGTCATGAACACACTAGCCAAATATTTCTTTAACATTTGTCCTAACAGGCAGTGACTAATGGTTTTTTATGACATTTTGTTTTTCCAGTTCAGTTTTGTATCCTTTCCTGACATTTTGCTATTGAACACGTTTGGTGCTCCTGTCAAGCAATTGTCTAACTGCTAACAGAAGAGAAATGAAAGGACATAAAAAGTGGTCTGCAAATATAGTTCAGGACTATTTAAAAATTCAAGTTTATATTATTATTTTTTCTCCTAGTCTTAATTATTATGCCAGATTGTATTTACCCTCATGTTTAGGGTATGAAGAGCAACAATAGAAAAAAATCAGATCTATATTAAAGTCAAAAGAAAAACAAATTCATAAATAAATAACTTTGCAAAGTTGGATTTCTTTCTCATATGGTCCATGCAAGTAGATAAAAAGTGTTTATAGCATGCATGTGTTGCCTCTGGCTAAACGCTGTGTTTATTTACATTGGCTAAAGCTTCTTACCCACACATACAGACATGCTTAATTCAACTTCCTTTAGTCATTGAAAGCTTTATTTTCTAAACACTGAGTACAATATCCTTCAGTGAGTGTGCACAGACACAAAACCCCCAGGTGTATGCCACATGGGGCATCCAAGTCTGTCAGTATACTAGCTCATAAAATTCTGGGTCTTTCTTACAGTTGCAAAGCAAATTAAGAAAAAAGAAAATCACCCATGAAAATAAGTTATGCTTAAGTATTTTTTGCAAAATGTGCAGTCACTTCTGTACCTTTCTCACTGCTTTTAAAAACTTCAACTCAATTCTTCAATAACACACATGGTAGCCATTTTGTTGGATTGCCTTTCTTTTTTATAAATGTCACAAATGTCTGTGGAAGCACACAGTCCTAAACTGTCAGGAAACCAATAACAATGGTCAGAAAACATTCGACATCTCATGAGTTAGCCAATGTTTTTGGTTCAGTCTGATGGTATCATTAAATTGACAATATACTTGTCACAGTTTCAATGTTCACCATCAATAAATTACCATTTGTCAATAAATTACCATTCAATAAATAAAGATCATGTGGAATTCAAAAATCCACAGCATTCAACCCCTACTGCTATTTTCTGATGTTGAAGCCAAATGATTAAAACTGCGGTAGAAGTTATTCAAAAACCACCACAATGACAATAAAAAAGGCACATTTTATATTTACCTTATTTTTATAGGGTCACAATTCAAAGTAATATGTCTGAATGATTGAAATGTGTCTGGCTAGTGACATTCTGCCTCATTTTCCTCAGCAACTTCTCACTCATCTGACCAGCAGTGTATTTTTATAAACCCCTGCTTCTATGTGTCACTCCCTCATTGGCATGATAGGAGAGGCATCATTCCCTTGCTGATGAAAGTGTGCAGAATGTAAGTCTCCAATAAGGAAGCAATGTCTCGCTCAACTAGCTAAAGAGTAATACATAGAAACTGGTAAGCATTTTGCTTAGCCCTGTATAGCGATCCTGTCACTGACCAATCATTGCTACTCGCTAACAAAAGGATCACTAGTGAGACATGGCCCTTAGAATGCTTACCTTTTTATAATAACAATTCCCAAAGATTCGCCTTTGACTTTAGTGAAGTTAAGGTCACCTAAATACTGACAGTTGCCATTTTGACATCAATCACCTTCACTGCTGTATTCTAATCCCAGCACTGACTAAGCTGTTTAGGCCCTCTTGTTTCGTAGGTGTCTTCCCTTCTGCCTTCAAGCAATCACTCTTATATTAAAGTGGTGTTTCCCCCCCCCCCCAAAAAATGATTAAAATTCCTAAAAAAAAACAAAAAAAAACATTTGGAAATGTTTTTTTTAACTCACCTCTAAATGCTTGTTGCTAGGGGGTCCCTCATAGTCTGTCTCTTTTAGTGCCTGGGCTGGTGACATCACTTCCCCTCGGCGCAGGAAGGGCTCCCTCCCTCCTGTCAGTCATCTGGGACACGTGACTGGTCCCAGATGACTGCACAGCCAATCATGGCGCACGGTGCCGCTCGCGTATGCGCAGTGGGTGCTCGGCTGTGAACCACAGCCGGGTGCCCACAGTAAGAATGCCGGCGCCGCCGAGCGGATGCTTCATTCCCCCGCATCGCTGGACCCTGGGACAGGTAAGTGTCCGATTATTAAAAGTCAGCAGCTGCAGTATTTGTAGCTGCTGACTTTTATTTTTTTTTTAAAGGGGAACTCCTCTTTAAATAAGCCTTTTCTACTCTCCATATATCTACATCATTTCTCTTTTTACATATGTTTTTAAATTGCTTGACCTGATTCCTCTTCAGTCTGGTTTTAAGCAAGCAGATTCACCAGAATCCTTAGTCTTTTTCCCTTTGTGATCTTTACTCTGCTTTTGACACAATTGCACTCTATTCATATTCAAGTCATAGTCTCATGTTTATCTAGCACTGGGCATAGGGGGACAGAATTTACAAGATTCAACCACTTTACCCCCAAATAGGGAGCTTTACATTTATGCAGAGACCTGGAGGGTGGCAGAAGCAAGTACATCAGTTTAGTGGGTTGTTTGTTGCTAAGAGAAGTACCCCTCTCAGAAGTCCTCAGATCTTGGCGACCACTCTTACTAACCCTTCATGTTCCAGCAGTGTGTTTCAGAATGAGGATTTGACCTCACCAATGTTAGTGAGCATGGTAGCTACAGTCTGAAGTGCCTCAGTGTGGAAGTTTTACCATGTGTAATTTATGGGGAGAATGTATTTCAACCTCTAATCCCAGTATTCCACCCTGTACTGTTCCTTTCCCTATACCTTCTACATCCACCTTTACTCTCCTCCCAACAGTTTTACCCTCTGCAGCAACATTTCACCCCTCTATCAATAGCCATGTACTTCTCACCTTGCCCTATTGTGTTCTGACAGGAGTACTGCCCCTTCACCAGCATTCACAGGCATTGGCTGCAAGCACTGATTGGATGCCGGTTGGCTGCTGATTTTCCAGCACGCCCATTTGACAGAAGCCAGAAGCTAGGCCAGTTTCTGTCGGGCAGACTACTGTACACACTAGCCAAATGTTGGACAGTTTCTGTTGAACCAGCCAATATAGCCGATATTCAGCCCGTGTGTACCAGCCATTAGTCATAAGGGTAATTGTTTTCTAGAAGATTTTGTTTTCATGCATGTGCTATATAAACAAATAAGACTGCTTTTATATAAATTATGCTCTACCACCTACTCAAATAGAACCTTCAATAACACATGATATAGCAGTCCATATGCACTGCAGTGCTAAAACCAAATAAAAATGACATTGATAGCATATTTTGAAGGGAAGAGATGAGACCCCGCCCAGCTTCAGTGTGAAATTACAGCACACCACCCCACAGTATTAATTCTAATCTTCTTACCAGAAGAAATGGAAAACAAGCATATGATATAGACCTAAATGACATCTCCAGCATCAGACAATGAGTAAACAGCTCCACAATGTGATGCAACCGGTGGAATGACTCACATTAATCAATAACACTACTCCACGTAAGTAATCCAGGAATCAGGCTCCACTTTGCTCACCCACTGTTCACAAAGGAAGGACCACCGTGATGAACAAAAAAGAGGTGCATGATGAAGCACGTTCAAATTAATGAAAGATTTATTCGAAACTGTACTTACAAACTTGGATAAAAATGAGCAGCAATGTAAAACTTTCAGAAAGTGCCGCGGCTCATAGCGTACTTGTGTCTCCAGGGACCTGTCTTGTGTCTCCAGGGACCTGCTCATGCATGCTATGAAAAGTGTCACTTTCTGAAAGTTTTACATTGATGCTCATTTTTATCCATGTTTGTAAGTACAGCCTTAAATAAATCTTTTCATTTCACCTCTTTTTTGTTCATCATTGTGGTCCTTCCTTTGTGATCGGTGGGTAAACAAAGTGGAGCACGATTCCTGGATTATTTACACGGAGTCCTGTTTATTTATTAATGCGAGTCATTCCATTGGTTTGTGACATTGTAGAGCTGTTTACCCATTGTCTGATTCTGGAGATGTCATTTAGATCCATGTCAAATGCCTGTTTTACGTTTTGTCTGCTAAGGAGATTGGATTAACACTGTGGTGGTCTATAATTTCACACTGAAGCTGATGCGGGGTCTCATCTCTTCCCTTCAACATATGCTATGGACGTTGTAGTAATATGACCAAACCAATGTGTCCATCTTGCCCTCAGAGGGTCATATAGCTTTAATTTAGACTCAGACTTTATATTCTAGCTTATTCTGTCATTCTAGCTTGTAACCGCATTCTGCAAGAACACACAAGAAAACAGCTTGCCCAAGCATTCATACTCTATTTATAATTATTATTATAATTTATAATAGTGGTCTAGTCTGTCTTTCCTGTTCCTTGTTCTTTGGGCCATGGGACAGGATGCATGACTTATGGCCAGATGGCCTATTCCCTTTTGTAAAATTATGTTGACTATGTTTTTAGGGGTAATAGACTTGTATAACCATATATTAATAATTATATACGTGATATCAATAAATTCCTTTACTAACCACTCCTCCCTCCCCTATTGTGATTGGTAAGCTGAACCAAATATAAGCTGTATACGCGCCTAATAAAGTAGGCATTTTCTTTGAACTTACTCCTTGTATCTCATGTTCATTTGACGGTACCGGGGGTCTTCAGTGGTCTGCAATTTTAACCCTTGGATGATCTGTCACATACCTGAAGTGCCTTAAAACCCCTTCAAATGGAGGCACTGCTGAGATAAGGTGATCAAATGTGGTAAGTAATTTTTTGTCTTGTCTTGACTAATTGTTTTCTTGCCTCAGCTCTGATAAAACCTTAGTCTCTTAAATTTAGTTAAGAAGGGATACAGACCATGCCTTGTAAGTGGCCTTAGGTAGTCCCAGCCTTATGTAGGCCCGTTCTTTGGTAGGACTGTTAAGAAGTTTTAATAAGTAGTACTACACTCTTTTTGGGAAGGAGGGAAAAGTGTTGGTGTTAATAAGGCAATTACCACCAAGGCCCGCAAACTCTGTCTTGCTCTATCTTGCTTTTCTTGTCTGTCGAATTGCATAGAGTATAAGATAATCATTAGAGTATAAGATAATCTGTTGTGTGAAACATGGACTGTAAGGTAAGGCTTTCACTGTGATTAAGGGTCGGTCACAGCGAAAGTTTCTTCCTCGTGAACAAAAAATGTGCAAAAAATCAATAAAAATCACAAAGTGAACAATGCAGTGCAATGTACAAATTACAGTCCAATGACTAGTATAAAACTAGAAAATGTAAGTCAGTGTGAGGAATTAAATCCAGATGTAAATCAACCGTGGTGTCTCAGAGGTGATGACTGCACAAGGGAGGGGTGCTTATGACACGGAGAACATCAATAATATGGATACTTAATGAGGTACTCTTACCAGCAGAGGTGGACACACATACCATCTGGCAGTGTGTCAAATCCGCATAAATGGTGGTCCTTTGGGTGTGGTACCTAGGTGTCGGATGGTTGTCTCTACACACGTCCAAAACTTCAGAATCCACCCCGTCAGTGCTCACCTGCCTACTCGTCGCTGACCTGGTTTCCTCCTCCCCATAATCTTGGAGAGAATTGTAGCCAGAGTATGCGGAACTAATTATGAGTTTATAAACCCTTGGGTGTCTAATTTGGCTGGGTGGATGGAGAGTATGCACAGTAGCGCTCCATTGCCTTGGGAAGGGGGTAATAGTGAAAATCACATGGACATGGTAAAGGGTTGGTTTCTGGGTGATAGGAAAGCTTTCCCATGGTATTCCGGTGACCCTCAGTGGGACATGGAGTATATGAGGAAGGGAGGTGAGATTTGGTTGAAATATGCCCCTTATTGGTTTCAAAGAAATAATAAGAAACAGAATAAACCCATCACTAAACCAAGGGATGAGTAAAATAGAAGAAAACGTAAGTGTGAGGAGGATAAAAAGAGATCAGATCCAAGTGCTCCTCCCTTCCCATTTAACACTAATCCTCCATCTTATGCTACTCTATTTGAGTCTTACAATAAAAGATATAGATGTGTTAGCAGGGCACTATGCCACACACCAAGGATAGGCACCTGCTCCATCTGCTCCAGTGCAGGCTTCACAGGTATTTGCCCCACAGGCAGTGGAGTCTGTGCAGTCGGTACAGATTGCTGTGTGACAACAAGCACAGGTACAGCAGGTGGGGGAGAATGAGATGGCATCAGGACATGGTACCTCTAGTGCAGCGGACATATCTGATGCAGGGGATGAGAACTGTGAGACCGAGGCTTCGGGGGAAGCACCCCCACCTGCTCGTGCAATAAATAAAAAACACCAACAGAAAGTAAAAAAAGAGAAAGCCGTTAAGGAAGCTAAAACGTTTTTATTGTTTTTTTAGTGTTGCATATGGACTTCTATGTTATTTTATTTTGTTATCAACAAATTCATGCTGGCTGCTCTAAGTTCTGGCTATATTTTATTAGAGGGCGGATACTTTCATGCATGATTCTTGGATTTTTTGTATAATAACACATGATAGGAATCTCTAGCAGGGCATTCACTTTTTCTCATAGCGGTTGTAATAGGCCCTATATAACTCAACGCATTTCTTGGACTCAAACATTTCCTTCCTCCACCTCCTTTGACCCCAAGAAACAAATTGAGCTAAATATGGCCTCTTACAACCTCTATAAGAAAAAGTGAATGTCTGCTGGGGATACCTATCATGTCTTACTTAAGGTTCTATTTGAGCATGTGATAGAGCACAATTTTTATTGGGGTCATTGTTCGCTATATTTTTCTTATTAATTCATTTTTTAACAATTGTCATCTTTAATTACCATATTTGTTTTGTTTTAAGAAGAAAAACATGACTATGTGGTGCCTTAAAAGTCCTGCCATCATAAAACTCGAAATATGTTTAAAATATTTTCAGGGATGTGGCAGAAAAATGAGAGCCTAATTTCTTACTAAGACTGCATTTAAAAGATAATGAACTTATTAATAATATGCATCCATGAACACATTTTCCCTAAAAACATGAGTATCATCTGTTTAAAGGTAATGAATATTACAATGCTCTTGAAATCAAAGAAATTTACTTACACAACTTGTTTTGTTACTGCTAGCAATTAGCAAAGGTCAGTACATGTTAACCCATGCCTCTAAAGAAATAATTTGTTACCTAAATTAACCAATCATCCATACTTATGCCAGTATTTATGTTTGGTAACTACATTTCCAACTGAAGTGTGAAATAACGCATTAGGTGCTAATAATAATTTAATATCTTAAGCATTTAGAGCTAACAATATATTGACCCTCCAAAAATGCCATTTTGCTATAGAAATTGTTTTGTATTGTGCAAGGTTATAGTTGGAATTGCTGTGCACCATTACCTCTGCACTTCCTGATACATGAATTTTTAGCTGGGTGTTGAGCTATAGTGTTTGAAGTAAGAACATAATGCTTGTTGCTGATGTAAGAAAAGTAGGATATTGGTTGCTTCCCTATGAACCAGAGGTTGCTGTAAAAAAACAGAGTTTTTTTTTTCCTAAAACACACTTGTCATATATAAGACTGACTTACTGTGATCACTTAGTTTTGGAAAGATACCCCGAACCAATAGGAGATCTCCCATATATTCTCATGATAGTGTTAGTGATAGTATATTGTTGTGTTTTGAAGCCTTGATGGGGTAAGATCCATGGGTTGTGCTTTAAGGAACCTATAGAATAAGATCTCCCTGAATGAAGAGTAATTAGCTTGTTTAGGAAGGGAGAATGCATGGATATACTCAATGTCTATTAGGTATTTGAAGAACAGGCAAGTATTTAATTCACATTACAGATTAAAGCATTTGGGTGAAAATAATATATATGTTGTATAATCGCAAGGGTAACCATGGAACTCCATGTTTGAGGTAAATGCCAAGGTGCTCACCATGCAAATCCAAAAGTAGTATATAAGCACTCACAGGTCTTACAGAGGAGGTAGACCAAAACAGCAGCTTTTTTTATTGTCAACGTTTTGATAAAACTCATTCGATCATTCTATATGGAGAAAGAGATCTGCAATACATGCAAATTTTCCATGTCTTATACTTTTAAAGAACTTAGAAGTATAAGAAAATATCTGTTGATCTATGAGAAACGTATCTATTCAGCTCTTAATTCTTGTTGTGGGCTGATCACACAAAGCATTGTTGTGGACCGAGTCAGTCCTACCCAGTTGTGTCTTGTAAAATGACTCAAACCCTTACACTTTCCTAATTCATACAACATAGACACCAAATCAGTCCATAGATGAGTCAGTTTATTTCCATTCAGCCAGTGGGTTGAATATAAAAAACTGACCCAGTTGGCTCATCCACACACTCGATGTAGATGAGGAAATCCCTCCTGTTGAGCTATTGTATTCTGGTAGCAGAGAGATTTCCCCACCATTAAAATGCTGCTGGCTATAGCCTGAGGCACTGATCGAGCAGAATTTATCCGACAGGCTGATTGTACAGAAGTCAATCGGTGGACCAACTTCTGTACAACCACTGTCCCCTAAACCATAGCTCCCAACTATCCTTGATTTCAAGGGACTGTTCCTGATTTGGAACAAAGTTTCCCTGGCCTCCTCGTTTGTCCCTCATTTGGTCTGATTTATATAGTTGAATATAAACTGCACTTTTTATCATTCAAAAAGTGTTTCCCAGTGATAAACTTTTCATCCAATTTTAAACAGCTACATTTTAATACTTCAAAAGCCAGTGTAAAGGAATTATAGTTCTGGATTTAACTAATCTTTTTTTTTTGCATAATTCTTCTTTAAAGGGGTGTGACAGGGGGTGTGTCCTATGTCTACATACTTTTGCTAATAGGTGTTCCTGGTTCCCAATCCAAAAAGATGAAAGTTATGCCCATATATTGATCGAAAGTCAGCTAGTCCATGCTGAATTGGCCACATTTTAATTCATGTATGGCCGGCCTAACAATTCTGAAATCCATTATAAGAACTAGGATGGCTTAGTTTTCTTCTTGAGATAACACAGAAGCTATGCAGAAGACACAGGACAGCTCTGAATTTCTGACAGGTTCAGTAGATGTTTTTGCACTTAAACAAATTAAACAAACCCTTTCATTGGATTATTTTACATACCAAACTGTAGCAAAAAAACTGAAGCCAATGTGCCAGTAAAACAATCAGGGGACATGTTTTTTCCAGGGAAGTCAGCAATGACAGCTCTCATATTTTGTTATGGAGAGTTACATTTAAAATTGTTTACTTATATCTATATAATAGTACCAAACGGATATACAGTTGTAACACATAAGGGGCATTGGAAATTAGGTGTTATATAATGGAATTATTTAAGCAGATACAAATATAAAAAACGTTGAAGCCATTTTCCTAAAATGACTAATACCATTTCATACCAGACAATAGTTTGTTTGTTTTTTTCAAATTATGTGCAGGTTTATGAAGTTTGAAAATGGGATCTAATTTTTATTTTACTATATAAAGAAAAAAACATGCTGTAGTACCAACTGAACAGAGCCATTGGAAATGAAATGTAATAATGCAGCTGAGAACTGCTGCTACTAACCTGCAAGTGATTGCTATCCTTATAACAAAAAAAGATGTCTGTAATTCAATAAATAAATTATATAGTATGTGTAAGAAAAACTATTATACGATAGGTTATGCTGAGATGGCTTTAGCAAATCTATCGCCCTGTAAAATGGAAATAGAGAAGAGAATTTGATATTTTCTGTCAACAGTTCTGGAGATACATTTCGTTTTAGACGGCCCATACAAGGTTTCTTTTGTTCAACATCGAAAAAACCTGATTCCATCCAAACATTTGAGGTACATGCTTCATTTGTGCTGCTTCAAGCCCTTACACTGCACAAAAACTGGAGAACTGCTCCCAACCCTCCCACTACATACTGCACACTAACTGTGCTCATTGCATACTGCTCACTGACTGTCCTCACTGCAAACTGGCCACTGACTGCCCCTACTGCATACTGCTCACTGACTGCTTAGCCCATTAACACTGCTCACTGACTGCCCTGCAACTACATACTGCTCATTATCCTGCCACTGTATACTCAGTGCCAGGACAAGGTCATCTAGAGCCCAGGGTGAACATGCTTAAATTACCCCCCCCCCCCCCCCTCCAGGATGTAGGAGAATTATGTGTCAGCAAAAATCCCCTCCCCTAAAATATAAATCAAACACTAATCTGTATGCTTTTTCATAAGCAAAAATTCTCCATCCTCCCAGCACAAATCCACCCCCATCTCAAATCCTCTCTCCCCATATGCCCCTAGCAAAAATTCCTCCCCCACCCAAAAAAAACCCTCCTTGCACAAATCCTCTCCCCCACTTCAAATCCCTCCCATTTCTAGTATAAATTTCCCTCCTCAATTCCCCAACCTAGCAATAATCTCCACCCCTTCCCCATAAATGTCCCCTCCTAGCACAAATACTCCCAAATATGCCTAATAGCACAAATCCCCCCCACAATAAAAAAATTCCCTCTACCATTTTACATTTATAGCACAAATTCCCCCCTCCTTGCACAAATCCCCCCAAATCACCACTCCTAGCATATCTGCCCAAATTTTCCCTCCTAAAACAATTCTTACCCACTGCTGCCCATAAAAATCCCTTCTCAACACAAATCCCCCCAATCTCATTGTGGGGCCCCCACCCACCGGACATGATACCTCAGTGTCCAAGGCAGCCGTCCCTCCTGCCACCCCTTGTTCCAGCTCTGTGTATACTGTTAATTTACTGCCCTGCCACTGCCAGTACATACAGTTCCTGGCCTGTTCTCCACTGCCACTAGATACTGTGCATGGCTCTACTTCTAGTACTACATTTCTCAGTTTTTTTTTTTTTTTTTGGGTCATTCATTATGATCGAAATTCGTTATTCTAAATAAATTTGTGACTTCGCAAATATTCTAATTCCTTATGTTCCATTTGTTTATGTCAGGGACAAGGTAGTCACGGTACTGGCAATGTCACCATGAACACTCATGGACGCCCACAGAGAGTCCCAAGACTTGCACGAGCATGCGCCGCACATCAGCACGCATTGGCGCATACTGGTGTGCATCAGTGCATATCGGCATCGGCGCACTCTTATGCGCAATACTGACTGATGACGCACAACTGGCGTGACTAACACTGGCACCAGTGGCCCTATATAAGCCAGCTCGCAGCTATAATATCTTGCTGGATTATCTCCTCAGCTGCCTTGTGTACCTCGAGCTTGCTTCCTGATCTCCTAGTCTGACCCTTGGCCTGTTCCTGGACTCTGCTTCTGCTTCCTGATCTTCCAGCTTGACCTTTTGCTTGTATCTGGACCCTGCCTGTGTTTGACCTTGGCTTGTCCCTGAGTATTCTTTGGACTGATCTATCTGTGCATGACTTCTGGCCTGGCTCCTGGTTTCTCTGTTAATCTGAACACAGCAAGTTTAGCTCCGCTTGATCCATTCACTAAGCAGCGGCCGAGTTCATCGAACTACAAGCAAGCACCCAGCCATCCGTGCTTCTTCGGTGCTCCGCGCTTCCTGTTCCCAAGTTCAGGAGCGCGCTGCACCTAGCCGCAAGGGGAGCCCTCTTAGCATTTTGATCTCCACACACGCTCCTGACAGTTTAGATATGGTATACATAAATTCAAACATTTGTAAATTCGTAAATCCGAAAATTCAGAAATTCGGAAATATGAAATAAGAAAATGCTAAAATCCAAAAATTCTAAAATCTGAAATAATAACTAACTAACTAACTAATAATAACTAACTATTAAATTATAGGTATTGGAATTCCTTTCAAATTTGGCTGTTTATGAATGTAATGAATCCCAATTTATCCGAAGTTACAAATTATCCAAAATAACGAATGCCACATCTAAATGAGTGCTATGGGTTTTTGCTGGCCTCAGATATGCTGGGCATTATTATTGCTGACTCCTACACTTGCTAGGGGTTATTGCTGGCCCAGACACTTGCTAGAGGTTATCATTGCTGAACAGTATGTTGTCTACTGGGTGCTCAGTAACCTAAGGTAAGTATAGTAGCAAGTCCTCGTTGCAATCTCAGAACACCCAATAAGAGGATAATATGCGACCGGTCTAAGCTACGTGGCATGTTCACCAATGCTAGGAGCCTGGCGGACAAGATGGGTGAACTAGAGATGCTGTTGTACAAGGAGGATTTGGATTTTGTGGGAATTTCAGAGACCTGGTTCAACAGCTCTTATGGCTGACTGGCAAACATTCAAGGGTATACTCTTTATCGCAAGGATAGAGAGGGTAAAAAAGGGGGAGGGGTATGCCTATATATCAAGAATAATGTACAAGTGAATGTAAGAGATGACATCACTAAGGGAGCTTGGGAGGAGGTGGACTCCTTATGGGTAGAGCTCCAAAGGGAGGAAGCTAAGGGGAAAATTAATACTGGGAGTATGCTATATGCCCCCTAACCTGAGAGAGGAAGGGGAGACAGATCTCCTATCACAATTTGGATTAGCAGCAAGGATGAAAAGTGTTATCATAATGGGGGATTTTAACTATCCAGACATAGACTGGGAGAGGGAACTGCACATTCATCTAAAGCTCGCCAGTTCCTAAATGTCTTGCAGGACAATTTTATGGGTCAGATGGTAGTCGCACCAACTAGAAAGAAAGCGTTACTGGATCTACTGATTACCAACAATACAGACCTGATCACGGATCTGGAAATACGGGGCAATTTAGGTAATAGCGATCACAGGTCAATTGGCTTCAGTATAAATCACACAAATAGGAAACATAAGGGGAATACAAAGACACTAAATTTCAAAAGAGCCAACTTCCCTAAACTAAGAGCCTTGCTAGAAGGCATAAATTGGGATAAAATCTTAGGAACAAAGAATACGGAGGAGAAATGGGTTTGCTTTAAGAGCATATTAAATAAGGGCATTAGCTGGATTCAGTAAAGAACTGTGCCAGTTAATGTACTGCATGCAGGTAATGGATATTAACCTTGTTATCTAACAAAGGTATCTATTTAATTCCCTCCCTAGGCTTTGTTCAGATGGTGGTCGTCAAGAACTTATGGTTAGGACCGACCTTAATGTTTCGCTATGCTAACTGGGTGCTCATGGCTCAGCTGTAACTGGTATGTTTTTTCCTGTTAACCTTGAATTTGAGTGTTTTTGCCCTATCAATTTAATGTATATATAATGTATATCAATAAACCTGTGGCCTTGCCCTTCCAGCTAATAGCTTCAGTGTTACAAAGTTTAGGTGGGACAAGGTATTATTTGTTGTGTTATGTATGTTCTATGACTATGCTTCTTAACAGCCAAATTATTTCTTTGCTGTAAGGATAAAAGAAGCATGTTATGTAAAATAGTTTCCATAGAGTAAGAGTCCATTAGGGAACTTTCTGACAACACTTTAGCATTTATCCTTTATTTGTATGGTCAATAACAAAACTCTTTTACAACATGTTGACATTTACTCCTCCTGCATAAGAAGACTGTCAGCACAGGTCACAATGCACTAACAACATGCAGACAGCTACAGGAACATGATGTACACAGCTGTATTGTGTTACTTGAAGAACTGTTGTAGATGTGGCTATTTTAAATTATTATTTGAGCATCCACACATATCCTTCATATTTGTAACAGCCACTTGGTGACTTAGCACATGGCTGCATAAAACAGCAACTGTGTTAAAGGCTAAGTTTACCTTTAGTAACATGCTACATTTTACACCCACATTTAGGGCATAACATGTTACTATGCACTACTCTCCTCACCCCCTGATTCCCCCTTGACAGTAGTGGGTGGTGGTTCTTCTCTCTACACTTACTGTCACAATTTAAAAACAGCGTGGCTGTGCGAAACTGTGCTCACACACTTGTCAGATGAGAATTAGCATGACAGGAAGTGGAGGTTGGTGCATGGTGCCAGCCCGCACATTTCCCTCACTAGTTTTTTGGCCCTGGCTAAGTGGGAGACCCGGACAGTGCGGAATACTGGGGCTGAGGGAGAAGAGGAGGTTGAGTTGAAGGGGGGAGAAAAACACAGAGGGTGAGCAGGGGAGAGGATTGGGGGAATGGAAGAGGCAAATGGTGCACAGGATCGGGATGTGGAGTGTCAGGTTGTGTCTACCCAAGTGAATTTTCTGCCCCGCCTAGCCTGCCGCCCTAAGGCAGCTGCCTGTGCTGCCTTAGGGTGGCTCTGGCTCTGCTTACATAGCCGCGTCATTCATTCACAGGGATCTGGGAATAAATGCGCTACAAGTCCCATATGATACCACAGCAGATGACTTGTAGTTCTCAATAAACTTTAAGGGTACTGGTGAGTGCACGCATGGTTCATTGATACTTTCTACAGCTTTATAACATAAAACAAGTACAGCGGTACGGGCAGAAAGCTGTAGGCAGCGTCTGCAGGAGCCTGACATTGAACCCGTGATCTGTTGATCGCAGGTGTAATGTCCTGCAGACTCCTGAGATCAAAAAAAATGACCTGCAAAAATGTGTATTTATTATTTTAAACAAATCCCCTAAATTGTCACTCTCCATGTTTTCAAAGCCTCAATCAAAAAATATTTTTTATATTTAAACTAATCAATGTAACACAACCACATAAACCACTCATAACCACTATAAGTAATGATGCTTTACAATTAAATATGATACAACATACAAATTAGCAATTCAATGAAAGGGAAAATTTTGCTACTATAAACTTAAAGCCCATCCCTGAGTAAAACATGACACCATAATGCCACCTCTGGAGCTATTTAGGACCCCCAGAAATGTACTCCTCTGCCCACATTATAGTCCAAAAATGTAAGAGACCTGGAACCCTAATTTTTAAATTTTAGATTAGGTAATAGAGGAGAAGAGGGATAGTTTTTTTTCATAGAACAAAAACCAGCTTTAAAACCAATCCTATCCTTTCTCCCTGAGCTAGGCCCTCTCTGATTTTCTTCTCAGACTCTCTCTGATCTATATTGTTATGTTGTTGGTGATAACATCTCTCCCAGTGCTCTATTCAAGTGAGGGAAATTTTTCCCAATAAGGAGACAGACAAAGATTAATTATTGGCAGAGGATCTAACCCTTCTTTTTTATGCAAATCAAACAAATACATTTCCTAAAACCATCATTATATAATGCACATAGCTCCCTAAAATTACTTAAAAGTCCATTATATATATATATACAGTATATATATATATATATATATATATATATATATATGTGTGTGTGTGTGTGTGTATATATATATATATATATATATATATATATATATATATCAATATCATAATTACAATGCAGAGCAAATGTATAAGTGTGCCTGCATGTTCGCGGGTCCTGCAAACTCGATGTCTGCCGGTGGTCCGCGATTGTGGCACAGAGAGGCAGAACGGGAGATGTGAACAAGGCATTTCCCTGTTCTGCCTAGCAACATGACAGGGATCTACTGCTCCCAGTGATTGGGAGAAGTGATCTCTGTCATGTTCTAGTGAGCCCATCCCCCCTACAGTTAGAACACACTGAGGGAACACACTTACCCCTTGATCCCCCCACTAGTGTTTAACCCCTTCCCTGCCAGTGACATTTACACAGTAATCAGTTCCTTTTTTATATAACTGATCCCTGTATAAATGCCAATGGTCCCAAACTAGTGTCAGAAGTGTCCAATCTAACCTGAGGAAGAAATTCATTTTTTATTTTTTTTAGATATTTATTATACCAAAAAGTAAGAAATATTGCCTTTTTTTCAAAATTGTCGCTCTTTTTTTGTTTATAGCGCAAAAGATAAAAACCGCAGAGGTGATCAAATAGCACCAAAAGAAAGCTCTATTTGTGGGAAAAAAAAGGACATCAATTTTGTTTGGGTACAACATTGCACGACTGCGCAATTGCAGTTAAAGCGATGCAGTGCCGTATCGCAAAAAAGGGCTTGGTCAGGAAGGGGGTAAATTCTGGGGCTGAAGTGGTTGATGCATCAGTGGTCAGTCATCAACCTAGCCTCGGGCCGCATGTACACTAAGCATTTTGCCCCTGTACATAATATCCCAGCATTTTTGTACAGGCAGAGGGCACAGGCGTATTATCCAGCCCAGCTGCCGGCAGCCTGGCAAACTCTATGAGAATCTGAATCGCAAAAAAGGGCTTGGTCAGGAAGGGGGTAAATTCTTCCGGCGCTGAAGTGGTTAAATAAACAGGGTTTTGTTAATATTCTGATATAGGAGGATAATGACTAAAAATTATTTCCAAAGTAAAAGAATGCAATGTTATGTGAGATAGCTTATCTAACTTAGTACCTGCATGATGGATCTTAAAGACTTTTCCAATCCTATGAATCAGGATTGGAAACATTAAAAAAAAATGCATGTTGATGCTGGTTTCGTTGTTTAAAAAGGTGATTCGCACACTTAAGTTGTTTTGTCTATGTTTTTTTTTTATTAATTGTAAAGAATATTCAGTGTCTAGATAGCTATCTTAAAGAGACACTGTCACTTTATCTACTGAGAGCAAAGTCACAATGTCTTTGCAAATGGGCCCCCCACCTCACTTGTCAGTGGTCCTTCACTTTCCTCTGTTTCATTCGGCAACAATACTTGGCACTTCCAGGTATGGGCTAACATGTTACTTCCTCCCATGTGACAGTGCTTAGATCCAGCAGTCAACAGCAGTCAACACTGGACTTTTAGTGCAGGCTGGGATAGAGGAAAGAGCAGTGGCGTATTTAGGTTTTGTGCTGCCTTAGGCCTGACTAAACTGGTGCGCCCCCTAATTTAAATATGACCCACCCCTTCCTGTCAAGGTCTGATTGTACAATTTATTTTGGAGCTACCATCAAATATGTAGTAAAAGGGCCTGCCTAATCATATACAGAGTGAATGTATGTTTAGCTATGTCCTTATACAGTATTACACGGTTTTAGTAAATCTAAAGGAGAATGTCCAATCTGTAATTTTTTTAGTGTTGGTTCAGCTTTATGGAGATTGTACTCTCTAGTTGTATAATGTATGGTCATCAGAAAGGGAAGGAGGGATGGATTTATAAAGGGTTGAATGGATGGATGGATGGATAGAAGTAGGGGTGAATTAATGGAAGAAGGGAGAGATTTATGGATGGAGGAATAACTGGAAGAAGGGATGAATGGAAGGAGGGAAGGGTGGATGGTGGGACAGATGTATGGAGGCATGTATGGAGTGTAAGTAGTTGTCACGCACTGACCTGGTTTTCTCTGGGCTGGCTTCTTCCTCCCGCTGCAGAAGAGGAATTAAGTGAACACCCCCGGACATGCCTCTCGCACAAGGACCAGTCATCCTTGCTGGGGCTGATGCATCTCTTGGAGGTGCACACCAAGTTACTGTTGGATTCTTTGGCCTGTCTCTTCTGTCGGATGAGAGAGCTGGCTATAACCGCAGTGATTGTCAATGTGGGGAAGGCTGCAGGTGGGCTAAGTCCTCCCTATACTCTTCTCCAGGATGATGAGGGGAAATGGATCAGGATTTTCCCATCACTCCCAGTTCTGGAAGATCCCAACAGGTCACCACAGGCTAGAAGACACATTGGAAGATTCAGGAGAGAGGGGTCAATCACAGAGTATTATCCCTTTTAGGCAGAGGAGAGCCTGTGCAGTATGGCAGCACAAACCTATGCCAGGCATCCTACATTCTACTCCTATAGGGGGACATATCCCGAGTCACCCAGATAGGAACCCCATGAGATCCATGTCAGCAGAGTCAATGTCAGATGAGGAGGAATGATGGAGAGGGTCTCAGGTAGGGAGCAGTGAGGATCATCCACTGTGTACACAGCACAGCCCTCCCCTCTTCTGTCGTCCTCGGATCTCGGTATGACATTAAAGTGTAAGTTCACTGGAGACCCTCCCCATCCCCCCAATCCCCCTGCTCCATTGTCCTGTTATTCCCCTCACTGTCAGGACGCCGCATTACACAAGTCTGGGAATTTGAAAATCCTGTGGCATCACTACATCTGTAACTCTCAGCAGAAGAGGCATTCTGATTGGTCAGCATATCACATGCACGGTGCTGGCCAATCAAATTATGTCTAGTCTGTCCTGTCAACATCTGGTAACACACACTACAACCAGTGGTTAGGACATGCGGCCTGATGGGTGAGTGTCACTGCTCCGGTGGGTGTCACCCGATTGTGGTTCGCACCCTCATAGCTACGCCACTACTGGAGCTACACTAAAAGTGTAGTGAAAGCTGGCAGGGACTATTTTCATGCGGGAGTCATGAGGAGGCTGTTTTTTTGTATTGAAGGAGTGGCTCCCCCTCCACTGCAAAGTGCCAGCCTAGGCCTTGGCTTTGGTGGCCTAGGCCAAGATACAGAGTTGGGAAAGAGTGGTGCGGAAACCCTGGCAAGGTGATTTTTTTTTGTAGATGTGAATAGCATAGAAAATGGTTAGGTGGTTAAAACCCTGGTCAGTTTTTAATTAACATTTGCAGTGTGTCTCTCTTTTGGAATAATTCCTTATACTTCTTGTCCTAGAATTACAGCTGGAAGTGAAAGTAAATTTCTCCAAAGTGAGGGTAACAACCTCCTAACAGGTGCTCCCAATGGGCATTGTGACCAGGACAAATTGAGAAGGTGGAATGTCTCCAGCAGGGACACAAACGACAATATAAACTTCATGGGACTTGAACCATTCCCAACCCTATCAAAACTGCAAAAAATGTTTGGTTAAATATCAACATTTCTTCTGAATTTAAAAATAGTAGCATAACTGTAAAACTGAACATATATATTCAATCATTTCCGAGTCACTGATTCAGAATTAATCAAGAACTAAACTCAGTTGCTGCATACTTGCATTATTATTATTATTATTATTATTATTATACAAGGATTAACATAGCGCCGAGAATTTGTGCAGCTCTTTACAACATTAGAGCAGACAGTACAATTACAATACAATTCAATACAGGAGGAATTGGAGGGCCTTGCTCGTTACAGCTTACAGTCTAGGAGGTAGGGTCAAGTGATACAAAGAGTAATAACAGTGGGGGAGCTGATGAAGAAAATAAAAGTGCAGTTGTTAGGTGGAGGCAGGGTAGGCTTCTCGGAAGAGAAAAGTTTTCAGGGATCACCTAAAAGTAGATCGATTTAGATAGATAGATAGATAGATAGATAGATAGATAGATAGATAGATAGATAGATAGATAGATAGTCTGACAGATTGGGGCAGGGTATTGCAGAGGATGGGAGAGGCTCGGGAGAAGTCCTGGAGGCGAATATGGGAGGCTGCATTCATGCCAAGAGGCTTTTTTCAAAGGAAGGACAGTAATGGTAGCCCACATATCCCTCTCATAACATTTTTCCTTTAACCTCTTACCGCCCGCGCTACAGCCAAAGACGGCTACAGCATGGGCTAACATTGCAGTCCATGGATGTGCTCCCGTGATCCCACTGTTCTGTGATCGCTGCGTCCTTACGACACAGCTGATCCCAGATCTGGATAATAGGACAATCACAGCGGCCTTTTACCACATGATCAGCCCAATGACATTAACACAAGCTGGTTATCAGCATTTCTTTCCTCGCGTTGACAGCGTGAGAAGGGAGGAAAGCTGATAACCAGCTTGTGTGAAAGGGGCATCTGAATATAATTTTCCTCATTATCAGTGCAGTCCAAATCGTGCCAACCAGTACTGCCTATCAGTGCTGCCAATCAGTGCCCCCCAGTGCTGCCAATAAGTGCACATCAGGGCTAATCAGTGCCCATCAGTGCTACCTCAGCAGTGTCACCTATCAGTGCCCATCAGAGCCATCTATCAGTGCCCATTAGTGCCACCTATCAGTCTGGCCTCATCAGTGCCCACCAGTGATGCCTCTTCAGTGCCCATCAGTGCAGCCCATAAGTTGCCATCAGTTCTGTCTCATCAGTGCTGCCTCATCAGTTCCCATCAGTGCAGCCTATCAGTACTCATCAGTGCAGCCTCATCAGTGAAGGAGAAAAATTACAGTTTGTAAAATTTTATGAAAAACTGTTTTTTTTTACATTTTCAGAATTTTTTTGTTTGTTTAGCAAAAAATAAAAAACCCAGTGGTGATTAAATACCACCAAAATAAAGTCACATTTATCCTGTCCTGCATCTCACTGATCCTGTTCCAGTGTGAGTGCAGCCATCTTTGTTTTCCTTGATCTCTCTGTTCGCATCTCGAGCATGTTTAGCTATGTGTGCCCGCATGAACGCCCAGGATATTTGTGGGCTCTCCCAGCCTGGTGGTGCCTTATATGAAGCTGGCTCCTTCAGTGTTCATACTGCTGGAGACTCAAGGGTTGTGTAGATGCATGTACACTTTCACAGTGAGTAGAAATAATAAGTTATGGAATACTGTTGTGCTTTATATTATTAGTTTCTGTTGGCTGGCCCTGTACCTGCTTTTTTTGATTACTGTGAGATAATCCTGTTTGACCTTTGCATGAGTCGCCTTCCATTCCCATTTTAAGCTTTTTGGCAATTCTGGCTGTATGTTCATGCAGCCCAGCCCTTTAGCATACATTTTATTTATGTGACAGATCTGGTTGTAAATATGTAGTGCACAATATGCTTAGGCATTATGGTAGGATCTCCCTCTGTACATTGCAGACTTTCTTACCTCGTGTGTGGTTCTGCTTTCAGTAATCCTTGTATGGATAGGTGTTCCATTGTGTTACCCACCCTTGGTCCTTATCCTGTATCTCTTGCACATAATGTAAGTAATTTTGTTGAGCTTATGTAAGCCTATGATGGACCCTTCCCTTTGTCCATCTTATTTTGAAAACTAAATGTTGCATTTCAGCTTGGTCTTGATATGCTTTCTGTGGCCACATGGCTTTCTGTCTCCACTCTTTGATGCTGTTGTCCAGTTAGGAGTGTATTGGTGATCATTTAGATAAGCAGGTAATGGTTGTGATAGGATGAATGTTATCAGTATTAAAAATATGTAAAAAAAAATGATGTCATTTGTTGGTGATTATTTTCTGTATTTTTTCTCTCTTTACAGTTATGCATTAGTATCCCACAAAGTACCCTGAAGAAGCCATCACTGGAGAAATATGTCGGGAAAAAGACACTGTAGTACAAATGTTTACTTAACATATACCAATTGACCATAATTTTGATTATGTGCCTTTTTATAATTAATGTTTTTACTATGAACTAATTAAAAATTTGTAATTTTTACTATTTCTGTTGATCTTGGTTTTTGGCACCGCTATAATCCCATTATCCTCATATCCTCATTTGTCAATCCCGGGATGAGGTGCATTTGTATATTTTAGCCCTACCGTTGTGTTTAAACAATTATTGACAGAGCTCTGTCCATTGAATTGCTAGGAATCAGGAGAAGCAGTAAGCAAGAACAATTACTGTGCTACCAGAAATACAATGAAGGGAAATGATCAAAACTGAAGCAGACAGAATCTGGAGCAGCTGTGCATGACAACTAATCAGGCTCTATCTTCAGATTGTTCAGTTAAGCTTTAAAAATGAAAGATAGAAACTGGTTGGTTGCCATGCACAGCTGCTCCAGAGTTTTGATAAATGTTCCTCCGTGTATCTGGTGATTCGGTAGGGATGCCATGTGCAAATGTAGCAATAGATGTTATCAATGCAAACAAGGTCTTTAAAACATTAAGTATTTACATTAGGCTGTATACATTTTCATACATCTCATGAAAACAAAAGCTAAATGATGCGGTGCAGAAACAAAAAAGACATATTACCTGTTGAAGCTCTTTTGAATTGTTATGTGGTAAAGCGGATTTTACTTGTGTCTGATTTAAGCAATACAATATAAAGAGGTCAGGATTATATGGATTAAAATGTCTTAAGGAGCTGTTTGTGCTGCCCATAGCAATCACTGAGCTTTTCCCATTTGTTTTTTTAACCTGTGTTGTCAGCATGAAAGGGAAAACTGGACTGACTGCTTAAAGCCCCCTTGTTATAATATCTTGATCTGTCTAGCCTGCCGTACTAGCTAAGTACTACTAAGACCATCTATACCATTCATAGTCATTATTATTATTAAATACATACAGGCGCATCGTTAAATATATTTATTAATGCAAATGTCAGATTGTGTGCTGGTATCAACCTCCTGTAATCTCCCGGGCAACAGGACACTGACTGGACACTGACTGGAAGAAAGAGAGAAAACACTGGAAGCCTTCCAGGCTATATTGCATGTGCATGTGCTCTCAGGCAGGGCCGATCCTAGGCAGGTGCACAGGGTGCACCATGCCCGGGCACTGCGAGTTGAGGCAGAGAGGGCCACCAAACAGTGTTACCAACTGCCCGTTTCCGAAGCCTGTTAGGCTCGGGAAAGATTGTATATACTTTGCCAGGCGGTGCATACGCAGTGACATAATGGCGCTGCTTGGAACCATTTTTGAATGTCACACACTGCGTCACCGAGAGATCCCACGCTCTTCCCTGCCCTGCCTGTGCACTGCGCAAGGAGGGTCCCCTCTGGATGAAGATAGGAGCAGCCTGTGTGCCGTGATATGTGGGCAGAGAGCAGCACAGGGGCCCAGCTAGTGATGTCACCGGGGGTGGGGGTGAACATGGCGGGCTGTGCTAGGCTCTCAGGAAATCAGAGGTCCCTTATTACGCTGGGGGGGTATTCCGTGAATTGTGGTGACACATGTCTGCTAAAGGAATGTGGTTAGGAGCCTGGTGCCAAATTCATGAAAACCTGCCACGTGGTCATTGCTCGGACCATTGTATATGATGAAGTAAAAATATGGCAAACTTTCCATCAGAACACGCAGGGCCTGTGAATAATGCACTGCAAATGTACGTCCTGCTTGATATTGCCACCCCAAGCGCAGTTAGCAGATGTGCCTTTTGACACTCCATGCGAGAAAAGGTTCTGGAGCTTATTTAGCATGCATATTTACTTGGATGGGTTGACCTATGTGCGTTGTGCTAAAATGCACCAAACAAATGCACAGGGATACAGGTTTCCGCTATACTAGTTGTGAATGGGACCTTAGGGCACATGGGTGTATTAGGTCCTATAACACAAAATAAAGGTGCATTGTGTAAAGCCCTAGTGCCCAACCTGTGACCCGGGGAATGCATGCAGACACTAATCCATGTTTCACTATTGCCCTGTTATAGTAGTGATTAAATAACACCAAAAGAAAGCTCTATTTGTGTGAAACAAAATTATAAAAATTTAATTTGGGTACAGTGTTGCATGACCGCCCAATTGTCATTTAAAGTGTGACAGCGCTGAAAGCTGAACATTGGCCTGGGCAGGAATGGGGTCAAAGTGGGCAGTAGGCAAGTGGTTAAATAAAAGTCATTCAGTTCCAAAACAGGTACCCTTTACGACTACTTGTAATTGTTGAAGTTGATATTAGGCTGTTTGTACATACAGAATGAAAGTTGTTTTCATGCTTTTTCCTCAACTGTCTTAAGTTGTTTTGTATGACAATATTTGAATTTATCATCATTATGCATCATTTTTTTAAACAGATTGTGTAACTGCTTAAAAAGTGGTTAGCTGGAGGTAGGATTTCTTTGGCACTTTGGTCAAATGTTGGGTTGAATTTTGTGAAAAGGTGTGATTGTCAGAAATCTACCTGTTATATGGTTGCTTGGCCAGGTGCTCGGTAGTCAGAAATTACCTGCTATGCCATGTGTGGTGTGGCTGAGTATCAGGCACTCGGGGGTGGTTAATTACGGCAAGGACCTTAGGCAACTCTTGTTGACTAATTCTCTGTCTCTTTTGGCTCCGACTCTGCTCGACTGCTGCTGTTTATGAGCTCAGTTTGTCTGCTTACTCCATATTTCCTAGCTCACCCTTTTGAGGGAATGACTTCCTTGTTAAGACTAGATAATCCTGAGCTTAAGCTCCTGGGGACACCCAAGTATTAGCCAATGCATACAGTATAAAGCATCATCAAAAGTTGGCTGCTAAAGATAAAACACGTCATAGCAGTGGTCATCTAATTTTAACAAGACCTGACACAGTATTCTTTACTTTGACAGTTACATGTATTCCATGGGGTTAGTACAATGTGACTAATTTGAATACACATTTCTTTAGGTTCTAAAAGGTAACTATTTATAGTAACCACTCAGATTATAAAAGTAATTGTCTTCTTAAAGATTTAGGAACACTAATTTCAGATTTAAAAAAGTAATGTGAGAAGCGAGAAAACTGTAGTAATTCAGCATAATAGTTATTTATTCATTTGATTATTAACATGATGTTTTGTCTGTTTATCATTGTGATTCTGTTACCAATGTTAAATACACCTGCCCTCTTTAAACCCTTTTCTGAATCAAGGGAATAATAATCATATATTATTATTATTTAAATAATTTGCTAAAAAAACATATTATTCCATAAGCAGTTTAATTGTCTCAAAATGTATTAGCTCTCAGTGGATGCATCAGTCCTAAGGAAGTTGTGCGTATCATAGCTGCTCATTAGTCTCATGTGATATAAACCTGGGGTATGGTATAGATTGTGGTTACCCACTGAGCGTCCAGAGGGAGGTGGAGGTCTGAGAGTGTAGGAGAATGTAAAATACCTGTGAACTTGAAGGAAACTAAGTTGCAATGGTTGTTGAGGGTAAGAGTATTCTGTATGTTCTAACTGCAAAGGATGCAGTGCTTCCCAAGAACAACCATCAGGGATCACTGTTAAGTCATTATAAAAACCCTAATTATTTAAGTTGTGTTTCTGGGAATATATAGCAAAGTTACTTACTGGTGTCAGATGATCATCTCCTGGTCTGCTAGATTTTCCTGAGATTATGCAAAAAATTATTATTACTACCTATCTCAACACACCTTCAGTGTCACTTACAACTCCACTTCCTCCTCTCCAACTCCTCTTATCGTTGGGGTCCCCCAAGGTTCTGTCCTTGGACCTCTACTATTCTCGATCAACACGTCCTCCCTGGGTCAGCTGATAGCCTCCCATGGCTTCCACTACCATTTATATGCTGAAGACACCCAAATCTATCTCTCTGCCCCCCAGCTCACCCCATCAATCTCCTCAAGCATCAATTATTTACTTACAGACATATCAGCCTGGATGTCAAACCACTTCCTCAAATTGAATCTATCTAAAACTGAGCTCTTAATATTTCCTCTCCCGGGTGCCCCTTCCCCTGGCATCTCTGTCAAGATCAATGGCACATCTATCAGTCTGTCCCCATATGTCAAGGTGCTAGGGGTAACCTTAGACTCTGAACTGTCCTTTCAGGCGCACATACAATCCCTGTCCAAATCATGCCGCCTTAGCCTCCGCAACATTTCCAGAATACTCCCCTTTTTAACTGACACCACCAAGCTTCTAATTCACTCCCTAGTTATCTCTCGCCTCGACTACTGCAACTCCCTGCTCATTGAATTACCTTTACAAAGACTATCCCCCTTCAATCCATAATGAATGCCGCTGCAAGACTCATCCACCTTAGCAACCATTCAGTGTCCTCTACCCCTCTCTGCCAATCCCTCCACTGGCTTCCACTCACCCAATGAATAAAATTCAGTACTAACAATAATTTACAAAGTCATCCATAACTCTGCCCTCAGCTACATCCCTAACCTGGTCCCAAAATACCAACCAAGCCACTCTCTTCGGTCCTTCCAAGACCTCCTGCTCTCTAGCTCCCTTGTCACCTCCTCTCATGCTCACCTCCAGGATTTCTCCAGAGCTTCTCCCATACTTTGGAACACCCTACCCCAATCTGTCCGACTGTCGCCTAAACTATCCATCTTTACCATGGCAATACTTCATTCAGATGTATGGTGATCACAGAGATAGTCAGAGCGATCCACCCATTATATTAACACCCCAGGATTTTGCCTATACCTTCTGGGATTGGGGGGGATTCGGTACTCTTACCCTGTGTAGTGGATAGGGATGAGCTTCGAGTTTGAGTCGAACTCATGTTCGACTCGAACATTGCCTGTTCGCCTGTTCAGCGAACAGTGAACAATTTGGGCTGTTCGCGGCAAATTCGAAAAGCCGGAACACCCTGTACAAATCTATGGGAGGAATCTAAAGTGCTAATTTTAAAGGCTAATATGCAAGTTACTGTCCTAAAAAGTGTTTGGGGACCTGGGTCCTGCCCCAGGGGACATGGATCAATGCAAAAAAAAGTTTTAAAAACTGCCGTTTTTTCAGGAGCAGTGATTTTAATAATGATTAAAGTGAAACAATAAAAGTGTAATATTCCTTTAAATTTCGTACCTGGGGGGTGTCTATAGTATGCCTGTGAAGGTGCGCATGTTTCCCGTGCTTAGAACTGTCCCTGCACAAAGTGTAATTTCCGCAGGAAAAAAAGTCTTTTAAAATCACTCACAGCTTTAATGAATTCTCGGCTCCATAATACAGAGAACACTCAACGAGTGTTCTCTGTATTACGGAAACCGACAATTCATTCATTGATAAAAAATTTTTTTTAAAAAGCGTTGGGTTCCCCTAAATTCAATTACCAGTCCCTTCAGGTCTGGTATGGATATTAAGGGGAACCATGTTGATGGGGACAAGGGCCTCATCTCCACAACCCTGGCCAGTGGTTGTGAGGGTCTGTGTGCGGGGCTTATCAGAATCTGGAAGCCCCCTTTAACCAGGGGACCCCCAGATCCCGGCCCCCCCTGTTTGAAATGGTAAGGGGGTACAAAAGAACCCCTACCATTTCACAAAGAAAGTGTAAAGAATGGTTAAATAAGACAAACACACTTTTGAAAAATTCCTTTATTAAAAATAAAAAAAGATTTCAGCGGTGGTAATCCACTCTTGCTATCCAGCGACGGATGATCATCTCTCCGGGGTCCAGCGATGGCTGATCTGATCCATCGACGTGTGATTTTCAGTCCAGCGCAGTCCATCCATGCATCCATCTTCTGTCTCCACTGAGGAGACACTGCGGGGATCCCAGCGCCTGACGTTTATTATATTAGGAGGGCGGGACCATCCATCACCTGACCCCGCCCCCTTTGACGCTAGTGGGGGAAGCCAGGGGTTCCCCAATGACGTATGGGTGACCCCGCCCCCTCTGATGTAACGCAGGTTTCCGCAGGTTTTCAACATGGGGACATGGTGCTTTGAGGGGTCACAGACCCCCAAAGCATCCAATGTTGAGGGCATGTGGCCTGGTATGGTTCATGAAGGGGGGGCGCTCTCTCGTCCCCCCCTCTTTTCCTGCGGCCTGACAGGTTGCGTGCTCGGATAAAAGGTCTGGTATGAATTTTTAGGGGGACCCCATGCCAATTTTTTTTTTCATTTGACGCGGGGTTCCCCTTAATATCCATACCAGACCTGAAGGGCCTGGTAATTGAATTTAGGGGAACCCCATGCTCTTTTTTTTTTTTTTATCGATGAATGAATTGACGGCTCCCGTAATACGGAGCCGACAATTCATTATAACTGCGAGTGATTTTAAAATACTTTTTTTCCTGCAAAAATTACACTTTGTGCAGGGACAGTTCTAAGCACAGTAAACATGCGCCCCTTCACAGGCATACTATAGACACCGGCCAGGTACGAAATTTAAAGGAATATTACACTTTTATTGTTTCACTTTAATCATTATTAAAATCACTGCTCCTGAAAAAACTGCCATTTTTAAAACTTTTTTTTGCATTGATCCATGTCCCCCGAGGCAGGACCCAGGTCCCCAAACACTTTTTAGGACAGTAACTTGCATATTAGCCTTTAAAATTAGCACTTTAGATTTTGAATGTTCGAGTCCCATAGACTTTAATAGGGTTCTAAAGTTCACACGAAGTTTAGGTCTGTTCGCAGGTTCTGGTGCGAACCGAACAGGGGGGTGTTCGGCTCCTTAGTGGTGGACAATTATAGTTTGTTTTTTCCCACTTATACCATTTATATATACTTACCATTGTTTTTTGTTGACTTCATACTTTTATGTATGTTTGTATGATATGTCTGTCTAGATACATGATGCATTAATTTGCAAAACATTTATTTGCGGTTTAACACCAAATCACATTTTCCACAATGTGAGGACAATTATGTTATGTCAGTGTATGATTATTTGTTTACTGACAACATTTTTCTCTTTTGAGTGTGTATAACTTTTATGACACGACAGTTTATGACTTTAGATTGTCCACTCACCTTTACATTTATTTACATATTTGTGGTTACATATGAATTGAACACTAGTGATACATCACTGTGTCTTCAGATCTTGTAACCACCTGTTTAACCACTACAATACAGGGCACTTTCGCCCCCTTCCTTCCCAGCCCAATTTTCAGCTTTCATCGCTCTAGCGCTTTCAGTGACAATTGCGTGGTCATGCTACACTGTACCCAAATGAAATTTTTATCATTTTGTTCGCACAAATAGAGCTTTATTTTGGTGGTATTTATTCACGACTCCGTTTTTTATTTTTTGCGATATAAGCGCAAAAAAGCGGAAATTTGGAAAAAAAACTATATTTTCTTTTTTCTATTTTAAAAGAAATCCAATAAAATCAAATTTTGTCATAAATTTAAGCCAAAATTTATTCTGCTACATGTTTTTGGTAAAAAAAATTCCGTTAAGTCTATAATAATTGGTTTGTGTGATCACGGACATATGTACGCAAATGATCATGTACATATGTGTGCAGGTGATCACGTACATATGTGTGCACATAATCATTGGGACAAGTGATTTTAGTGGGACATATGTGGGGGACTTGTTTTTATTATTAGGGACATGTGTTTTTATTTTTTGGGGACATGTATGTTTTGGGGACATGTGTGTTATGGGGACATATGTGGGGACTGTGTTTACACTGTGTGGTGTGTTGTGTGTTTACACTAGACTGAAGATCAGTGAGTAAAAAGCTGTAAAAAACAGCTCATACTCACTGATCATCAGCCGGCTGCAGCAATCTTCTCTCCTCTCCTCAGCGATGACTTCTGTGTGAGGAGAGGAGGAGCCGATTGCCTAGCAACCGGCTGTTTGTTTACATCACATGATGGCCATGATTGGACACGGCCGTCATGTGATCAGGAGGGCCAATCACAGAGCCCTCCTGCCGATCTGAGATGCGCCGTGTCCCGGTGACACGGGCGCATCGGGATCGCGCCGCTGCGTGGGCACGCGCGCGCGCGATCCCGCTCCTCCTGATGGACGTTCCTGAACGTCCTATCAGGAGTAGACGGCTCCCACCCGGCCGTATATGTGCATTGGCCGGGTGGGAAGTGGTTAATTTCAGGTGATCACGTCTATTATATCTTTAGAGCTACACATTTATTTTCTATACTCACTCACAATTAGTCTCATGCCGCGTACACACAATCAAACTATCTGGCGGACAAAGTCTTAGTCTAGCGGACAAACCGAGCATCCTCTGGGACAGTGAAATCATAATGGGCGGGGACATCGCCCGGAGACCCCGCCCATTGTTCCTATATAAGTCGCTGCGCAACACGTCCCTGTCATTACGGCCAGAGACAGCGTCGAGTCAACATCTCAAGGAAGAAGAAGAGAAGAGAAGGTGGCGACAGACCAGTAAAAGAACTGGAAGAAGGAGCGAAGGCCCGGCAAGAAGAACCCGAAGAGGGGGACAAGACCCCCGAAGTCGGAAGAAGAGGCGGCGGCGACAGAAGACCGGGCCACCGCTAGTAAAAGAGCTAAAGGAAGAAAGCGGAGGCCCGGCAAAAAGAACTGAAGAGGGGGACAAGACCCCCAAAGAGGGGGACAAGACCCCGGAAGTCGGAAGAAGACCCCCGAGCGGCGACGAAGAAGAGAGCCGGGCTCCTCCGCTAGTAAAAGAGCTAGCAGAAGATAGCGGAGGAGTCCGGCGAGAAGACCCCCCCAAGGCGGAAGAAGACCCCCGGAGCTGTGCAATAAATTATTTTAAACCCTTGTGTGTTGTGTTTTATTTAAAAAATTTTCACAGGTAAATAGGTAGGGGTACATTGTACCCCGGACACATTCACATAGGGTGGGGGGCCAGTATCTGGGGGCCCCCTTATTAAAGGGGCTCCCGGATTCTGATAAGCCCCCCGCCCACAGACCCCGACAATCAATGGCCAGGGTTGTTGGAAAGAGGCCCTCATCGACATGGGGACAAGGTGCTTTGGGGGGGAGAGCCGCAGCGCCCCCCTTCCCCAAAGCACCCCCCATGTTTAGGGCACGCGGCCTGGTACGGCTCAGGAGGGGGGCGCTCGCTCGTCCCCACCCTCCTTTAAGTCCATACCAGGTGACGGGGCCAGCGGCGTATCAATCTCGCCAACGAAGGCGGCGACATTGACTTCCTTTGCTAGTCCCGGCTACCTGGAGCCACGTTCAAAATGAACGGACTTTCCTCCGTGTGCGGGAAAGTCCATTCATTTCAAAAGTCCCGCAGACTAGCACACACACGGCCGGACTTTTTTTGGAGTCAAAACTACTTTGGGGGAAAAAAGTCCGCCGGACTTTTGGGGAAAAAAGTCAGCCGGAGCCCACACACGGGCGGATTGTCCGGTGGACCAAGTCCGCCGGATAGTTTGATCGTGTGTACGCAGAATTATTGTTGTGTTGGCTGCTCACTCTTCATGTTGTCACAGTAATTATCACTAAGTCAAAGAGTACATTAGTAGAAAGAAAAGATTGGAAAAGTTATTAAAAGTTTACAGGATTTTTTATTGTTACACAAAAATTACAAATAACTGACAATACATATTAAAACTAGGTTGGGTACTAGGACTTGATACAGTATATTGGCAAAAAGTAATTGAACAAAGAATGATGATTGAAAACACCAAACACGTCTCAAAAATTGATTTTCTTCTTCAGGGGTGCATGAAAAGGGAGCAATTTGCTTTCTTTTGAGATGGTAAATGCGTCTAGAGAAAATACCCAACGTTTTAAAATAAGCTGCAAGTTGTCCTCTGAGTGTCACCAGGGGGCGCCAGGGGTCAGTGCCAGAGCAGTGATCCAAAGGGGTCAGATGGTTTGAGTATAAAAGTAATATCATATGTATAAAATCTGAAATGTCCAAGCGCATCCAGCAATACTTGGGGATGCTTCAATTGTAAGGTCACCGAAAGATAACGAGGAGATATTATATCGTATGACATATGGATTTCTTGCATTATCTGAATGCAGTTTCCATATAGTCAGATATCATACAGTAATCATGGTGTATTTGTCCATAGTGGTATGGATTTACATTTACAGACCGACAAGTCAGTGGAGCGGGGTCTGTTTCAGGGTCATATCTCCAAAGACTGGAGTCTTAGATAGCATCCATGTATTGTGGCTGTCTGTGCAGAGTGTAATCCTACCAGGTAACTAGAAATCATCCATGGGAAACTGAAGCCCACTGTTTCTCGGAGTGAGAGTTTTACGTTTGAAGGATTGATATGCATGGTGTAAACTGGTTAGTGGTCTTTTTGACAATCCTGTTAGTTTACTGAGCAAATCAGGTTCACCTGTAAAGCATATCAACTGTTGCTTAAAGTGAACCACTATGATTTGCCGAACCTTTGACTCATGGAAATTGTTTTGCTCTACCCTTATGGCCAGCAAGGGGCATACACTACACACAGCCTTGGTAAGCACTGGTCTATGCTTTTGATTTCAAGCACACAAGAACATTATAATAATTTGGAAAGGAGATGTTGCTTTGACTTTAAAGGGGTTGTAAAGGAAGAAGGTTTTTTTTATCTAAGACCCCTTCCACACCGAGGCACTGTTCAGGCGCTTTCACAATAAAAAAAGCATCTGAAAAGCTCACGAAAACCTATTTCCATTACAATCGATGAATGAGTGTACTGGCCGGGCAGTGAAAAAACAACCCTCTCCACTGAAATTAATGGAAAGCTCTTCAAAAGTGCCTGCAGAGCTCTTCAAAAGCACCTGAAAAGCTCTTCAAAAGCGCTCAATGTTTTACTGGCAGTTTAGAAGCGCCTCAGTGTGAAAGAGGCGTTAATGCATTCCATGCATTAGGATAAAAATCCTTCTGTGTGCAGCAGCCCCCCTCAGCCCCCTTAATATTTGCCTGAGCTTCCTCTCTGCCCAGCAATGTCCACGAATGTCTCAGCCATCTGAGATTCTCCATCCTGATTTTCTGAGACACAGCAGCAGCACCATTGGCTCCCGCCGCTGTCAATCAAATTCAGCTAGCCAATCAGGGAAGAGAAGGGGTGGGGACAGGTTGGGGCTCCATGTCTGAATGGACACACGGAGCTGTGACTCACCTCGGGTGTCCCCATAGTGAGCTGCTTGCTCTAGGGGCACTGACCAGGAGGGAGGGGCCAGGATCACAGAAGAGGGACCAGAGAAGAAGAGGATCCGGGCTACTCTATGCAAATTCACTGCAACAGAGCAGTTAAGTAATAGCATGTTTGTTATTTTTATAGGAAAAAAAACAAGACTTTACAATCATTTTAAGCCTCCAAATTTATTTCAGTAACTAATTAAATCCACTGTGTCCTATATATAGGCAGAAAGCAAATACATATTCAGCACCAGCCTCTCCCTATACAGTTGTAATCCTTATGTTATGTTGAGGTAGGGATAGGTCACAAACACTGACTCATTCACTTCTAGATATGTTTATTCTTGCTGAGCACAGTATACTGATTTATCTAAATTACTGCAAAGGAAGCAGTTTGGCCTATTTACAGTATAGATTGAGTTACACCCCCATGCTATTGCTCACATGTTTTGTCAGAAACAGCTGTCCTCTCTTCCTCTAGAACTTTTCACAACTTAATGTTGTTTCACCATATAATTAACTAAATTATACCTGATAATAGCAACTTAGCAACACGTTACATCTAGTATTTACTGCTACTCTAGTTACATGTTTATATTCGAACAAAAGGCTTTGTGTAAAACCAGCAATCCATAATCACAGCAAAGTAATAACAAGTACAAAAGAGATTACTTATCTGTGGGAAGTCAAACCGTATACCACTTGAAAAAACTGTCATTTAAAAAATATTTAGAAATTATACTTTAGTAAAAAATAATGTTCCAGTAATTAAACATAGAAGATTGGAAAAAGATATCTTTCCCCAGTATAAAATTATGTACAATATCTCTTTCTAGGAAATATTCTTAGGGTATTAGACATGTGCATTCGTTTTCATCCGAATGCATTTTTGTCTGAATTTCGGGTATTTTCATTATCGTTTTAACTAACGATAACGAACGTGCAGAATCCAAAAACCAAAAGATCCGGCATAAACAAATGCTTTATTTTCATTTTCTTTGCAACAGTTCGATATAGATAGGAGATTCAACATGACGCTGACAATATCGATCTGTGTCCATCGAACCTGTGGTCAAATGTGCCCAAACTTAGCTCTATTTGCTCAAGATTATTCTACATAAAGAGAAAAGATTCGACATAGAGAGAAAATATTCAACATTATAGAGACAATAACAAAAAATCTCGAATGTGCCTAACCTAATTCTATTAGTCCAAGATTATTCGACATAGAGAGAAAAGATTCGACATGAAGATTCGACAAAGCAGTCACCACGAACGGACATTTATGGTCAAATGCTCCGCCCATAGGCTATAAAAAAATTCTAATGTTGGATGACTAGTAATAATAATTAATAAATATAATTATTACTAGTGTCATACAACATTAGAATTCTACTATAGCTTGTAGGCGGAACATTAAACCGGAAAAGTATGGTATGCGGTGTCGTACAGTTTAGCTGCTCTGTCAAATCTTCTTAGAACTTTTGACAGACACCATAAGCCTTCGATGACAGATTCAACCTTAATTATTTCGGATTTTCAGACGAATGCATTTTTTAATGAAACAAAATAAATAAAAACGAATTTCGGGAGTAACTGAATAAATGTATTTTTGGGACAAAAACAAAATTAAAATTAAAAATATTTCAGTGAGCATATGTCTATAGGGTATACTACCTGCCATCTAACTGTATATAACTGTAGCCCAGCATTTTCTGAGTTCAGAATGGAAAACATTAGGAAATAACTTTTTAATTTATTTTAATTTATAAACCTCTTTAACCATTTCAATATCAGGCACTTAAACTCCTTCCTGCCCAGGCCAATTTTGAGCTTTCAGCGCTGTCCCACTTTGAATGAAAATTGCGCAGTCATGCTACACTGTACCCAAATGAAAATTTTATCATTTTTTCCCCACAAACAGAGCTTTCTTTTGGGGGTATTTGATCACCTCTACGGTTTTCATTTTTTGCAAAACAAATAAAAAAATTCCGAAAATTTTGAAAAAAAAAATATGTTTTTTTTGTTTCAGTTTCAAAACTTTGTAAATAAGTAAGTTTTCTCCTTCACTGATGGGCACTGATGGTGCTACACTGATGGGCACTGATAAGGCGGCACTGATGGGCACCAATGATGTGGCACCAATGAAGTGGCACTGATGAGGTGGCATTGATGGACACTGATATGTGGCACTGATAGGTGGCACTGATGGGCACTGATAGGTGGCACTGATGGGTGGCACTGATGGGCGACACGGATGGGCACTGATAGGTGGCACAAATTGGCACTGATATTTGGCACGGATTGGCATGGATGGGCGGCACAGATGGGCATGGATGGGCACTGATAGGTGGCACGGATGGGCACTGATAGGCTGCACAGGTGGGCACTGATAGGCGGCACAGGTGGGCACTGATAGGCGGCATTGTATTATGTTGTACTGTACTAATGGATGGCAATCAGTGCCAAACAATAATGCATGCCAATCAGTGATGCCCATTGTGGGCACTGATTGGCATCCATTATGGGCACTGATTGGCATCCATTGTGGGCACTGATTGGCATCTCTGGTGGTCTAGGGAGGATTACCTTGTGCTGGGCTTCCCTGGTGGTCTGTTGGCATCCCTGGTGGTTCAGTGTGGGCATCTTTGGGGGGGCTGCACTGATAATCGATCAGCACAGACCCCCCCTGTCAGAGGAGCAGATGATCGGCTCTCCTCTACTCGCGTCTGACAGACGCGAGTGAGGAAAAGCCGATCACCGGCTTTTCCTATTTACACTGTGATCAGCCGTGATTGGACATGGCTGATCACATGGTAAAGAGTCTCCGTCGGAGACTCTTTACCGAGATCATAGTTGCGGGGTGGCAGACTGCCACCCCGCAACAACGATCGCCGCGATGCGCGCCCCCGGGGGCGCGCAGCGGCTCCAAATCCTGATCACGTCATATGACGTCCGGTCAGGATTTTGAAACCCCTTTGCAGCCATCATTTGCCTATAGGGCGGGCGGCAAGTGGTTAAAAACCTATTGTTTGACTTGCAGTGTTCTATCCATAAAGCTACAGCAACTGCTACAGGAGGCAACTGAACATTTAGGGGCAGATTTACTAAAACTGGTGCACTTAGAACCTGATGCAGCAGTTCATGGTAATCAGCTTCTAACTTCAGCTTGTTCTATCAATCTTTGACAATAAAACCTGGAAGCTGATTGGTTTCTATGCAGAGCTGCACCAGATTGTACACTCTTCTGTTTTAGTAAATCCACCCCCGGCGAATAAACGGTATTATGGAGACTGTGACAAAGTGTGTATCTATCATCAATTAAGTCTAAAGGAGATAGAAAGAAGGTAGGTGACTCAACCAATAAGACAATACCTACAATTTAAATATTTTTTTCAGGGGTGTTGGCCATTTATAGCAGCAATCCTGAATGCACACATGGTAAAAATAGCATAAAAGACTGATTTCAATGGACTATATCCTTAAAACAGAAGAGCACTAAAGATGCAATGCCATACTTCATAGTACAAATGTTCAAGGGGCCACCGAAAATGGAGACCTAACACTTTCTAATGAATACACTCTGACCTCTCCTTTATATCAGTATGTTTGTGACATTAACAATTACAGTCATAGTGAACTGATGTGTTAATTCATACATGGAGGTTTAGAATAATTTTACAATGCCATTTTCAGGAATGAGTTACAAGGACACTGTATATTGTGCATGGAACTCTAGTCAACACTCCATGAGGTTGTCTTGACAACTGCACTAAATATGTTATTATTGATATAGCTTTAAGTTGAGACAGGGAACCTCACAGCTACGAAATATGCCCAAAATGCAAAGAGTAAGTAATCACATTAGTACATAAACCCAAAAAATATTACTTCTTTATGATGGCTGCACAAATATTGTATATGGAATAAAAACACTTAGGTGGACTGGGTGACTTGAGTAGAATAGGGGCAACAAACAGCTTTCTTTAGAGCTGATCAAGATAGTAAAATCTCATTAAGTTATACATTTCAATATTTACTATATATGTATGTGAGTATTCATTGACTGAAATTTTAATTCAATGGACATTGGCCCAAATGCTAATCAGAGATGTTACAATGAATGCATGGATTGGATACAGAGTGGTTACAGTAATGAAGCTCCAATGATGGCTGTGGGTGCTATTTGTTGGGCTCATTGGGGACTTCCATGATTAAACAGAAATAAAGGAGAGAAAAGCGCCACTACCTAAGTGTAGCGTTTATTAAAGCATATTGGTAAAATGAAAAACTATAAATATGTACTAACGTTTAAAAGATATTAAAAAGCAAATAAATAGGTCTCCAGCAGGTGATCAATAGTGAGCAAGCACCTCATATGGATGTGATGTAAGGTGTTTGGAACCAGGAAGTTGACCGGGGAACACCAGGAAGAGCCAGCAGAAGCATCAGAATGAGTGTGTACATGGATAAGATGCACTGTGGACAGCAAAGAAGTGTGGCAGGCCCAAAAAATTGCTGTGATGATGTCATGTCATGGTTGTGCATTTTGAGAAGTAGCCCCTCTGTCACACCTGCCCATCCATGAATTTGTCAGTTTTTATAGTAGAGGGCAGGCCAGCATAAATTACTACAGGACTACAGGAAAATGGCTGTTTTGCTCCTCATCAACAAAGTACATCACGGCACTACAAGAAAATTACTGTTGTGCAATCTCAAAGTGTACAAACACATGACTAACTGGCAAAGAACAGACATACAGGAATGGCCGCAGTACAATTACAGACCGCACTGCATATGACTTATCAGCTGTCCCACCCTCTACCTATAAAAATTGACAATTTTCATGGATGTGGAGGCTTGACAAAGGTGGGAATACCCAGAAATGCATAACTATGCCCATCATTATCACACATAACTTATCAGCTGTCCCACCCTCTACCTATAAAAATTGTCAATTTTCATGGATGTGGAGGCTTGACAAAGGTGGGAATACCCAGAAATGCATAACTATGCCCATCATTATCACACATAACATCATCACAGCCATTTTGTGGGCCTGCCACACTTCTCTGCAGTCCACAGTGGTTCTTATCCATGGGATATACACACTCAGTCTGCTGCTTCTGTTGGCTCTTCCTTGTGTTCCCTGGTCAACTTCCTGGTTCCAAGCACCTTACATAACATCCAAGCGGAGGGGCTTGCTCATCATTGACCACCTGGAAGGTTGCCATCTGCTGGAGACCTATTGATATGCTTTTTAATGTCTTTTAAACGTGAGTGTATATTTATTGTTTTTCATTTTACCAATATGTTTTAATAAATGCTACACCTAGGTAGTGGCGCTTTTCTCTCTTTCTTTTTTCTGTTTATACATGATTTTCTGGTGGGAGCATCCCCAGATCCTACTTAAGCTCCATACACACTATCAGATTTTCTGATGATGTTTGTCTTCAGATTTACCAAAACCATGTAGTGCAAGGGCCTGCCTGATTGCATACAAATTGAAACTCCTAAGGTTTGACCTCATATTATATGGTTTTGGTAAAAAAAATGTATGTCAGTTGAACCAGTGCCCCTTTTTTTGCACCTGGGTATGTTTAGGATGTTCCACTTCAAGATATGCATTGTTGTTTATTCCTAGCCTTGTGCATTGGTTAAAAACTGTACAGTGTAGTTAGCCCTGCCCAATTGTTTCTTGCCAAACTACTCAGACATACCTACTCTCCATCTCCACAACATAAAGGCTAACCATTTTGTAGTCCCAAGATATAGGCTGTGGGAGCTTTTTATTCTCCTCGAGACAAAACAGGAAGTGAACATTGGGTGCAGGCAGTTCTGAATTTCTGATTTTTTTTTCTTTTTTATTATTTAACAAAAAAATATTACAAAACACCTTCAATAGTGTATTTAACAAACCAAAACTAAACAAAAATAAGAAAAGATCATGATTAGAGTGTACATACACTTTAAATAAACATTATGTTAATTCTGTGGCTGTTTCTATGGAAGAAAACAATTCAGAAATCATGCCTTTAAGCACCTGTAGATCTACGCAATTTTTTGGAGTTGACTTAAAACCTACTTGTATCCATAGAAGCAAACTTGAATACAGATGATCTGAACAAAGGTAATATAGCTAGAGGCAAGCTGTTTACATTCATCAACATTTCTCTAATACTTGTCAGTGTTTTGAAACACTTTTCTAAGTGCCAGTGGCAGCTTGCCACTTCTTCTGAAGATCAGTGACTACAGAAAGGGGGAAAACAGAACATATCTAAATCCCCCTGGGCTTTATTTCTGTCATTGAAATGCAAAGGTTCCACTTATCCTCTTGTGCACTTAGCATACTCATTATTAATTTGAACATGGGTGGGAGATGGCAGCCATATCAAATCAGCTTTCACTTGTGTTATTTGTGTTTCCCAAGTAACTAGCTCTAATAGAGCAGATAAGAAATCGCTTTATGCTGGCGAATAATTTTATTAGGCGATATACTGTAATCGTCACACAATCATTTAAAAGCCAAATTAAATAACTTTGCTGTGTTTGCTGTGTCAATAGACTTGGATGATGTGCGGTCTTTTGTCCTGCACTACAACTCTTAACACTATATACTAGGAAAAAGGGGAATCCTTATTTAATGTATAACTAAAGGCAAAACTTTTTTCTCACTTTTGGAAAGAGGAGAGATAACTTAGAACACTTGTCGGTTTTTATTGCTGTCTGTGCCCCTGTTAGGGAGATTCGCCCTCTTTATTTGTCCTGTTTGCCATTATCATTGAAAGTGGAAGTAAAAGAAAATCCCAAAGTTTAGATTGTCCCCAGATAAGTAATAAAGGGGAAATCTTACAATGGGGATACTAGTTCTGGTGCCATGGTGTCCCCAAGTAATTCCCTTAATCTGCAAGGATTTCCTCTCACGTTCTGTTTTGGCTATGGGACAGTAAGTGATGTTAAATCTTCACAATGGGACATAGATGAAAAAAATATATGACAGGTTATAATCCTCCCTTGATCTATCCAAAATTTATAAAAAAAAAGTGTTGCCTATACAGTAGTTCTACCTTAATGTATGTATGCGTGTATGTGTGACTGTTAATTGCCTGAACATTTTATTGGTGCTTTGTGTTTTTTTTTTGTGCATGTGTTTTGGAAAGAGTGGGAAATCGCTAACTTGCTTTGATGGCTTGAAAAAAGAAAGAACAATCAGTGCAAACACCAAAAGGAATAATTATTTGCCAGCTGAACAACTGAAAGTAATCACAAAACCTCATATACAGTAAAAAAAATAAACAGAAAAGTGCAGCAAAAAACAGTCCAATTAAAATCCACATAAAAGAAGGTGGAAGTCCACACGAGTTCATAAGATGAACCACAAAGCCCAAACCGAATCAAGAGAGATTTTCATGTGGGAAAGTAGGAATCCAAAGACACAATATGCGTGACAATCCCTTCACTGCTATATGCTAGCTTGCTCACCTCATAACCTGGACTCCTGAATTAACAAGGCGTCAATAGCACGCATCCCCTTGGGGGTAAATGGTGGTCAGTGCAGTCCGCAACAATCTCCCACGAATTCCAAACAGGCACATGAAATAGAAGAAGGATCTAAGTACTCTCTGCTTTAAACTTTCCGAGGCTTTAATAAAAGTAATCAATATCCACTCACATTAAAACAATCAAAGTCCAGCTCTGAGACATTCAGTGGAGAAAAAGTCTGTAGACCGAGATGGCAGCAGGTGACGTCCTCCGAACATCCGAACGTTCTTCCCCGTACACGTTACAGCCAATAGGACTTCGTCAGCGGGGTGGAGGCTTTGATGGCTGCATATGTCACCATTGAGTACATTTTCTCCTGTCCTATGGTGTCCATATATACCTTGATAACTGATCAGTTTCTTTTCCATTCAATCCCTTCCAATAGGAATAATTAAGCTATAGCAGACAATCTATTCAATTGATATGCCACACTAAAGAAAGTAGATTTTGATTAATAGTTAAGATACAATTGTAGTTTACAATCATCACTTTATTGATGACATCTCTGTTTTCATCATGTAATCCCATTATCTGATTGAATTAAATATGACTGTATTCATGAACAAAGTTCTTGGTGCTGCAGAGTAATGCAAAATGATCAATATTAGTTCGTCCTTACCAAATAACTCAGCTTGATCAATTCCAATTGAAACTGAGCCTAAAGCTGGCCATACATGAATCATTTTTTTCATTCCACTAGTGGGTTGAACCTAAAAATTATTTGAATCAGTGTGGATGGAGGAATCATTCCCACTGTGCTATTGTGTTCTGACTGCAGGGAGCCTTCCCCACTTTCAGAACACACAGATTGGTGTTGTCAGCTATAGCCAGCAGCACTGATCGTTTGGGAAAAACTCACCAGACTTCTGTACAACCAGGCTGTGCATACATGGATTGAATTCAACTGGTCCCTTCTGAACTGGTCAAATTTTGATCCATGTATCGCAATGTTAAATCTTTCAGAAGGGAAGTTATGACTGTTTGATCTGATTATTTTCATGGAATTGCACATCGACCAGATAAAAAAACTAAGCATGTTTGGCTACTGTTAGAGAAATAACAAGTAAGAGGAAAATTTTGAAAAGAGAGTTGAAGCTCCAGCTTTAATTGTTCTCAATAAATGATGATTTTAAGATTCGGAGAGTTCCTCCTATTTCAGTAACAACTACAACACTTCAGCTTCTGCCCTGATGTGAACTGTGTGCGTGATTCATAAACAAGAACATTTTCCCTATGCCAATGGGATGGGAATTAGAAGGCCATGCTAGCAGATGTAGTTGGCTTTGGTTATGACAGGGGAGTAAAATTGTTCAGGGCTGGTTCAACCTTATGATATCTTTTCTGGAGATCGATCTTTCAGCAGGCTTGCTTGGGATGCATAAATAATAGATCACTGTTTGTTCTATAAAAACAGATTAGGTCACTTTGATGTCTATGGGTAGCTGCTGTGCTTTATTGTCCCTCTCCCTATAATAAAACCAGTCTGCTCTAACTAGTTATAAACAACATATGATCTCTTTAAATAAGATTTTATCTCTGCCATTGTTGAACAGGAACTTTGGCTGATTCTCAGATAACAGATAACCTTTGGAGGGAGGATAATATGTAAATCAGCATACGTAGTGAAATAATGAAAATGCAGGAAGAAGGAAATAATAAAAAGTTTCAATTAATTTTACTTTCAGGTAAACATTACAATAATAATAATAAATATGTACCACCTTTTTTCTTTAAGGCGAAACACAAACATATTATAAAATCTCTACAATTGATTTGTGATTATGAATTTTTTTCTGAACAAAAATGAATGATGCGCCTATTGTTCATTTGACCTTTGAGTCAAGGAAAATAGTCACTGTGGATCCTAGCAGCTCTCAATTCAGATGAGGACTGTCAGATATCTCATTGCCTGTTATGTTCAATGAGATGTTTAATAGTATATGGACATTGCACAAATGATTCAAAGCAAAATGGTAGCCAAAAAGATTTTATTTTTTTTTATTTTTTTTAGCATGCTGAGAGATTGAACTTTAATTGTTTCCTTTTCCATAAGAAAAGGAAACAACCTTTTCATTGTGCACTCTCCATTCCTCATATAGTGTGATTAGTCAGACTCAGAAGAAATGATCAAGGCGGCGCCCTTTGAGAAGGAGCAGATCTTCAAGTTGCCAAAGGGATCTCATCATCTATTGCTGCCTACAGACAGATTTACGAGGGTGGAGCTTTTGTCAGTTGAAACAAATGATCCAAAAACAGCCCATTCTTTTTCATGTAGACAGGGGTCCCCAGCTTTAAATCCTGACTCAGACTACTTTCCCTTTGAATGCTATTTTTCAGAACAAAGCCTAAAGAGATACTCAACAACAATACCTGCTACCCGCACTGAGGAACTTTCAACACAGGAGTGGTCATTATCATATCATGTTAACCCCTACTTTACCAGATTATTATCAGAAATGTTCTGGTCAGCTCTGTCACAAAACTTCAGTAGTGTAGGATCAGCTTTACTTTGCATCAATAAACTTGACTTTGTGGCTTATGAAAAAACGTGAGGTCAAATACACTTTCATTAAATGTTTACCGCATATAATTTTGGCCAGGCCTTTGAATCATTTATACGTGTTTAGAGAATGCATACATAACATTTTATTTTGTAAAATAACTTTTTTTTTTAATATTACAGAAATGTAACCCAAAATTTTAACTGCGGTCAAAGTTCTGCCAGATCTGTCATCTAACCCCCCTCAATTATATTCACACACACATATAAAAAAAATGTTTGCACAAAGCTGAATCCATTCCAGGGAAACACTTGGCTCCCTTCAGCTTTACATAAATAAATATGCTTAAAGCCTGAAAAGGCAAGTTGTAACCCTTTGAGAGCTTAAAGCCATTCATATGTATGATACTTACGCTGGGCAGCATTGCCCAGTGCAGTCTCAATGCATGAAATTGGCCCTATGCCCTATTTCTTCAGTTCACATCAACACGCAGCATTGGGGTGCTATGAAAAAACGTAGGACATGTTGCATTTTTACTTTGCTACAATGCATCACAACATGCTGCCATGTATAGAGTTAAATGAACTGCCAGGTTGTCAAGATGAATAAAGTTAAAAAAAAACACATCTTAGCATGTGTACACAATGCACAGCTACTGACGCATGTTATGTTCACCCAAATGTATGCCCGCTGGTCTGATTGGGCACTAAGAGTTAAAAAAGCAACATCCATTGTGTGAAGGTCCAATAAGTCACAGTTAATCAGTAGCTGTGATGTGACAGCTACCACAGTTAGGCGATGAGAATAAAAGAAGCGTCTTCAAAAGGATTGTTTCACTTCAAATAATGGAGCATTGTTGGGAGGGCAAGGCTGAGTCCAGTGATATTTATTTGAAGGAAGAGAGAACTAAAACTGAATTCACATACTCAACAGCAGGTCACCAGGCCACAACCTTTAACCCGACATCCAAATACAATAAATAATTCTGCTGTATCCCACCCTCCTAGAATGAAAGACTTGTTTAAATGAATGATACATCAAACATTTTTTGCAAATAAACAATAATCATACAGATGTTACATACTTGAGCTACATAGATAGGAATGTTAAGCTGTGCATACGGAAATGAAAATGACATAGAGTGTTAAAAAAGCAATGTAAGTATATGTACAATATATATGAAAGCTGCTACAGTATAAATAAACATACCATTATTTTTGAGGATATCTTTCATCATCAATTAACCCCAGATGTATATTTTCTATAAAGAACTTTGATCATTTAAACAGAGATGCTCACCAATTTTACAAGAAATAACTGTAAAAGAAAATGAGTAAATGCTAATTGAACTGTTATAAAAACTCTGGTACATGGAAGCTCTGAAAGGGAGTGTTTGCTGTTTGAGTTCTACCTGGTTCCAGGTATATAAAAATGAATCCAATAGCTTAATACGTACAGTGCATAGTAGTGTAGAATCATTGTATTTTCATCAGGACTTGCTGTTCGAGTTCTACTTGGCTCCAGGTATATAAAAAATAATCCAATAGCCTAATACTTACAGTGCATAGTACATCATTTACAAA